>NC_138068.1:17306868-17906868 GCF_964194185.1 Rhinolophus hipposideros
GCTGCTCACTCTGATGGCTCCGCCTGAGGAGGGCTGACTGAGATACGCTAGACTGAAACTGAATATTCACAAAGATCAGCCAGGATACTGGGCTCTGTCATGGTTATCAGAGATGTTTGCAGAAATGACCAACATGAACTCGCCCCTCTTCATGGAAAAGCCCTACAAACCAAAGCTCCTCACTTAGCTCGTTTCCTAATACCAGTCAGTAAAACCTAGTGACCACAATACTATCCAAGAAAGCAGCCAAATTCAGTTACCTCTCGCCTAGAGTTTTACAGCCTAAAAGAATTCTTGTATCAAATGCACTTTTGGAAACACTAACTTTGTTCCCTAACCGCGTCCACGTTTTGATGCTTCCATCCAAGAGCAAAATGGGATTTGAATTCTTCCAGGAATGGAATAGCCTGGTTTTTCCACCTTGACCCTGGGTGGTCACACAGCTGGTTCCTGATGGACAAGGCCGTGAGGACAAGGCCTATGTCCATTTCACTGACCCATGTGGGTTCATGGCTCCCTCTGAACAGAGAGGACTTCCTGCTCCTGCCACATGTGGATGGTGGCCCAGAACCTGGTAGGCCTCTGGGCGGGACTCTGGATGTCAGCTTAGCAGGCCTCCTCTCCTGCTAAAGCCACGTTGGCAGTGGTGATAAAAACTGAGTCTTAACTGCAATCCTTTTAGGAGTAACCCACAAATTCTCAGTCCTACCTGCTTCCCATGAGCCCAGCTGTCATCCCTACAAATGTTGATTGAGTGTGGGTGTGTGCATACCTGTGTGTGTGTGTGTGCGCGCGCGCCTGTGTGTGTGGGTGTGCCCGCTGGTATGGGACATGCGAGTCCTGGTCCAGAGAAGCCTTTACCACCAACAGAACTGGAATCCCAGTCCTCCCTCCCAAAATCTGACAGCAGGGTGAGTCGAGAAGCCACTACAGGCCTTGTTTCTGATGGCAGACAATGCAGCAGGAAGCAGAACCGAGGGAAGTGGTGACACTATGGGCAGCTGGCTGAGAGGTGGGGTCGGCGTTCCTCTGGAAAGCAGATCCCACCTCCCCCCAGCTGCCCTCTGAAGCCTCCCCAGCCAGGGTTGCTGGGCTGGCCTGGATTCCAAGGACCCCTCCCCAAAGCCTCTCTCTCCTCCATCACATGGAGACTACGAGATGCGGCAGCAGCCATGGACTTTCTCCTCCATCTCCTCCATGGGGGCCTTGAACTTCAAGAGTGGGGGATCTCCGCTGGTGACCGTGTAATACACTGAGGTCCCACTGCTGCTGTATGGTGAAGTTCTGCCTCCAATCAGGGGGGCCTTGCCTTCACTGCTGCTCTCGCCCGTCCTGGCCATGGCGCCGCCCAGGTGGGTGCTCAGGAAGGGGTGGCTGAGCAGCTTGGCTGCAGCCCGCTGCCGCTTCAGCTCCAGGAGCGTCTGGGGGCTCTGTTCCTTGTAGCCACTCCAGGGTGGGGTGGCATCGGCCATGCCAGGGCTGCTGTAGACCATGTTGTAGTCAGGCATCTCATGCACTTTCCAGACATCCCCGTTGGACAGTGCATACTGGTAGGCGCTGACCGGGGCCCGGAGGCCGTTCTCAATAGGCACGTCCATTTCACTCCGTGGGATCTTGGTAGGAAACTCAGAGAGCAGCACGGGCTTCTCCAGCCGGGGGTTCTGAGGGTGAAAGGAGAACATTACCAGCTGGCTGGAGCATCTGAACCCACTCCCCACTTGCACCTCTGCTGAGGGAATTATTGTCTGCACCTGTCCTCCATCCACTTTCCCTACCTGGGTAATAGGACCTCCATTTTGGTTTCGGGAACTCACCAATCTATGTGTTTTGGTAGAGCTGACCAACCCCCATCTTTGCTCCAGGGGCTAGGCCATGAGCCCAGGCCTGGACAGTCAACATATTCACTACAGGAATTGCTTCGGGTATGGGTTCTTGACTGAAATTGGTTTGATGAAACTCAACCCTGGCACTTTCGCTAGAATGCTTAGGAAAGAGAAGTTCTGTTTCTGTAGGAATTGTGTGCAGTAAGAACGATATAAGCTGGGGGCTGGGGAGACACCATGTCAGAGTCTTCCTGACAGTGAAGGTGACATGAAGGAAGACAGAGATAGATAGATTAGATAGATAGATAGATAGATAGATAGATAGATAGATAGATGATAGATAGATAGATAGATAGATGATAGATAGATGATAGATAGAGACTGCATTCCTGATGATCCATTTTGAGCCCCTGTGCCCAGACCTTGCAGTGACATGAGCCAACAAACTCCTTTTTTGTGTAAGTCGATTTCAGTTGGGTTTCTGGTCACTTGTAATCAATCCTTCTTCTCTATTCCCAGCATAGCTCCACTCCAAATGGCAGATTCTTACCCAGAGGCCCATTACACCCAGAAATTCCTGGATAACAAGAGCTTTAAAAGTAGCTGCTGCCTAGAAACTATAAATGAAAACATAGATACATTTGACAAAAACAAAAATGTAAAGCCTAGCAAAAATCACCATAAACGAAGTCAAAAGACTCATGACAAAACTAGAAAACTATCTACATCATATATGATAGAAAAGGGACCAATTTATCAAATAAATAAAGAGCTCTTAAAAGTCTATTTTTAAAAATGGACTACCCAAAAGACAAAAATTAACAAAGAACACCAATATACAGCTCACAGCAAAACATAGCCTGTAAACATAGGAAAAAATACTCAACCTCACTAATAATTAATGACATAAAAATTAAAACAACACATTTTTTACCTATCACACTGAAAAATATTTTTAAAGTTTGCTCTTACTCAGTGTTGGTAAGGGTTGAAAAATAGCTAGGCATGTAAACTGCCACAATCTCTTTGAAGGACAATTATCACACCACCAAAATTTTTTGTTTGTTTTTTAAAGGAGAACGCATACTTTGCACCAGCAAGCCCATGTCTAGTACTTTGTTTCACAGATATATTCCCCCAGGAGATCATAGCCTGGAAGTCATCATTCAGCAGGTGGCAAATTATGGCAAGTTTTTGTACTAGAATATTCCACAGCTGGTAAAAATAATGAAGGCAATCTCCAGGTGCTGACTTGGGATTCCTTTTTTGGAAAGCTCTCCAAGAAATAGATAAATCACAAAGAAAGATAAATGAAGAATAGCTGGGAGGCATCTGAAATGTGACTTGATTTCAATCTACAACTCTGTACCCCCCAACCCCTAACCTTGAGGACGAGACAGAACAAAGCGTCAGGATTCCCTCCCATAGGCACCTCACTCCTGCTGTTGAGACAAGCCCACACGTGACCTCCCTGTTCACACAAGGAAACAGTCCCATTGAGATGTGTGAGCACACTGGGTAGCTAACCATTTTGCATACTGCCAAAGCAATACTCTCCAAATGTTTTCAGCTGCTCATTGGGTGGTGGAAGAACCAACAAGGCCGACCACTGCAGGTACAGTCAGCCTCCCCCTTCTCATCCCCAGCAATGCTGCTCTGGCCCCAAACTTGCTTGCCCCACTCAGCAGGCAGCAGCCAGGCATGGACCTGAGGGCCTCGGTACTGAGTCAAACGGTGTCTCCACCATATTCATGTCTCCCCCACTTCTCTGAATGGGACCGTATTTGCAGGTAGGGATTTGCACATGTCATTCGGTAAATTACAGTGAGGTCAGACTGGATCAGAGTAGGCACTCATCCCACGGCTGGTGTCTTTCTCACCAGAGAAAACAGAGACACAGACATACACAGGAGGACGCCATGTGAAAACAGGCAGAGATTGGAGGCACCCTAGCAAGTACCAAGGAATGCCTGAGCCACCAGGAGCTGGGAGAGGGGAGTGGAGCAGATTCCCCGGGAGGAACCAACCCTGTTGACACCTTGCTGGAGATTTCTGGCCTCCAGGACTGCAAGAAAATTAATTTCTGCTGTTTTCAGCTTCCACTTGGCATTAGTAATGTATTACAGCAGTCTCAGGAAACCAGTATAGATTCCTCCTCGGGAAGCAGTTTCACGCCCGGGACCATTAGCTACTCCTAGGGCAGGCTTCTGGGAGGTGCGACCAGCACCCTACTCAGTTGTCCAAAAAATTTCTCCCAATCAGATGTGTTCTGGTAAACACAGTTCTCAACATTTTGTTACACTTCCCCCCAGGGAATCTTACTGTCCTCCGTTCCCGGCATGGCTGCCCTACGGAACCTCTCTCCTGGAAAGCCCAGAATGAGACCTGGTGGAACACAAGTAGGCATATGGCTGTCACGCACTCCCTGTTGAGTATGAGACTCTGCTATGAGGCAAAGCTCCCAGCTCTGGCTCAGAGAGACCCTAGGCTCGCCTCATTAACCACGGTAGCTGCCACCATCAGATGCGATCCAGAGGGTTTAAGGTCCCTGCCCAGCTAACCTCCTGAAGGCTCTCAGATGAGGAGAGAGGAGCAGGCAGGGGTCCTGTTTCCCTCCCACGGCAGTGGCTGACACTGGGGCCTGAGGCACTCACTGGGTCCTTGTTCTCCTGGTCTGTCCTAGTCTCCCTGATGTCCCCATTGTAGATCGAGGTCCGCTGATCCTCGGCCGCACTCCGCTGCTGCCACAGGATGGCCTCTCCCTCATACTCCTTCCTGTACAGGTTGGTCCTATCTGACAGGCTGGCTCGACGCACCACCTTCCTGAAAAGAGAGAGGGGGTGCTGGAGGCTGCATCCAGGCACTATGGGCAGGAGCACGCAAGGGAGCCCTGGAGGCCCAGTCCCTGACTTACCCACGGCTGCCCGTGCTGGACGTCCTCCTGCTCAAGGACGACTTGTGCCTCAGCTGTGACTTCATGATCACATCGTGCTTGTGTTTTAGTTCCAGCAGCAGGACCTTGAATTCCTCCTCCTCACACAGGTCTGAAATGGCAGAGAAGTCTGTTGTGGGGCGGGGTGCAGTACAGAGGCCCGTGGCCCCCGAGAGCCCTCTAGACCAGAGGAGCAGCCATCCCAACCCACTGAAAACTCCCAGCACCCTTTGGGGCATTCCGGGAGGGGAGCAAACAACTCCAGTCTTATTTCCTGGGCTACAACCCAATCCTTCGAGAATAAAAACAGGAAATCCAGGTTCCATGCACTCCTAAGGTTCCCAGCTATGACGGAAGGAGTCATATACCTTTGATAGTTTCCAAGAGGAGCCATCAACTCTCCACTGACATGAAAAGTATCAACAGAAACAAGTATGGACCCCATATAGCATAAGCAAGAAAGTATGCAAAGATGTAATCCTATATCCTTACCCATTCAAACCCACCTAATCCTTTCATTTACCCATCTATTCCCTGACCCAGTCATCCATCTATAGATTCATCCTCTACCTACCCACTCTTATTCATCCATCCACCATAGGCCACCCATCCATCCATATGGTCATCCACTTATGCATAAGTTTATCTATCTGTCGCATCCACCCATCTATCCATTCATTAATCTATCATCCATTAATTTATTCACTCATCCATCTATCCATCTAAACACCAGCCCAGCGTCTGTCCAACCATATACTCATCCATTTATCTCTCTACCCATCCAGAGATTGATGAATGCCTATGTGTGTACCAGGTGTTGTGCTGCTCTTACCTATTGGCATCTCATCCATGGATGTCCTAGCACTGAGACTGGCCCCATGGGACACCAACAGCTCTGCCATCTGCATCTGAAACACAGGAAAAAGTCCATGTTCCCCTTTCCTAAGGCTCAGAAAACCAAGAAGGTGGGGAAAGTGCCCATGGCCTCTTAGGATGTGACCCAAGGAATAGTGGGGGGGGGGAGTTGATTCTCAGGGGAAGCTCTGTATCCTGGAACCAGAAAACCTGGGATGCAATGGACTTGACACCTCTCCAGCCTGCCTGGGCTAAGGGACAGAAGAAAAAGGAGTCGGCTATAACTCTAGGTCTGTCAGGCGTCCATGGAGGGACTGCAAAAGCTGCAACCAGAGTTTTCTATCTGGGAAACAAATGGAGAAACTATTCACAGCAGAAACACGGGGAATTTTCTAATTTGACAAATTTGACGATCATCCTGTTGGAACACTTGCCAAATGTTTTTGCAAACTCTCTAGGCCTTTTCATATCCCACATACTAGCTGTACTCAGTACCTTAAGCGGGCCTTGTATTCTTTTGAACCAACTCCCAGCCCAAAGGACATCAAGGTGACCCTGTGCTGGTCTCCTTGACAGCACTGTGGGTGAGAACTACCTGTCCCCAGAAGGCGGCCGCGTGCAGTGGCTCCCAGCCATCCCAGTCCTTGACATCCACACGCACTCCGTGGTCCAAGAGGAGCTCAGCTGCCCGCAGGTATCCATTGGCTCCAGCTATGTGCAGCTGAAGGAGAGGGAAGAAGGGAGAATTCCCTAGGGGCTGGTCCCACATTTGGAGGTGGGATAGTCCTCTCCCTGACCCCAGTCCCAGACCATTCTTGGGGCCAGGAGAATGGAATAGAATGAGGCAGAAATACCAGCCATATTGCAGAGGATTATGGAGTCTGCAATATGGACCTAGAAGGTAAGGCGGAGTGGTGAGCTTTTCTTCCCTGTGGTTGGTCTTAGAGCCCCCGTGGTTAAGACAACAGCATTTACTGGGTCCTGACTATGTTCTGAGCCCTGTAGGAGGGGTCTCAGGTCCAATATGGTGGTTTTAAAATATGTCGACAAACTCTTTCCCTTTAAAGATGGCGCTTAATTCCTCGCCCCTTGAATGTGGGCCATATTGAGTGACTCACTTCTAACAAATAGGATATTGTGAAAGGGTGGTGTGCAATTTCTGAGGCTAGGTCATAAAAAGCATTGCTGCTGCTATCTTATGCTCTCTGGGATTAATCACTCTAGAGGAGGCAGCCACTGTGTTGTGAGGACATTCAAGTAGCCCTTAAGAGAGGCCCTAAGGAGGTGAGAAACTGAGGCCTCCTGTCAAGAGCCAGCACTAACTTGCCAGGTACCTTGGAAGTGGATCTTCCAGCCCCAGTCCTGCCTTCAGATGACCACAGCCCTGGTTGACATCTTGACTGCAACCTCAAGAAAGACCCCCAAGCCAGAGCCACCCAGCAAAACTGTTCCCAATTCCCAGACCCATAGAAATTATGTGAGATAATAAATGTTTCTTGTTGTTTTAAGATGCTAAGTTTTGGGGAAGTTTGTTATGTTGCAATAGTAATCAATACATCCAATAAGGGAAAGCCCCAGGTTGAGGCTCCAGCTATTTGACCTGGCACCATTCAAAGCCTCCGGTGGTGGACGCCACCTTACAGACCTTAGTTATCCTGCTTGCTCCATCGCCCAGAAAAATACATAAAATCCTTAGCACATGATGAACACTCAGTAAGTGACTGACATTCTTAGAGAGCCCTAAGTGGTGACAAAGTGCATCATGGGAATGGGTGAAGGAGCAAAAGGAGACAAAGCAAAGAGAAACCAACTGTGCAGCCAAGGTGAGAGCTAGAGATGAGAGCCCTAGGAAGCCAGCAGAAGACTAGCTGGGACGAAACAGAGGCCCTAGCTGTAGAGGTGTGGTCTCCACCAGGGGCTGGCCCACGTCAGCCAGAGCTGGTCTTGGTTCTGGCCCATGTCCTCACCAGCGTGGCACCCTGGGCATCAATCCAGTCAAGGTCCTGGCCTGCTGCAATCATACAGTGGATGTCTGAAATCATCTGCTGCTCAGGACCCGCCCGCATCTCGTTGATTCTCTCTTGAGTGATGCCTAAGGTAGGGAAGGAGGGATGAAGTCAGCACCCCCAGGTTGAGACCACGAGGGGGGTGGGGGGCAGATGGGGGAAGCAAGGCTCCTGCTCCCCAGGGTCTGCCAGTAAAAAGGGTAGATAGACATTATCACAGGTTGTTGTCTTCCTGGCCCAGTGAACACAAACACCATGCGCTGGCCCACAGAGCAAGGGCCCTCCCTGCCTGGCACCCAGTAGGCACTGTAATGGTATCAGTTATTGTTCCATAGGCTGTGCTTCTAGCTGGAAATCCCCACCACCCACCTACCCACCTCCAACTGCTCAAATAGTTGGCTCCATCTCATCTTCTAGGTCTGGCCTGGATCACGTCCCCACGGCCCTCCTCTGACCACCCTAGCTGCCCAGGGTTTCTGTGCGTGCCCGTCATCTCTTGCACAGTTGTATTTGCAGCACCTGGCACGAGGCTCAACAAATTTTGGTTATGACTGAATGGGAATGACTGAATTAATGAATACATAACTTTTAAATGGAGAGTTGAATAAATTGAGCTGGAGAGACCCAGAAAGACATTTTAAAGCCTGAATCTCTGGCTAAAAAAGTTTGTGTCATTGGCAGCTACTGATGGTATTTAAGGAGAGAGTGGCACGCTCTATGAAGGTCCATTAGATTAAACATTCCTGGATAGAATTCAAGGGGGGGTCTGTAAAATTGAAAGGAGAAAGAAATGACATGTTTATTTTCACGAACCTTTAAATGAAATAGAGCACTTCCTTCCATTAGAACATACGCGAAACCCACAGTAGAATTAGGAGTGACTGTGACTTGGTCACTAACAGAAACTGGAGGTGATTTCATATCATATTATCTTATTGTTTAGTGAATTAATAAAGTTTATAGATAACACATTTTAAACTATTGTGGTAGTTTTATTTTCATATAATCCTATGACTTGGGTAACTGCATTGAAAAACATTATTCTGAGGAGGGGTCCATAAAACAGTTACGACCCTCTGCAGAAGATGAGCAGTGAAAGCTGGGGTGCCAGGGAATGGAGAGAGCAAATTGGCAGTTATTGCTGGGATCTGGGAAGAAACACAAGGGCAGGACCCCAGGCAGGATCAGGTGCTGCAGTCGAGGGTCTGGCTTTCAGATTTCCTTCTGAGGAGGCGCTTCCGAAATGTGTATGCAGAGAGATGGGGCGGGCTGGTCTCTCAGATTGCTACATTTTCTTTTTCTCTCTGAAGCTCATTTGTGCTCTGAGAACAGCCCACATCTTGTTTATCCCGGCCCCTGGCAGCCAGCGTGGTGCCTGGCAGGCACCCGCGAACGTTCCTGACTTTTTATTATTTTCCCAAATGGGAATATATCTTTATTGTGAATGTTGACTGAATTGTCACAGCTGACAAAGAGGAGACAAGGCCAGCTGAGGCCGCCCGCGTGTGTGGGTGACACAGAGGAGAACAATACCTTCCTTCTGTACAGCACGTTTTCCTGGGTCCTTTCATGTCTCATCTTGTTAATCACACGATAACAATAATAATGGGGAGCCATCGTCCCCTTTCCTGAGCGCTGACCATGAGGCAGGCAGGTAGGAGCTCGCTAACGTGTTCACCTGCGATCATTTAAGAGCTGCTCCCTGCTACACGGCCCTGAGCCCATTTTATGGCGTGTGCCCTGCTCTTACCCTGGTAGGCCATGCACGTCTCGATGACATCCAGGGTGGGTTCATCCTCGCAGAGGTCATAAGGCATGTTCCCATCAGAGTTGACGGCCAGCAAATCGGCCCCACTGCAGAGAAAGGGCCAGAGTGAGGGCCAGGCAGGTGTGGCCAGGGTTGGTCTGGCTGCTTCTGCTCTCTGGCCTCTCACCCACAACCCCACTGTGCCCTCAGCCCCCCGCAACCCCATCAAAGCGCACCCCAGAAAGAATAGTAACTTCAGGATCCTGGGGGCCCCGACTGTGAAAAGGCCAAAATCCTAGGTGCCCCCCCTAGCTCTCTGCTCTGTTGAGCCAGCAGGCAGGCTTGGAGACAGATGTCAAAGTCCTCCCTGGTGACAATCATGAGAATAACATTAACGGCAGCAGCACCACTTACCAGGCATCTGATTAGAGTCAGGCCTGATCTAAGCCCTTTATACACATCCTCTCATTTATGTATCAGGTCGGCATTGTTGGCCCCACCTCACTCAAGGGGAAACAAAGGCTCAGACAGGTTCAGTCACTTGTCCATGGTCACACAGCTAGAACGTGGGAGGGTCAAGACGCAAACCCGGGTCTCTCCTGGGCCAGTTCTTTTCACGTCTCCATGTTCTATGTTCGTTGTTGCCCACCTATAGAAACATCCTTGGCTGTCCCCCACTTCCTGCTCCAAGTCCCTGCCCAAAAGGCTGACCAGCACAGGGACAGGACAGAGCCTGGGGCTCCCTGGCAGAATCTGCCTTTTGGGCCAGTGCTTCCTACACATGGTCCTGGGATGCCCTGTAGCAGAATTACCTGGAACTCCTAAAATAAAATGCAGCTTCTTGGGCTTCACTCCAGACCTCCTGAAACAGAGACTCTGGGGGTGACCGATGCCCCACAGGCTTCTGGTACAGATCAGCATTGGGGACTCACTGTACCAGGCTGGCACCACTCCTTTTTCCACTCGTACCATTACTGATTGGGCAGTGGGCATTTGATGCTCCAGGCAGACTTAGCTATATCCAGATTCTCATCAGAGGCGCAGGCATGGGCCACTAGCCAGTCGTTTAGGCCAACAGCCCTCCAGTGTGACCTCTCTGAGCTCCTGTGTACCCTTGGGCAAGCTAATCCACTGCTTTGAGCCAAAGCAGCAGGATTGTCATCTCCATCCCCCCAGCAGCCACCCAATGGACCCCGCTGTCCTTCAAGACCTCCAAAAAAGGTCACCTGCTCTTGGCCATTCTTCCTGATTCCCTACACTCAGATAGTCTCCTGGACCTTCTCAGACCCCAACCTACTGGTCTCACTCTGGTACTGAAATCATTTGATTTCCCACCTGGTTCCTCAGGACTTTTGCATCCCTGAGTGCACAGCTCAAGTGCCCATAAATTATTCGATGAATTTAATTGAATATACTTGAAATTGCATGTTGCCTTTTTTTATGTGTTTATAGAACTTGAGCAAACTAGAAAGAATTTCAGGGCAGGAAAAGACCATCAGAGCAGTAGAGAGAGACATGGCCTTATTCCTGGGAAAGACACTGTTGCACAGAGCCACCAAAAGCAAGTTCTGCTCCAAAGAAAAACTTCTGAACAGAATTTGGGGGGGCAGGGCCAAGAAAGTATGCTCGCCTTTTTTTTTTTTTTTGATAGCAAGAAAAACAAAAATGGGAATAACACATAAAGAGGGCAGAAGAGATAAACACAGACTCATAGACTCTTGGAGACCAACAGAGAAAAAGATATTTGACGAAAGAGAACTATATCCAGATACCAAAGCCAGATGAAGACACCACAATAAAAGAAAATCACAGCTCAAAATCCCTATAAACACATGGAAAACTTCTCAACAAAATATTAATAAGCCCAATTCAGCAACATATTAAAAGGATTATACACCATGACCAAATGGGGATTTATTTGTGTACTGTAAGGCTAGGTCAACATATAAAAATTGACTGATGTATAATAATTGGTGTACTATAACAGCATGAAAGGGAAAAAACCATATGATCATCTCAATTGATAGATACAGAATAAGCATTTGACAAAAATTAAACAAGCTTTCATGATTAAAAACACACAACAAACTAGAAAGAAGAGGAAACTAACTCAACATAATAAAAGCCATATTAGAGAAAAACCACGGTGAACATCAAACTTAATGGTGAAATACTGAAAGCTTTCCCCCTAAGTTCAGAAACAAGGCAAAGATGTTTGCTTTTGCCACTTCTATTCAACACAGTACTGGAAGCTCTAGCTAGGGAAGTTCGGCAATGAAAAGAAATAAAAGGCACCCAAATGGGAAGAGAAGAAGTAAAATTATCTCTATTCACAAATAATATGATTTTATATGCAGAAAACCCTAAAGAGTCTACATAAAAATGTTAGAACTAAAATGAATTCAGCAAATTAGCAGGATACAAGGTCAACGCACACAACTAAATTGCATTTCTATACACTAACAATGAATAATATGAAAAGAAAATTACAAACAATAAGTTAATTTACAACAGCACCAGAAAGAGTAAAGTACTTTGGCAAAAGACTTGTACAATGATCACTACAAAGCATTGCTGAAAGAAATTAAAGAAGACGTGGAAATACATCCCATGTGCGTGGACTGATAGTCTTAATATTCTAAAGATGTCGATACTATTCAAAACTATCTACAGGTTCAATGCAATTCCTATCAAAATCCCAATGATTTTTGTTTGCAGAAATAGAAAAATCCATCCTAAAATTCATATGGAATCTCAAGGATTCCAAATAGCCAAAACAATCTTGAAAAAGAACAAATATAGAGAATTCACACTTCCTGATTTCAAAACTTACTACAAAGCTACAATAATCAAAACAGTATGGCACTGAAATAAAGACACATAGACCAATGGAATAGAATACAGAGCCCAGAAAGAATAGAGCACCTCTCACATATATGGTATAAGGAGTTTCAACAAGACCACTCAATGGGGAAAGTTAAGTCTTGTCAGTAAATGGTGCTGAGAAAACTGGATATGCTGCAAAAAAGTGAAGTTGAACTCTTACCTAACACCATACTTAAAAATTAACTCAAAATGGATCAAGATCTTAATATAAGACCTAAAACTATAAAATGCTTTAGGAACATAAGGCAAAGCTTCACAACATTGGATTTGGCAATGATTTCTTGATACGACATTAAAGCCACAGGTAACAAAAGAAAAAAATAGACAAACTGGACTCCATGAAAATTTGACAATTTAAAAAATCAAGATACTAACAGCATAGTAAAAAGACAACCCATAGAATAGGAGAAAATATTTGCAAATTATATAATGTGGCACGGGATTAATATCCAGAATATATAGAGAACTAAAACTCAGTAACAACAACAAAAAAAATCAACCAACCCAATTCAAAAATGGACTAAAGACTTGAATAGAAATTTCTCCAAAGAAGATATACAAATGGCCAATAAACGCATGAAAAGATGCTCAACATCACTAATCATTAGGGAAATGCAAATCAAAACTACAATAAGATACCTCCTCACACCCATTAGGATGGTTACTACAATCAACAAAAACAACAACAAAAAAACAAAACAGAAAATACGTGTAAGTGTTGGCAACGATGTGGAGAAACAGGAACCCTTGTTTACTCTTGGTTGGAATGTAAAATGGTGCAGCTGCTGTGAGAAATAGTATGGCAGTCCTCAAAAAATTAAAAATAGAACGACCATATGATCCAGAAAATCCATTTCTGGGTGTATACTCAAAAGAATTGAAAGCAGGATCTTGAGACATGTTTATAGAAGCATTATTCACAATAGCGAAAACCTAGAAGCAACCTAAGTGTCCATCGACAGAAAAATGGATAAGCAAAATGTGGTGTAGGTATTTATGCAATAAAAATATTATTCGGCCTTAAAAAAGAAATTCTGACATTTGCTACAACATGGATGAACCTTGAGGATATTATGCTAAGTGAAATAAAACCAGTCACAAAAAGACAAATACTACCATGTTTCCCCGAAAATAAGACCTAGCCAAACAATCAGCTCTAGTGCGTCTTTTGGAACAAAACACGGGTCTTAAATTAATTTTTGCTCCAAAAGACACATTAGAGTTGATTGTCCGGCTAGGTCTTATTTTCGGGGAAACATGGTATACGATTCCTCTTATATAGGTAACTGGAGTAGTCAAAATCATAGAGACAGAAAGTAGAATGATGGTTTCCAGGAGCTGGGGGGTGGTGGGGGAGGCAGAATGGAGAGTTATTGTTTAATGGAAACAGAGTTCCAGCTGGGGAAGATGAAAGAGTTCTAGAGATGGTTGGTGTAAATGTACTTAAACAAGAATGTGAATGTACTAACACCACTTCATTGCACACTTAAAAATGGTTACAATGGTAAATTTTATGTCACATACCTTTTACTACAATAAAATTTGGGGGGGAAGAAAGAGAATGAAGAGAGAGATAATGGAGGAAACATAGAGTGGAAAAGACGGAGTGAGACCAGAGTGAAGGAGAGAGAGAGAAGGAAAGAAAAAGAGAGAAAGACACACCGAAGTGGAGAAGGAAGAAGGGCGTTTAGGGAAAGAAGAGGAGAGAGGTAGAAACAGAGAGAGAAAGGCAGAGATGAACAGAGGATGTAGGGAGAAAGAGAAAATGACAGGCACTGAGACACAGAGAAAGAGGCAGAGAGAAAAGTAGAGGGAGAGGAAAGAGATGAAAGACACAAAAAAGAACTTAGAAAAAACCAAAGGCAGAGGGGAGGCTGTTCTTGGGGGAGAGAGGGGCACGTACTACTGAACGAGGATTTTCACCAGGTTGATGTGGCCGCAGGTGGCCGCGGCGTGCAGGGGCGTCCACAGCTCGTTGTCCTTAGCATTCACATTCGCACCATGGGAAAGGAGCAGCTTGACGATTTCCTCAAAGTTGTCGATGCAACACTGCGGGGGCGACACAGGCAGGGTGAGCTCCAGGCAAGGACCCAAGCTCTGGTGGGGGCACACCAAGTTCACTTGGAGAGACCACAAGGAAGACAGTGGAGCCAAACTGCCTGAATTTGAACCCAGATCCAGTATGTATATGCTGTGTGATCTTGGGCAAGTCTCTTAACCTTTCTGAGCCTGCTTCCTGGTGAGTACGTTAATAATATACAGGATAAAAACATAAAGACAATATTTTTTTATAAAATCAGCTATAAAATGTTTTGAAAGTTAGTGGAATGAGACAAATTTTTGAATGAGGTTTTAAAACCATTTTTTTTTTAAATTCCAGAAACAAAATTGTATGGAGAACTCTAACTTAGATAACCGATAGATTCAAGCAGGGGTTGAAGCAGGGGAAGGGGGAAAGCTGGGGGGATTAGGAGGGTTCCCCTTCCTAGCAGTGGCCTCCAAGGTGTGGCCCTAGATCAATCATAGTTTGAAACCCTTAACTTAGGAATTTCTGATTCAGGAGCTCAGTTCTTGGGGAAGTGCCAAGTAACCAAACCTCCCCCTAGAGAACCCAACTCTGAATGAGGGCTCTGGGGGTCCCCAGACAGTCCTTGCAAGAACACAGCCATGTTTGTGCTTCTGCCTGTCCACACGTGGGTCAGCCCCAGGGAGAGGGAAGAGTCAGGAGCCTGTAGCCCCTCAAAGAGACACATGACTCTGACAGCCACGGGAGCCCCTAACCCCAGGGACAGAGAGTGAAAGATCCCCAGCGGACAGAGAGGCCTCAGGCCGGGGAGGGGAGGCGAGGACAGAGGAGGAAACCACTTTACAGAGTACAGGATGGAGAAGTCAGCAGGGGACTGTGCTCAGCACAGCCTGTCCAGCGAAGGGTTCAGCCCTCAGTGCAGTGGGAGATGTGGCAGAGTTATACGCAGAGCGGCAGCACCACCAGCCGTGCTTAAAAAAAACAAAAACCCTCCCCTTGTTGCAGGTGAAGAACAGATTGCATGTGCACGCTTCTTTGGGGAGAAGAGGGATGATGGTGAGGATCTGTGTTGAAATCACCCAGTTAAGAGATGGTGGCGGCCTAGCCTACAGAAATGCCCGTAGGCAGGGGGACAAGTGACTAAATGGCAGCAGAAGGAGGGGGGGCCTCTGTGGGAGCCCGTAGCCTCCTGTGGGTGTGGGGATGGGGATGGGAATGGGGCAGCACCACCATCCCCCGCGGAGCCAGGGCTCAGCGCCAGAGGACGTGTGGGAAAGGAGAAGTCATTTACACATGCGGTGCCAGAGACCCAGGTTCTCTTTTTGCGCCGGCCAGTCTGGGGTTGGCTGGGTCTGACGGCATCTCTCCGGACAGGCAGGGCCCAGGTGATGACGTGGGGCGGGGCGGGGCGGGGCGGGGCGCTGCCTCAGGTCGGGGTGAGAACGTGCAGTGGCGCGGCGCGGCCGGCAGAGGGCGCCAGAGGCGGCGGAGCAAAGCGAGGAGCCTCAGGCGGTCACCCGGACACGGGTCAGGAGGGTCCCGGTCTATAGGAGGAGGAGTCAGGGGGGCCGGAGGGGCCATAAACCCCCACCCACAGGGGCTGCAGAAAACACGAGGATGGTGGGGAGGGTCTCAGGTTGATGGGGAAGAGGATTGTGCACTTAGAATTGCAGTCTGGGGACAGGAAGGCTCAGGGGCTGGAGCAGCCTGCACCTAGGAGACAGGGTCTGAGCAAAGGCTGGGCTGGGGTCTGGGTGCAGGGGCGCAATGCGGGGGCGGGAGTGGGGGGCACGGGATGGCGTGGGCAGGCCTCCCCTCCTATGTTCCCCCAGGTGGAAACCGGCACCTGGCAGTTGGATGACTCCTCCGCCTCCTCACTTCCCACGTCCCATGTATCACCGGACGTGAATCCCATCTCCTAAATCGCTGCTCCAATCCCACTGCCTTGGTGGAGGCTTCGTCACCTCTCCCGCCTCCCTGCCGCTCCCCTTCCACACACCCTCTTTAATGCACACGTGCTGCTCTCAGTTTACAAACCTCGGAAGGCTCCCTGTTGCCAGGAGAAGCAGATGCACGCTCCTTCGCAGGCACGGGAAGCTCTTCTCGACGTGCTCCCTTGTTGTGTTGGAGCTTGCGTGATTACAATGACAACAATAAAGACAGCCCCGCAACAGCGGTGATAATAACACGCCACATGGTCACTAACAATAGCCAGTGCTTTTTGAGGAGTTACCAGGGCCACGCCCCTCGCCCCTCGCTAACCCTGGGCGGTGCTTTGCCTCATTTAACACTTAGAGGGCTCTGTAACTGCTGTGGCTGGTGGTTACCATACTGGACAGTGCAGATGTACAGAACATTCCATCATCATAGGCACTTCTACTACACAGTGCTAGCCCTGAGCCTCAGTTTCCTAAGCTGTAAAATGGGGATAATACTATTTCCAAAGGTTGTTGTGAGAATCAATCCACACTTCATATAAGTGAAGTAAGTGGCTTTGTAGAGAAATGAACATGTGACACATTTTAATAATAATGCTATCTAATAGTTATCCAGCATTAAGTGATGTGTGTAGGGTTTTTATGTGAATTCATTTAATCCTCGTAACAACTCAGTGAGACAGGTACTTGTTTTCCTCTTTTACAGATGGGGAAAGTGAGGCACAGAGAGCTTAAGTAACTTGCCCAAGACACATAGCTAGAATCTGTGGACACCTGAAGCCTTATGGGACAGGAGGAGAGGCAGAACGGACACACAGGAAGCCACCTGGATGATGCTGCAGGGTGGGGACTTGTCCTGGGGGCTTAGCGGTCGGGCAGTGATCTCCGTCCATCCCTTCCTGCCCTCATAGGGTGATGGAGAGTCTCTCACCAGCCCAGGGTTCCAGCAGCCTGGCCTCCTGTCTGCCAGGCTGCATTTACGTCCACCCGCTCAGCAGCTTGGGTGAGGGCACAGGGAGTCTTCAGTGCATTCATTCATTAAGTCAGTATGCACATATTGAGCACCACTGTATGCCAGCATGGAGAAAGATGCTGGGATAGACCAAAGAACAAGAGACATGGGCTCTGCCCTTGCGCAGCTCAGAGTCTGGGTAGCAGGGACCAACCTCAAATGATCACGTTAATGGCTAAAACGACAAACAAAGGGGGTGCCCCGGAGAAAAGGACAGGTACATAACAGCACAGCTCTCAGGCTCTTGTTGTCCACTGGGGATAACCAGTGCACGTGGGAAGTGTGGTGTAGAGCAGCACAGTGTGTGCAAGGAACCAAAAAGCCATGTGGCTGCAGCTCAGATTGCTACGAAGCATGAAGACTCATTAGGGACTAGGCCTCGTGGAGCCTTGTGGGAAGACACCAGAACACTCCGAGTACCACCAGTAGATTTTTGGCTTGAGCATTCCTGTGGCCACTGCATGGAGAATGAATCATGGCAGGGCCAACTCAATGTTGGGGACCAGTTAGGAGACTGATACAGTGTCCAGGCAAGAGATGACAGCCAGCAGCCCTTCCCCGGCCAAGGGGGTTAAACCCATTGCACTTCCTTAGAAAGGATGTATGTTGTTCATGGCTATAGTTCATGACTCCAACCTTAAGCAGGTCACATAACTCCTCTGTCAATCACCTTTGTCACCAAGGTAGATGGATGCCTTGGTGGGCGTGAACAAATGTGTTTCTGAAACGGTCAAGCCCCAAACAAACTCGCTTTGTTTGTCAACTCCTTTGCTGGACCGTGAGGATTCAGTAGACAAAGGCTCCCCATCCACGGAAACTGTGTGTGCATCACACGTGTGTGCACAGTGGCTCTGGGATGTGTTTGTAACAGACACACACATCCCCAAAGCAGACGAGATCCTTCCAGATGGGGCAGCTAGAGCTTCCCTTCCCTCCCTCCTGCCTGAGGGTTCCGGGCAAGAAAAAGCCGGGAGATGGGGCACGGATCCAGGCGGGGAGCCCAGCCTTACCTGGTGCAGAGCTGTGAGTCCATCTTCATTGCACAAGTCAGGGCTGACCTTGTTCTTCAGGAAGTAGCGTACTGCAACAGAGGGGAGAGGAGTGAGCACCCCGTCACACACCAGGTGTGCAGGTATTCGGGGGCCCACGTAAGACCCACTCTCCCCAGGCCCTGACACAAACGGTCTTGTTTGTTTATACTTTTGGGGGCATTATGAACGGAAATTAGCCCCCATCACCAAGGCTAAAACCCTTCCATGGCTCCCCACTACTCCAGGAACAATGTCCAAAACACTTACCATGGGTTTATCCCTACCTGCAGGCCTCCATCTGGCACAATTCCAGGGGGCACCATTCACAATATGGTCCATAAGACTGGCACCCCTGGAGCAGTGTGGCACACAACTTGCTCAACTGTACACGGTGCTCCTACCTACCTACCTCTGCAGTGTCATTTCGTAAAGTCCAAACACCTTCCATAATGGTCTTGTGTCAGCTAGAGTCACCATACTTCCTCTGGCCTCTGAGCTTTTTGCATAGCCTGTTCCCATTGCCTGGACAATTCAATCATCCATCCATCCATCCATCCATCCACCTTCATCCATCTCTAACACACACACACACACACACACACACACACACACACACACACCTGCCTCACTCCTCATCCTTTAGGTCTCAATGCAAACTACCCAGATAAGGGTACCACACCCCTGTTATGTGCCCATTACTCCTATGCCTCTCATTTATAGCCTTATCACAATTACAATTACATAACTATTTGGGTAAACACAGGCTTTGGGTCTGTCTGCTATGGGACACTAAGCCCCAAGAAGGCAGGGCAGTGTCCTGACACTTACCGCTCTTTGCCTAGGGCCTGGCACACAGTAACTCCTCAACAACCCTTCCAGGACTGGCACCTAATCAGCAGCTCCTTAGCTCAGACCCAGGACACAGCCTCTCCATCGCCCTCTGGTGCTGACCCCATATGGCTCGTGTCTGTGATAAGCAGCACTGCTCGTGGGTCCTTCCTGCAGAGCGGTGGATGACCAGATAGCTGGTCCCGGCCTGAGGGCCATGAGAGGAGATATACAGCAAGGCCACTGATCATCAAGACCCAGCCTGTCCACAGGCCAGTGGGGGTGTCCTACTGTGGGGATGGCCTTGGGAGAGTAGAAGTGGCCTTTATGTCCCTGTCCAGGATGGGATTCTGGAAGGTTCTGCTCACATGAGGCAAGGGTTCAAATCCCATGGGGGTGGGTGGTGGACCAAGCTTCCTATCCAGGAGATATTCTTTGAAGAAGAAATTAAGCATCAGCTGCCAAATGCAGCGTTTTATGCTCAATAATTATAGGGGTGTTCTCCATGCAGTGTGGGAGCCCAAAACATGTAATTACCCTAAGGGCGGGCAGTTATTTTCAGTCCAAGAGGTGGGACAAGTCACCCCCATCTCTAAGGAGCCTTTATTATTCATGAGCGAAGGTCCCCTCAGCAGTTCTACTTGGGCTCCAGCTGGGAGCCTGGTTCTGGACACAGCTCACTGGAGCAAAGACCCCACCATCCAATGCACGACCAGGCTCTCCTGCCTCTGGGGTTCAGCGAGACAAATGATGCTTCTAGCAACAGTGTCTTCTTACTGAGTCCTTTTTATGCACCCAGGTCAATGCAGAACCACTTTCTTTCATGGCTTTATGTCTGTAATTATCCCCTTATGGAGAAGAGGAGACAGGCTCAGGAAAGTGCAGCTCACAGTCACACATGGTTAAGAGGAGGAAACCCTCTGATTTCAAAGCCCAGGCTGATGAGCACAGGCCTGCTCTCCTTTGCCCCTGAGGTCAGAAAGAGGCACCGGCACTGCGGGAGCCCAGCTGAGGGACCAGACCTGGTGTGAAGAGGAGGGTGACCAGAGAATGGACCGTAGTGACCTCTGTAAGCATCAGAGGCCCTCGGGTCCCAGGCCAAGCCTCTTCTTGCAAACATGTAGCCCTGGGGAGCGGGGGAGGCGGGACACAGTCAGATCTTTCAGGGCGTTATTAAATGTAAATTTTCCTCCTCTCACTCCCTGCTTAGAACCCTCTCGGGGCTCCACATTTTGAATAAAGTTCAAAATCCTTCTGTGGCCTTCACTGGGGTCAGCAAACGATGGCCCATAGGCCAAATCTGGCAGGCAGCCTATTTCTGTAAATAAAGTTTTATTGGAACACATCTGCACTCATTCATTTCCGTATCACTTATGACAGCTGTCACTCCACAACAGCAGAGTTGAGTAGTTACAGTAGCGACAGAATGGCCCAAACAGCCTAAAATATTTACTATCGGGCTCTTTACAGAAAAGGTTTGCAGACCCTTGTCTTCCAGATCCTGCACGGTGTGGTCCCACCCTCAGGGCTACCATCTTGCACAATTCCAGGGGAATTATATAATCATCATCTATGTGAATGGCTTGCTCAGGAGTTGTGCAGTACACAGCCTGCTCAGCCGTACCTGCTCAGTAGTCCTGTTTCCCGGCCTCCCCAGGCTTATCTCTTGCTCTCTGAGCACCTTACACAATACAGGAAGCTAGTTTGGCAAGGTCTAAGGGCTCCACTGAAGCTTATGGGACACGAAGAGGGGGCATGCTCCCCCCTCCAGCTAGGAGCATCCACCACTTTCCTCGTTGTCCACACTCAGGTCTGCTCCCTGCCCCCAAAGCCTCAACTCCCAGAGTTGGCCATCAGTTTGTCAGAGTGACTCATCTGTTCTCGTGCATTTATTCAGCTGTGGCTTCAAGCAAGTTATGCTTCTT
Source organism: Rhinolophus hipposideros (assembly GCF_964194185.1). Taxonomy (NCBI): domain Eukaryota; kingdom Metazoa; phylum Chordata; class Mammalia; order Chiroptera; family Rhinolophidae; genus Rhinolophus; species Rhinolophus hipposideros. Next base: position 17,327,877 of record NC_138068.1, read on the forward strand.
CTCTGTGCCTCAGTGTCCTCATCTGTAAAATGGGATCACAACAGCACCTCCTTTGTGGGGTTGCTATGGAGGATGAATTAAAACAACCGCTGAGAGCTACTACTATCATTTCTTTTAGAAATAAAAATAAAAAACAACCACTGAGCTCCTGCCTGGCCCTGCCCTGTGCTGGGTGCTGGGGATATAAACATCAACATCTTGCATTTCTCAAGAGCTCTCGACCTGGTCGTACAAGACAGAGGCCGTCTCTCTCCAGGGGGCTCTGAGCATCTGCTCATTCAAGGACCACAGCGAAGCCACCGTCGATATCTCCACCACCCCTCATACAGGCAAGACCCCACAGTAATAGCAAAGAGGTGCCTCCCGCCTTCCTCTTGTGTATTCCCGCTCCTGACGCCAACACCCTTGCTCTGCCCACACCTCCCTGGCAATCTGGCTGGAATCTGGGCCAAGCAGGGCCATCTGCTCCCCTCCATCTCCAGCTGTGGCAAGTGAGGCTGAACCGGCCCATCTCGGCAGGAAGCCGGTGGCAGCTGCCCTGGCGGGGAGAAATCACTGCTGACAAGCTTGTGTTTTCTTTGCCATCTGACCCGCTCTGCCCCACAGAGTAGAGCTGCCTGACCTCGAGCTGGTCAGTAACATACAACCACAGGTGTGGTTCCTGCTCCTGCTTTGGGGGAACAGGGAAAGCAAAACAGAGGTATCTGCCCACCAGACGTGGACCTTGGAATATCAATGTCTGCCAGGGGCGCCCTGGAGCTGAGCTGCTGCCACCTGGCCTTGTGATTTGCACAGTCATGTTTGTGGGGTACCCATTCACCAAACCCTCCTCCCTTTCCATCTCACTTCCTTTCCCACCCAGCGCCCAGCAATGTGACCTCATCTTCCCACTGCCTCCAAGATGCAAGTCTTTGCCCCTCCCCACCCCCACTCATCCCATCTTCCCACCATCCTCCCCAGTCACTCACTGATTCAGTTATATGGCTTCTTTCATTTCCAAAACTAAAACAAAACAAAAACTCAGCTACTCAAGGCCTTTACACACACACTTTATTCCCACTCTTAAGCCAGCACTCTTCTCTTCATCCTTCAGTTCCAGGCAAAATGTCACCTCCTCTAAGAGGCCTTCCCTGATCACCCCAATCTCAATCTGGTTGCCTGACTTAGTCTCTCCCACAGTACCCTGCATTCCTGCATTTTTGCTTTGCAGCAGTACCTATCCCAATTATAATTAGAAGGTGATTAGTTAGTACATAAGAATTATGTAGTTATTTGTTTAGTTTCCGGGGCTCCATGAGGACAGGGACATGTCCATCTCATTGGCTGGTGTCCCCAGTGCCCACTGGGAAGCCTGGCTCATAGCAGGGACTCAATATATTGTAGCAACAGCACCTGTGTGAATAAACAAAGGAAGGACTAGAGGAAGGGAAGACTGGTCCCAGGCCCACAGGGCTGCTTGTTCCTGGGTCCATGGGACAGTGGGGACATGTTCTCCTCCTGGGGACATGTGCATAGTCCCGTGGACACAGGGCACCATAAGGAATGTGACTCGAGGACTGAAGTGCAACCCGTGTGAATTTTGTATGAAGAAACAAAGCAGCAATAACCCTCTCTCCGAGCCTCCACTGTCCATGCAACCCGACCTGGCAGCTGCCCGCAGGAGTCCCTCAGCCCCACTCTCAGGCCAGGGCACTCTCATCATCCTCCCGCTCAGGAGTCCAGTCCTCACTCCCCCTGCCCTGTGCCCTTGGTGTTCTTTCTACAGCACAGCACTAACTGAGTGTCAGGCATGGTGTTAAACACTTTACAGCCATTAAATCAATTAGTCCTTCTCATCCAGTTATGAGGGTTAACAACCTGCTATGATTAATTAACTGGCTGTTATTATTGCCCCAATTTACAGATGAGAAAACTGAGGCTCAGGCTTGAACACGTGAATGACTTTGCCCACGGGCAAGTGGCTGAGAATGGCAAAGCTGGGATTTTACCTCAGACCTGGCTGCCTCTGAAGACGGACCACTTGACCACTTGGCTAAAATTGTACCAAACAAGAGCCCAGGAAAGGGAACGTGGGCAGCAAAGAAAAGCGCAGGATGGGATGCAGATGTTTGTGTGAAGAGAGCTACAGAGATGGCCAAAAGCTAAGAGAAAGGGCAAGAGCATTGCCGCTAGTTCAGTGTTCTAGAACATCACAGGATAAGAGAGCCAACAATCGCTAACGATCACTGCAGCCACCTTGTTCGTGCAGTTTGCAGATGGGGAGGGACACTGAGGTCAACACTCAGCCTGAGTCCTGTGGCCAATGGGTGGCAGCTCTGCGGCTGACTCCAGAGCCTGAGCTCCAGGGCGTCCTCTGTTTGTCTTCCTGCTACATCTCCACTCTTGGCAGACCACATCCTATCTGATCCCAAGAACTCGGGTGACCTGCCTCCAGCTACCGCACCCCACCCACCGACCTGCACCTCCTCCATGGAGATTCCTAACCACACAGATCCCATTTCCTCCCCTTCCTCAGGTCCCAGCCCAGAGTTTCATGGGGTCCAGCACCTGCAGCCTGGTCAAACCAGCTCTCTCCCCCACCTGAGGGTGCTGTCAGGATTATAGGGGGCCCACCTGCCTCTTGGACAATGCCGGAAGGGACAGCACTCTCAGAAAGCAGCCCCTTTACTCTCAAGTCAAGGTTATCCTGAGTCCTCAGGGCACTGCACTTCCAAAATCACCCCACTGAGCAATTTCAAATTTTCCACCCACCACTGCTCCTCCCTGGAGCAGAAATAGCCAGAAATAGCTGCTTCCTGGGAAGCCTAGCAGCCTGGGGCTGGGGGCGGGGACTAAGTCAAGTCTAATGGTGGCTTCTGCAGGGACTGGTACAGCCTGTCCCACTGCCAGGCAGTTTCACCCCAGAATCCTGGGCAATGACCTCCCCCCCGTCCCCCGGTGGAGAGTGGGCAAGGAGGTCCTGGGCTTCCCTCAAAGTCACATCCCCAGGCCAGGAAGCCAAGCCTTGTCCTTCCCCAGGGTGCCTCTCTCCAGGGCCCATTTGAGAAAAAGGTCAGACACTGACAAGTGTGGGCAGAGATATGGGGACCTTGGAACCCTCATGCACTGCTGGTGGGAATGTAAAATGGTGCAGCTGCTTTGGAAAACCTTTTGGTGGTACCTCAAAAAGTAAAGAGAGTTACCATATGACCCACTCCTAGGTATATACCCAAGAAGAATGAACACGTATGTCCACCCAAAAACTTGTACGCAAATGTTCACAGCAACATTATTTATAATAGCCCAAAGTGGAAACAACCCAATGTGTCCCAATGGATGAATCAGATGTGTTATAGCCCTACAGTGGAATATCATTCAGCCATAAAAAGGAATGAAGTACCTGCTACAACATAAATGAACCTTGAAAACATTATGTTAAATGAAAGAAGCCAGACATGAAAGGCCAGATATTCTATGATTCCATTTACATGAAATATCCAGAATAGATAAACCCATAAAGATAGAAAGTAGATTAGTGGTTGCAGGGGAGTAAGAGGAGGGGAATGGGAGAGACTGTTAATGGGTACAGGGTTTCCTTTTGGGGTGACGACAATGTTCCGGAATTACATAGTGGAATGGTTGTAAAATCTTGTGAATACATTAAAGATCACAAATTACACACTTTAAAAGGGTGATGAATTTTATGATATGTGAATTATATCTCAGTTTAAAAAGAAGAGGAAGGCGCTCCAAGGTGAGCTTTGAGCTTCCTGCTGGGACATGTTCCTCTGCCAGCCTGGGGTTTCTGTGAGGTCAGGACAGCATTTGTCCCATTCATTACCGTACCCATGGTGCCTGGGACAGTGCTCGGTACACAGTAGGTGCTCAGTCATTACTTAATGGAAGGGGAGGGAAGAAGGAAGGCCACTGGCCCTTGGCCTCTTCTGGGCCCTACATGCTCTGGCCTCCATCCGCCTCTCCTGGCATCAGCCCTCGTAACCACCCTGGACCTTTCAGGACCACACATGTGCCATCCTCTCCCTTGTATCCCCAAGTCTTCTTGGGTGCTATTCCCTCTGCCTGCCCTTCTCTGCCTTCACTTTACCTGGTTAATTCTTACTTAGCCTCCAGTTCTCAGCTTCAATGTCAGTTCCTCTAGGAACCCTCTCCCAACACACACAAGCAGGGCCAAGCCCCTTTATGCACTTTCTGTTCCCTCCCCAGGAACACGCAACACTCTAATGTAGATGAGTGTGGATTTGGCTGTGCCTTTACCAGCCTATACGTTCTGGAAGGAACCATGAACTTGAAAGCTACTGTGACACAGCTCAGGCTCCTGGTCAGTACCTGATGACAGCAGGAGCAAATACCGAGCCTGCCTGGCCTCCATCCAAGCCTGGGAACAGAATGCAGCATCCTCTCTTGGGTCGTTCCGTGCTTTGCCCTCTGGACAACAATGCTCCCAGACTGGGCCACAGACTTTTCCATCTCAGAGGGAATCTTTATCCCTTGGTTTGTACAAAGAGGCCAGTTTTTAAAATCTTTTTTCTTAGCCTCTCTGATACCCTCAGGACCACAAGGATAAGATGGCTAAGGGTACAGCAGGCATCTAGCTATAATCTCCTTTCCAGAACCTCCATGCCCAGGACATGGAGCGGTGCTGAACAGGAGGTGTTCACAGAAACTCACATCAGTTCACCCAGAGGCCTCTGCACATGTGTAACTTATCTCTAGTATTAGGTGTGTACAGGAAACGTGAACGCAGACCCTTTAGCTCTATGCGGGCAAATCTTGTCCGTCTTCTTAGTTGGGGTATCCAGCACTTATAGGTAGAGCTCAACAAACATTTGTTGAAAGAATGAACAAATAAATTTTTATTTTTTTTTCTAAGAAAACAAAACTAGAGATACCAGGGAAATCTAACAAAATATGTACAAAATCTATATGAGAAACACTACAAAACTGATGGATGACATCAAAGAAAAATTAAATAAATAGAGGGATATTCCATGTTCATGGATAGGAAGACTTACTAGTATCAAGATATCGGTTCTTCCCAACTTGAGCTATAGACTCCATGCAATCTCAATCAAAATCTCAGCAAGTCACTTTATGAATGTGGGCAAGCTTATTCTAAGGTTTCTATGGAGAGGCAAAAGACCCAGAATAGCCGACACAATATGGAAGGAGGAGAACAAAATTGGAGGACTGATGCTACCCGACTTCAAGGCTTACTATAAAGCTACAGTAATGAAGACAGTGTATTACTGGTGAAAAAATAAACAAATCGATCAATGGAACAGAATGGAGAGCCCAGAAATAAACATGTTGCATTCATACATAGATATACTCAACTCTCATGCATTGCTGGTAGGAATGCAAAATGGTACAGCCACTATCAGTGGTTTCCTACAAAACTAAACATACTCTTATCGTACGATCCAGCAACTGCACTCCTTGGTATTTATCCAAAAGAGTTGAAAACTATGTCCACACAAAAACTCACACATGGATGTTTAGAGCAGCTTTATTCATAATCACCAAAACTTGTAAGTAACCAAGATTTCCTTCAGTAGGTAGATAGATAAACCGTGGCAGGCCCAGACAGTGGACCATTATTCAGTGCTAAAAAGAAAGAAATGAGCTATCAAGCCACGAAAAGACCTGGAAGAAACTTAAATGCAGGTTATTACTAAGTGACAGAAGGCAATGTGAAAAGGCTACATCATGTGTGATTCCAACTATGCGATATTCTGGAAAAGACAAAACTATGGAGACAGTAAAAGGATCAGTGGTTGCCAGGAGTTGGGGTGAAGGGAGCAATAAATTGGCTGAGCTCCGAGGAGTTTTAGGGCACTGAAAATACTCTGTATGACTGATACCATAATGATGGCTACGTGCCATTATACATTTATCCAAGCCCATAGAATGTACACCACCAAGTGTGGACCTTTAATGGAAACTATGGACTTCGGGCGATTATGATGTGTCTCTGTAGATTCATCCATGGTTAACAAACGTCCCATTCTAGTGGGGGTTGTTGATAACAGGGAGGTTGTACATATGTGGAGCCAGGGGTATACAGGCAATCTCTGTACCGTCCCTCAATTTTGCTGTAAACAGACAGTTGCTCTAAAAAAAAAAAAAAAAAAAAAGCCTAAATAAATAAACAAACAGACAAACAAAAGAAACCAGGAAACCTTATGTACAAAGTAAGCTGCAGTTAATCTTCTAGAAAAATGCATAGTCTTTCTGAAACGCAGGGGTACAGGAGGAATCACATCCTAATGTGAAAGCGGACATTCATGTACTAGATTTCCTCCAAGGGAGGGAGAACTGCATTTAATGCATCTAATGTGGAGAAAATGTGGGTCTGCAAGGTTTCTCCACCAAAGCTGCAAAGACTGTGCCTGTGGACACTTCCCTTTCACTTCCCTCGCTCCTGCGCCTCCCTTCTCCTTCTGTCCTGCTCTCCAATCCTCCCCATAGATATCTTGCCTCTCCCCCTCCCACCTTTCCACAGTGCTTTCTCTCAGGGGTTTACAGCAAGGGTACTGCTGGTCCAGAAACATGACCCTAGAACATCCCCATTCTTTTCATGAACACACAGGATCTCAGCTGTGCCAGGCTCCTGTTGTTCAACAATTCTGCTTCCAGAATTCTTCCAGTACTTCCCCCTGCAACTTCCAGTGGACCCAGGAACCTGATCTCCCTTCAGTCCTGCAGAGGTTGGCTGCCCAGGAACTCTCCAAGGTATCTCTCTTACCCCAATTCCCTCTCTCCCCCAATGCCTGAACTCCTCTTCTTCAATTCCTGTTGCTCCCCAACCCCAACTCTCTCACCTCACTTCTCTTTCCACTGATCTCTCCTCCATTTTTTTAAATAGCCCAATTATTTCATATCTCCCGGCAAGCAACAGATAAAAATATTCCCAGCCCTCCAGGTAGGAGCGGCACACACACAAACACTGAAATTCCTCACAGCCTAATATCTGATACATCATAATATCTAACAGTGATTGAGAATTTTCCAAGCATGAGGCACTATGCCACGACGTTACATGTCTCATCCCAGTTAATCCCCACAATAACCCTATGTCTTAGCTGCTATTATCAACGAATTCAGCAGAGAACATGTATGATTTACTCAAGCTCACTTAGCTAATTAGTGTTGAGACTCAATGTTAGTCTGGTCGATTTCAGGCACAACGGGTGTTTCAGGCACAACTCGTAACAAGAGATCCTCACTCCAACATAACCAAGAATAAAATCCATCCCTATCAATATTTAGGCAGAGAAAACAAGTTGCCTATGGGGGAGTTAATTCCTCCAGCTCCCACCTGCCCACTCTGAACCTTCTGTCTGGTTTCCCTGGTCCCACTCTGCTGTTTCATAACCACTCTAACCCCCACCACCAAAGCCTGTCTGCCCGGCTCTCAATTTACTCCTAACGATGCTGTGTCTCGCTTCTCTCCCTCAGCACTGTGCTACACCAGACAGGGGCAAAGCCCACTCTGGGTTCTGCTTCTCCAGCTGGGGAAGTTAAACGAGATTTTTGAGGATTTTAAAGGTAACCACCCACGAAATTGAAACCGGGATTTACATCTTCCATATCAATGGAAAAGATAAAAGCAAATAAATGTAGTATTCATTAAAGTCACAAAATGAAAAAAAAAATTACAGAAACATAAATGCAGCAAAACATGAAACAAGATGACCAAAAAACCCAAACCTCTATTATTAATAATAAATAAAATCATTTCTCCTCCGATATAAAGCAGTACAGATCTGGTTGTTGAAAAGAAAAAAATAAAATCAACTGTGTGCTGCTTACAAGCGATACATCCCAACAAAATAAGAGAGAGACTAAAAATAAAGCAATGCTGAAATGGAAAACAGTCAACATGCAAACACAGAGAAAGCAGGGGTGGTAACATTGCTATGCTGTAGAATGGAATCCGGGGCAAAAAGAGGAGGGAGGTAATCAACTTTGGGTTAAAAAGATGCTTCAAAATGGAAACATAAACAGAAAGCAGACCTGTGGTTACTTGGGACTAGTGGTGGGTTGGGGAGAATGAAGTCATTATCAGATAAGACACCTTATGACTTGCATAATCAGTTACGCAAAAGTCGGGAAAACCAAAATTGGTCAGTACGTAAGTCAAAACCACCATTTTCCAAGGAATCTTTAGCATATACACTCCCTAAAGAAAATATCAGAGGGAGGGGCAAAGATTTCTAGGCAAGGGTGTTCACAGCGCTGGGGTTTATATACATTGTTTATAATCGAGAAATCCTGGAAGCAACCCAAATGTCTAAACAATTGGGCCCCAATTAGGTAAATTTGGGAACATCCGGCAGATGGTACCTTTGAGGGATTTTTAATGACATGGGGAAAAATGCTTGCTGTCTAACATCAAATGGAAAAACAAGATCCAAACTATACATCCAATGTCATCTGAATTGGAAAGGAAAAATGCATTACACACATGCACACACTTCTCATTGGAAAAAAGTTAAGATAGGAACTGTAGTTATCAGTGATGTTTATTTTAAGGTTGCCAGAATTTTCCAAACATTTAAAAATATGCATGTATAATACTATCTTTATAATCAGAATTTTGCAATATCACTAAAAAAAACCCCCCAAACCCTCCACAGAATGATAGCCAAGGGGTAAGAACCATATTTGTGCTACCAGTTTCTAGGGCAGAAATGAGGTCTCCAGCTGGCTAATTCCCCTGAAGGAAGGGCTGAAGCTGGGATTCGTGTGTTGAGTAGGAAGTTAAATAACAACAGTAATAACTCCTTTGTTTGTGTGGTCCAGGCTTTGGCAAACTATAGTCCAATGGCCAAATCTTGCAATTTTGAACTGCTCCCAAGAATGGTTGCTATATTTTTTTAGTGATTGGGGATGGGGGACTCAAAGAAGAAGAATATTTTAAGACACCTGAAAGTGATGTGAAAGTCAACATATCAGCGTCCATAAATGCACGTTAGTTGGAACACACGCTCATTTGTTCTTGGATGGCCTATGGCTGCTTTCTCTGTCGTAACAGAGGCTGTGTGGCCCACACAGCTCACAGTGTTTCTTATCTGGCCCTTTACAGAAACAGTTTGCTGATTCCTCATGCAGCGCTTTGTGGATAACAAAGTATGTTGAAAACCACAGCCATTTCACTCTCACAATAAAAGTCTAATGGTCCCAGGTAGGACAGGAAGAAATACACGAATGTCCAAGGTGGACCACGAGGTCACAGCCAGGAAGGGGGCAGGCAGATCGGGCCCAATTTCTTTACTTGCCAAGGAATGAAGGAGGCACAAAACCCTGCCCCCCAGAGCTTGCTGTCGCTCACCTTTCTCCCCACCGTCTCATGGCACTCGCCCCCTCCCCCCAACTCAGTCACTTCTCCCCTCCAAAAGCAGCCATATTTCCTGTCAAGAGCGTGACCTTCTGCAACCTGTACGGTGGAGGCTGCAGCTGCAAACAGGATGGTATTTTTATCTGGACCCTGTTTCCTGTTTGTCGGCTTGGGGGTTTTATTTGCTGGTATCTGGTTTTGTCATTTCTGATACACACTCAGGTCCCTTGTCACATCAAAACAGAGCCATCTATCTCCTAATATGGTATGCAGCCTGCCACCAGGCCACTTGCTCCAGCACCCCCCCTTCACACTCTCCCCTTCTGCTGCACCTTCTCCTGTGATGTCAGATACCCACTTTCTGCCTGCTCAGGAGCAGAAACCAGGGCTGCTGGTGGGCAGAGAGGAAACGGGAGCATTTCGACCGCACGAAATGGAAAAATCCACTCTTATCAGAGAGGAGCTGGCTGGGCCAGGAGGGGAGCAAGTCGCAGGCTTTGCAGAGCTTCTGGAACCCACTGTTCTTAGCAAGGCCTGGCTGGGGGAGACCAGGGCAGCTGCTGGGGACAGAGTTCAGTGTGGGACTTGGGAGTCCTTGTTTAGAATGCCCTCAGCCCTAGGACCTGGGGATCAGTTGCTCTCAGTGAAAGACGAGAGTGGGCTGCCTTCAGCCCTCCTGTCCCAGGACTCAGCCAGCGAGGGAACAGAGAGCAGACACGTCAGCCTCCACCCAGCTGGTGAGAGCAAGGTGGTGAGAGCCCTGGCTGTGTGCCTATGCCTATGCAGAAACTGTGGCGTTTAATCCTCACCAGCTCCGGCAGGAGCAAGGCAGCCCCTCTGATGGCTCCTACTTTACAAATGGGGGCTACTGAGACACAGCGAGTTTCATTAACTTGCCCCAAACCACTCTGTGAAGAAACTGCAGTAGCCCCACACTTGAATTCCATGCTTGCTTGCCCACGACCATTTCAATGCATGTCTCAGAGCTAAACCTGTTCAATCGCCAGGTGTTAGAGCAGAGGATCCACAGCCCAGAGCCTTCCTGTTTCCGGTTCCGCTAGCACGCCTAACCAGGCTCAGAGCCAGGGGAATGAAAGGGCTACTCTGATTTAAAATCGCTCCCACCCTGGAAGAAGGCCACCGACACGTGCCATTAGGGGACAGGCAATCTACCTACGTACGCACTGCACCTGACATGAAAACACAGGTGTGGCGGCTAAGAATTCAGCTCCACCATTTCCCAGTGATCTGCTCTCAGGTACATTATCTCCTCTACCTGAGCCTCAGTTTTCCTCATCTGTAAAATAGGATTTACAGCATCATAAGGTTGTCTGAGAGGAAGATTACAAAAAGCCTCCACCCTCCCACAGTCAAATTTCCGTTAACCAGGGAAATTCTTCACTGAAGCCTACTGCTGACTAAGGGTTTCTATTTCTACCCACAGTGCTGAAAACATGTCACTTATCTCCTGGCTCTCTTTCTTGTTCCAGGAGCAGAGCCAAGACTTCCCTACAGCCACGGATGGGACTGGGTCTTAAGGTACCCTCCTGAGCTAACGGTATCCCTGATCTGGCTAGAGAGAGGTGGGGGAGGAGACTGCAACCCCCTGTCCCCAGCAGCCACCTACAGTTATCTAAATCACAGATCTGAATGCCCTGCTCTCCTGCTCAGAAGCCTCTCACGGTTCCCACTGCCTTCACACTCCATGAGCCAGCCCAGTGGTTCTTCCAGTGTGGTCCAGCAGTAGCAGCAGTGGCAGCACCTGGGAACTCGTCAGAAATGCACGTCCTGTGACTACTGTGGACCTACTGAATCAGGAACTCTCGGGGGAGAGGCCAGCAATCTAGGGTTTAACAAGAGCCCTCCGAGGGACTGATAACTCCAATCTCCTCTCACCATGTCTTCCTGTGTCTCCTGAAACACCCAACTTCTCTCCCTCTTTTCCCATCCTCCACAAATTATTCACAGGACACCAACCCTGGGCCAGGTGTGGGCATGCAGTAGTGCACCAGACAGACACCTGCTCTGCCCTCCTTGGGCTTGTAATCTGCCCTCCCCTCGGTCTGAAATATTCTTCTCTGCTTGTCAGCAACCAAATCCCAGCCCAGCCCTCAGGGCAGTGCACAAGACATTCACTAAACATGAGTTGAACATTAAAGGAACGAATGAATACAAGACCGAATGCACCACCGCAGTTAAGTCTCCCTGGACCCTGAATAAGTGCCCTCAGCAGGCAGCATGTACCTCAACCAGAGCGCCTGTCACCCTTCACAGTGGCCTTGAAGGTGCCTCGAGCCATACAGGGCTGTGTAGCACTCAAAATGTGCATAATCCAGCTTGAGATGTGCAGTGAATATAAAATGCACCCTGGACTTGGAAGATTTAGCACCAAAACAAAAGATATGGAAAATGTCACAATAATTTGTTGTGCTGATTACATGTCGCAAGGATACACTGGGTTAAAGGAAATATATAAATTAATTTGACCTGTTTCTTTTCTACTTTAATATGGCTACTAGAAAATGTTAAATTAAGTATGTGGCTCACATTATTTTTCTATTGACCAGCGCTGAGCTTAGGCTGTAAATATTTAGTCACATGACTGTAGGCACAGCTGTGGCTTTGTGAGGTCATTTCTGTCCGTCTGTCTCCTTCCTTCCTTTCTTCCTTTCCTTCCTTCTTTTCTTTCCTTTCCCTCTTCCTTCCTTCCTTCTTCCCTCCTGGATCTCTTCCCCCCTCCTCTCTCTGTCCCACAAACATTTATTGCATATCAGTTCTTGTACCCTCACATGAGGCTTGGCACAACGTAGGTCCAACACTGTTTGCCAAATGAATAAACCCACACTCAGTATGCAGACTGACCCAGAGTGACCCTGAGGGAGTTCCCCTCCCATTTAATCCCCATACCGGCTTGTGTAGGTATAGTTTTCCCATTTCATTTCAAAAGGAACCAAATTTCAAAGATGTCCTTATGTAACTCGGGGCTGGGGTCAGTTTTCCTCTTGCATACAGAGCTCAGGTGCACACAGGTCCCGGCCAGGACTCCCTGTGCAGGACACTTTGTTCTCAAAGCTCCAGGGGGCTGGCTAGAGGTGGATCTGAGCTTGGAGCTAAAGCTCTCCAGGAAGGGGAGGGCACCAGGCTGAGCCATGCGCTGCCCCTCCCTGTCCCCCATGGGCCTGAGGTGACGAGGCTGCACGTGGATCAGCGAGACCCAGGCTTCCAAGCCTGCTTTGGGGCCTAGGGGACAGTCACTGTGAGTACGACAGGCTGTGTCCCAGAATCTCAGACTCAGCCGCCCCTGACTGCATCCCTCCGCACCCCCAACCCTCCAGTCTGAGAGGCTGAAAGACACTGGGGTGACTCATAATATCTCAAACGAGCTGCCCCTTGGAGCTGGGAAGGCAGCAAAAAGCTGGCATGGTTCGTGATCCTTCCCAACTCGGGGCCCACTCTTAGCTAACATGAGGTTGTGGCCCCTCCCCATGGTCCATCAGCCAACAGTAACATCTCTCATCCCTTCCACTGGTTTTGCATCCTTCCCAACTTAGCACTGGAGCATTAGAGGCTTTCCCTGCCCCAGGGCCCTTGCTTATGCTATTATTTCTGCCCGCAAAACTCTCCTCTAGCCCAGCCTCCTCTATCTTTCTGCATGCCTGGCTCCTTCTCACGGGTCAGGTCTCCTAAGTTCACCTGCTAGGGGAGACCTCCCTAAATATGTCCCAGTCCTGTTGTCCCCTATCAAAGCACCCTGCCTCTTCCTTCATAGCAGGGGATTTCAGTGTGGGGATGGGGGAGCAAGCTGCCACCTTTACCTTAAAGAATCTTATCTTACCCTTTAATATACTCCGTGGGTCATGACATTACTTTTTAGGCACTCGAACCACATACCTCAAATATCCTCATTTATAGGTTGAATGAAAGAAGCCACACACAAGAAGCCGTGCTGTGATTCCACTTGCCTGACATTCTAGAACAAGCAGAACGCACTGGACATTTCACACCAACTTGGGCGACTATAATCAAAAGGCAGATAATGACAAGTGTTGGCGAGGATGTGGAGAAACTGGAACCCTCGTACATTATGAAATGCTTCAGCTGCTGTGGAACGCAGCCTGACAGTTCCTCAAAAAGTTAAACATAGAATGACCAAATAATCCAGCAATTCCACTCCTCGGCATATACAGCAAATAATTGGAAACAGAAATAGGTACAGCCTACGGAGGGAAAGCAGACTGGTGGATGCCAGGGGCTGGAGGGAGGGGAGAATGAGGAGCGACTGGTAATGGGTAAAGGGCTTCCTTTGGGGGTGATAAAAATGTTTTGGACCTAGATAGAGGGGGTGGTTGCACAACATTGTGAATGTACTAAATACCACTGTCTTGTATACTTTTAAAAAGTTAATTTTATGTTATGTGAATTTCATCCCGCCAAAAAAACAGACTAACCTGTAGTGGCTTAAAAACGAAAAAATACTATCAGAATAGTACTTGCCTGGGAGAGGGTGGGGGACTGACTGAGAACGGACGTGACATGAGGGAACTTTCTGGAATGATGGTAATGTTATAGACCAGCACTGTCCAACAGAAGTATCTGTGGGCCACATATGTAACTTTAAATTTTCTGGTAGCAACATTAAAAATGAATTAACATTAAAAATGATTAAATGAAATTTTAATCATATATTTTATTTAACCCACTACATCCAAAATATTATCATTTCAACATGTCATCAATATTTTTAAATTCTGTATCTTGACTGTGGTGGTGGTCACACAAACCTATATCTGTGATTTTAAAAATGGGTGTTGAATACACACACACGTGAGAACTGGCAACGTCTGACGAGGGTTGGTGAATTATATCAAGTTCCTGATTGTGATGTTATATTATAGTTTTGTAAGATGTTGCCATTGGGGTAAACTGGGCTAAAGGTAGAAGGGATCTCTCTATTATTTTTTTCATCTCCACATAAATCTAAAATGATCTCAAAATAAGAAGGCATGAGCTTCAGCCACTGGGGCAGGGCCTTGGACTCCTGAGATTAAAGGCAGAAGTGGTGTGGGGCTGTGGCCGTTTATACAGACTGAGCCAGGCGTATACACTGGGTTGAGCCAAACCGGACCAGCCCTTTCCTTGGTGGGGGTCACACAGAAGCACAGTAACAAGATAACCACTTAAATGGACGGGACCGTGCCATGAGGAGGCACCGCAGGGTCCCGGCCCCAGTAGGGGCTCAGCATGACCACAAGACTGCAGCGTTAGGCTGAAATGCCAACTGCTAGAATCCAAGAATAATGCTAGCTAATAGCTCACGTGTTTTAGAACCTTCCTCTGTGCGAAAGATGTCATTTAGTCCTCAGTACAACCCTTTTAAGTAGGTGTTATTATATTTATTTAACCAAAAGAGAAACTGAGGCACAGAAGAGGTTGAGTGATTTGCCCAAGGTCAGGCAGTAAAGAGCGGAGCCAGGATCTGAGCCTGGATGTCTCGCTCCAGAGCCCTGGGTCTGACCCGTGCACTTTGGTGAGTCCTGCGCTGACCACACAGGAAGCTGACCCGCTGTGTCTGGCGGATCTTTAACCATCTCCCCCCTCCCCGCCCCTGGAACCACTCCCCCTGTCGCCCCAATCAGCACCTGGGTGAAGTTTGAGCGTTAATGTACTGAGGAGGCCAGAGGAGCCCTGGGGACAGTGCCCTCTGATCATCACTGTGGGGGGTGGGCCTTAGGGTGGGCTGCAGCCTGTGTGTGTGTGTGTGTGTGTGTGTGTGTGTGTGTGTGTGTGTGTCCCTCTCGGCCCAGCCTTGTTCTCTCCTCAAGCCCCTTTTAAAAACCAGCAGTTTCTCCATCAACTGATGAACAGATACACAAAACGTGGTGTATCCACTCAATTGACTATTACCCAAACATAAAACAGAATGAAGTCTTGATACATGCTACAGCATATATGAACCCTGACACCATTATCTTAAGCAAATGAAGGCATACACAAAAGGTCACACACTGTATGATTCCATTTACATAAAATGTCCAGAACAGGCAAATACAGACAGAGAGCCGATTGGTGTTTACTGGAGTCTGTGGGGAGGAGGAACTGGGGAGTGACTGGTCATGGGTGCAGGGATTCCTTTTGGCGGGATGGAAATGTTCTGGAAGTAGAGAGAGGTGATGGTTGCACAACACTGAGAATGTACTCAATGCCACTGAATGGGTCAAAATGGTTAATTTTATGTCATGTGAATTTCATTACAATTTTTTTAAAAAACTCAGTAGTTTCCAGACTGTAGGACACTTAAGATTCACAACTTGTGCCCCAATTCCTGACATACCCAGGGAGGGCTGTGCTCCAGATCAGAGAGGATCACTCTCCACCTCCTACATGCCCAGCTGTGGCCTCTCTGGGATAAAGACATGCTTTACCTCCTACCCCAGACGTCCTCAGAGTGAGGGGAAAGCAAGCAGCCCTGAGAAACTCACCACAATAGGCGTACTGGTGAGACGACAGCCAGCATTGGTGGGACACTCACAAGTGCAAAGCACTTCATGTGTCATCTCATTTCGTCCTCACAACAGTCCTGAGATACGTGCTGCTGTTTCCCCCAGTTTACAGACAACAGGGGCAGCTCAGGGAAATCATGTTCACTGCTGAAGTTCGCCTCGTAAGGAAGTGGTAGAGCCTGTGTGTGTTCCTCTTCTCGCTGCACACACACTCAGCCAACAGAGGCCAGCACCCCCAGGATTTGGGAGTCACTCGGTTCCCCAGGGGCCCATAGCCTGGGTGATCACTCTCCCTTCAAAACCAGGAACCAAACCCCACAAGCTTTTGAAACACAGATGATGCGTGCTGCCTTGAAACACAACCAGGCTCTGCAGGGGCAGAGCGAGACTGCACCAGAGCCAGAGAACCTGCAGGTAAGAATACGGGCACTGTATTCTAGCTGTGTGAACTTTGGGGAAGTGACAACCTCTCTGAGCCTCAATCTCCTCATCTATGAAGTCGAGCCCACGTTGCAGAGGTTCAGGGGCGATGCATACAAAGGATGTAGCATTACACAGGGGGCGTGGGGTAGGTGCCCTAAAAGTCAGTGGTCCATGTCCCAGCTCTCAGCTGGGACAGCGCAGGGCTCAGGCTGAGGAGTCCAGGGAGGGAGAGTGTGCTGGGGTACACCTACTTCCCCTACTTCCTGACCCCACACACCCCAGGCCCCACGGCCAACTCACACTTGCCATGTTCAGGCCAGGTGTTTTCCAGGGTTCAGACAGGGTAGGGTTTGTCTCACGCTCCAGATCAGAAACTCAGGCCATTCTGAATTCCAGCCGGGCTAAGGGGACAGAGCCGGAGGGACAGACAGCCCTGTGGGACTGGGGCTGAGGCCACTGGTAGGATTTGAGGCCAGCCCAGCCCATTTAATGGTGTTTTCCCAGCCAGAAGGAGGCCGTGCTAATTAAGTGGAATGTGCCGGTCTGCAAACCGATTTGTGCAGTTCCAACTCCAAGAGGGACCAGGAGCTCCCAAACTGGGCCAGAGTCACCCGGAAACACCCACTTCTTATCTGCGTCTCAGAGCCAGGCTTTCTGCTGGTACATCTAGGCCCCACACCCTCCCCGCCCTCCTCCCACCCCCGTGACAGGTTCTGGTTGCTGACCAACCGCCCAGGCCACTCCATTATGAGAGGGCATTATGCTCCTCTCTGGAGAGGTTGGTCCCCCAGCTACCCCATAATGCTGGGCTCAGAGGTCCAGAGTGAGCTTGAAGTCACACCTGCTGGTGGGGCGGGGGATTTGGTGAAGACATGGCCATGAATCATGGCTGGTTCAGGGTCAAAGCTTCTGGGGCCCCACTCATGGGCAGGGCCCAGCAGAACCTGCTGAATTCATCCATGAGAACGGAAGGGACCGGCAGACAAAGTCCAAACAGAAGACAAAAGTGGCATCTTGGGAGCTAAAGATTACCAGCTAGAAGGCTCAGGCTGAGGGGCAGAGTTTGGACAGTGCCTTCAACAGAAGCCATCAGCCATGGCCCAGATATGTCCTCGGGACATCCTAACAGTAATAAAAGGTTCTATGCATCGGGGGCTTGCTCTCTAACCGGAAGTATGCCCGTGCACCTTACGCACATTTCCGTATTTAAACCTCACAGCATCTTGTCCGTGTCTCCATTTTATGGATGGGGAAACTGAGGCTCAGAGAAATAGAGGGACTTGCCCAAGGCCACAGCAGAGTCAGGATTGGCCCCCAGGTCCAGCTGACACTGAGTCTTTGCTCTCCATCCTTTGCTAACCCACCTCGTGACTCATGGGGAAATCTCACCATGTATCCTAAGTGTGTAGAGGCTTCACTCACTGAGCCTTGGATTCTGATGTGCCTCTAAATCGAGCGGGCATGGTGAGCTCCTTGGGGTCAGCACTTACCAACCTTACTGCAGGAGCGAGCCGGTTGCCTGTGTCCTGTGGACACCCCAAGGCCCAGGGACCTGACTGGTGGGGGTGAATGACAGTGAAGCTTGCTGGCGTGTCCAAAGGAGACAGTGAGGAGGAGTCTGGCCCTAAGAGGGCTTGTGTAAGTCAAAGGAACCCAGCTGAAGCTGAAGTGTAACCTGAGACCCCTGGGGCAAACCTCCATTTTGCTGAGGGGGTTCTGCAAGCTGAGACTATAGGCTGACTCTCTGTGGACAATTGGGGCATTTTCAGAGGGTGTAGATCACAGGGGTGAGGATGAAAAGGAGAACTGACGGAGAAGGCTGGGAGAGTGGGGAAGGCAAACTTGAGATGTATAACGAGCTGTTCTGATCAGGTGCTGCTGTGTTATAACCCTCGCCTCTGTCTCCCCACAAAACCATCAATGCAATCTGCATGCCTTCCCGCTAAGGAAGCACAACAGCAAATACAAGAGCGAGAGCTCCCCGAGAGCACCTGGCACTGCTCCCGGGGCCACAGGCCACCCAGTCCCGGAAGGTCCCTTGTGAGAGGTGGGGGGGGGAACCCTGGAGGTCTTTCTGGGCCAACAAGGTCCTGTGACTCCCCTCTGTCATGCACACAGTCTGACCTCTGATTGCTATCAAAAGGGGGAAGCTTAGTGTGGCGATTAGGGCACAAGTGAGAATACCAGAGTTCAGTGCAGTTCCCAGGTCTGCCACTAAGTAGCTGTGTGAGTTTGGGTATGTTACTTTCCCTCTCTGAGCCTCTGTTTCCACAACTACAGAAATGGGGTCATAACAGTACCTCTCACGGGGCTGTTATGAGGTTTCAATGGGCGAATATTTATGAAGCACTTTAAGTGCCTGGCACATAGCAAGTGCTAGTAAGTTTCTTTTATTCTACCCCACTTTCCATTTTTAAATAGCTATATTGAGGTATAATTCATATATCATACAACCCACCGATTTAAAGTACACAATTCGATGCACTTTTTTTACTGTATCTACAGAGCTGTACAATCATTCTTAGAACATTTTTATCACCCCGAAAAGAACCCCCATACCTATTAGGAGCCACTCCCCATTCCTTACTCCCACCCCAAACCCTAGGCAAAGAGTAATTTACTTTCTGTCTCTGTATATTTGCCCCTTATGGACATTTCACACAAATGGGATCACACAATACGTAACGTGCTGTGTCTGACTTCTTCCCCTTAGCATATTTTCAAGGTTCATCCACGTTGTAGCACGGATCAGAACTTCACTTCTTTTCATTCAGTTTCTAATTTGGAGCGTGAGACAAATCTTACCCTGTCGAAACCCCGGCAGAATATTCTATTGTATGCATATGCCACATTCTGTTTATCCATTCATCAGATGACGAACATTTGGGTTGTTTCCACTTGGGGGCTATTATAAATAATGCAGCTATACACATTCATGCACAAGAATTTGTGTGGACATATGTTTTCATTTCTCTTGGGTAAATGCCGAGGAGTGGAATTTTTGGTTCTTTATGGAAGTTGTTGTTAAATAAAACATCCTCCTCTCATCTGGTACCACCCAGCAGGAACGATGGGAATTAACCTTTCTTGAGCACGTACTATGTGCCAATTACTGTTCTAGGTACGCTTACCGACACGACTTCATTTAATTCTCATTAAACGAAACGTTCATTGAGGTGGCTATTGTTGTCACAGCCACTGTCTAGATGTAAAAACTGAGGTGCTGACAGAAAACGCAACTTGCCCAGGGTCACAGCTAATGTGTGGAGGAGTCAGACTACGGAGAGGGCCTGAGTCTTTCCATCATCTACGCTAAGTCAAAGGGAAAGGGAGACACAGGCCAGGGGTGGGGGGGTGCAGAGGAGCACCCCTGTCTCTCAACCCTGCCCAGGGCAGTGGGGCCCTGCTCATGCAGGGACTTTGACCTATCAGTGAGGCCTCTGGGCCCAGGCAGAATGAAAGCAGCCAAGTTCCTGATTTACAGATGGGAGGGATGTAAGAGGTACATCAGGTCTCTGTGGCCGGGCCAGGGTACTCTTAGCACCAGGAAGTTGTCTGTGGGAACTTCTCCATTTCCACATTGTTTGTGTTCAGTGCTGTGGTTTGTAAGGGAAGAGAGGCAACTCACATCCAGGGAGACCCCTCCGGGTGTGCCTTTCAGGAGTCGCCATGACTAGGAGGCTCAGTCCTCAGCTCGCAGAGCCAGAAATGCTCTCTGCATCATGACGCAGAGCCATGTCCATCTCCAAGCCCCAAGGGGACATGAGAGTGCGCAGCTGACACGGAAACCGACTCCTTCCCAGTGACCAGACATTCATACCCACCACCTACACACCCTCTTTTGAACATCAGAACACTTGGGAGGCTGAATTGGGGACAGGCAGGGGGCTGGGCAGGACAAGAAGCAGAGCAGAGACTCACACAGGCTCCAGAGGCCACCTCAGATGGAATCTGGAGGGGACGTGAAAGTGGGAAAGGAAGCCCCAAGAGCTCCCAGACCCCTGTGCTCTGATTTCCCCTCTGTGGGAGAGGCAAAGCCGCCCTCCTGGGCACGCTTCTTCATCAAACACATCATCATGTCTCAAACACTCACTTATTCCTACCCTGACCCGGTCCTTTTCCTTCAGGGCTTTTCAGGGTGACCACCCTCATCCATTACAATAAGAGTTTTCTGGACAAAGAGTCAGACAGTGATTTTATGTCTGAGTCACAAGGGCTCCTCATTTCACCTCTAGGTACCAGCTATAGTCTCCATATATTTGCTTTCATATCTTTCTTTTTGCTTTTAAAGTAGTAGGGTTGCACACTAGTTAGGAACACAGGCGTCAACATTCATTTCACTGAGAATCACAGTCCAACTACCACTTAGGTGTTGTGAGACCTGAGCAAGTCTGTGACTCTCTCTGCGCCTCGGTTTCCTTTCCTGGAAAATGGGTACAGCATCCTCTGCCTTACAGTTTCTATCTCCACTGCTCCTGGCCCAGTTAAACATTCAAGAGTCAGTATTACTCTTGTCTACAGTGAACATAAGGAAGGGGGACTTTGGCTCAAAGCCACCAGTCACCTGACATTCACTCTCCATCCTCATCACTTCTGGGGAGATGGCAGGAGGCGAGGTGTGGGAGGCAAGGAAGCGGGGGCCCTGCACAGCGTGGGCTGGCTGAGGCCTTTCCCTGAAAGGCTCGCTTGATCACGGCTGGCATCAGGCCCTCGGGGTCCATTTAGCTGGTGATCAGGCCAGTAGGAATCCTGAAGCATCGGAGGAACTGGAGCAGGCCAGAGACCACTTTTCTGGTTCTCAGGGAGATAACAGGGCATGGATGCAGGCTGGCTTGGGGGTATGAGGGGTGTTGAGGATGGGGGGACACCCCCAGGAAGAAGCTTACGGAAGGTCAGGGTCCCCATCAGAACCAGGCTGAGGTCCTTCTTTACAAACTCCTTAAGAACTGGATGGTGAAACTGAGGCAGAGACTAGACCTTCAGGTGAGCCATCACATGAGAAGTACATAGGAGTCTCAGCTCACCCCAGGCATCTCACTGACCAGGATGGGGGAGCAAGATCAAGTCCAGCCTTTTGTGAGTAGGAGCCGGCCCTCTTCCAAGGTCTGCCCAGCCGGCCAGAACTGGGACGAGCAGAGGCCAACATCCTGCAGTCGCTCTGACTATTTCCTTTAGAGAGGAGGAGGCTGGCACTCAAAGAGGTTGAGTGATTTGCCCAGTCACACAGCAGGTGAGTGGTAGAACTGGGGCTGGCATCTAGGCCTGACTGTTTCTACATGGCATGTCTCTCCCCACATGCTGCCCATATGGGGGGTGGAGGACAACAAAGGGGAGAGTAAGAGACTGAGGGAGAGCCGAGGGAATGGGGAAAATGCGGAGGTGATCACAGGCCCAGAAGAGGACATGGGCGTTCCCAATGGGACAAATGGCATTACCAAGATGGGAATCAGGGGTCCCCAGGATTAGTGCCTTTCTAAGAAGCCTTGGGAGGCAAGCTGCCGTGAAGACCCTAGATGCCACTTTAAGGACTATGGCCTATGAATCCAGGGAAACCGATGAAGCAGCGCTTTGTCCCCCTTATTCTAAACCGAGGCAAAATCTGCCAACCAGGCCAAGTAGCATGTCATAGATACTCCAGAAATCGTTGGCTGCTGGGACAGAATCTGCTGTGTGTTCGGCAAGCTCCTGGTCCTCCCGGGTACATGGCTAGAACACCTGTCCCAGTGTCCCTTATAAAGGTGTGACTATAGTCTGAGTCCTGATCAGTGGAACGTGGACAGACGTGATCTGTGCCACTGTAGATCTGGCCTGCAGAACCTTCCCTTGCAATCCCCAGGCACTCTTCATCCCCAGCCTGAATGGAGGGGACCTGAGTGTTTACAGCTGGTCTGCCCAATACGGTGGCTACAACCACATGTGGTCAGAGACACGTGAAATGTGGTTAATCTGCATTGACATTTGGTAAGTAAATATACACCAGATTGCACAGACTTATTAAAAAAAAAGATATCTCATTAATACATTTTTATATTGATTGCATATTGAAATAGTAGTTTGGATATACTTGTTAAAAATATTAAAATTAATTGCACTTATTTATTTTTACTTTTTTAAATGTGGCTAGTAGGACATTGAAAGTTCCACATGTGGTTTTGCCTTATATTTCTACTGGATGGCACAGATCTAGAGGGCAGGTTTGTTGTGTGGAGGAGAGTCACCGGGGATGGCCTTCCAGAGTTGGGCGACCATCACCACAATCCAGTTTAGAACATTTCAGCACCCCCCAAAAGAAACCCCATACCCATTAGCAGTCATTCCCTATGCCCAACTCCAACCCTTGGCAACCCATTTTGGACTGCTATGTGAGTAAGAGGTAAACTTCAAAATATCATAGCAGTTAGCCTCTTGTTGTAGATTAAAGATGACCACCAATTGTGACCATCAAACACCTGCCACCAGGAGGTGGGGTCTTCATCTGCTCCCCTTAAATCTGGGTGTCTTTGTAACTTCCCAAGTTTTAAGATATTGGCGGTTTCCACTTCCT
Organism: Rhinolophus hipposideros; assembly: GCF_964194185.1. Lineage (NCBI taxonomy): Eukaryota > Metazoa > Chordata > Mammalia > Chiroptera > Rhinolophidae > Rhinolophus > Rhinolophus hipposideros. The sequence goes on from NC_138068.1 coordinate 17,350,684, forward strand.
GGACGCTGGAACATTTGCTCTGGAGCCCTGAGGTGCCTTGTAAGAAGTCTAGCTGTGCTGAGGTCACCGTGCTGGAGAGGCCACATCGAGAGGCCCTTGGGCTACATGGAGAAAGGTGCCCAGCCAGATCCCAGCTGTCCCAGCCCCTACTGTGTAAAGCATCCTAGCTGAGACCCCAGACATTATGGAGCAGAGGCAAATTCAGCCTGCTGTACTCTATCTGAACTCCTGACCCACGAGCAATAGCAATAAAACAGTGGTTGTTTTAAGCTACCAAGTTTGGGAGTGGTTTTTTCACATGGCAATAGAGAATCAGAACATCTCCCTGATAATGCAGCTCCCCTCCACATCCCTTCAAGTTTCTGGACATCTCTCTGGGTAACTCCATGGTTTTGCAGACCTGAATCATATCCCCCTCCTCAAATCTCATGGACTGAAGATGACAACCATCAGGCACATCCATTTCTCCAATAAACCGGATTTGGTATTTTCCACCAGAAAGTTCTCAAATATCAAAATTCTTGCCCCCCTCCCCAACACACACACACAAAATGATACATCCTGAGTCTGATAGAATCTGGGGCTTTTCCAATCATCAATGAACTTTCCTTCAACATGTCCAGCCCTCTGGAATAGCCCTCTAGCCTTAGTCAGCCTTTGTGTTCCCTTTGGAAAATGCCTACCAGCTTCTCCAGCATGGCAGAGAATTCCAGGAGCATCAAAGAAGCCAGTCCTCTGGCCTGACAACAGAAAGCACCTGCTATGGACTGAACTGTATCTCCCTCAAACTCCTATGTTGAAGCCCTAACCCTCAACGTGATGGTATTTCAAGATGATGTCTTTCGAAGATAATTAGGTTTAGATGAGTCACAACGGTGGGGCCCTTATGATGGATTAGTGCCTTCATAAGAAGAGAAACCACAGAATTTGTTCTCTGTCTGTGTCTCTCTCTCCCCCTCTCCTTCTCTCTTTGCCTCCCTCCTTCCCTCCTTCCCTTCTTCCTTACTTCCCTCTCTCCCTCCCTTCCTCCCTCCTTCCCTGCCATGTAAGGACATAGACAGAGTTCTCATCAGAAACTGACCATGCTTAGCACACTGATCTTGGACTTTCAGCCTCCTGAACTGTGAGTAAATAATTTTTGGTTGTTCAAGCCATTCAATCTATGATATTTTTCTATGGTGGCCCAAGATAACTAAGACAATCCCCAAGTGGCCTAGCTGAGAAAAGACTGATGGGCTCACATGACTTGCAGGATTTTGACCCCCATCAGCTATGCCCTGAATGCCACCTGGGTCAATATCATGATCAATTACTGAGTGCCACGAGTCAGAAGCTGTTTATTAGCCAGAGCACACCAAGACCAGAATATGCGTGCCAAAAACGGAGCTGTAAAAAATCTTGAGTTGTGTGGGCTTTATGAATATATTTTCAACTGCAGAGACAAAGATGGTGTATTTGACATGTCCCCAAACCTACCTACCAATCTATCTGTACAAAAGCCAACCTCCTCCATTAATTAGCACTTAACCTTAAGTTTCTTACAGTGAAAAACAATTTTATCAACCCCAATCCTGCGGGAGTGAATGGCTTCTCTTTAGGGCCAGCAGCTTATGAAATAAATCACCACGTCACATATGACAACGTGATTGCCTTGCTTTCACGAAATAAGAACAGTCAGGCTCTTCAGGACCCAAATGTAAATACTTTTTTTTAAATAAAACCAAATTCCCCAAACCTGAAATTATGGCTATATAATGTTTTTCAAGCACCTAGTGTCAGAAAATGCTTTTGAAAAAGTCACCTGGGCAAGACCCTTGACAAGGCATCTGTCCCAAGGCATGCTGGGAAGTACAGAAGAAAGAACGAAAAACTTCTCAAACCCAGAGCTTTCTCTTTCTGTGTCTCATCCTATACAGATGATGGAAATTCACCACGGACTATAAATGTCTCAGTGCAAATGAGGTCTGATTGCCGGTGGTGGGTGAGCCCTGGGACGCCTGGTTCTAAATTGTGACTTTATCTGACAGACCTCATTGGGAATGGGTTTGGAACACGGCTGCCAGGTGGCTGCACCCACCCACAGGTGGGGGCTGTGGGCACTTGGCTTGTTGCTTGGGTTCCTTCCTCAAGTAGGATATGCTACCTGAGCCCTCACTCCTGGCCCAGCCCTTACTAAGTGCTGTTAAATGGTGAATGGGAAGGACTGAGCTTTTGAGAAGGAAAAAATGACCCACGTGGGCATAATCCATGACTACGGCAGAAGGCTTGAAGGACAGGTTCTGAAGTCAGGCGGTCTCAGCTCGGACCCCGGCAAGTTACTAGACCGTTCTAAACCTTAGTTTATCCACCTGTAAAATGGGACTATCAATAGTACTTATTTCATAGAGTTGTCGAGAGGATGCAAGGAGATAATACATGGACAGGCTTTTAGCATGTGCCTGACACTTAAGTGTCAATGAAAACTGGTAGAGAGAATGATGAAAGTGATAATAGGGCAGGGGGGGCCCTCAGATGTGGGTTCTGCTAGGACCTCTGGCAAGCAACCTCACCCATCCTTGGAGGGGCTGAGAGAAGCGAGAGTCCCTCCCTAAAAAGACACTAACCAGCGCAGTGCACACACCCACTACAACCTCAACCTTAACCCCGGAGAGCTTCACACCACTGGTTTAAAACAGCCCAGATTCCAGCTAACTGATAGAGACGTAGACCAAGTTTGTTTCTCAACAGCAAGACCTAAGAAAGTAACAAAGTGGAGACAATTGGAGCAGGACAGAATGGTTCCCACTCCAGGTCTGGGACTCTTCTTTTGTCCCACTGTAGTAACTCCCATTTTGTGCTTGACCTTCATTATCCAGTTATTTTTCCATTGCCCAGCCATTCCTTCTCTCTCTCCAGCTATTCCCTCTCTCTAGTTATTTCTCCATTACCTTAGCTGCTCCTTCATTATCCAACTCGCTGTCACCCACTCAGATGATCACTCATCACCCAGCTACTCTGCCGCTCCCCAGCTTCTCTCTCACCCTCATATTACCTACAAGTATTATTTTCTAATTTAACACCAGTTTGGAACAACCAAGGGAATCTTGGCTTTAGTCGGGACAAATATACATATAAAGTGTCTTGCTGGACCAAGCAGCTGATGTTCAGAGATGCAATGTTTCCTGTTTATTGTTTTTGAGGCCTTTGGTCTGAGCTACAGGGAGTGGGAAGGCAGAACCTACATAGCACAAGACATGCCACAGTGCCAGGCAGAGCCAGGAGTCTTAGCCACATGGGAGGGCCCTGGGTGGCATGGCCCTGTAAGCAGCTCTCCTAGTTCCAGGTAAATGCTGAGACAGGAGACTCCTCTCCTTCATCAGGGTCCTGCTCCTAACCATCCCTGCAGTTCAGAATGCTCTCTCCTAAAAGCTGGGAGTGCTTCGTTATGGATCTGATTCAATCGTAAGGAATTTTACCCCAAGCTTGCCAGAAAACAAGTTATTTTCAGCCTCCGTGGGCAGCAAATGAAGAAGAAAGTCATAAGCCGGAAGGAATGACTGTGTAGAAGCCTAACCCATTCGGAAGAAGGTTGGCCACCATGTTTCTTTGACAAAATGTTAAGTGCCAAGTAACTTGGACAAAGTTTACTGATATAATCTAGTTTTTTTTCTTTTTTTTAATAACAAGGGTACAGATCATATTAACTCTGAAAGGTTACAGAAAGCAATTTATAGAAGCTAATTAGGGTCCCTCCAAAGAGCTTTTGTAATTACGGATGGGTTTTAAACATTCAAGTGGCTCAAGCCAAGCAAAATGAATATTGGTGGCTGCCGTAAGAGATGATACAAGAAACCAGGAAATCCCGGGCACCTTGAGTTCTCTGGTCTCAGTATGTAGTCTGACAGAAGTTCTTCAGTAGCAGGTGCTTTCATTTCAGGGTCTCTGAAAGCAGGCTCTAACTATTACATGATGTGGGGTGGCCAAAGCCTTTCACTTCCCACTGGCTTATAATAAAAATTGCTGTAAAAAGGTTTTGACTTTTTCATACTAACGTGTAAATGATTACAATCTGACTATTCTAAGGTGAATGACTGATAGGAGGCAGACACTGAGTAAATGAAGATAGAGACAATCAGGGTAATTATGGCAGTGAGAGTCAGCAGAAGGATTAGAAAAGAAAAAAGTAGAGATGTTCATCTTGCCTCTGCCCCCTTGAAACTGAGGCCAGTGGCAGATGACAGTAATAGACTACACTGACCACGTGCACTGTCCAGCCTTTATCTCTGATTCTTCACAGCCAGTCATTACTCTCTCCACTTTACAGATGAGGCATCGGAGCACAAAGAGATGAAGTAACTCGCAAAGGTCACCGAATGAAGATGACAACTTAGTTTTGTCTGATGCCATGTTCTTAAGTCCCAAGGCCTGGGACCTTTCTGCAAAGCTTCCCACACTTTCCACCGAGGGCCCCTTTTGATTCAGTTGCCCCTATCCCGTCCACGTTTGGAAAGGTTTTATATAGTGAGCACATTGATTGCATTTATGAACTAATAATTTGTTCCATCTGGCAGATGATTATTTTTCTGTTCTTGTTTGTTTCAACATTGATCCGGACTTTAACCCCAATTACGGAAGGTTCAACATAATATTATGAAATCGCATAAATCACTGTCAGGGCTATGCAGCTAATAAGCAATAAAATTAAACAGGCCTAAGCATCATTTCCTCGTGCTGAATTCTGACTGTCACAGTTGTACAGTCAGTGCCAACCACATACGTCATTGGCCTGCTCAACCCAGAGTCCAGGGTTCCCAAAACGAAGACTCTGTTGACAGTGTTTGGCCCACCTGGTATATCCCAGACATTCCAGAACATCAACAGCCAATCACAGCATTTGATCAACACAACAGACCCCAGGTTATCACACTGGTTTGCTAGAATTCCGGTCTAGAACACAGCAAAGTCTAGAGTGGGTGGGAGAGGGTGACAAGGATGGCCGCCGATGAATCATGTCATTCCGTGTCCATGTGATTGTATAGACTCCGCCCACATTGGCCATGTGACTTACTTTGGCCAATGAGATCTCAACAAACATGATGCAGGCAAGGGCTTGCACACTGGGGTTTGCCTTCTTGGAACCCTGAGCCCACCACGCTGGATGACGCCCAGGATGAAAGACCACAGGGAAAGGGAACCCCGGCCATCTCAGCTGAACCCAGACACTGGCTGAGTTGGCAGCTAACTGCAGCCTCATGAGGGAGCCCAGGCAACATCAGCAGAACTGCCCAGTCAATCCTAAGAATCACTAAGAAATGAGATGTGGTTGTATTAAGCCACTAACTGTTTCAAGGTGGTTTGCTATGCAATAATAGGCAACCAATATAACCTAGTTTTTGATGATGACTCTTCTGGAGAATGGCTATTACTACTTTTGTGGTGCCCAGGGAATTTGGGGTCCTTACGCTAAAATGCCTGTGTCCTAGGATGTCTCTTGAAGGACTGGGCTTCATTGAGTTTTTCTTGTATAAATGACAAAGGTAATTTCCCTCTGCCCAACTTAGCAGGTTTCATATTTCTCCTTTCTTAGTCTTTATTTCTGCTCTGGACACACTCCCCCCATCAGATACGGTAGACAGAGAATGGGGCAGTGAGACCAGTTCTGTTTTGTTGGCACAAACATGGGATGGATGTACTGGACAATGCAATGATCTGAGCAGATTCTAGAACATTCTTCCATTTGTCAAAGCTCAGCCTTCCTTCACCTCATTGTTTAATGACTTTGGCGTTGGTTTTGATTATTGAGAAAAGGACTTAGGATGCATACATTTAAAGAGCTTCTGAGTTTCTTTGACAGAAATACTGACCATATTCTGACTCTATTAGAAAGAAAACCATGGTCCCTAGAAGCCAAGCAAGACTAAATCATGATAGAAATATCTCATCTATCTCCTCAACAGGGTTACTAGACTGAGAAATGTCAAAGATGGGGAATGTCTGGACTCCAGTGAGCATTTGACAAGCCTCTCATATATCTCCTTATGAAAATCCAGGGGGAAATTCTGGTGGAGTGTCATGGTGTTTGGGGTTTGAACAGGTTCCAGGAGACTTCCAACTGGCTGAATCCCCCAGGATGGCATCATCTGGGGGATTGGTAGACCATGGTTTACCAGTCTACCACAAGTGGTTTCTTCTTTCAAGATTAGTCTCATACGATCTAAGCATAGGAGCTGCTGTGCCAATAAAATCACAGGGCGATTGTACAGAAGCAAGAGAATTGTGTCGCATGCCAGAAATTCACTTCAGCGTGGTCGACTCATTCTGGATCTGTAGGCAGACCTGGCTGGAAATGTCACTCATGAATGTCATTCATAAATGTCATTCTCATCAGAGTGTCACAAGAAAGTACATGATCACCATGTTTAATGGCATTATATCAAGATGGGTTTCCATAGTCACATTGTCCTTAGCAACAGAATGGTAATCTTCAAAGTTAGTGGTCATGTTTTCCTCGCCCCTGGACAGTATTTAGATAGCGTTGCTCATAATTGATCTCCCAGCCTCCTTTTCCTAGGCATTTGTTCTTGCCAAGGTTCTTTCTACAATAACATTATCCACGGTTAAGCATGTTAATACTGTGCTCTCTTCAAGGTGACTTTGCTAGTACCTGAGCTCCCACATGGCCTGGCCCAGTCTCTTCACTACTGAACCAGCAGTGCTGGTCTGAAGTCGCCCAGACGGTGCGCAATGAAAGTCTGATCTATTACAGGGTTTGCTAGAATTTAATCCTCAGAGAGAAATTTTCTTCCGAGTTTTTTGTACGAAAGGAAGGCACTTTTTCTTTTTTATAGTAGACTCTTGCTATTTTTCCCACATACCAACCACAAAAAACAGTGTAGTTAAGTTCATTTCAGTTGAACAACATCCCTAATGGGTAAAGATGGACTCTGATACATGTTTTAAAAAAAAAAAAACAACAGACTAAAGTGGAGTCACTTTTGCTAGGCCATTTCACCAAACCGAAACTTAATAACTAACTGTAGTTATTTTAGCCTCTCCCAAGAGTAGAATTTTAAACCAATCAGTCCAGAATTTCCTGACCAACACTAGTGAGGTCATCTGCCTGGTAAAACCCCTTGCCTTCCCCTAAGGGAAGGTATCCTTGCCTGAAATAATTCACTTTCTCTTTCTGCCTATAAAAACCTTCCAGTTTTGGACAAATCATCAGAACACCCTTCTAGTTGCTACATGGGACACTGCCCAATTCATGAATCATTTAGTAAAGCCAATTAGATCTTCCAATTTACTCAGTTGAATTTTGTTTTTTAACAGACATTAATATGGAGGAGGTCTCAGGTGTCGTGCCCCAGGCTCTGTCCTTGGCCATCACCTGCTCAATATTTTTATCAGGGATTTCAATAATGGTCCAGGACAATGCTGTCTAATACAGTAGCCTAACAGTTAGCCTGTAGCCTAACCACAGTTGACTACTTAAATTATTTTAAATTAAATAGAATTAACACTTCAGTTGCTCAGGCATCGTAGTCATATTTTGAGTGCTTAATAGTCACATGTGACTAGCAGCTGCCATATTGGACAGTGCATTTCCAACACTGGAAAAAGTTCTATTGGACAACTCTGGTCTAGAAGGCAAATGTTCCTTGTGTTTATGAATGACATATAGGCATAACTCGCATTATTGCGCTTCACAGATATTGCTTTTTTTTTTTTTTTTTTTTTTTTTACAAATTAAAGGTTTGTAGCAACCCTACCTCAAGCAAGTCTATCAGCACCATTTTCCAACAGTGATTGCTCATTTTGTGTCTCTGGCCACATTTTGGTAATTCTTGCAGTATTTCAAACTTTTTCATTATTATTATATTTGTTATGGTGAACTGTGATCAGTCAGCAGCCATCAACATTTAGGCAAGACCCTCCACCACAAAAAGATTATGATTTGCCAAAGGCTCAGATGTTGGTTAGGGATATTTTTTTTAAACAAAAAAAATTTTTTTAATTAAGGTATGTACTGTTTTTTAAACACAGTGCTATTGCGACTATACACTGACAACACTACAGTATAGTGTAAGCATAAACATAACTTTTATATGCAGTGGGAAACCAAAAAATTCATGTGATTCACTTCATTATGGTGTTCTGGAACCAAACCCACAATATTTGTGAGGTGTGCCTGTATAGTAGAAACTGCTGGTGAATATTTCATACGAGGTAGACATACTTATTTATGGTCTGGCTGGCATTCATTTTCCCTTCTTCTGGTAATACCATCTCAATTTTCCTTGGGGTAGGTACAACACATCTCCAAGTGTCAATCCATGTGTTTTAGGAGAAGCTAACTCCAGGGGTGGGCATATGACTCAGATCAGACCAATCATAACATTGCATCCCTACTCTAGCTACTGCGATTGGCTCAGAGACAGGTATATAGCCAATGAGATTCAATCCTGGGACTTGTTGAACCTGGAACGTCGTTGGAAAGAGATATTATTCCTATGGGGGTTCCTAAAAGGATGGAATACGAGTATATACTTCATGTTGCTGACAGTCACCTACTCAGAGACATTTTCTAACAGTCCCTGTATCCACATATGCTTAAGTTAGAGTTGGATTTCTGTCACTGGTCATGCAGAAGTTTTAATGTATCAATCAAGAATCCAAAATTATTCGAGCAGGTGGATAATGGGCTCAAAACTCAACAGATAGATTTAGAGCCTCGATTTCAATGTTGAAAATCACCTGTGTCCAGGAAGGCTTTCTGGGGGACTGCTGGTGAGGCTCTGTTTCTTGATCTGAGGGGAGTGCTGGTTACAGGGCTATTCTTAACATAGGAAAATACAACCAGTGTTTCCCTTGTCCATATGAAGAATATATTCCAACAAATACTTTTTTAAAAAAATCAATGGCACAAGCACAGGATGGGGAAGACGGAACTTCACTATTGGGAGACTGAACTGGGGGTTTTAGTTTCTTATAAGCTTAATATGAGTCAACAGTAGCTGCCCCAAAGCCAACAGAAACTTGGGACATGCTAACAAGCAAACTCAACCAGAATGAGGACAGCGATAGTTCCATTCACCTTAGGGTCAGATCAGACTTTGGGAAAAACATGGACTAAGTAAAGCGTGTCCACAAATCTCAAAGTCACGTCTCATAAATGTTAGCAATAGGAACAGGAGTAGTTAGCCTGGAGAGAAGAGATGGGAAGATAGGCTGTGGGCACTACAGGCTCAATGAAACACTGAAATGAACAGACAACCTTATCATCTGCAAATAATGTTATTTTCTACACAGAAAACTCCAAAAGAATGGAGTGAGAAATTGAGACTAAGGCGACTTCAGCAAAATTACTTGCTTGCTACAAAATTAATACACAAAATTGTAAAGCCCTCCTTTCAAGACATAAACAAGACTTATATAGTAAAACAAAACCAAAAACAAAAATCCTATAGCTTTCCTAAAGGACATAGCATACTTGCCCAATAGAGACATGTGACGTTTGCCTGCTTAGAAAACTCACTACAACAAAGATATCCGTTTCACAAATTAATTTTTTAATTGTGGTAAAATTTTTGTAACATAAAATTTACCATTTCAATTATTTTTAGTGTATAATTCAGGGACACTAAGTACATTCACATTGTTGTGCAACCATCACCACCACCCATCTCCCGAACTTTTTCATTTTCTCAAACTGAAACTCTGGACCCATTAGACAATAACTTCCCATTCTCCCCTCCATCCGGTCACTGGCTAAATTTTTTTTGTAGTTTTTAATTAGTTTTCATTTTCATCATGATAAAATACACATAACATAAAACATACCATCTCAATACTTTTTAAGTGTTCAGTGGTATTAAATATATTCGTAATGTTGTACAACCATCATCACCATCCATCTCCGGAACTCTTCTCATCTTGCAAAACTGAAACTCTATACCCATTTATGATACTAATCAACGTTGGAGGAATCTATTTTTGAACTTTGGTGGGAAAACTTGATGAAAAGGTCTTAAATATTATGTGAAATGCTGAAAATAACAAAGAACATTTGGCAAAAGACGAGCAATGTGAGGAAGGACTTGTTCTATCAGGTACTAAGCCACAATATAAAGCTATAAGGATCAAAACAGTGTGTCACTGGGACAAAAACAGATGATTGGAACAGAATAAACAGGTAAGACAGTTACCCTGCTTCACAAATGAGACTCTAGAGTATGAGGGTGACATTGCAAACTCAAGGGAAAGCAAGGGATGCTGGGACACTTGATAAATCTTTGGAAGCAAAATAGAGATAAATTTCATTTGCTACTTTATACTGAAATGAGATCCAGAAGGATTACACATTTAATTATTTAAATAAGGCCACAAAAATCTAGAAGAACATATACATCACTAGATGATGAAATACTTTAGAGCAAGAGTCAGCAAGCTCCCTATAAAGGGCCAGAGAGTAAATATTTTCATGTCTGCCAGCTTGATGGTCTCTGTTGCAACTACCCAATCTGCTGTTGTAGTATGAAAGCTACCATGGACAATATGTAAAAGAATGAGTATGGCTGTGTTCCAATAAAACTTTATTTACAAAAACAGATGGTGGAAAGCTTTGGCTTTCCAGCCATAGTTTTCTGACCAGTGTTTTAGAGGGATAAGAGCAACGAATAAAATAATGGGAAAAAAGCAAATATCATTAGGTTTGACTATATAAAAATGAAGAACTCCGGGGAATAAAAAAACAAAAACAAAATGTGAAAGCAAACACATGCACACACAGACACAGACACACACACACACACACACACACACACACTGCAGAAAATATTTGCACCTTACATGACAAAGAGTTGACATCTCCCTATTTTCATTCTTTCCCTTTCTCTCCTTCTCCCCCTCTCCTCTCTCACACATAAACATATACAATAACTCAATCACTGAAATTAATAAGAAAAAACCCACTAGTGCAAAAATGGACAAAAAAAATAGACAACGCAGGGAAAGAAAGAAATGATATTCAAATCTAAACTTCTCAATTATATGCAAATTAAGACAACAGAACTATTTTCCATATATCAAATATATGAGCAAAGATATGTTTTCAGTGTCATTATCCAGTGTTGATGAGGAAGGTAGTGATGAGGCAAGCCTGGTACTCATTGCTGGTGGGAATGAAAACTGACACAGCCTTTCTGGGGACCAAATGAGCAGTTTATATTGAAGCTTTGCAGATGCTGATATCCTCAAATCTATTGAACCCCTAGGAATCTACACTAAGTGAATAATCAATGTGTTGGCCAAACTACTTTTATACAATGATAATCACCATGGCGCAACTTACAGTAGCAAAAATTGGAAACAGTCTTAAAATCCAATAATGGGGGAGTGGTTACATAAATTATGGTTCATTCGGACAGGGATCTATGAGGTCGCCATGAAAAATCTCTTTTCCAAAAACTGTTATATAAGCACAAGATAAAATAGTCAACCTCTGAGGAATATTTGACTCAGCTGACAATCCTTCCTTCTAAAAAGGCCTCCCTCTCTGGGCTTCTGAGATGCCACACCATCCTAGCGTTCTTTCTATCACCTTGGCATCATGGTCTCTCCTTTGTTCTCTTCTTCTTGGCCCAACATGCAGCTATTGAGGTGTCCCAGGGTTTTCTCTTGAGGTCCCTCCTTTGCTCTACATACTTTGCTTCCTAGATGATCTCATCCAGTCCTTTGGCTTTGAAAAGACCGCATTTGTAAGCTGATGACTTGCCGATTTTTATACCCATTCCTGATATCTCCCCTGAGCTCCGGATTCACTTGTTCATCTGCCTGCTAACGATCTCCACTTGGATGTTAAAAGGGACTGTCAACTTGGACAGGCCTACAGAACCCTTGATTTTCTCCAAATCTCCACCTGCCTCCTACCCCAATCTTCCCAGCCTCAAAATATAGTACCATCGTGGGCCCAGATGCTTAAGCCAGAAGTAGTCAGTCATCACTGAGTCTCTCTTTTCATTGCCTGACATGCAGCCCTGTTGGCTCTACCTTCTTACTTCTCCATTTCACAGCCACCACTGCAGGTTCTCACCTAGGCTACTGTGACACTTTCTGACAAGGCCTCCCTGCTCCCACTCATGAAAATGTACTCTCCAGGAAAAACTTTACATGGTCTATATCTCATTATGTGATTCCCTTCTCAAAACCCACCAGTGACTTTCCATCTAAACCAAAGTAAATGTACACTTCCTACCACAGTCTTCAAGGATCAATATTCCCCAGACTGCCTCTCTACCTCCTATCTTCTTTTATCCTCAAACACACCAAGCTCATTCCCATTCCAGGCCCTTTGTACATTTCCTCCAGATTCCCGTGTGACTGCTTCTTTCTCCATATTCAGAGCTCAGCCTAACTCACCTCCTTACAGATGCCCTCCCTGACACCACAGTTAACACATGGCCTCCCACCGCAGTCCTTACTTACACTATTACTTTGTTTAGGTTCTTCAAAGTACAGAGTAGGTGCCTAATTTTGTTGAATTGATAAATGAATGTTCGGGCAAAAGCTATTTTTAAATATACCCATACTCCCTCTGTGTCTGGGTATAGATGCAAATTGTTGAAGACAACTGGATTGGGTATGCCCCATCTGTGCCTCTAAATCTGCCTTCCTTCATGCCTGGGGAAGCTTAACCACGTGGACTGCATCAGAGACTTCCTTGCACTCTGCTTCATGGTTTGGTTTGGTCATGGGAAGCATGGTAAGAAGAGTAGAAGGTGGCCGGAGAAAGTCACTGTTCCTGTTAGGCAGCCCTCTCTCTATAGTACCTTCCAAAGGATCCAGCAGGTTCCTCTTCCCTTGGCCCCTTCAGGTTTGGGGGTGATAACGGTTCCTCACTTTTGCTAGCCCCCTGGGCACTACATCATTCCTTGTTGGTTCATGTAAACCAATGTTTCTCAAAGTGGTCCCCAAGACTCAGGGTGTTCAGGAGGTCAAAACGATCTTCATACTAACCCGAAGATGGTATTTGCCTTTTTTACTGAGTTGACATTTTTACAGATGGTGCAAAAGTAATGGTGGGTAAAACCACCATCACTTTAGCACAGCCAGTCTGGTGGCACCCAACTCTACTAGTAATCACCATATTCCATGCTTCATATGCACAATAAAAAAAAATGAAACCAAAGAAGATATATAGATGGCAAATAAGCACAGGAAAAAAATGCTCCATATCATATGTCTTCAGGGAAATGAAAATTAAAGCAACAATGAGATACTACTACACATCCGTGAGAATGGCCCAAATCCAGAACACTGACAACACCAAATGCTGGTGAGGACATGGAACAACAGGAACCCTCATTCATTGCTGGTGGGAATGCAAAACAGTCCAGCCGTTTTGGAAGACAGTCTGGTGGTTTCTTACCCAACTAAACATACTTTAACCATACCATCCAGCAGTCGTGCTCCTTGGTATTTACCCAAAAGAGGGGAAACTTATGTCTACACAAACCAGCGCATGGCTATCTATAGCAACTTTATTCAGCATTATGAATAATTATGAATACTTTGCTTTAGAAGTAACCAAGGTGTCCTTCAGCAGGGGAACAGGAAAATAAACAATGACACATTCAGACAATGGGATATTATTTAGCACTAAAAAGAAATGAGCTCTAAAGCCATGAAGACATGGAAGAACCTTAAATGCATATTACTAAGTGAAAGGGGTCAATTTGAAAAGGCTACATAATGTATGATTCCAACTATACGACTTTCTGGAAAAGGCAAAAACTATGGAGTCAGTAAAAAGACCCATGGTTGCCAAGATTTGGGGAGCGGGAGGCATGAATAGGCAGAGTATGGAGGATTTTAGAGCAGTGAAAACACATCGATACTCTGTACGATACCACAATGATGGATACCAGTCATTAGACATTTGTCCAAACTTACAGAATGTATTAATACAACACCGAGTGAACCCCAACATAAACTATGGACTTCGGGTGATTATGATGTGTGAATTTATATTAATCAATTGTAACAAATGTACTATTCTGGTGGGGAAGGTTGTGCATGTGCGGGGGACAAGGGGCATATGGGAAATCTCTACCTTCCCCTCATTTGCTGTGAAACGAAAACTGCTCTGAAAGAATTAAGTCTTAATAGAAACACAAAAACAAAAGCACACACACTATAACCCGAAAAAAAAATCAATACCAGTTTCACTTTTAAATGTCCTTGAAGAAGCAGGGAAACGTATTAACCCGTGAGTGCAGGTCTTTTTAATATTCTGTGAGACAAAATGGGAGTGCACATGATGTGTGATCATTGTCTCAATCTACAGTAAGTTGTGTGCTAAGCTAGCCCCTTCTCTCATCAAATGTCATTTTTACTTAAAGAATGACTAGCAAACAATAGTTATTAACCTTTGTCTCTAAAATGAACAGAGATCGTCTCACAAACGATAGTGTTTGTTGCCAATAATAGAATTTGAGTTTTAAGTCAAAAATGAGATTTTGGGGAAGTTGTATCGTCACCATGAGCTTACAGTTTCTCAGGACTTGAAGACTTCTCTGGTGATATTGGTGTTGAAATTATATGTGTTTTGGGCGGCCGGTTGGCTTAGCGGTTAGAGCGAAGTGCTCATAACACCAAGGTTGACGGTTCGATTCCCACATGGGCCAGTGAGCTGCGCCCTCCACAACTAGACTGAAAACAACAGCTTGACTTGGAGTTGATGGATGCCAGAAAAACACACTGTTCCCCAATAAAAAAAATTTAAGAAAAAAAGAAAGAAATTATACATATTTTAATATAATGAAATGTGTCAACATTTAGAAGATCTACATAATTCAGTGAACGAATATCTTCTTTCCAGCTACTGAGATATAATGACATAAAACATTATGTAAGTCTACGGTGTACAATGTGATGAGTTGATTTCACGTACATACTGTGAAATGATTATTCCAATGAGGTTAGTTAACCTCTCTATTACCTCACATAATTACATTTTTGCGTGTCTGTGGTGAGAACAGGTAAGATCTACTTACTCTCCTTGCAGCTTTCAAGTATATAATACAGTATTTTAACTACAGTCACCGTGCTGTACACTCAATCCCCAGAACTTATTCATGTTATAACTCCCTATTTCCACCACCCCACCACCAGCCCCTCGCAACCACCATTCTACTCTGTTTCTGTCAGTTTGGCTTTTTTAGGTTCCCCATATAAGTCGAATCACATCAGTATTTGTCTTTCTCTGACTTATTTCACTTAGCATAATGCCCTCAAGGTTCACCTGTGTTGTCACAAAGGAAGGGGATTTCCTTCATGTTTATGGCTGAATAATATTCCATCGTATGCATAATATTATTCAGCTCTCTTTCTATACACACACACACACACACGTGCATGCGTATGTGTGTGTGTGTGTGTGTGTGTATAATTTTCTTTTCCATTCATCCATTGAGGGACATTTAGGTTGTTTTCATATCTTGGTTGTCGTGAAAATGTGAATAATGTTGCAATAAATATTGAGGTATAGCTATCTCTACAAGGTAGTGATTTTATTTCCTTTGGATATGCCCAGAAGTATATTGCTGGATCATGTGGTAGTTCTGGTTTTAATTTTTTAAGGAACCTCCATACTGTTTTCCATAATGGCTGTACCAATTTACATTCCCACCAACCGTGTACAAGGGTTCTCTTTTCTCCGCAGTCTCGCCAATACTTATTATCTCTTATCTCTTTAATAATAGCCATTCTGACAGGTGTGAGGTGACATCTCATTGTGGTTTTGATTTGCATTTCCCTGGTGATTAGTGATGTTAAGCATTTTTTCATGTAGTTGTTGGCCATTTCTATATCTTCTTGGGGAAAATGTCTACTCAGGCCCTCTGCCCATTTTTTAATTGGATTATTTGGGGGGTTGCTCTTGAATTGTATGAGTTCCTTATGTATTTTGGTATCAATTCCCTAGTGATACAGAGTTTGCAAATATTTTCTCCCATGCGACAGGCAGCCTCTTCATTTTGTTGATTGTTTCCTTTGCTTTTTAGTTTGATGTAATCCTACTTATTTACCTTTGCTTTTGTTGCTTCTACTTTTGGTGTTATATCCAAAAAAGGTGAGCCAGTACTTTCTAACAGACCGATACATTATGTTTTTTAAAAGTATGATTGGGTAAAAGAGCCATTCAAATGCAAGACAGACCAATGGATTTTAATGTAACAGAGTAAGAAAAGCTAAAAATTGATATGGTGTCAGATTCCATATTGAAGAAACTACCACCTGTTGTTGTTTGATTGTGGTATCAAAAAATATCACAATTATCTGAAAAGGCCATTTAAGTGTTTCCTCTCTTTTCCAACTTATCTGTGTGAGGTAAGATTTTCTTAATTTACTTCAACCAAAATAACATATCACAACATATTGAACGCAGAATCAGATAAGAGAATCCAGCTATCTTCTTTTAAGCCAGACCTTAGACCTGCAAAAGTATCAAACAAGATTACTTACTCTGCTCACTATTTTGTTTGTTTGTTTGTTTGTTTGTTTGTTTGTTTGTTTTGAAAAATATCGTTATTCTTCATAAACCTATTTAGGTTAACAAATGTGGTGGTTTTAGAACATGTTCACAAATTCTCCTCTGTTCAAGAAGTGGAGCCCAATTCCCTTTCCCTTGAAAGTGGGCTGGACTTAGTAAATCATTTCTAGTAAAAAATATATATATATATGGCAGAAGTGATGGTATATGACTTACAAGGCTAGGTCATAAAAAGTACTGTGGTTTCCTCCTTGTTCGTGAGTGGGGGTCAGTCATTCGGACGGAAGCCAGCTGCCACGTTGAGAAGACACTCAAGCCGCCCTGCGGGGAGACTCATACGGCAGGGCACTGAGGCCTCCTGCAAAGTCACATGAGCAAGCCATCTTAGAAGTAGGTCCTCCAGTCCCAGTTACACCTTGAGGTGACCACAACCTTATGAGACATCCTGAACTACAACCACCCAGCTAAAGTGCTCCTGGATTCCTGATCCACAGAAATTGTGTGAGGCAGTAAATATTTATTGTTTTAAGCTGCTGAACTTTGAGCTCATTGGTTCTGTAGCAATAGCAACCCAGTACAGCAGGTAACGGATTTAATGTCATGTGTTCATGAACAATACGTATTTAATTTAATCCCTCAGTTTTCATTTCTAATGGGGTGAATGTCAATAGATAGAATCCAATTAAATGGAAAGTCTTAGGAGTTCTCAGTTTTTAAGAACATAAAGGGGCCCTGAGACCAAAACATTTGAGGACTATTTCCCTCAACTCTTTGCAAATTTCCTCTTTATTAAACTTTCCTCAAATTACCCCAGGTGAGAACACCATTTGCTTCCTATCAGGACACTGACTAATATAACAATACCAAAATATTATCAACAGTTGTGGCTGTTCGGTGGGGGTATGAGTGGTTTTATTGTATTCTTCATGTTTCTTTTTTTTCTGTACTTTTAAGATTTTCCACGACAAGGATGCATTACTTTTATAATTAGGAGAAAAGAAACTTCCCTTTCCAGAAAATCATCAAAAGTGAAAGTCAGAGCTATGTTTCCTTTAAGTGAGTCAATAGTTTCAGGGTGCTTTGCAGAACCCAGGTGTCCGCTGACGCACCAGAAGAAAGAGGGGGCAGGGAGAGGTTTGCAGGTGCGGGGGTGGGAAAGAAGTGGGGGTGGATCAGGTTCTCGCACCCCCCAGCTTACCTCAGTAGAGCTCTTTCATCTGTTTTACATATTGGGTTTTCTGCATAATATTTCATTTAAAGGAAAGTTTCCACAGCTTAAAAAAAAAAAAGTTTGAAAACCTTTACCATGAAAATAACAGTTGAAGAGCTAAATTTAGGCTATAGAAGAATCGCTCAAACTTTTGAATTGTGAATAGAGTTTCCATAAAGAAAACCCTACATATTCTGAGAGAACAGAAGCCATGACACGTTAACAAATGTTCAGTCATTTCAAGGGAGCCTGGACCCATTTGGTCTTGGAAAGAAGTTTTAGCAAGTGATGAAGAGCTTATCTAGGGATTCCCAACACGAAGGGCCAAGAGGCCAGCAGAAACACCAGGGTCCTCAAGGCCCAATGGGACACAGATCAGAACCACAAGTAAGTGGTTTTCCTGTTTTCTAGGGAAAACCGAATGCAGGAGGTGGCAGGATCACCTAGTAGTTGAAAGCATGGGCTTCAGAGACAACTGAGCTACCTTCAAGGCCTGAGTCTGACACTTAAAACTTGTGAGATCTTGGCAAGCGACGTAGCCTCTCAGAGCTTCATTGTCCTCATCTGTAAAATGGGGTTTGAGAAAGTAAAAGGGTGCAGCCATTTTGGAAAACAGTTTAACAGTTTTTTAAAAAGTTAAACATAAATGCACCGTATGACCCACCAATGCCATTCCTAGGTAACTACCCAAGAGACATGAAAACATATGTCCACACAAAGGCTTGCACAGACATGTTCTTAGCCGCATTATTCATCATAACCCAAAGGGAAATAATCTAAATGTTTACCAACTAGTGAATGGATGAGCAAAATGTGGTCTATCCATACACTGGGATACTATAGGGCAATAAAAAGGAATGGAGTTCCACATATATCACCACCTCATATAGCTTGAAAACATTATTCTACATGAAAGAAGCCAGCATGAAAGAGGACATATTGTATGAGTCCATGTAATGCAATGTCCAGAAAAGCAACTATACAGAGGCAGAAAATAGATTAGTGATTGCCTAGAACTGGGAGTGGGAATGGGAACCAGGAGCGACCACAAATGGTCACAAAGTTTCTTTTGGAGGTTACAAAACATTCTAAAACTGAGTTGTGGTGATGGACGTAGCACTCTGTGAATTTACTGAAAATCATTGAATGGTACACTTAAAACGGGCAAATTTTATGAGATGTAAATTAAACATCAATAAAGCTGGTTTTTAAAAAGCAGGCAGTGGGAACATGAGGTGGGGCTCAGGTAGGGGCTCTGAGGCCAAGGAGGGTCCCTGGTACCCGGGCATCAGCCTGAAGGCAAGGCACAGACAGAGGACATTCAGTGAGCTCCCCAGCGCCGCCTTTCTCTGGAACGACTCACATTGCCCTGGCAGGTGGAGGAGGTTGACTCAGCCACTGCTGTGAGCTCAGGCGAGCGGGGGAGCTGCCACCCCACGTTCCCTTCCCGCTGTGAGCTAACGCCCCATCAGCCTCCCCTACACCAGCTCCACCAGCACACAGAAGCCATCCCAGCCAGCTGGGAGCAGCGGGCCCTGTCATGCTTCCAGGAAGCTGAGCACAGCCACGAGAGATCGCCTGTGGACTGATGGCAGCTTCAAAACCCTCCCCCAAAACCCAGCCACCTATGGATCCCCAGGGCACCTGTCACCCCACCCCCACAGCCTGTCACAGTGCACAGTGCTCAGGGCCCCCACCCTCACTCAACTGTCCCCCAGAGCCAGAGACCAGCCCGCTGGGTCTAGCACTTTTCTCACTGAAATTTCATACACGTACTCTTGGATCCAGCTCTTCCATTTTTCCACATCTGTCCTAGATAAACACCTACATGTGTGCACAAAACGTTCACTTTGGCAAAAGCAAAACTACTGAAAATCTTACACGCCCATCAATAAGGAACCCATTCAAACATTCTGGAGCATCCGTACTACGGAATATTATGCAGCAGTTAAAAAGAATGACACAGATCTATTAATCCACTGCAGAGGTACTGGCAGGAAAACACCTCCAAGATATATTGTTGGGTGATGAAAAAGGAAAATTACAGAATAACGCATCCAGGATGTCATCTCTATTTTTCCAAGTCCACAAATACACATGTAAATGAGAAAAATGCCTGGAAGGAAACACATCAAACAAACAGCAGTACTAATTACAGAACACTGTATACTTCTGTGTTTGAGTTTTATGAGAAGAACGTGTTGTGTATATTTGGGTTCTTAAAAACATTAAAGTCTTGTAAAAAAACACATATATCTACATAGATATATATGCGTGTATGTATATGTATATATATACACACATATATGTATACGCATATATATGAAAAAGTGTGTTAAAATGATTACCATGCTGGTGCAGGGTTCAGGAGCTGTCACACATGCAGGACCTTGTCTAATTCTTGCCACAATTCTTGAGGGCAAAGGTCAAAGCCGCATTTTGCAGATTAAGAAACTGTACCCAAAGAGGTGAAACCAACTGCTGAACGTCCTACACCGGGCTGACGGGTCCCTGGTGCTCTTTCTAACCAGCACAAGTGAGAGCACACCAGGCATGAGGCCTGGGCAGGGGACTGGGGGTAGGCATGGGCCTTGGGAAGCAGCACAGCCAGCTCACAGAGACTCTGCAAAGCCCCTTCTGGGAGGGGGAGATGGGACTTCGTCAGGAAGTCAGGAGACAAGGGAGTAAAAGACGAGTGATTCAAGAGGCACTGATGAACTCCATCACCCACGACAAAAATGAGACATCATGATGTGCTGCCCACGGAGTGGGATGGGCCTGCCACGTCATCCAGCAAACAACACGTGGGAAGGAGCCTAGCGGGGCTGTGGCCCCTGAGCCTGAGAGTTCATATCTCTCTCTAGGGGGCGGCTCACATAGCTGAGTGGTCCTGCATTGCCTCTCTGCTCATTTCCCAGAGTACTCTATAACCAGGGCAGAAATGGAATGGTGCTTCTCAGAGGGTTCTAGAACCCGAGGAGCAACGGGCATAAAGCCCAGCATCCTCTAGTGCAGTGAGTGCCACCACGTCTCAGTTGTTTCATTGACTGCGTCAGCACCAAGTGTCTGGAGGACGTGCAAAGGCAGGAGCCCAGAGGGACCCAGGAAATACAGCTAGGCCCTTCCAGAGACAGAGAAAGGACTCATAGAGGGGGACCAGAGGCTGCTGCGGGTGAACACAGGACACAGGACACACACACATACACATAAACCTCCGCTGCACAATGAGCAGGCATAACCCCTGAAATCATGCTCAGAGGAGAAGGCTTTGGCCTAATCGTGGACCCTCCATCCATCCTTATAACAGGAAGCAAACCTACAAGGCCCCGAGGCCAGTAACAAGAGCTTGAATCCTGGGGGTTTTGATCCCATCTCTGCTACCTTGGTCAAGGTTCTGAACCTCTCTGGGTCTCAGTTTCCCCATCTGTAAAATAGGTGTTTTATACCTGCCTCTTGGGTATGGTGATAGCTAAATCATGAAACACATAATAATAAGATATTTAAATAAAATATAATAAGTAGAGGGTATATAGAAAAAATGGAAACAGATTCTATGAGTATGTATGTGTGTATATTTATTGATTCATTCACTTTATAAAGTGAAAATGTCCTAGACAACATTGTGCATATTTGTCTATGTTTTCAGACTTTATGCATACCCTATATATAAATATGATCATTTTTACACACATACAAACATATTATAATTTATATATTTATAACAATGTATATATTCTATACCACTTTATATTATGTAACCACTGTGTAAGTAGTTACCATGTTTTATTTTACTATATCACATAGTATTATCTTTTTTATTCTATTTCATCTCGTTATACACAAAAAGAGTCTAAGATAAATTTGGAGCGTTCCCAAGACCTGTGGGCTGCCCCACCGTGGGAGGGGGGCCAGACCCACGCCCAGGCCTCACCTCTACTGCGCACACCCTGAGGGCCAAACCCTGTTCTGGAGACCCCGCAGGCCACGGAGCCTCCCGCCGACCACCATCAGAATGGCCTACCTTCCTCGGTGTCGTTCCTCAGGGAGGCCTCCAGCAGGGCCACGCTGGCCTCGAAAGTCACCTTCTTCCGCCGGCCGCCGGTGCTGCGCTTCCGCTCATGCTTGCGCTTGCGGTGCTGCAGGTCTTGTTCGTACTGGGCCCACTTCTTCAGCTGCTGTGCCCGGCGCTTCTGGGCGGCCCGCAGCCGCTCCAGCGTGGGCACCTTCTCCAGCAGCTGCAGCTCCGTCAGCAGGTCCACGTGGTTGGCCATGGCCACGGCTCCCCACAGCCCGGCTGGGGGCTAGCACCGTGTGCCCGGGGCCCGGGGAGCGCGGGGGCTCCGGCGGGGCTGGGGCCTCATGGTGGGGCCTGTGGTGGGAGAGAGACACGGGAAGAGATGCTTGTCAGGCTCCAAACTCGCATCGGATTGTCTCACCCCGCCCCGTGTTCAAAACAGCCATTTTTCTATTTTATTGTTTTCTATTTTCTCTTTTTTTATTGAGATAGAATTACCCTGTAACATAGTGCACGTTTAAGGTGTTGAGTTGATACTCTTGGAGATTACCCCTGTAGTGTTAGCTAATATCTCCATCACATCACACATCACATAATTACCCTTACTTTATCGTGGTTACATTGTTATAACATGCAAGGTTATTACACTGTTATAATGTATAAGCTGTTTACTGTTGCTTTGTTATAATTGTTATCTTGTTACAACATATAAGGAATTTATTGTTAGTTTTAAAGGAATTAATACTATATCTTTAATTCCCCAGTACTAATTTATAATAGCTAAATAGTGACTGATGTAATCCACAGAAACAAAAGCTCTGGAAAGCTTTGGAATTCTTCATTTTAAAAGAATAAAGAAGTCCTAAACCCAAAAGCTGGATAATTGATGAACTACTGGGACCTAGAAAATCTTAGTTCCTCTTTGGCTGATCTTAAATTTATTTTTAAAAACTCATACCTCTTGCTCTCATTGCTTCCTGGACAACATGAAGTCAACAAAATTTCAGAGTCTCAAGCCCACTGGTGCCTGTCTTCATGTCAGCACAGACCCCCATGGGCTCTCAGACATAGAGGGAGGAGGTCTTGAAACAACTTGAACCTCTCTAAGCCTGTTTTCCCACCTATAAAATGTTGTATTCACCTTCCAGAATTTATAGGATGTTCTTGGAATAAAAAGAGCTGAACCAAAAATGTCACACACCTAATAGCACAGAGAAACAAGTTTGGAGAAAGAAGAGCAGACACATACAAACGCAGCAGCAGCGTACCTGGGAACCCACAGGCAAGGCTGGTGGAGAATTGGGGGTAGTTGGGTGACAGAGAACAACCGGCAGGGGTCTACATCTGTATTGTGTGGAAATGCCTGCCATCACAAAGGGGATTGGGATAGCCCTGGGCTTCAGGAAGTGATTGTTCTCTCTCCTGGGTTTCTTGCTTCATTGCCACCTCTGGGTTGCTTGTCTACAAGAGGCTAAAGACCAGGGTTCAGCCTTAGCCTAAACCCTAAGGTGCTCAGATTGGGTCAGAATGTTCTTCAGGTATCTCCCAGCTCTGAGACTGGAGAGTGGACAGGGGGAATGAGGAAGGGGCTGGCATGGTGATGCGCCCAGGGCAAAGGTCCCGGGAGCCAAGGGGACCTGGGGCCAGACAACAGCAGGAAGCAGCTGGCTTTGGTTGACTTTTGTTTTGTGTTCTTTTCTTCGGAATACCTTACCGTGATTTTTAATTCATTCATTAAACTTTTTATTTTGAGGTCACTGTAGATTCGCATGCCATTGTAACAAGTCACATAGACAGATGCCGTGTACGCTTTACCCAGTTTATCCCAAT
Organism: Rhinolophus hipposideros; assembly: GCF_964194185.1. NCBI lineage: Eukaryota > Metazoa > Chordata > Mammalia > Chiroptera > Rhinolophidae > Rhinolophus > Rhinolophus hipposideros. The sequence continues at coordinate 17,374,267 of NC_138068.1, forward strand.
GATAACATCTTGCAAAACCACAGTATAATATTACAACCAGGAGCATGACATTGATGCAATCTATCAGTCTCACTCCTATTTCCCCGGTTTGACAGCTACTCGTGTGTGTTTGTGTGTGCGTGTTTAGTTTTATGCAATTTCATTACCTGGGTAAGTTTCTGTATCCACCGCTACAGTGAAGATACAAACAGTTCCAACACACAAAGATCCCTACACCCCCTCTCCCAACACACTCCTGCCCTTGTCCTCGGCAATCACTAATCTGTTCCTTATCTCTAAAATTTTGTCACTTCAAAAATGTTATATAAATAGAACCAGACAGGAGGTGACCTTTTGGGTTTGGCTTTTTTTATTCAGCATGATCCCCTTAAGATTCATCCAAGTTGTTGCCTGTATCGATTGTTCATTCTCTTTCTGTTGCTGAGTAGTATTCCATTTTATGGATGTGCCCCAGTTTGTTCAACCATTCACCCACTGAAGAACACCAGGTTGTTTCCAGTTTGGGGCTGTTACATTCACATATAGGTTTTTGTGTGAACATGAAGTTTTCCTTTCTCTGACTAAATGCTCAGGAGTACAACTGCTGGCTTGTACAGTATGTACATGTTTGGTTTTATAAGAAACCGTCAAACTGTTTTCCAGAGTGGCTGTACCATTTTTCATTCCCAATAGCAATGTATGAGTGATCCAGTCTCTGTCGGCATTTGGTGTCATTACCGGTTTCTATTTTAGTCATTTAGATAGGTACTTTGGTTGCCTTTTTAAAAGGAGCTCAGAAGAGTTGAATTCAATCATACTGTATTGTCATGATGGTCAGACCTCACTGACAGCTAGTGGAATACATGTTTACCTTCCTTCCCTTCTTCACGTGATCAAATATTTAATGAACACCTGCTCTGTAAGAAGCTCTGATTCAGAGAGGGACCAGTTCTGCCTTCTAGGAAATCCCTGTCTGTCTGTCTGTCAACCTATGTACAAATTCATTCAATACTCCTGACAAGCTAATGAGATAGGTACTATCATCATCCCCATTTCACAGATAAGAAAACTGAGGCACAGAGAGATGAAGTAACTTAACCCAACATCACACAGCTAGAAAACAGAAGTAACAATCAGGCGGGGGTTATCAGTTGTCCCCAGGGGACAACTGCTAATCCCAAAGGATGGGCAGGAGTGCACCAGGTAAGAGAGACAGACGTGGGCTGAGAGGGAGCTTGGCAATGTTCAAAGGCATGGAGAGGGGCTGACCGTCACACACAAACATGGCTTGGACAGGGCTGCCCAACCCAGAGGGAACAGAAGTCTTGGGGACAGTGGTGAGTAACTTGTGGCTGTGGGCCAGACCTAACCTGAAGCCGCCTGTGGTCCACACCATGGTTTACAACACGGTAATTCACTGCTAACATTTAAAATGTGGAGACTGTATATCCAAAACCAGGGTTTCAGCTTTTCTTAGAATATCTCAGTCCCTGGCCATGCTGGGCTCACATGGCAGCAATCATCAGGTGTAGAGTGGGACTGTCCCCTTAATACGGGGCACATACCCTCTAATTGACCATGGTCCCCATTAACCACCCCCATTTCTCCCAGTTGACCTCTTTCACTAATTGACATCACTTGCTAGCAGTTATGGTCATCTAAGTTTGAAAGTCCCGTCTTAGACAGAAGGAGAGAGCAGTTTGCAAATATCCAGAGCTCCCAGCTGCACAAGTAGGAAAAGATGGTCTGTGAGTCTCCCCAGGGCAGAACAGGACCGAGGTACAGGGGGGCAATACAAAGCTATCCAGCAAGCAATTCAACCAGGAGCTTGTGGTCTAGCAGCTGTCTCAGGAGGTGGCAAATTCTCCACTGCTCACTGGACAATAAAATTTCTACTATGTCAGATCGACCTACGCATTCTGTAAGATCTCTTTCAGTCCTAAGATTCTGTACCCAGACAGTTACTCATTTCTTCGTTATTAAGTATTTACCGATCCCCTGCTCCGTGGGAGGCACCAAAAACATGCTAAGATTGAAAATAAGAATAATCATACCAATCACTTACACTGTTAGAGCACGTAATCCCTTTCCAAGAACTTCCCCAGCCATCATCTCAGCCAAGTGTTTCCCTAAGCGTGGAAAGAGAATCCACTCCGAAGGAATTTTCAAAAGTACAGGACAAGGCTTAATACAGCACAGACTCAGAGACAGCGAGTATACCCTTTTCACTTCTTTTGTAATCTATCAGATTCTCTCCGTTTGGTACTAATAGACTTTTAACATCATTATAACCATGCCAATCTTCCCTGTAAACAAAGAAAAGTCAGGCCTCAGATTCATGGCCTTGGGCAAGCGATTGTCTCCAGAATAGAAGGTAATAATAACATTGTTGTGTTTTCTGTGGATTTGTTTTCACGGTACTGTTTATTGATGGTAGTGATCTAAAATTTCCTTTTTGAATAAATCTACTTCAGTGGAAAGCTAGCAAGGTGGTAGCAAAGAAAAATTAAATGATGATGGCATTTAGTGTTGGCAAAAATTTTAAGTGATTGACATTTGGGAAACCCACCTGGCCACTGATCCTCAATGATGACAATATTATAAGAGAAGCACTCATATGAGCTCCTTATTTCATCTGCCAAGTCGTGATTAGGCATCTATGACATGCCAGGACGGTGCTAAAGGCTAGGGATACAGCAGGGTCCAAGGTAGGCACAGTCCCTGCCCATTGGATGGGTGACAAAACAGAGGCACCAGGAAGTGGGTGACATGCTCCAAGGATACAGAGACTGAGCAGAACCTTGAACCCTGGGCCTGACTCCCAGTGCAGTGGTCCCTCCCTGGGCCCCATGGGGGCGAGCCCCAGGAAGAGACAGAAGGCACTCACTGCAATGCCTTCCCTAGCTTGGGCAGTTTGCTCAGGAATTAAGGGCAGTTGCCCAGCCCCCTGGAGAAAAGAGGACAATGCCTCCCAAGGGCCAATAAAAGGGGCCAGAGCACATTTTCTCTGACTTTGCTCTCCCTGCCAGCCCCTCCTGCCTCTCCCTTCTGGGTTCCCTGGAGCTGGGGCTCCAGGACAGCTCCCTCTTGACTACTGGTTTTCAGGTGACCTAGTTTCCCCCAATAGACCCACACACCTCCTCCCACCCCCAGCCAAGAAAACCCTGCTTGGTCTAATTAAAGAATTGCCACCCTGCTGCTAACACAGAAGCTGGGAGGCCCCCTCAAGACAAGGCGCTGACCTGGGTGCTGGGACAGCCCACATAAGTCCTGGCTCTGATGAGCTATGGACTGGCCCCCTCCTGAAACCTGTGCACACCTGCCTTGTACATCCAGAGATAGCCCTGGACGGTGATGAGGACACAGCCCAAACTGCCAGGAGCTGAGAGAGCAATGGCACCATCAACACTTAAAGGGGATTCCCAAAGAAGACCTCACTCGGAGGAAAACCAGATGCATGGAGACGTGGAGCCCACTGTGTCGTGGGAACACACCAAGGGGCAATCCTGCAGCGAACTGGGCACGTGGGGCCACAAGGCAGTGGAGTGGCTGAGCTGACAAGGCGGGTATGGGACGGGTCTGAGGAAGCCAGGCTGGGAGGGGGTAGGTTATCCAGGAAGTGTAAGTGACCTGAGAGGAGAAATCAGAAGCAAGGCAAAATCGAGGGGGTACCTAATTTTCCCAACAAATGACTGTGATTTCTGCGTGGATGAACCAGAATAGCCTAATTGTGGGCAGCAGGAAGTCCGAGGCCAAGGCACTTGACCTTCAGCGAGGCAGGGTCAGGCTGTTGGGGTGAGCCTGGATTCAGCCTTTGTGACTGTGTGACATAGTCTGAACTTGATTCCTCTTGCTGCCTCCATTAACCCTTGCTGCCTCTGAGGGGAGAAACCACGTCAGTGTACATCTGGGGAAGCAGAGGCTGAGCCTCGAAGGAAAAGGGCAAGGAAGGGGCTGGGGCTTGGGGGCCGGTGGAGGGGGTGATGGGCAGGACGAACCCCTTTTCCCCCCAAAATGAGAAGACTATTACAAGAGTGTTGCTTGGGTTAGGAATATGCCTGCAGGGAAACAAGAAAAGGAAGAAAGGCATGGGTCCATTGAAAGACAGTTTGATGGTGGTCCTTGTAGTTCCCCCATCATCACTCTGTGCTGGGACCTGGTTTGCCAGAACAAGTTAGCAATGGCCTAAGTCCAGCCTCAGTGATCAGTTGGGGATAGGCATGTGACTAATGTTGGCCTGGGAACTGGAAGCATTTGCCGCTGGCAGCCATCTTGCCACCAGCAATGCAGGAAGCCAGCCTTTGGATGAAGTCAGTACTTAGAAGTCAGAGGAGGAAAACAGGGGCCTTTAACTTAGGGTCCTCTGGACTTCAGCTATCCAAGCCAACAAAATCCCCTTTATCATTTAAACCAGTTCGATTGACTTTTGGCACAAAGCTCTGTAACAGACAGCAATGCTGTTTTTAGGGATGCAGGAATGAGGCCCCCAAAAGGAACTGCTGACTGACCTCTTTCTGGGGTTTACTACCAGAGACGTACACTTCCCCTACCATAGCCACGTAGGGCCCTACCGGCCCAAGCTGAGGGCCAGCCTTGAGGAAGGGTGGGAAGGCCGAAACCAGGTCCCTGTCTCCTGAGATGGGAGGACAGGGACCAGGCACAGGGACGCCTCAATCTCAGGGGAGCCGGCGAGTGACACATCTTTGGCCTCGAGCCCAGAGTCTTGAGAAAAACAACACGAAGGAAGGTGAATTCAAATTGAAGAGACTTTAAAACATGAGTCAGACAGTGTCTCAAAGTTCATGCTGTTAAAAGAAAACGTTAAGATTTTTTTTTTCATGTTCTCCAGCTATTCTTCTCCACACAATACTGGCAGCAGCCTGGAGGAAGGCCGTGAGTGCTTTCTCCTCATGCTTCCTGGAGCATTGAGCACAAGGGGAAAAGGAAAACAAAACACAGCACTGGCTTCCCTTCCTCCTGGGATCTCACTGGGGACCCACTTTCTCTCTAAAGGATACACACCCAACCCTCCCACAACACGCTTCTTTGCATAACAGCATCACGCCCCCCCAAAAATAAAAAGATGCTTTACTCATAAGCCAAGAGACTTTTGGGGTCCTTGGTGCTCCCAATAACTGAATTAGAAATTAGCCTTGTTCCCAAACTCCCGCTCCCAAACCCATTCTCATGGGATTTTGTGGACTGACTGTCCTCTTCCTGCTGGAATGGATCTTCTAGACTTTGGACACAATCATCCTAGACAGCCATCCTGGTTTTAAATCTGTTGTGGAACGTGGGTTCCCAAGATTCTGCTCCTTAACGCCACCTCTCCTAGCTGTGCTCCTTCATTCAGACCTTCGAGTGCCCCTAGGCGTAGCCCTGACTTGTCTTGTCCCCTGAAGGCCATCTACTATGACCCAATTTGACAAGATTTGGGGGGCCACGGGGGCGCTCAAGGGAAGGGCAGCAGAACTCAAAAACCACATATTCAACAAGAACAAAGAGTGATGAAGCAACTAATGCATCTTGAGCTCTGTCAGGAAAATAACCACGTCCAACACTGGGATAATAGCCCAGCTGAGCTCTGTCTGAACTGGTGGGGCCATCTTGGGAACATGAGACCAGCCCTTAACAAAAGATAGGAGGGGAAGCATTAGCTTCATTCCGGGTCTCTAGAGGGCAGTGCTGGGATCATGCACAGGCCCAATGAAGACGAAGGATCAGCCCGCCATGAGGAAAAACTATCTAATGTTGACAATTCAACAAAGCCTAGCGATGGCACCAGAACTCCATGGTCCATGGTCACTCATGAGGCTGCTGAGAGAGGAGGCCCATGAGGGGGTGGTTGTAGGTGAGACTGGCCCAGTGAACCCCAACCCTGGCCTGACAGACAGATCATCAGTATTGGGAGTAAGCACTCTATCGTGTATATTAGCAGCCCAGCACTTGGTAACCACCAGGCTAGGCAGCCTGTGAGGACCATTCCAAATAGATGCTGATGGATGACATGTGGGATTTGTTCAGCTTTCTCAGGCTCAGCTCCAAGAAAACTTCCAAGGAAGCCACAGCTCGAACAAGCGAAGGGAAACCCATGAACACACACCAGTCTTCCACTCGGAGTTTCTCCCTGTGAACCCGAACCCACAGAGAGGCCCACACACTTGTAGGTAAGAGTGCCAGTGTGGGGGAGGCTGCAGGGCACAGAACAAAGGTGCCAAGGCTAGGGCACACGCAACACTGACACTATGTCTACGAATACATTAGTCAGGGACAGTCACAGTGCTGAACCAAACAGCCTGTCTTCTAAAGAAGCTTATGTAATAGCTAAGTACAGGGAAATGGGACTCAAATTACACAGTGTTTCTCCAGGCTTGGGGGAGTGTGCTCCATCCCTGCCTTTGCAGGGAGATAAAAACTCCCCTTGCAGCAGGAAGGATCGTTTTCCAAAGGAGGCCACCTCTGGCCACAGAACACCCTCCTAGGTTACACGTTTATTAAGCAGGGGACAGCATTTCACATTGGCTAAGGCTGCAGTGGCCTCTGTCTCCTCCATCTCCCTCACTCAGCATGACATTCTTGGCCCAACTTCCCTCTGTCGTGCCAACACTTAGGTGGCTACTTGGAGCACTGTGAGGGGAGGGGTTAAGAGCCATGTGTGATAACAGGGGAAATGAGTGTTCCAATGGATTAGTAACGCCTGCCACAGATTAAGGAGTGGGAAGTAGCCACATGCATACTGAGCCCACAAGATGGCTCATACTGACACCTGAAACTAATTAAAAATAAATAAATAAAATAAATAAAAAAAAGATGGCCCACACCATGACGACCAACATAGAGGAGGAAGGGGACTGTGGTCTGCTTCCTAATAAGACCCCTGTCTTCACTTCAGAAACCCCAAAGACATCCCTACAAGCTCTCTCTTCCCCATTAGCCAGGGTTGTTCTTAGCCACGTAGGAAGTGGCTGGGATGGGAATTTAAAAAGGCTTTTCATATGGTTTGTTCTCTGAGGCTTAGAGAATAATTCCAAGGAAGCAAGGACAATAAAAAGCACAGAGTTGGACTCAAAGGAGAAAGCCCTACACTAGAGGAAGAAAGAATGAGGAAGGGGACAACTAGAGCAATGCAGAGAATGGATACCATTCAAACCCGGGTCTGCTTAATTCCAATCTACGTACCTAAAAAGAGGAGAAGAAGGAGCTAGGAAAAACGCTGAAAAAAACAGAAGTGCTTTAAAAGATCTTCCGGATGAAATGCAAGAAGATTTCAGAAAATCTACAGGATGAGTGATCAGGGACGTAGGAGGACATTTCGAGTAAGAAATCGGATCAGTTTGTAACAGTACAAGTACTTGCTGAAGTCAGTATAGATTAAAACACATGCTTAATGCAACTAAAGATAATCGTCACAGAACCTATAAAATACGTAAATGAAATGAACCCAGAGGTAAAGGAGGCGGCGTAATAACGGCAGCTGTGTACAGCACGTCTTCCACAGGTCAAGCTCTTTGCATGTAACATGTCGAGGAATCTTTGCTCCAACTCTGCAATGTAGGTATCGTCCCTATTCCAAAGAGGAGAAAGCTGAGACTCAGGGAGGTTATGGAACTTGTAAGCAGGGCTGATGTTCCAGTTGGTGGTGGCTGGCCTGTTTTCTGATTGGTGCCATCATGGTTAAGTCTTTTGAATATCTCCCCTGCTTGAAACGAAATGAAAAATGCCAGACAGGGAAGACGGCGACAGAAACATGACTGAGAGCACGAAGAGGAGTCCTTGAAGGAGAATAAATGAAATACGTGCAGAGTAAGGACAATAATTAAAGGCATAATTGGAGCTGTCACTACCTTCAGAGGCTTAGGCAGCCAATATCTGTGTTTCATCCTAAATTTCATAAAATCTACCTTCCAAACCCCTGTGGGTTCACCCACTATTCCCAGTGTTCCCTTTCCTGGTGAGCACGTTCTTATTTTCCACTTCACCCAGCAACTCCGAAACCAGATTCACAGCAGCAACCACGTTCCTCTCTCTTCTACTCTCAGAATGAAGAAATTGTTGGTAGAATAAATCGGGAAGTTTCCAGATGCGCTGCATTTTGGTAAGTGAAGTTTCCATCCAACGTGCAGTCTTTGAAGTCTCTGAGTGGTGGATCTGCGACCTTCCAGGGCCCCACACAGAGAGAAGCAAGCTGTAGTAGACTGCCTTTACATTACTTCGGTTCCTCCTCTCTTTGATTTCCAGCCAAAGTTCCGTCTCTTTGATTCCCTCCTCTTGGCTCCTCCTGGGTGTGCACAACGCCAAGCACACCTCTCCTTCCCCTTTGACCAGCTTTCTTTCCGCTAAACATGGTAAATTCTTCCCTAAGCCAGAGATTCAATCCCACGAAAGTGCTGTTACTATCACAATTGAATTTATCTCCTCGCGTGGAAATCTCAGGTTCACTTTATTAGCCACTTTGGTCTGCACTCAGATATCTGGGGCCCTGATGTTATTTCAATCCACGCAGTCATCGTTTTTTCCAGGACATTACTGAACACCCTCTCAATGCTTCAGGGTTTTCTTCCAGAAAATTTCTCCTCTAATTCACTTCCATTTTTAAATTTAAAGCTGCATTGACTTAGATAATATTTATTGCCATCGACTATGTTCTAGGCAGTAGAATAGGGGGGCTCTGAGGGTCCTTTAATGAACAAAACTATCAATCAGAAAGGTTCTGCTTCTAGTAATGGCAGAAGAGCTCTTAGCAGACCTACCCTCTCACAAATAACCATTATAAACCATACACACACAAACACAGAGAGATAACCTATTGAAAGGCACTAATTTGTTTAACCACAAGCACACAAAAACTCAAGGAAAGTCAACACTTGAAAGAAAGAAATGGCAATAGGTGACTCCTGTGTTTTTATAGCTTTTGACCCAAGGACAAGCCCAAGTCAGTGTAGTAGATGGTGGCTACAATTTGGATAGAAACCTTTACTCTTACTGTTTGAGAAATTAGAGGACAGCGTCCAGGCAACAACAGTGGGAAATTAAGGAGAGACATCCCAAAAAAGGGTCACAGAACAGTAGCCCCAAATTCTGAGTATGAATTCTGCCCAAATCTCCCTGAATGATGCATGTAAACGGCAGGTTCCAAGCAGCCCAACTAAGGCTAACAGAACTGAAGAAAGCTTTCAGCTATTGCCCACTCATGGGTAACTGAGTTTAGAGTTTAAGTTTGGTCAAGTGAACTGCCTAAAAAAAAAGCAATACTGTTTTGAGGAACATAATAGAATCCAGAGTCCCTTCAAGTCTCATTCATAATGTTCAGGATGTAATATACAACATTACTAGAGAAAAAAAAAAAGAAAAACAAATAGGAAAATTTAGCCCAAACTCAAGAGGAAAGGCAATCAATAGAAATCTACCCAAGAGGACCCAGGTGATTTTAACAGATAAGAGTTTTAAAGCTGCTGTTAGAATTTTGCTCAAGAGTGTAAAAGAAAATATGCTTGTAATAAATGGACAAATAGGAAATGTTAGCCACAGCGTAGAAACTACAAAGAAGAGAACCAGCTTTGTAAATCAGATCAGCTAAATCCCCAGCAACCCCTTCCTCTACAGCCATGAGAGTTGTGCTTTTCACAAAGGACAGTTACACAGTTCTAATATTGACTTCAACAACAATATTTTTTAGCACCTTTCAAGTGCAAGGTATTGGGCAAGCTTGGGGGAATGAAAATACTACACAAAATCTTACACTCTGGTAGCAAAGACCAGATCTTTTCATCTGACAACATCTATATAGACTAGTTATAGTGCACGTATCTATATTATATATAGGACACTTCTCATGTCCTCCCTTCTCGTTCAGATCTTCAATAGGAAGAAGAGATTGAAGCCCTGCCATGGCCTCTTTCCAGCTCCCAGCTCACTCCTGATGGAGGCATTTGCCCCACATAAAGCACAGAGGAATGAGGGTGAGGGACAGGCTGTCTAGTGGGCTACACCTCCACATTCTCCTTCCACAGCAAAAATATCCTCCACTGCTGATTAGACAGATCAGTTCCATAAAAATTTCTGGGTACCAATATCAAAGAGAGGGGAGGCACTTGTCATTGTAACACTTCATCCAGTTTCATCGACAGGTGTCTTGCTTTTTCAAAGCCTTTTAGGAAAGAGGTTCTCAAACTTGTCTATATGTTGGAATCACCTAGAGATGCCGGGAACATACAAGGTCGGACAGTTAAGTTAGCAAACTCATCTCAGAAAAAGTGCTGCACGCCTCATTGCTGAATATCACTAGGGTCACCTTTGAAGTCCTCCCCTTGGGAAGCTATGCACTGATGCCAGCACCTATTCCACTCTTCAAAGCCATTTTGGAACTCTTTTTCTGGAATGGCCATCGGAGCTGTCGTCATATTACTCTTGATGTCCTGAATGTCATCAAAATGTCTTCCTTTCAATATTTCCTTTATCTTCAGGTAAAGAAAGAAGTCACTGGGGGCCAGATCAGGTGAGTAGGGAGGGTGTCCCAATACAGTTATTTGTTTACTGGCTAAAAACTCCCTCACAGACAGTGCCGTGTGAGCTGGTGCATTGTCGTGATGTAAGAGCCATGAATTGTTGGCGAAAAGTTCAGGTCGTCTAACTTTTTCACGCAGCCTTTTTAGCACTTCCAAATAGTAAAGTTGGTTAAGTGTTTGTCCAGTTGGTACAAATTCATAATGAATAACCCCTCTGATATCAAAAAAGGTTAACAACATCGTTACAACAAGTTTGCGAACTTAATTGTCACCCCTCCTATATTAAGATCACAGAGCTAGAAGACTATATATCCAGCAAAATGGCCAAAAAGATTTTTTTAAGACAGAAAATATCAACTGCTGATAAGAATTCTGATACACTGAGAATATAAATTGATACAAGCACTTTTAAAACTGCTCAGCAATATCTTTTAAAGCTGAACATACGAGTGTGCCCACCCTATAACCCAGCAATTTCATTCCTAGGAATAAACTTAACAAAAATGTCTATATACATTCACCAAAGGCATTTACGAGAATGGTAATAGCACTATTTGTAATAGTTCCAAGGTATAAACTATCCAACATGCCCACCAACGGTAGTCTGGAAAAGAAGTATGGTGTATTCACACAAGGGAACATTGTACAACAATGAGAATGAGCAATATACAATTGGACTCTCACAGGTTAACCAAAAAAAGCGAAACACACACACAAAGTGTGTACCATATGATTCCATTTATGTAAAGTTCAATAACCAGCAAAACTGATCTATGTTATCAATCAGGATAGTGGTTTTGGGGTGGGAGGGGTGACTGGAAAGTGACATAGGAGAGGCTTTTGGAGTACTGGTAATACTCAGTTTTTAGAGCAGGATATGAGTTACACAGCCATGTTCAGTTTGTGAAAAATTCATTCACTTAGGGTTTGTGTACTTTTCTATATTTGTTTTACCTTAAAAAATCATTAAAAATTTTAAAATACTGACACCTGGGTCCCACCTCGAGCGATCTAGTTTAATTGAGCTAAGATGCAACCAGGCATTAAGAATGTTAAAAGCTCCCAGGGTGGATCTAAGGTGCATCCAAGAACCACTGTGTTAAAACTTGGCAACCCTCCTTAACTGTTTCTTAGAGCAGGAAGTGCTGCTGCTCCTCCAGAAAGTCTAAAGCAGATTTCTTTTTTTTATAACATTGGTAGTTCTAGGGGAGGTTAATAGGTGATACATGGAAAAAGGGGGGTCCATCGTCAAATATGTAATTTTTTAAATTCCAATTATAAATATTTATTGAGCACTTACTACACTCCTAGAGCTAAGTGCTTTAGCTACACTATCTCATTTAATCCTCGCCACAAGCCTATGAGAAAGGTACTATTAATCTTCGTTTTACAGAAGGATAAACTAAAACTCAGCGGGGATCATTGCCAAAGTCACACAGCAGTAAGCAACAGGGCTAAGATTCAAATCCACATTGGCCTTGACACTGAAGCCCATGCTCTTAACCACTCTCCTAATCTGCCTCTCGAGGCAGTACTCGATTGCAGGACTTAACAGAGCTTTGACTAGGCTAACGTGAGCTGTGGGTTGCCAAGACAGGAACGTGGAATACAGCATTTCCCAACGTGGTTTCTTTGCCTTCATGTCTTACTGTCCATGCCACTGGCAGAGTTTTATTCTAAAATCAAGTCCGTAAAAAAAAAAAAAAAAAAAAAAAAAATCAAGTCCGTATTTCCCTTGTAGGGGAGCATTAAATCCCTCTCCATTGCCTACAGACTCAAAGCTAAATTCCTCAGCCTGACAGTCCACGCCATCCTGCATGTGACCTTGACATTTTAACTTTATCTCTGGCCATCCTAATGCCCCTAACCCACTAAACACTCGATTTTCCAACTACAGTGAACAGGTCTGATGGAGTCACACCCCCGCAATGGTCGCCACCATTTGCTGAGAATCTGCTATGTACCAGGTATGACACATAAGTTAACTTTAATCCCCACAAGGAGCCTTTTAAAACAGGTATCATGAGACCCATAGATAGATTCGGAAATGGAGGCTCATCATGACATGCCCAATGTCACAACTAGTAAATAACAGAACTCAGATTTGGACCCAGATTTAGATTGCTCTGCTACAAAGCCCATGCAGTTTTCAATACGCTACACTCACGTCCTCTCCTGTATTCATGCTGTTCCATGGAGTGGCAAACCCTTCTTTCTCTCCCCTTGGCAAACTCTTCCTTGTTCTTTGAGAGCTAGCGTGAGTGCTGCAGTAATCATATCTATGAGCCCTTAAGTGCTTTCCAGGCATTGTGTTCAGCACTCGACTTGCCTTCTCTTATTTACACAGTGTCTCAATGCTTTTTATTCCCTTTCGATTGTTCTTTGTCTTCCCTGTACCAAATGGGTTTCTTTCTCCTCTCTAGTTCCAAGGTATGCGACCACACCTCTGTTGTGGCACTCAACGCTCTATAGTAATGGTTAGTTTCAGATGTGCCTCTTCCTTTGGACTAGATGCTCTCGAAAGGCAAGGCATGTACGTTATTCACCTATACATCCTGCCACAGAGCCGCCCAGCATGTGGTGGGAATTCAGAAAAGGGTGGACAGGAAGGTGGGAGACCAAGAGACTGAAAAGTCACTGAGGTTGTTCCATTAGTTCTGTCATAGGGAGGGGTTCCGTGCCCTGGAACCAGCGCTGCAGCATGAAGGGGGCTGATGGGGGAAGAGGTCACACTGAAGGCCTGGCCCAAGACACATTTCTCTTGGTCCCTGCTGTGTCTTCCACAAAAAGAAGAGTTACAATTGCCCTTCGCTTCACAGTCTCTTCAACTCTGCATGCTTTGCAATTGGTTCTATACAGCCCTGCGTAGGTGATTTGCTGTTAAACAACGGTTAGGTTCATTCTACAGCATTGTTTCAGATATTTTTATCTGCTCCTTGCCTTGTGTTATTAAGATATCCCAAGTGAATGAAGATATACAGGACAGGTGACCCCCCCAAAAAAATGTACAGCTAAGGCGTGGCTCCCCAGAGGTGGATAGATCAGCTGACCATACCCCTTTCTAAATGGATTTTTTTCCTTTTGAATATGAGGTCCCATACAAGATAGAGACATCTTTGATGCTCGCTCATTCACTGAGCATGCACTCTACCATGGGAACTGTTCAGAGCACACTTCCCTGTAACCTCTGCAGTAACCGCCTATTCATGCCACCCACATCCAACCTATATGAGCTCCAGGTGGTGGATTTTTAAGGCCAGCCTCTGCTCCAGTTAGTAGTGCCAGCCGCAAACTCGGCTGAGTTTCTGCACAGCCTCCCTCAAACAAACCCCATTAGTAAACATGGAAACGTCCAAACAGAGTATTTCAAAAGCACGGTTTTTGCTGCCCCCGCTAGTAGAAAGCTGCAGGATCTTTCTGCTTCTAATCAAGTCATTTTCTTTTGAGGATTTCAAGTCCTGTCCCCCATCGTAGTGTATACTGTATTTTATGAATTCATTTGTGACATTCATGAAGATAGAGCTTATCAAAAAAAGTCAGCTTAGTTCACGCATTCCTCTAGTACACTCGAACTACACTGTTCTTCTCTGATTTTATTTGTCCATGTGTCTCCTTCCTCCAGGAGACAGGGATCACCGTGAGGGCAGAAGCTGGTTTAATTGAATTTTACGTCCCTGATTCCAAGCATAAATCCAGGTAACATGGAGTTCTTGAATATTTAACAATCTTTACGTAGGCACAGTCTAAAGGGTCAAAATTTGAACTACCGTGGAACCTGACTCAGAAAAACTCTGTTTTAGTCTATCAGACTGGCAAAGATGAAAGTTACTTAAAACTCAGTGTTGGAGAAGAGGATGGAGAAACAGGCGTTCACACATACTGTTGAGGGAATAGAAATTATTTGGTCTCTTGGGAGGACAATTTGACAATGTCTGTCATAGCTCAAAGTGCAGGAAATGTTCCCTATAGATAAACTCACACCAGTGTACAAAGATATACCCTGTGCAAGCCAGGATTGTCTCAGCATCATACATTCGCAGAAGGAAAAAGCTGGAAACAATCTCGACTGTCAGCAAGGCACCAGGAATAAACAATGGTAAATTTTTATTACTGGAATGTCACGTAGCCTAAAGACTAAGGTATATGGCTTTGTGTTGATATGTGCTAAGATACATCAGCTGAAAAAAGGAAATTTCAGAACAGTGATGTATAGAAGTGTTAAAAAGGAAAAAGGATAAACATGTAAATGAACACAGGTGTGTATTTGTATAAGACATTCATGGAAAGATACATAAAACTTCAGGGAAAAGAACTGAGTGGCTAGGGAGGATGGCTGGGGAAATGTCACTTTCTATTTTCCACATTTCGGTACTATTTAAATTTTAAGAATGAATGTGTATTCTTTTATAATTAAAAAAGCATGAAATATACCAATAAGAGAACAAAAGCTGGAATTTGCATGTAAAAGAGAAAAACCAATGACAATTTGGAGAAAATCGTCCCTATTTCTTTAACAGGCCATCGGCAATGTCTAAAAGGCAGTGTTGGCTCTCTGCCCAGTCCATGGGAGAGCCAGGGATGACTACAGGGTTCCAGAAAGGACCTAGAGACAGCGACAGTCACCGAGAAGGGCTAAGAGCCCTGAAGAGAGTAAGTGTGAGAATGTGTGCCTTGTAACTTGCTCTGGGATGACAGGAAATGAAGCCAGTTGTTACTGAGACTCTGAACCATTCTGGGAGCCAAAAATTCTGAGAACTCACCAGGCTGGCACAGGCACTGGAGCGTCTCATCAGTGCCAAGGAGCAAAGGCTAGGGGTGCCTCGGTAAGGAATGGACACAAGTGACCTGTGAGAGCAAAACAACTCGCCCAGCCCCCAGGGATGTCAATGGCATAGGGCTCTGCTCACCTGTCCCCTTTGCTCTGAAGCCGTCTATAACTCCCAGGGGCTGACTTTGCTGATACGCATGTAATAATAACAGTTGAGATGTATCAGATACATCCTACCCGCCAAGCAGAGGAGAAATGATCAATCATATCATCGCATGCTATGTTTCCTGTTTTACACGGTGGGGAATTCAGGCTCAGCGAAGGTAAGCAAGTCACTTGCTCAAGGTTGCAGTATGTGGGAGAAGTGGGAATCAAACCCAAGTCTGACTCCAGAGCCAGCCAAGGTCACTGCTAGCCTTCCCTCCATGTGGGGAAGAGCTAGAAAAAGGCTCTCCCTCAGCGTAGGGATAGCCCTATGGAGCACAACAGCATTTTCAGCCAAAGGAAAGCCAGAGAGTGTAATGAGGAAGTGCAAGGGCTTTGAAGCCAGAGGTCCTGGGTGCAAATCCTTGCTCTGCCACTTACTGGCAGACCATCGAACCTTCGAACTGGCAATTCATCGAACCTTCCTGTGCCTCATTTTCCTCAGCAGTAAAATTAGTAACAAGGCCACCCCTCTCAGAGTTGCTAGGAGGACTGAAAGAGTTAGACAGACAGGGCTTGGCTCACAATAAGTACCAAATGTTAATGATCAGTTAACATTAATAAAGCTATGCACGCTTTTTTCCAGGCAGATACAATTCAAGCTTGCCAAGTAAATCGGGCAAGGTTTCCGCCCCTCTCTCAGCTGGATACCATCGGGCAATACACGACTACCACCTAACACGGGTCCTGCTGAGCAATTAATTTCCACGTGCTGCCAGTTCTGCCTCCCTCTACCAGCCTGGCTGTGAATCAGAACCACTTGGCACACTGTTTTAAAATACAGATTCCCAGGGCCCCATTTTGTCTGGTTCTGATCCAGGTGGGCTGGGCGAGGGCCCAGAGCTCTCTCTATACATATGTAACAAGTCCCAGGTGACCAGGTGACCCAAGAAGAGTGTGTTCCTGGACACACATTTCTGGAAGCTCTAGAAGCCCCTCACACCTTCTTCTGGCTGTTTCAGTTGTTTCTTGAGAGCAAGCAGCCATCCTTTCGCATCTGTTCCCAGGCCTGGGCACAGAGAGAAGGGGTGCAGGAAATATGTGATTCTGCAAACCAGCCAGCAGAGCAGATGGCTATGCAAACAGGCACAACAGGCTGAATTTGCTTTTGTGCTGGAGTGGGTTGCAGCGGGGACCCCTCACCTGTAGACTTGGGATTCCCCAGACCCCTGCTACTCAAAGGAGCAGACCAATAGAATGACTCCCAGTGGGAGCTTGTTAGAAATGTAGATGCTCACGCACCAGAGCTACGGAATCAGATTCTGCATTTTATAGGAACCCAAGATGATTCGTGCGCAAGTTTGAGACACATGCCTGAGATCCTTTCCCCCCTCAGAATAAGTTCTAACTAATGTGTACCTCCAACCTGTCCAAACGCCGTTTGGGGCCAATCTTTCCCTTCAAACTCCCAGAGAGCCCTGGAAAAACAGCATGATCCTTTCAATAGCCCAGATCCAGGCTCCACAGCCTGGGGCTCACGGGGAACCTTTGTTTTAATGAGTTATTTATTTCAGAGTCCACATTAAAATAAACCTTCTGAACACATTGAAAAGGAGACCACAACTCCAGCCTCTACACTCCCAGGGCATAAAACATTCCCTTCTTTTGTACAAGAGTCACGACCCCTGCTTCCCTGGCCAAAGTCATCCAAAGACATCAAATGGCCCAAAAAAAACAAGCCATGTCTTCCTGTTGGCCAAGCTTCAAGTTATTGGTCAGATTTCACACTGGAGCTTGATCTCATTAATCCAAGGCCTATCACAGTGCTGTAAATGTCAGTGGAAAACAGCCATTCAGTGGGTTTCCTTCATTCCACCAGCAAGGGAAAAAACAGGAAGCTGACAGCAGCTGCGCCCCAGCCTGGCAAATCCCAAGGGTCCAGCTGACAGGGCGTTCCTTGTCAGCACCTATATCCCCCTGTCCCAGCCTGCTTGTCCAGATAAAGGTGGGTCCTGTATCTACATGAGCAAAATTCAGTGGTGATTGCAATTCAGATCATTCAAGCCCCTAAGCACCTGCTTGGGAAAGAAAATAGCTTGGTCTGAATTTATTTGGGCCTGAATTACTAATTGGCTGATCATGGTTCAGATTCATCTAAATTTCTTCTGCCCATTCAAAATGTCCCACAAGCCAAACCTCTGGGACTCCAGGGGACAGAAGGGCTTCCAAGCCCTCGTTCATCTCTTTAATGCATATTATCTCCTGTGTGCCCGGCATCATGCTGGGCAACTGGGGACACAGAGCTGAACGAATTAGATGCAGGTACTGACTTTATGAAGTTCACAGTCTGGTCTAAGCTTTCGCAGCCTTGGCACTATTGATATTTGGGACAGGATAATTCTTTGTTGTGGGAGCCGTCCTGTGCACGGTGGGATATTTAGCTCCATTCCTGGTTTCTACCCACTAGATGCCATAGCACTCCTCCCCAGTTGTGACAACCAGAAATGTCTGCAGACATTGTCAAATGCTCCCTGGGGAGCCAAACTGCCCCCAGTTGAGAAACACTGACCTAGTGGGCGAGACAGACTAAAGGTGTAATGACCACAAATAACCATCTAATCCCAATTATGGTTAAGTACCATGGAGGAAAATATGGCTATTCCACCAACATTATCTACGACTTGGAAGCCAGGCATTTTATGTGTAATAACAAATATTTATGACCACTCTGAATGATATATATGATCTCTATTTCCAGATGAAGAAGTCGAAGCTCAAGGAAATGAAGAAATTGTCCAAGGCCAAAGAGCCGGTAAAAGGCATGGCCAGGATTTGAATCCTGGCCCTAAATTCTGCCTCCCCAGGAAATCTGAGCCTTCTCTCAACAGGTAGGGTGTGTGGGCACCTGATGCTCTGACCAGCCCTCCTAAAACACTCATTGCTTCCTGGGGTCACCAAGGAGTTCAACGACCACCTGCTACGCCCATCAACCAAGCCACAAACTGCCTGCGTCAAGGCACATTTGTGGGACACTCACGGGCTGAGGAATGCCGCCTGAACTCTGAGGCATCCAAAACACCTCCCCCTCACCAAGTGCTTGCACACAGGGCCTTCCCAAAGGTCGGGGCAGGGAGAGAACGGGGCAGTCCCCAGGTCCCCAGAGCACACCCCACTGTGACCCATCTCCACGGTGCGGTGCGTACTGCCCAGCTTCCAAGGGGACACAGTGAAAAAGCCAGACATTCTGTAGTCAGCTTTAAGTATTTAAAAGGAGCACAAGTGAGCTGGTATAGGATAGCATATAGAAACGTTGGCGATCCCCAGACATGAGTTCCTACCACATATAAGCTGCATGCCCTTTAGCAAATCACCTCATCCTTTGTGCCTCGGTTTCCCCCGCTGTGCAACGGGGATAAACACATCCACTATGGCGAGAATGGCTATGGAAGCAAAGACCTTGGACAGTGACCACCACCCAGAAAAGCACTTGGCACGATTTTATGATCAATAACTGAGCCAGATCAGGACACTTCCTCCACCCCCATCCCCTTCCTTCAAATAAGAAGCTGAGTCCCAGGAGAAAAGAAACAGGTGTGGAAGTATCTCATCTCAGGAAAAAGGAGAACTCTGCTTCCTGGGTAGAAAAAGAGGAAGGCACAGTTAATGTATCGGCAAATGAGCACAGCCCAGCCCTTCCTTCAGAAGTTAATACTAGACTTTCTTGGGTGCTACAATCGGACAATCCTCAGCGGGCTGCAGGGTGCCTGCTTTGGGTCAGCGAGTGTTTAATCATTCAGGACCCCTGGGCAGGATGGCCTCTGCCTACCTCCTTAGCTTTGCCTGCTGCCCCTGCCTCCGTCACACCTTGTGGGGACAGTGCTCCAGCTGCAACTCCTGCCCACTGCTCTCAAAGACACCAAGCACTTTTAAGCCTCTGTGCCTTTGCACAAGCTGTTCCCTCTGTGCAGGCTGCCTACCCCATATTACCCACCACCTGGAAAATTGTCTCTGAAGGGCTCAAATGTGTTCCCACAACAAACTTTGCCCACCTGTTATTGGTCATCACAGACTAATAATAACAGCAACTAACATTTGCAAGCATAGATTAATAGCTACAAAACCCTGAGCTGAGTTTCTTACCCACATGGTCTCTCTTTTCTCTTCACATCACCATCCTAGGTAGGCAGCTTATCTGCTTGAGAGGTAAGGTACCTGTCCATCACCACCCAGCTACAAGGTAGCAGAGTCAGGAATGAAACCTGTTGGTGGACCTGAGCCCATCTGTTCATCCATCGCTCTACTCTTCACTCTTCTTCCTACCAGCAAAACTGTTATCGCTCCCTATCTGTTGAGGATAGTGGCCTCACTATCTGTTTCCAGGCTGGCCTGTCCCCCATAGAATGAGAACCCAGAGACCTGCCTTATTCGTCTAGAAATCCCTTGGTCTAGAACGGAGTAGAATGGAGCACAAGATCTAGGATGGAGTAAAATATCTCTCAAATGAATGAATAAATCCTGAAACATGGAAGCCAGATGAGAAAGATTCAGTCTCAGACGTCCTGAGGACAGGCCCTTGCTGGACTCAAATTCTCAGGAGGCAGTGGCCTCCCATCCCCCACGCTGAGAGGCCTTCCCTGTCCTGATAGTAAGAGGAAGAAGAGGTCTGACTCCCCCAGATAGGAGATGATGGGAGCTTTGAGAGTCCAGTGCAAAGGAGGAAATGGTGGTGGAGGTGACAAGAATCACTTCCTGCATTCCTGCCCACACAAGGTACTGTACTAAACACTTTCTGTGTAGTATGGTCTCACAGAATCCTCACAACCCCATGAAGCTGGCATTACTATTACTTTCGTTTTACAGAAAACCAGGTCTCAAAGAGAGTAAAACATTTGGGGCAGCCGAGTAGCTCCGTTGGTTAGAGCACCGGCTCTCAACAAGGTTGCTGGTTGAATTCCCGCATGGGATGGTGGGCTGCCCTCCCTGCAACTAAAGATTGAAAATGACAACTGGACTTGGAGCTGAGCTGTGCCCTCCACCAGTAGATTGAAGGACAACAACTTGGAGCAGATGGGCCCTGGAGAAACACACTGTCCCCCAATATTCCCCAATAAAATTAAAATTTAAAAAAAACAGAGTGAATAATTTACCCAGGGTCACAGCGCTTTTACACAGAGCTGTAACTTGAACTAGACCTGCCTAATCCCTTGCTCTTCATACTTTGTAGCTTTCTGTAGGAAGCTGGCTTGTTCAAACCCTAGTTGAAGCCCAGTCTCTAAGATGTGTTCAAGATAAAGAAGGTTGTCCTCGTTTCCACCAGAAAAATGCCAGCTGGGACTCACTATATATCAAATGCTCCAAGTCCTGGGTGCAGGTGGAGGAAGCGGGACAGCTAGGTTGGGGGAGGCGTAAGGTTGGGTGGGGTTCCTGAGGGTCCCAGCGCAGCACACAGATCCAGCTATGTACCTTCTGTGATCTGTAAAAGCAGACTGGCTCCTCTGGTGGTCAGAGAGAGCTCACTCTGGAGATGGAGCAGGGTTTGAAAGGAACCCGGGGCCCCTAGTTTCCAAAGAGTCCTAATGGGCTTTGCAGGAAGTTTCTGGGCTTGGGGGGAAACCCACCTTCCTGTGTCAGCAACCTCTTAGCCCTGTGGCTCAGGCTCCCAAACAGACTTAACTAGACTAGAATTTAACCTCCACTTCAGCATCGATTACCAGAGAGAGTCTAAGCATGCGTTGGCCTTACCCACCATGTCATTCCATACCAGGGAAGATTCCGAGAGCACCAAGATGCAATGAGAGCCAATGCACAAGCCACAGGGCAGTCACACGGGGGAAACTGAAAGAGGGGTAGGAAGGATCAAGTGGCCTTCCTGTAGGAAGACATTCCAGGGCTGGGGAGAGCTGGGACCAGCCAAGGGGTCAGGGAGGTTCCAGGATGGGGGACACTGTTAGGTAGACTCCCAATGACAGAAAGGTGCCAAGTTGGACGTCCAGAGTGGTCTGGTTGACATCTTGTCCCCAACATCCCAGTGGCAGGTGGGAGAGAAAGGGCTGGGGATTTGTGTGGGAAGGCCCTGTGAGCAGGCTGCCAGCTGAAAGGATTCACCAGCGCCCGCCAGCGGCCTGCAAGCTGGCTCCTTTTGACAGAGCTGAGGGAAGGAGATGTAGAAAATCCCCCGGCCCCTGCAGAACCACCTACCACTTTTGCCCCTGCCTAAGAGACACGCCCCACTCAAAACCAGTATGGAAGGCGCCAGCATTTACCTAGAAGCACTCATCCTGCCATGCTCCACTGCACCAAGCACTTCCCGTGGGGCTTCTCCCCGCCCTCCCCCACAGCCGGATTCTTAGCCCCATTTTATAGAGGCAACTGAGGCTCCGAGAGGCCAAGTGCCATGCCCTCGGGCAAACAGCTAGTCACTGGTTGAGTGAGCTAAGAAGCTTTATTACCTGCCTAGGAGGAGGCCTCCCAGATGGAGGGGTTTTCCCGGTGCCGTACGAGCCGCAGGCAATGGCAGGGCACAAGGAAGTATCCCCGCGGGCTGAGACAGCTAACCACAGGCCCCTTCCCGAGATGTCCCTGCGGGCAAGGGCGCCTGGTACCTCAGGGCCCGGGTCCTCCACAGAGGGCGATTCAGAGGCGGCACCTGGTGCCCGAGACCGCGGGGAGCTGGTGGGCGCCTCTGACAGCGAGAACAGGGGCCCATTATGTGGAAGCCAATCACATGGGCGCGCAAGCAGCTCGGCTTTCGGTTCTGAGCAGCGCTTAAGCAGCCGTGTCTCTGTCTTTCGGCGCCGGAGGTGCCCGGGAGGGCCAGATTCAAAGCTCGCGGAGGCTCCGTTATCCGCCCGCGGCTGGGAGCTGCATCGTCAGCATCTCCAGCGAAGCTGGGCCCGGACTGGGGGAGGAGGCGGCGGGAAGGAGGGCGTCTGCATCAGGGAAGGAGGCAGCAGCGGGCGCCTGCTCCTCCCGGCTCTCCTCCCGGGGCGGTCTGGCAGCTCAGCCCAGGCGGTCCTGGTGACCTTGGGGAGAGCCCCCTGTGCGACCTCTCGGGGGCAAGCTGCACAGTTTCTGCCCATCCTAGGCGCTCGGGGGCGCTCCTCCCGCCGGAGTCGAAGCGCGGGACTCGGGAGGAGAAGAGCGCTCCGGGAGCTGGGGACCCACAGCCGGCGCACGCGGCCCTTTGGAGAGGCCCGGCGCACCTCTCCCCCGGAACAGCCCTGAGCGGGGTCTCACAGGGGCTGGAGGGCTGTCAGCTGGATCCCGCGGCGGGGCGGGTGGACACGCGGGGTCGCCTGCCCTGGGGACCTTTCCCGCTCCCGCAGGAGCGCTCTCTGCGCCCCGCCGCTGCCCGAGGGGACCAAGCGCCGCCACGCGAGGGGGCGGCGCCCCCAAGCCGGGCCCGGAGGCTGGACAACGGGGATGTGTGATGCTCGTTGTGGTTCCCAATTCCCGGCATCACGTCCCCCGGCAGACGGTGACCCGACAGTCCAGCCGAAATCTCCCGAGCCGCCCCACGATCCGGCCACGGCGACCCCCGCCAACAACGTGCCAATGCGCCCCGCACCCCGGCCTCATCGTTGGCGCGCGAGACCCGGGAGAACGCCCCCACCCCAGCCCGCCTCCCCGGGCCTGAGCTCCCGCTACCCGCCTTTCTACTGCACCCCCGCCCAATTATCTTAAGCCACTGGCCCTCGGCCAGAACGCCGCACACACCCCCAGCCAGACTGTCAGAGGCCGGGACCACCTCCCCGCCGCCATCCTCATCCCCTGCCGGGTCCCGCCGCAGAGCGCAGCAGGGAGGCGGCGCCGCTAGAGAACTCACCCGCTCTCCCGAGCCCTGCCCCGGAGGCTCCCGGCCCCGGCTCCGTCCGTCAGTCCCGGAGCCTCCGCTGCGGGTGAGGGACACAAACCAGCTCTGCTCCCCGCGAGGCTCGGCACCGCCCCTCGGCTCCTCCCCCAAGGCGGGGCCTGAGCTCGCGGGAAGTGGGTGGGCGCGCTCCGCCCGAAGGGTCCAGGCGCTCCAGGGTGGGAGCCCCTCCTTTGAGCAGCTCGAAATTGAAGAAAGTTGGGATGCGGCCAAGCTTGGGAATAGTCTTCTCCCCATCCCCGCTCCACCACCACCACGGAAAGGAGGAAGCCCAGATCTGTACTTTTGCTCCCATTTGACGGAAGGGCATCGTGAAGTCCAGAGAGGAGCGATACCTACCCAAGGCCACACAGAATTAATACAGTGCCACGAATTCGTCTCTTACCTTGAGGGCCTGCTCAGCTTGACTCTGAAGGCTTCCTAGGACATCAAGGAGACGGGCCCGACCTTGCCCTAGAGGCAGGTCTGTGGGAGCAGATCCCCCAGCTGGGGGGTGGGAGGAGCTGGAGCTAGACCCGGGAGCCTGGGCTCCGTGGCCTGCGGCGTGGACTTGCATCATTTCCTTTTTCTGGAAAGAAAGGAGGTGAAGCGGAGGAGGAAGGAAGTGGTCGTACCTAAACTGACGTCTGCCACTGTTTGAGATGTGCAAGATCTAGAAAGGTGCTGCCTCCCTGAGATTTAATGCTAAAAATGAAAAACAAAGCAAGACATGCAGTGACTTCTATCATCAAATTCAAGCCTCTTTACTGGACTGAAGGCCCCTGCACTCTAAGCACCATCTTTTCTTTACAGAACAAGAGATTTAACTATCTTAAGATTGTTGTTGAGAAGACCCTACTCCCCACCCCCACCCCCTCAGGAAGAGGAGAGAAAGTTAACAAAGGGGAAAAACCCATCCCAAAACATTCTCTGGAATCCACACTCGCTGAACACTGGCTTTAAAACAATGGAGTTCTCTTCTCCACAAAGGGCCTTGTTTCCTGAGCTTTCTCAACCTCCAGCTTAGAGCCCTAGGGCCAGCCAGTGGGGTGCAGACAAGGTTTGAGTTTGGGGAGTTAAGGGGTGGAACACAGTTAATTCCCAGCAGTATTGGTTGAAGAACTCCTCTGGGTCATTACTCACCAGCAATGTTCTTCTGAGGCTGACAGTTTAGTGATTTTCTGCTTGCTAAGAAAACTCAGTAACCTTTCTTGGGGAAGTGAAAAACTCTGGGTTGGGCTTACTCCAGGCCCCTCAAATCCTGTGAAAGCCCCCTCTCCCCACCATTCTCCCCTGGCCTCCTCTCAGTTCATTAATAATCCAGTTGTGAATGACACTGTTTCAGTCAGAGCAATGAGAGAGCAGAGCAGGTGGGGAAGACTTAAAGTGATGCTTACAAAAGCCCAAGGGGATCATTGTTCGCTGCAGAATGTTTCCACTGATTTATCATGAAAAGCTGAGGGCTGAGAGGGCCGGGATCCATCTCCCCAAGGCAGGATTCTGTGTTGCTGAAATGAAGTCTTCAGTGTAGGCCCAAATCCCCATGTTGTGTTGTTCATTCATGTCGCTTACAGTGTTTGATAGCGGAAGTTCAAAGATGCTCAGAATAAGGTGAAGGACTCACACTTCCTGGTTTCAAAGCTTACTACAAAGATATCAAGACAGTGTGGTACGGCTATAAGGACAGACATACAGATCAGTGGAATAAAACTGAAAGTCTAGATATAAACCCTTACATTTATAACCAACTGATTTTCAATAAGTGTGCCAAGACAATGTGACAGGGAAAGGATAGTCTTTTCCACAAATAGTGCTGAGGGAACTGGATTTCCACATGCAACAGAAGAATAAAGATGGACCCCTACCTCACATCATACACAAAAATGAATTCAAAATGGATCAGACTGAAATGAAAGAACTAAAACTATAAAATTCATAGAGAAAAACATAGGTGTAAGTCACAACCTTGAATTAAGTAAAGGTTTCTTAGATATGGCACCTAAAGTACAAGCAACGAAGGAAAAAAGAAGTAAATTGGACTTTATTAAAAAAAAAAAAGGTGTGCTTCAAAAGACACCATCAAAAAAGTGAAAAGATAACTTTTGAGCTGAATTGTGTGCCCCTAAATTCACATGAAGTCCCAACCCCCAGTACTTCAAAATATATTTTGAAGTATATTTGGAGATAAGGTCTTTAAAAATGTGATTAAGTTAATTAAACTGAGGCCCTTAGGGTGGAGCACTAATGCAATATGATGAGTGTCTTTATGAGAAACAGACACCAGGGATGAGCATACAGAGGAAAGCCTTTGTGAACACTCACGGAGAAGATGCCACCTACAAGTTAAAGGAGAGAGGCCTCTGGAGAAACCAAACCTGCAGACACCTTGATCTCCAGAACTCTGAGAAATAAATTTCTGTTATTTAAGCCACGCAGTTTGTGGTATTTTGTTATGGCAGCCTTAGAAAACAAATACAATAACCCACAGAATGGGAAGAAATATTTGCAAATCATATGTCTGATAAGGGACTTATAGCTAGAACATATAAGAAACTCTCACAATGCAAAAAAAAAAAAGCAAATAACTCAATTTTAAAAATGGGCTAAGAATCTGAATTAGACATTTCTCCAAAGAAGATACACAAATGGCCAATAAATACATGAGAAGATACTCAACAACACTAGCCATCAAGGAAATGCAAATCAAAGTCACAATGAGAGATACACTTTCAAATTCACTAAGATGGCTATAATAAAAAAGACAGATAATAACAAGCGTTGGCAAAGATATGGAGAAATTAGAAAACTCATACATTGCTGGTTAGAATGTAAAATGCTGTATCTGTTTTCAAAAACAGTCTTGCAGTTCCTCAAAATGTTAAATGTTGAGTTACCACGTGATCCAGAAATTCCACTCCTGAGTATAGACAGACTCAAGAGAAATAAAAACATGCATCCACACAAACTTGTACACAAATGTTCATGGTAGTATAATTCATAATAGCCAAAGAGTGAAAACAACCCAAATGTCAATCAAATGATGAATGAATAAATAAAATGTGGTACATTCCATACAATGCAACATTATTTGGCAATCAAAAGGAATGAAGTACTGATATATGCCACAACACAGATGAAACTTGAAAACATTATGCTAAGTGACAGAACCAGACACAGGACCATATATTGTATGATTCCATTGGTATGAAATGTCCAGAATAGGCAAATCTATAAAGACAGAAGGTAAATTAATGGTTCTCTAAAGTTGGAAGGGAGTTTTGGAGGGCAAATGGAGAGTGACTGAAAAAGAACACAAGTTTCTTTTTGGGGTGATGAAAATGTTTTAAAATTGATTGGCGGGGGCCGGTTAGCTCAGTTGGTTAGAGCACAGTGCTCTTAACAACAAGGTTGCCGATTCAATATCCTCACATGACCACTGTGAGCTGCGCCCTCCACAACTAGATTGAAACAATTACTTGACTTGGAGCTGATGTGTCCTGGAAAAATACACTTAAAATAAACAAAAGTTTAAAAAAAATTGATTGTGGTAATGGTTGCACAACTATGAATATACAAAAAAGCATTGAATTTTATACTTTAATTGAGTGAATTGTATGGTATGTGAATTGTATCTCAAAAAAGTTTTTACCCAAAAATAAAACAAAAAACTATTCTCTCTCTGGTCTTGGTCCTTGAAAGCAACCCTGACCATGTTCTCCAAACCTCTCTCTCTTGTCCCCAGGCCATCAATGAAATGCAAATCGCTTTATTTTGAGGTCACTTATGATCTGTTAGCCATTAGGGGAGAGTCCAAGACTAATGAATATTCTAACAAACTATGGAAAATATTTGAGGACCTGAAAATAAATGGATTAGCTCCGACATTTAATACCTGAAACATTGATGTTTACAAATATAGACTCAAATATCTACATAACTTTATATCAACTAGTCAACTGCAATTCAAGTCAGCTCACAGTTACATGTAAATTACATAGAAGGTAGAATTTGGGTGAATTATATGGTTGCTGTAATGCGAGGCAAGGACTCCAGAATAAGGAAGTCCTAGAGACTTCTCAATTGTGAAAAAATGAGCTAATACAGCTCACACGGATTCATTTTTGAGATTATTTAATCCACTGGTGTCAATGCCAGACAGTTGGCAGGTGCTGGGCTGGCTGCATTCATTCATTCAACAATACTTAGTCCAAAACCTGGCCCAGGGTAAGCCTTAAGCCTTGATAGGTGGCTGCTGCTTCTGGTGAAATGTTGGCTCCAGGCCAGGCCGAACCAACAGATGTGCAGGAAGTGCTGAAGGTGCTGCTAGGGCCAAGGGAAAATGAGCTGAGTGGAAAAAAGGCATTCTGGGTAAAAGTCCTGGCTCTACCATGAATTGGCTGGGCAGTCACTTCCCCTTTCAGAGTGTCCATTTCCTGGTCTGTGAAACTCTGATTGTACAATACTTACGTGTGTTTATGTGTGCATTTTTTCCCACGTCCCCATGCTTTTGAGGGAAGTGACCTTTCTTTGGCCTCTTTTGTAAGCTCCCCAAAGAGCATTGGTGGAGCTGTTTGCACACAGTGGGGGCCCCACAGTGGTGTGGAGGGAGCACCAGATGTTTCTGGCTAGCAGGTGGAGCTCAGTCCTCTGATGCTATGAGGTTAAGCATAACTAGGAGTAGGGGCAGATGGGTTTTCATTTTTATATTCGGTTTAGAGAGAACCCTCCTAGCCCAGTGGCTCTCAATCTTGGCAGTACACAGGAATCACAAAGGGAACTTTAAAAAGTATTGGTGCCCAGGGCGGCCCGGATGGCTCAGCTGGTTAGAGCGCAAGCTCTTGGCAACGGGGTTGCCGGTTCGATTCCCAAATGGGCCAGAGTTGCAGCCTCCACAACTAGATTGAAGACAAGAAGCAGCTGCTGAGCTGCCAGAGGGGCTGACGGATGGCTCAGTTGGTTGGAGTGTGAGCTCTTAACAACAAGGCTGCTGGTTCAATTCCCGCATGGGATGGTGGGCTGCGCCCCCTGCAACTAAAGATTGAAAACAGTGACTGGACTTGGAGCTGAGCTGCGCCCTCCACAACTAGATTGTAGCACAACGACTTAGAGCTGATGGGCACTAGAAAGACATACTGTTCCCCAATAAAAAATTTTTTTAAAAAAGTGTTGGTGCTCAGGCTCTTCCTCAGACCACATGAATCAGATTCTGGAGGTGGGGCTTGTACTTTTAAACACACACACACAGACACACACACACACACACACACACACACACAGATCAAAACAAAACTCTCCAGGTGAGTTGAAAATGCAATGTGTAGCCAGGCTAAGGATCACCGGCTAAGTCTGTGTTTCTCAGACTTTGGGAACACAGAATCACCTGGGGAAATGGAGGAAGGAAGTGTCAAAAATGTTGCTTCTTAGGTCTCTACTTTGTCCTCCTTTCTCATTCTTTAGTGTGGTATGGGGCCTAAGAACATGCATTTTAACTGATTTTAATGAGCAAGACTGTCTTAGCTAATGCTTCCATCTGTCTTGATGGCAACACTTCTCCTGTATCCCTTCCCTTGACTTAAATAGGGTTTTCCAAACTCCCTGAGAAGAGTCACTTGGGGCACTTATTTAAACATGCAGTTTCCATTTTGCAATCAACAATATAATAATCAGCTGAGGAAACAAGGGGCTTCAACAGA
Source organism: Rhinolophus hipposideros (assembly GCF_964194185.1). Classification (NCBI taxonomy): domain Eukaryota; kingdom Metazoa; phylum Chordata; class Mammalia; order Chiroptera; family Rhinolophidae; genus Rhinolophus; species Rhinolophus hipposideros. Next base: position 17,403,205 of record NC_138068.1, read on the forward strand.
TGCTAGAGCCACTGAGTGAAAAGCTGTTGGGTAACAGAATAGTCACATGGTTCAAAATATCAAGCCACAGATTGTTACTAATTAAAAAGAGAGAAATGTACCTTTACAATAGAGAGACCCAGCAGTTTCCACCTTAAGTCATCAAACCCACGTCACCAAGAGTGAGACAACCTGACACTGTGGGGCTCTGATGTGATGAAATCTGATGGACGCAACATCTTCTATGTCATATTCTTGCCAAAAATACTTAACCTGATTTTAATCATGAGGAAAATTTAGACAAATCTAGAATGTGGGGCATTCCATAAGCCTGGACTCGCTTTTAATAAGTTACTATTTTTTTAAAGGTGGGACTTATTCTTGATTAGAAAAGATTAAAGGGACATAACAACAACAACAACAACAAAATGTGTGGACCTCGATTGAATCCTGGATTGAAAAAAAGATACATAAAAGAAATTGTGTAGGCCTCTGAGAATTTAAATATTGTTTCTATATTTGAAAACATTATTGAAATATGACGATGGTAATGTGGTATGGAGGAAAAGGTCCTTATCTTTTTATTAGGGGTTACGTGCTGAAGAGAGGATGAAGGCAGGAGGGGACAAAATGTTAATGTGCCCAAATGCTAACAATTGGTGCATGTAGGTGAAGGGTATTCAAGTGGTTCCCTGTATGTTTCTTTCAATTTCTCCAGAAGTTTGATATTTTTCAAAATAAAAATACTATTTGGGAAGGGAGAATGCTGGTTCCTGAGCCCCTCTCCTTCGAGATTCTGATTCAGTAGGCCTGGACTGAGGCCAGGGGTCTGTATTTTTTAAGGAATACCCAGGTGGTTTGTATCTGGTTCAAGGCTTCACCATCCATAGAGGTTCCCGACAGCAACCTGTGCTGCGGGCTGCCTTTCAGTTCCTCAGGTGCCCTCCAGGTACTACCATCTCTTCACACATGCTGTTCCTTCTGCCCTGTCTGCTGTTCCCTCTTCCTCTGCTTAACCCCATCCTTCTTTCAGGTCTCAGCCCAAATGTCACTTCCTCCGGGAAGGCTTCCTACAAGCCCCTCAGTCAAGCCTCCCCCCTCAATTGGCTCTCATGGCCCCAGGGACCACAGCTATAATTTCACACATAGTGGTGACTATTGCATTCATGTCTGCTTCTCCCATTAGATAGTGTTATGGGCTGAAATGTGTCCTCCCCCGACCCCACCCAGTTCATACTTGCAGTCCTCACCCTGGTGCCTGCCAGACTGTGACCGTATTTGGAGACAGGGGCTTTGAAGAGGTGATTAAGGTAAAATGAGTTCATGTTGGATAGGTGGGCCCTCATCCCATATGACTGGTGTCCTTATAAGAAGAAGAAATTCGAAATGGAGAAAAGACCATGTAAAGACAGCCATTTGCAAGCCAAGTAAAGAGGCCTTAGAAGAAACCAACCCTGCTGACGCTTTGGCCTCAGCCTTCTAACCTCCAGAATTGTGAGAAAATAAGTTTCTGTTGTTTCAGACACCCAGTTTGTGGTCTTTGGTAATGGGGCCCCTGACAAACTTATACAGATAGTGACTGCCACTAATCAGGGGCAAGATCTGTTTTGTTTACATCTGAATTTCCAGGGCCTAACACATCTTGGCACACAGGAAGAGCACAGGAAGGATTTGGTAAATGAATGAATGAAGTGACCCTGCTTTACCGTGCGAAGGGTTTAGGAGAACATATTACTGGTCCTGGCATACCCTAGGGCTTCACTAAACAGCACTTGAAAATGCAGCAAGATAATATTTTGGAACTCATAAACTGAAGTTTAGCTTTTCTTCCCCCTTGATGTTTGTTTTGTAGGTGCTGCAGCTGTTACCCTCAGCCCTTCACCATCAGCTATTGTCACTCCTTGACTCTAGGGGGGCACAGATATTACCTGCAACAAACAAAATGGAGTCTATCACACCCACAGTCCAAGTAGTAGCAAGAGAGCCAAAGCACTTTTCATGTGTTACTGCTCGGTCAAGAGAGGAAAGGTCTTATGGAATTCGAGAAATGTAGGCTTGGAAAACAAACAGACAAAGCCTGAGTAAAAGGGCAAAATGTTTATCCCCAAAAAACAGATAGGCTGAAAGAAGAAGCTCAACTTCAGAATTTTTAGGAAAATGCAAATGAAAAATCCAGAGATAAAAGTTAACAGCTATCAGAAAGGTAAAAAAAAAAAAAAATAGGTCTGTCAATACTGGGATCAGCCCTCAGGGTGGGGGGCCCAAACACTGGTACAACCATTTTGGAGAGAACTTTGGCATTAATTAGGAAAGATGGAAGTGCATGTCCTGTGACTCAGCAACTCCACTATGAGGAACACCTGGCCTGGAGAAAACCTCCCACCTGTGTTGGAAAAGATGCATCTAAGAACATTCTTCGTCGCTTTTTCTGTGATAGCAAAAGACTGCCAGCATTCTCAATGCCTACCAACAGGAGAGTGGATACCAATGAATTAAGGGAACTTTTCATATCGTGGAATTTCATTATTCTTAATCACACCCTTTCTCCATTCCCACAAGGAACCTCTGCCCCCCTTTTGTAAACATAAAAATCTCATGGCTTCCTTTAATGTTACTTGAAATTTTAAAATACAAGTCTGCAAGAAATCCCTTCTCAGAAACCAGGGGGGACCAAATGTGCTTTGGAATGCAGGACTTTAGGATTTTATAAACATAATGTGGTACCTACTGGTACACTGTACATCAGTGATTCTCATACTTAGGCATGAATCAGAGTCCCTAGGAGGGCTCACTAAGGCACAGCTGGCTGGACCCCACCCCAGAGTTTTTTGATTTAATAGGTCTGGGATGGGGCCTGAGAATTTCCATTTCTAACAAGTTCCCAGGTGGTGCTGATGCAGTTGGTCTGATAATGCACTCCTATGTACCTATCCCTCAGGTTCATGACACTTTGAGAATGACTGCTCTCTATTATATAACAACCCTAGAGGGGTCTAGAGCAGCACCCCGTAATCAAACATTAATATTTCCACTATGAAATAAATATATTATAATAAACATATATATACAATAAATATATAAATCGTCTTCTGTTCAGATTAGGTTTTGCTACTGAGTCAGCTTTTGTAAACTGATGAAAAATCCTTGTTTTCTGAGAATTTTGCATTTTGGAAGACAGTATAGGGATTATGGGCTTGTGATATCTCATGACCAAAGATGAAAGCATACACAAATGGTAACGTTAGAAAATGCTTTTTCAACAGTACACTTGACCCAACACCATCAAAGATTGTGAATGTTTCTGGAATGAATCAATGTGAATGAGCCTCTCTTAAAGAGAAGTGGATTTTGCATTGCCTCTATTGGCCACCAGGTAGCAGCAACAATTCTCCAGCACAGCTGAGAAGTGCATTCGAGAGAGAGGCGTCCAATGCTTTTAAGTGAGAGAGCCATGCTGGTGGTAGCTGCTTTGAAAGAGCCTTTGGGAATTACTATTGCTGTGTAAGAAAATACCGCAAAACTCAGTGCGGTAAACAATCATTCTGTTATGCTTGTGAATTCTGTGGGTCCCAAATTTGGAAAGAGCGTTGCAGGAATAGCTGTTCCGCATGTCTGGAGCATCAGCTAGAAAGACTCAAGGGCTGGGACCTGGACTCATCTGGGGGCGTCTTCACTCACGTGTCTGGGGATTGATGCTGTGTTCAGCTGGGACCCTAGCGAGGCCATCAGCAGGAACATCTACATAGGGTCTCTCCACGTGGTCGCTCTGTGTGGGCTAGCTTGGGCTTCCTCACAGCATGGCAGATGGGTTCACGCATGAATGTCTCCATCCAGATTCCAGGAGAGAGGGCATAGACCACGACTGGATAGGAGGAACGTCAAGATAAGTGTATTAGTTTGCGGGTTTGCTAGTTTGCTTAGTTTGCTCCCATAATAAAATACGGAGTGCCTTAAAAAATAGAAATTTATTTCCCATAATTCTGGAGGCTAAATGTCCAAAATCAAGGTGTCTGCAGATTTGGTTTCTCCCAAGGCTTCTTTCCTTGGCTTGCAGATGGCAGTCTTTTCCCTGTGTCTTCACAGAAACTTTCCTCTGTATGCTCATCCCTGTTGTCTCTTTCTCTTCTTACAAGGACAGTAGTCATATTGCATTAGGGCTCCACCCTAATCGCCTCAGTTTAATGTAATCACTTCTTTAAAGACCTTATCTCCAATATAGTCCCATTCTAAGGTAATGAGGTTAGGGCTCCAACATATGAATTTGGGGGGACACACAAATCAGACCACAATAATCACCTTGTCAGAAGAGCATGTGGGGTGGGAGATATTGCTATGGCCATCTTGGGGAAATGCAAGCTGCCATGAAATCCCTCATCCAGCTGCTCTGATGGGCTCCAGTCACCTTGGAAGAGCCTGGTAAGGCTGCGAATCAGGAACATAGATGCCAGTAAGGCCCCTGGGCCATGGGTCAGCTACACAGAGGGGAGCATAGCCACAGGGTGCCCTGGATGGGGGCAGTGGTGGAAAGAAGGGGCTGGGGGTGCTCTGATCGGGGATCAGGTCTAAGATTTCCTATGGCCATAAGCCAGTGTGCACGTTTTTGTCTTATTTTTACTACCCTGTGTTTTTATTTCAGGTTTGCCTTCTTCGCTGACCTCTCAATCTCAGAGATTGCCTTTCTTTGCCCAAATTCACACAGCTTATGAATTCCAGCCCAGATCTGTCTACCTAGAAAGCCACAATAATAATAATACTTTTTGCTATGATCCTCTACTTAATATCAAAGACATTATAGATTTTAACTTTATTTTGATGTATTTTATAATTTTATCACCATGTTCTTTTTTATCTTTTAATCATAGCACACTATTCTTTAATTTCTTGATTTTTCTCTTTCTATTAGACTGGCCATTATGTTACCTCGTTGAAGTCCAGTTTTTTGTTCTATTATATTAATATAGTATTTTTCATGTTTTCTTTTCTCTCTAGATCTTTCGTTCTGGACTCAGTCTTATGGTTGGTCTGTATATATTTGTAGTGGGTATAAGCTGGGATCCATGTAGTCCAGTCACTATTTGTAATACAATAAATTTGGAAACAGATTTATACAAATGCCACTCAAAGGTGGAATGATTAAATAAATCATGGCAGGAAACATGATTGAATACTATTCAAATGTTTAAATGAATGAGTCACTTCACCAAAACATGTGCAGGAAATATATAAATAAAACTTTCAAAGCCTATTATGTGACATGAGGACCTAAGTAAAGAAAAGAGGCATATTCCCATTTTGGGCTAGAAAATTTAATAAAGATACCATCTTGCATCTTTTAATCTATAATTTTGTGGGATGCAAATAAATCTTTCAACAGAATTATTTTTGGAACTTGAAAAAATGATTCTAAGGCTCATGCAGGAAAATCAAATCCTGGGGGGAAAAAAAGAGAAATCTGAAGAGACAAACACTGCCACATCTTAAAATGTATTATAATGAACTATTATAATAGCTCATTACAAATTCAGGAATTGCCAGAGTGATGAATGGAGCAGATGAGTGAGTCTGGAAGCAGACCAAAATATATAAGGTCATTTAATAAATAATAAAAGTGGCATTTAAATCAGTGGAGAAAAGATGGATTACTCAATAAATATTGTTAGCACAATTGGCTAGTCATCTGAAAAGAAATTCAACGGAGACCTACCAAAAACCCAGGCCAAGAGGAATTCCAACTGTATAAATGAATCATGGTACATGCATACCATAAAATACTACCATACGTAGCAATGAGAATGAACGAAACATGGCTACATGCAACATGGATGAATATAAAGACAGTGCTTAGGAATACATAATTAGGTGATAAAACCATAAAGAGCATGGAAAGCCATACTGCAGAAGTCCATATAGTGGTTTCCTACAAGGGAAAAGGAGTAGATTTTGATCAGACCTTACTGGGGTGGCAATGCTCTGTTTTCTGACCACTATGATTAGAGGTGCTCATTTTACCTTTATATTTTAGGCCATCACGTAAGTTATTTTTTAATATAAAAAGGTTTAAAACAACTAAATCTATGGAGGAAACATAGGGTTTTTGTTTTGTTTTTGTTTTCATTATCTTAGAGTGAGTGAGGCTTTTAAAAGTATGACATAAAACCCAAAAGCAATTTTAAAAGATTGCTTGATTTGAATCCATAAAAAATTCTGCATGGAAAAACACCTCAATAAAGTCAAATGACAAACACCATTACAGGAAAACGCTTGCAATTCTTACCATATTTCTTAGTATAAAAGAGCAAAGAGTTGGAGGGTGGTTTTACAGAATGTCATGATGCATTATCCAATCAACATAATATACAAATGAACCAAAAAAGAATGTGGAAGCTGTCTTTGTATTGATGTGGTATGATCTTCAAGATATATTGTTCTACTGTGTACAGTATGCACTGTTTATGTGAAAAGTATACATATATGTCATGCATTTGCTGATTGCACCCTCATGGTGTTCTCACGTTTGTGACAGATATACATGCACAATTTTTAAAAGACGAAAAAGAAGCATCTCCACATGCAATGATAAAACAAGGCTAGATGATTTCTATTTTTAATTTTTTAATGGAAAACTTCAAATACATACAAAAGTAGAGAGGATAACGCACCCCATGTACCTATCCCTTAGATTCATGATAAACATATGGCCACTCTTGTTTCATCTATACCCCCTCCCATTCTCCTCCACTCAACTTGATGATTTTGGAGTGAATCCCAGACACTTCAGTTTGTATCTCTATAAGCATTCTCTCTCCCCCTCACCCCTCCTGCCCTACCTCTCCCTCTCTCTCCCACTCCCAACACAATCATATCTAAAAATGAAAACCTATCAATAACTCTTTCATATAATTGAATATCTAGATCATATTCAAATTTCCCTGATTTTTTTTTTAACAGTTGATGTACTAGAATCAGGATCCAAACAAGGTCTACACTTTGTGTTTTGTTTCAAATGTCTTTTAATTTATAGGTCCCCTTTTTATCCCCTTTGCAATTCATTTGTTAGGGAGGAAAAAAAGGTTGTTTAATTTATAGGTTCCCCCACCCTGCTTCTTTTTTCCCCTCTTGGCAATAAAAAAGAAAGGTTGTTTTGTCCTGGAGAGTTTTCTGCTTTCTGGATTTTGTGGATTGCATCCCCATGGTGGTGTTTGTCATGTCCGTGACAGACTTACTCATTTGCCCCATTCAGGTCCCCTTCCATCCTTCTCCACCCTGGTCTTTGCCCCCAGGAGGCTGAGCGTGGAGACTATATCAGCCAGGCTGTCTTGCCCGGAGGCTTCAGTTGAGTTTAGCCAATAGGGAGCACTGGTAGGAATGGGAGGGAGAGAGGGAGGAGAATGAGGTCAGAGTGTTTATTTCCCTGGCTCCCTTCCTGCAAGGCTGACTGACCTGAGTTGTCCTCCCTTCCTCCCTCCCTTCTTTCTTTTTCAAATTAGTTTCAGGTGTACAAAACAATACAACAGACATTTCACCCCTCACAAAGTGATAACTCCTCTCCCCCATTGACTGTGCCTCTTGACTGAAGGTGACTCTCTCATCCCTCCCCTTCCAGCTTCTGATAATCCATCTCTCCCTCCTGTTGGCAAAGGCTTCCCTGCTGCTCACCCCAGGATCCTGCACTACCCTTCAGACTCTGCCTTCACCTTTGTACATACACCCTCTTCAAATTTTCCTAATCTGAGTTCACCATCTTCTTCCTGTTGGGACCCTAATTTATACAATGTTTCTCTGTCCCCAGTCTATTTCCAGTGAACTTGCAGTTCAATCTGGAGGCTTCATCAGATTCAGGTTAAATTTTTTTGTAAAACCACTTCATGGATGATGTTCCATATGTTATCATATCAGAAGGCACAGGATATCCATCCATTATAAAGATTCCCATCAGCTTTTCACCAAACGGTTTTTAGTGGCCGTCGATGCTTATTGGCTCTTGCCATTATCAGAAGTTAGAAAACTGTTGTCTTCTATGAGTAAGATCCCTTCTTCATGTATTAGCTGAAAATCCTCTACAAAGAAAAAAATCCCTTATCATCTTTTTGGTGACCCTGGGTACCGTAGGTACAGGAAAGGCAGGATCAGTGTCAGTTTCTTACCCTTTATCAGTTTTCAAAACTGTGAGCTGGTTCCTCCACAGGTAATCAATGATGAATTTATGGATTTTAACATTTGATGTGTTTTTACCCTTCATTTGTTATTCTTTCTGATGCTCAAATTGCCCCATTCCTTGGCCAGTGGGAGTCATTTCAAGTTGGCTCCTGAGTTCTTTTGATACCATCCCAGGAGTCTTCAAGAGTCTTTGATAGTCTGCTTTCTGATGCGATGATATTCCAGGCTCATCTTGTGTATTTCCTGCCCCAGAACTGGAATTAGCCAAGTCTCCAAGGAGCCCCGGTTGCTTTTAATGAGAAATGGTATTTGAGAAGTTAACACGGGGGGTGTTCCTTGACATGGGGCTGTTCATTATTTCTAGATTGTACTTCAGATAAGAAATTAATACTTCTAGAGAGAAAATACATCATACTGATATTTGAGATTCAAATTTAGCATTACAGGACTTTTAATATTTAGATTTTATATTTTTATATCTTGTATCTCATGCTGAAAATCTTGGTTCCAAACATTAACATATTTACATATTTATATCTTCAGAGTCACCATACCAATGCTATTACTAACATAATTACTGAAAACAATAAGATTTATTTGCAGTTCTTTTTTGTTCTTAGACTATACCCACTAAAGATGTACATTCAACTACCACTTTTTTCCTCATTACTATAAAAAGTCACTTACAATAATGCCACCCAATTAAAGTCATCTAATTAAAGACTTAAAATAAGACCTCTCTGTGTAAGTAAGCCACCAACTTGATAAATAACTAGGTTCATTTGTTTTACTTTGCTTTTGATTTGTAAGGATTTTGCTCTTATAGTCATTAAAATTTGTTTTATAATTGTGTATAACATATACACGAGTCCAAACCCACATACACAAAGCATGTATTGTTCCTTTAAAATCTTAATCATAGGAGAAAGGAGGAGAAAATTACAAAGCTCTTCTGGCTGACACAGACAACTCACAAACCACTGTACCTCCATTTTTAAAAATAATGTCGTCAAACGAAACGTTATCACTAGGGCAACATATAATTAAGGAAGGCTACTAAAATTTTTTAAGGGATTTAAACAATTTTAAAGATATCAATTTTTTAAAGATTTTTATTTTTAAAGCACGATTACATTTCTCTGAAACCCAGGTGACTTAAGAGTCCTTTGTTACATGTAACATGCAGCCAAAATCAGAGCAGGATGAGATCCGCATTTTATCAGAACAAGCTCTCTGAACTAGCTTTCTGCAGCTCTCAGTAGTGTTTGCTTTTCCAAACTTGCAGAGGGGGAAAGGCGACATCTTTTCTGAGATTCTCTTCACTAGGAATTGTCGACCAGGAGGCCTCCATTCTCAAGATCAAGCCCTAGACTCCCATTAAATAGCTGGGAGCGAGAAGAGCAAGCCTGAGAGGCTCAAAGTCGGAATACGGAAAAGAAAAGCGCAGTGAGGTTTTAAGAGTCTGCTTCCAGAGTTGACAAGGAGCCAAAGCCAAGGTCCTTCACGTTTCCAAGGTACACCTCTGCTCCTACTTGCTTCACCCAACCATGCTTCTCTGGAAGCTTTTTAAAATTTGGTCCTTCTCCAAAATCAGGCCCCAATTCAGAAAAGAACCCTTGGGAGATGTGCGTCCCTGTCGCGCCGCTAGGTGGCACCAAACGATCAGTTCACTCACCCTGTCCGCACAAACCGAGGCTTGGCACGCACAGAGGGGATGCTAGGATTCACTGGGTGTCATTGGTAGGTCCTCCAATTTCCCAGTGTATCTCAATAATCTCCTAAGAGCTTTCCTATTGTCAGACCCAAAATGTCAGAAAAGTTGCCAAGAAAAAGAAGGAATATCATCCTTCCCCTTGGGGGGGTGGGGGACAGGACTTTGTAAATATTCTGCTCAGGTTTATTCAGATTCTTATCTGTACACTTAAGCATTTGGGTGTTGTCTCACAGTGGCTAAAGGAATGCCTATGACAAGGGCTGACAGACATCCACAAAAGGACTTAGTAGTACACCTTGGAATGCCCTTTACTGAGAAGAGTGATCAGGACATGGGTAGTGCTGGTCCTTTCAGATTTAATACTTATAATGAAACCCAGTCCAAATTACTGCTCAAGTGTCCCAAATTGGGGAATGATCCGCACCCCACAACTAAAGCTACAAGTTTCCAGAAACTTGTCCAGGTTGGGGCATGCCCACTGAGGAATGGGAAAACAAGATGCAGTCAGTACCGTAGCTAAGCTGACTTAAGATACTACCTACTGCATCCTTGAAACTCCGGCTGTGGGAATGGACAGAGGTCTAGCTTGAAGGCCATCCGGGGGTCCCATCCTCTCTATGACCTCCTCCAACACTTACCATTTTTATTTTCTAATTATTCAATTTATCTTTCTAGTATAGTTTGCTGTTAGAGAGTCTGATGACATCTATTTTTTTTATTGTGTAAGCCATTTTGTCTTTTTGCCTGGAGACCCAGAAGAGTCCTGTTGTTTACTAAGTTCTTTCTTAGAGTTGACATAATTTTAGTAGGATCCTTCTTAGAGTTGACCCTTCTGAGTCAGTTTCCCAAGCCTGCACACAGTGTGTCTTCACAGTGTTTATACTCAAGGTGTTTTCTTTTCAGGGGGAGGAAGTTTTATTGAATTACCTTGATAAGTTTTCATTTTGTTCCATTGTCTTGCTTCAATTCCTCTTCAATACGAAATTCAATTATAAATTTTCAACTATATTCAATTTGATTAATTTCCTTGGTCTCTTTTCCTTATCACTTTTTTTTTTCTTTTCAGTTGAATATCTTCCCTTTTATGCATCTTGAGTTTAGGTTTCTGAGATAATTTTCCGTTTCGTTCAATTTCTTTCTGAAGTCCTGTCCATTCCCATTTTCACTTCTACCTGCTGTTTGGTCACCTCTAAATATTTCACTTGCTTTGTGGTTATCACACTGCATTTGCTTGTCTATTTTTAATTCATGGTGGAATGTTGCATTACAATTTTCTTCTGCCTATAATAGCTTTAGTATGTTTTATCTACTGAAGTTTGAATTTAAATTTTCCACTTTTGATCTTTTCCTACCGTATCCCCATCAAGACGCTGGTTTTATTTTATTAATGTTCGTATTTGAGCATGTTAGATTTACCTACACAACTATTAGCAGGATATGGATTCAGAGTGGGGCAGGGAGAGGGTTTAGGTGGCCTTCCACGTTTCCCAAGGGCTCCCCCTCCTGGTGCTAGTGAGACAGATGCTGTAAATTTGGCTGTTCATGGGCAGGCTGCGTGGGATTCTGCCGCTTTAGTAAGTCCATTGCCAGCCCCTCCGTGCTTCTCTTTACACCACCGCTAGCTTCGGAGGTGCCTCCCTCACCTCAGAATGGGTGGTTCTCCAAGACTGTCAGCTCTGGGCCTGTGCATGTTCCAAATCCCTTCCCCTCTACTCTCCTTCACTGCCAGTGCCAGCTTACCTGGGGGCAAACCTCTGTTGTTGTCCAGGTGCTGATATTGCTGACTCCTCCGTCTTATGGGCAAGTTATTTGCTTCTCTATGGCGTAACTATTTCTCTCCCATATTCATATTCATTCCAGACTAACATGGCCATCTATGTTTCCTCGGGCAGTTGTAAGAAATTACCGTCAATGTGGTGCCTAAAACAACAGAAATGTACTCTCTCGCAGTTCTGAATACCAAATCAAGGTGTCACCAGGGTCATATTCCCTACGAAGCCTCTGGGGAGAATCCTTCCTGGCCTCTTCCAACTGCTGGTGGCTCCTGGCATTTCTTGGCTTGTGGCTGCATAGCTCCAATCTCTGTCTTCACACGCCTTCTTCCCTGTGTCAAATCTTTTACAAGGACACTAGTCATGAGGTTCAGGGCCCACCCTAAAGGCCAAAGCTCTCAGTACCTTACTTAACACAGTAAGAGTTTATTTCTCTCAGTGAACAGTCCGCAGGGCCTCTGCTCAAAACAGTCATTTAAGGACTTGGCTCCTTCCCTTTTGTGGCCCCACGCTCCTTAGACTGCTTGCCACTCAGCCAGGGGTCAGGGACAGAGGAGAGGTGTTTTTCTGGGAGGTTTACAGAAGCCAGCCCTGGAAATGGCATATATCTCTTCTGCTCACCTTCCACCGGCCAGAACTCAAATGGCCACGTGCGTAACTGCAGAGGAGGCTGGGAAATGCAGTGCGGCTCTGTGTCTCAGAATACAGTGTATTTAGTAAAACGCCTACGCCTTTTAATCCTGTTCTAGCATTCTCTAATTTTCTTGCAATGATTTAATCACAGTTAATCACAACAGACTTAGTCATGTTCATGTAATCCCTTACACAGGCATAAAATAATCTTTGCATACTGTATTGGTGTGAATTTGGTTTCTCCATTTCTTGGTTTAGCCTTCTTTGCCCATATTTTAACCCTTATTTCACTCTTTAACTTCTTTTTCTTCATACCTTTTTACCTTCTTTGTTCTTTTGGCAAAACTGTTTATTTCCAGAGGTACCAGCAGGAGGCAGAGGCAGCGTTAAGTGGCAGTGGGGGGAACACCCCTATCACATCTTAGCCAAAGACAGGGGCCCTGATCACCCTTGGTGGCTGCCCAACCTTCAAAGCTGCCCTGACGCAAACCCAGACCTGAGTGGTCTGAAAACCCACAAGCCTCTCCCAACCCTGGGCCATCTCCTCTCCTGCCATAACCACCAGACAAGAGCCCTAAGCTGGGCTATGGGAGTCCATTCCTTCGCCGCTGCCCCCAGAACATTCAGCTACACTCTTATCCACCTTCTCTCCAGGGTCATGGCAGGGTCAGAGTGGGGACATTAAGATGTCTCCGTAAGTAGGGCTTCCTGGCTGAGGGGAAGTTCTGTGTGGACTCCTAATGACACTACTCTCAAATTTCTTTGTTCACAGATTTAGCCATTCATGAACACTCCCGTGAGCCCTCTAGCACTGCACAGCAGATACTCCACACTGAGTGAAACGCACTTCCTGCTCTTGCAGAAGCCTCTACAGTTTAGAACAGACCATCCTGGGGCAGAGAGAACCGCAGGGTAGCAAACTTCTGACTAGTGTGCTGGAAAGGAAGAGTCGCTTCCCTGAAAAGAACTGCACAGGCAAAGGTGACATGAGAGGTCACGCTTAATGTGAGGGATTAGAGATGAGACCGGAGGGACGGCCCAAGGCTGCGCCCCTTGGCCTGAGCCTCCCCACAGCCCAAACCTCCTCCGCAGTCCCAGTCTCCAGGGAACCCTGACTAGGTGCACTCAACACTGTGTTGTTTGACCACGATGTGTCCTTCCCCAGGACAGCTTGCGCTCCACGGCAGCCTTGCTCTCACCACTGCTGTTCAGGCTGTTGAAGCTGTTGACTATGGGAAAGAGCCTCCCTAAGAGCAGTTAGCATGGTTCCTCTTCCTGGAAACGTGATGTGAAAAGTTCTCTCAGGGGGAGGTTGGTCCTGCCTCCTTCGCAGCTGCCCTTTCTTAGCAGTTCATGCTGGTCACCATCTCATCAGTCCTCGGGCCCCACTGTGGACGGCCAGCGGCTGGCTGACAATGCTTTGGGAGCGCTCGGGCCGGCTTGATTCTTCTCCCTTCACCACTACCGCCACCCTCTGCTGGTTTTCAGTTTCCAAGGCCTTGGGAGCTGGAGACCCAGGCGACCCGCCACCCTTGGCAAGCTGTCCGAGCAGAGGCCTCAGAGCTAGAGGTCCCGTGGGATTTAAACGTACGGACGCTGTGATGGGACACGAGCATCTCAGGGCCGTCAGGGCTCAATGTGGTGTGTTGGAGAGTTAAAATTCTCAGCGATCTCTGAGAAAGAGAGGGGTCACTTGTCCACTTAAGATGAAGCCACAAAGGCGCAGGGGCTGTGAGGTTATGGCAAAAGTGAAAAGGCGACAGGGGTAACCTGCTCCAGTCTCTTTCTTTCTTTAGAAAGGGTTGAAAAACCTAAGCAGCCAACAAACGCACAGGGACACAAATTTAAAAAAAGAATTTGTAGGAAGGCCTCATATGGTGGGAAAGTTCCCAGCAAAGGAAGTATGAATAAAAGTGGGGCCCAAGTCCTATTTCTGCCCATTCAGAAGTGGGCACTGAGCAAGCCCCTAACAGAGTGACTTTGTACTACTTAGTTCCCTCTTTGGGTCCTTTTACCTCATTTGTAAGAGGAAGTGACAGGAGGAGGAAAACACTTCAGGAAAACACTTCCTGAGGTTTTGTGGGCGATTGTTCTTCTTACATAAACATTTCCTTTTCATATGTATGTGAAAGACTTCCATCTGCTGGGCATTCACACAATTTCTGAATAAATTTAGAATAGCTACACTGACAATACAAATTTTTAAAAAACAACAAAAAAGGCTTCAAAACGCAGTAAGAAAGAAGCCCTGTTTATTTTGTACATCTCCACCCTCCACTCTGTCTTCATTTATTGATGCAGGGAGCTGAGGCCACAGCTCATCCCCGGTCCAACAGAGACGCGGGCAGGTCACCGAAAGTTCTTCACTGCAGAAGCCGCCTGCAGACGGACACAGCTCTGAACAGTAACTCCTGGAGCCCCTTCACTGTGCCCCCAGGAGAACTCCAGCTCGCAGTCCATTGTCACTTGGGTCGGAGCTAGAGGTCCAGCACAGTCACTGTCTTGTCACCCCGGAGACACGGTCGCAGAGGGGCCCTTTGCTACGCCTGCTCGCCAGCACCGCCTCCACCAGCCGCTGAGCCTTTGCCAGATGCCTGGGAGTCGGAGGAGCGTGCAGCCTGCTTTGGCAGGCGGATGGGGACGTAGACGTTGGAAGCGCAGTGCTCCTTCAGGTATTCTCCTCCCTTCTCTTCATAATCCTTCCGGGTGACCCAGACTGCATCGTCGTCTACGTGGTCCAAGGCCCAGTCCCGAGCACCGTACCAGGCGTCCAGCACGGGGTTAGAGGCAAGCTGCACCTGAACGAAAGGGAACATTCACCAGAAGGCCATCTCCCATCAGGACTCCAGGAGACCCCAGCTACAGCCCCTTACCTTTCATCCCCCAAAATATATTCGACACACAGGAGGGCCCCAAATACTTCCGAGACAGCACAGGACTATCTCTGCATCCTCCAAGCAAAGCTGAGCTGAAATGCCCCCGCTCTCCAAGAAAGCACACAAGAATGCCAAGCACAGCAGACTCGACCTAACAGAATATGTGGCTGGCAGCTACTTTATGAACACAAGACCTGCCACTCTGGGTCACAGAGGGACCAGTTGCCCCTCCTCCTGCTCCAGTGATCGACCACAAGCTATCAGATGGACAGGGAAGCAGAGCTGACACTCAACCTGGAGGAAAGGCATCCTGGCCCTGATCCCCTCTCTGTAAGGAGAGGCAAGAAGAGGCTGACAGGAGGCGGCTCTGGCCACGGGGGCAAATGAGCCTCAGGAGAAAGGAGAGTAGAGAGGATGGCCTGGGGCGTCCTCTGTGATGCTGCCAGAGCTCAGTTCCCACTGCTTATTATCGAGCGAAGTGAAGAGAATGACTTATTCTCCATGTAGTCTTTTGTATTGTCTGAATTTTATTATAGGCATGTCTTCCTTTTTCAATTAAAAAAAGAAATATATAAAACATGACTCCCATCCTGCTTTAATATCTAAACATAAAGACCAGAAGGAAAAGCCACAAATGTTAACAGTGAATATCTCCGGAGGATGACATTATCATTTTTCTCATTTACACTGTCTTACTTTTGCAATCGGAAAACAAGTACTTAATGCTATTTTCAAAGCAGCTGGTTCCATGAACAATCAGTACCTGAAAAGATGACTGAAAGGGTCTCATCTCCAACAGCTCCTTCTCAATTCTAACTTTCATCCCAGGATACATCATATTCCCGCCAGTGAGGAAAACGTTCTGAACCAGCATCTCCTGAACGTCCTTCGGGTACCTGGGAGAGAAACGACTCTTTCTAGTATAGTCTCTCCAACTTGAGTACCGGAAGAGAATGTAGATGTGGAAATGTAAGCTCTCAGTGCAAAAGAGAAAACATCTGCACAAATTTGTTTTTAAAAACCTCCTATTTTTCATTTGTGTCTTTACAAAATGCCAAGTGTCCAGTCAAAACCTTAATTTGAATGGTCAATTTATTTCCTTAGCATGGTAAGAAGTTTTGTGCCTTTCTCACACATTTTTAAAAAACTGACTTTATTGACGATCGACTTAGATATATTTTGATGAAGTCTACAAATTTACATACTCCAGTAACCATCATCACCTCAATCATGATATAGAGTATTTCCATCACCCCAAAAAGTCCTGCCTCCATTTTGAGGGTCCATCTCTCTACCTGTGCTTTTTTTTTTTAATAAGTTTTTATCTTATGCATGTTTGACCCCTTTCCTACGCGTTGTCAGACAAAGCTGAGAGGCCCTCATAGGAGCTGCAACAGCTTTTCTCCCTTGCTAGGTGTAAGCGGCCATCTTCTTTTAACTAACAACAGCCAAAGTACTAAAAATCACGTTCTCTACTTATGAAAACTCACACTGCAGAAATTGCCCGTGTAATGGGTGCGGGGAGGCATGCACCTGTAGAAATGCAAACACCTAAATAAATGAAATGTCTACAAGGAGGGAGAGAAACTTACAAGTTCTGCACATTTTTAAGGTGTTTAGAATCATTAGCCTTCAATAACGCGAAGGTTTATATGAAAGCCAATGCACAAACACCACTGTGCTGCTCAAACTTAAGAGAAATTCTTAAAGCTCCTCAAATCAACTGTGCACTTACATGTCCAGAAAAGTACACAGCCCCAACTCTGAGTCAGGCCTGGTGAGATAAAGAGTATTATCTGAGCACAAGTCAATAAGAAGGAGAGAGTGAGCCACATTTCCACTGCCTGACCAGCAAATCTACTATTGAATGCACAGTCCAAGGAAATGGTTCAGGAGAAGAAGTTCCAGCCTCACCTGTCCAGAATGTACTGAAGGCTCTCTGCTATCCCAGCCTGCTCTTCGCCTATGAGAGACGGCTGGAAGATAATTTCTGGAGCTCGAATTCTTTCAGTCCCAACAAACAGCTGATGATATGCTGCCAAGTTAAACACGGGCTTTACAAACCCAAGGTTTAGAAGACATTTTTAGGCTAGAATGACAGACATCCCAGTTACCAGTTTCCTCAAACCGCACTGCTTATTCCAATATAGCTTCTGTCCTTTGTTCATGCCAGTCACCTCCCTCCAACTCTCTTGATTTGATCATTCAATTGTCTACTCTTTTCCCACTTCTGTAGAAATACCTACAGATTTGCATCATGAAATGATCCCCAAATTGCAGGGAAAGAGACTTCATGAAGAGCAGCAGCAGAACTGGAAGATCAGGTCTCCTGCCCAGTACCTTGCCCAGCACCCCGGTCCCTGCACAGCTGAGAAAGCTTTCTGCCAGATGTGTCTCAGACTCAGACCAGTGTCTCTCATTGCCACTGTCATGACAGAAACGTAGCCCCAAATGAGGATTAAGCATAATGACACTGACTTTAATTTGAATGAAACCATGAAAGCCAGTGTTCAGGTCTCAAGTCCCGAGCTCCTTGTCAGATGTTTCCACTAGACAGACTGTTACTCGCAGACTCAGAGATCTTGGTGCTGGAACCACAATCAATCACTGGGGGCAGGGGACACGGGGAGGACCTGACAGACCTGACATCAGTCGGATGTTTTAAGTATTGGAAACCCCCTTTCCAGAAAACACAACTGGGAATTTTTCTTAATATCCCTCAAGAAGCAGACTAGACTAGACTAGACTAGACTGGTCATTTATGTCCCAGCTGAAAGCATGAGCGTGATCTAGGCATGGTCCAACCTGGATGGTGGGGACTGGCTTCTCCACTTCAGGCGCTTCCTCTGAGAACAAGGGTTCAAAGTCATTGATGCTTTCCACATCTTCCAGAGACGTTTCTAGTGGCTCCAGCTCAGGAGTCTAAGAATAAAAGAAAACAGAACAGATCCTGTAACTTCAGCGAGTCTTAGTTCTATTAGTTCACTGTCACGAAAAAGAATTGGAATTCCACCCAATGGCCTCAAAGTTCCCATAAAAACCATGAAAAATTTTCTAAACTGTTAAAAAAAAAAGAAAAAAGAGAACACACATGAACACGAGAATTAAAAGACTGAAAAGCCAGGAATGAGCTTTGCTCTTGTTCCCTGCCTTTCCAAACCTCACAAACCTCAACTCCTACCTTCTCTCTAAAGCCTCCTGATTGGGCCCGCTCACACCAGGGGCCCTGCTGCCTGTGGTAGTTCACAGCACCACACACACAACTCGGGGGAGAGGGTGTGACAGCCCATATCCTACTAAGTGGCTTAGACTACCAGCAAAATGAAATAGACCTCTTAATAATTTATATATATGTAATAATTTATATATATATATGTGTATATATATATATATATATATATGTATACACACACACACACACATATATATATGCGCCAACACTAACGGGCTTAACTATTAGTCCCTTAACCGCAGGTCCATGGGGCGGGGGTTGTGACTACAAGCTCCCAAGATGGCAGAATGCTTCCTATCTGTGGAGTCCTACAGAACAGGCTTTCCTTTTCAATGACAATGAACCTGGGTGGGACCTAGACATGCTGGTACCATTCCCAGTAGAGGGGTTAGGACACACTTTAATTTTGACCTGGACAAAAGAAGTTAGGTTGGAGTGGGGATGCTCTGAATGACATCTTCAGCCACCTGTGGTTCTGCCACGTGAAAGGCAGGTGAGTTTTACCTTCTGAACTCAAAGGGGAAAAGTACAGGAAGAAATATTCTATTACATTCCATGGAAGAATGCTCTAACAATGACAGCTGTTGTAGGAATCACTATCCTGTGACAGGGTGTCTTGGGAGCATTCAAGCAGACTCAATACCACCAGCCTATGGTGCCTGACAGGAGATCCCTACATTCGGCATACGGCCTCTGAGTCCCTCCTTACTCTCAAAAGATATGAAGTTTGTAAATTACCGACACAATTCAGAACACTTAAATATACTTCTCAGGAACCTATCCTTATATACTGCAGATGTAAACTAGTATTCAAAGTCACTCTTAAATAAGATAATGCCTTTCAACACTCCTCCAACTCTCTCTCCCCACCCCCACACAAAAAAAGTCTTGTGGCATAATGTGACATAGATGGGTAACAATGTATTTTAAATCCTGATCAATGTAGATGATTCTACCATGTTGAAGAGGAGGGTAAATCCTGGAAAGGCCGGGGATATTTCTTCATCTGAGACTAGAGATCAGGATGAGAGGGGCTGGTTTAGAAATAGGTAGTTTAAGGAGGAAAGAAGGCGGGCTGGGAAGCAAGAATGTAAGGACGCGGCTCTTGGTGAAGGAGATGAGAACATCTCTGCCAATTCTGAATCCAATTCAGGAGCAGGGACACCTGCTACTTGCACAATCCTCACTGCAAACATCCCTGCACTTTGTAAGTGACGATACAGGTGCAGGAGGTACAATAACTTGCCCAAGATCACAGGACACTAGTTAGTGGTGGAAACTTGGCTAAAAACAAAACTTCTTAGCTCCAAAATCCTTGCTCTGTCTTAAGCTGCAATTCTAGACACCACGAGTCTCAGTGTGAGAGGACAGCTGGGAATTTAGGAGCATGGACAAGAACTAGCTAGGCTGAGGGCAGGGTAAGCAAAAAGAGAAGAACGAGAAAGCCTTGCCAGCAGCAGGACCAGCGGAGCGACGACAGGCTTCTCGGCCCCAGGAGGGGCAGCCGAGCACATGTACACATTCCCCTCGCCGCTGTCTGCATTCTGGGGTCTGCAAAACTCTCACCCCCGTCCCTCACAAGAAAGCAGCCCTGCCCGGGAGTGCCTGCGCCGGTTCTGGCCTGGCACTAAACTCGGTCCCAGGAGAGGATCCGAAATGGATCACAAAAGCTCCCTTTCACCTGGTGCTTGCCATCCGGGACAACGAACCACAGCGGTGTCACAGAAAGAGGGGAGGCTTTGGGGTCACGTTGATCTAGCGCTGAATGGCAACCGAAATTTTCTTTAGAGTCACAGTGGCACAGCCTGAGCCTTTGAGCCTGCTTCCTCCGCGGTAAGTCGGACAAGACCCGAGGGCAGCGTTGGGGTGAGAACCGAACATTCCTGCTCTCTTCCCTTTTAGATACGCACTCATTTTGCCCCATAAATATTTCCGTTCTATGACTGGGTTAGAGGCACACCAATGTCACCTGTGCATGTAAGTAACTACAGACAAAACTCGTGACCTCCCCTCCACCCAAATAATGGGTGAGGGCAAGCACAGGGCTCCAGGGAGTTCTCTCCTACCCACCTCTCCACTCCCCACACCTCTGTCCTACTCGTCTTCACCAAACCTCCACTCCTCTGACCTCCCTGACGGCCCAGGGAAGGCCCTTTCTCGTGGAGTCTCTATCCTGCCTGAAGTCCAATCACACTGCCACCACCCCTCCACCCCGACAGACCTGCTTCTGCTGACCCCAACCACCACTGGAGGACGCCACCCAGCACTCTTTCCACTTCCGCTGCGGGGTAGACAGTACTTTTCCAAAGACGTTCACAATGATGTCTTCCCTCCCACACGCTCCTCCTCAGTCTGGCCCTGACACGCCCCATAAAGATGGGGTCTATGTTTCCTCCCCTTGGCTCTTAGCAGGGGCCTGTGATGACTCCAACCAAGAGAGCGTGGTGCAAACGATGCCACGTGACTACCAATGCGAGGTCATAAAAGACCAGGCGGCTTCCTTCACCTGGATCTCTTGAAACATTTGCTCTCTGACTACGCCCATGAGGAGCTCCCTCCTACAAGCCCGTCGCCATGCTGAGAAGCCCACGGCACATGGAGAGGCCACGTGTGGGTGCTCAGGCCGACAACCCCTGCTGAGCCCAGCCTTTGAGTCTTCCCAGCCCAGATGCCAAGGAAATGAAGAATCCTCCAGAGATTCCAGTTCCCAATTGCCCAAGTCTGCTCAGTTGAAGCCCCAGGAATCACAGAGCAGGGATCTGCTACACTCGTCTGAATTCCTGACCCATCAAATTCACGAGCACAACAGAATGGTTGTTCTGTGCTACAAAGTTTAAAGTAGTTTTTCACACAGCAATAGATAAGTCACTACGCTTCTAGTGGGGCAGGAGTGGAGACAGCTCCAGACTGCTCCCAGGCAATCCTTTTGTTACTCTCCGGCTGCCTTCTGCACTCCCTACAGGGTTGCATTCGATCTTCCCCTACACTGTTCTCCTCAGCCCCTTCTAAACTCTACCTGTGGTTCTTGGCAGACCATTTTAGGTGCTTCAAAAAACCAACTTGCCTATTTATTCTCCATTCCATCTCTTTATTTTTTGACCCTTTCATCAGCCTTATCTCAAAGGATGAGTGTACCATTTCCTATCCCATGTTCTTAAAATACTCCCTTTCCGGTCTCTCTCTGCTCTGACTAATCTTTCTCAATCTCTTTCCCTGGGCTTTTCTTCTGCGACCTACCCACTATGTAGTGGTCTTCTCAGGCATTCTGATTTTCTCACTGCCCCTATGATTCTAGGTCTTCCATAGCTGGGTCCTGGAAAGTTCCACCTGATGTCCCACAAACTTTAAAAATAAGGTACCCAAAAGCCAGCTCACTACCTTCCTAAGCACAGCCAGGCACTACTCTGTCAACACGGGCTCTGTGTGACCGCAGTCAATCTGGAATGGGACTGCTGTGTTGGAATCTCAGCTGCGCTGCCTCTAGCTGTGCAACCCTGGGCACATTTTGTCACTCCCCTAAGTCTCACTTTCCTTATCTATACAACGGTAGTGATGATAGTACTTAGTGAACTATGACAATTAATCAAGATGACACTTGTGAAAGTGCTCAGCAGAGGGTCTGGCTCATGTCACAAGTTCTGTTATCATCAGTTATTGCCATTCCTGTCACCTCCTTCCCTAAACGGCACCAAGATCTTTGGATCCTACAATTGAAGTGTCTCCTCCCCTACCCTCCGTCCCCAAAGCTAATGACAAATTTCAGGTCTGCTTTGGCTCCCTTCTGGCCAACTACAACACATTTTTTCCTCTCTTCCCCCTTCCAGCCTCACTTCTCCTTAAACCCATCATCCTAACTTCCACCAGTTATTTCCCTAAAATAAAATCTCAAGATTCTTTCCTTGCTTAACATACTTTGAAGACTCTCTCTGAGGGATAACATCCAGGCTGACAAAAACACAGTTATAGCCTGGTTCCTTCTTACCTTCTCCACTTTATCTCCCACACTCTACACACCAATCGTGCCATGCTCCCTGCACCTGTGGTTCTTTCCATCTAAAATGTCCTTCCCTCCTCATTTGCTATTTATTGAAATAATCTTTCGGGGCCCAGTTCAAATATCACAAACCTTTCTTAAAACACCATCTGTATTCCCACACACATCTACTACTATAGCTGACAAGTCAACTAAGTATGGTTCTACAGCTGTTTTTCTGAGAGACCAAGGAGGCCAGGAACTGCATCTTACCTCTGTACCCCTACTCTCTGGCATACCACACCTAGGACTGAGTGGTGGGCCCCTGGGATACACATTCACATTTCCCTGGAATAGAGAAGATTATAAAATGTTTGGTTTTCAAAAGGCTTCTTCAGCTACAACCAAACTTCATCTACCTATATTCAAAAGCACATCAGCCTAAAAATAACTTCTTAGCTTCACTAAATATGGTAAAAATATATTTTACTTATCCTAATTCATATGATTCACAGAGAGAAACAATTCATAATAACTTCAATGCAGACAACAGGCATCCAGAAGAGAACAGATTGCGCTACCACGGCTGGCTTCTCGCCGTCTAGGATTTGCCAGGGTCTCCACGTGTATTGTGTGGCATTTAGGAACACACGGAACTGTTCTTTTGGAAGTGAAGAGAACGGTTTGCCAAAGCACATGAGGAAAGATGCAGCATGGTTCCCTGGAATGGCTCTGTTCTTGGCTAGCCAGGCAAGGGAACTTTCTATATTTGGCCCATTGTGTCTTCTGACAAATGGTGATGGTGTATAACTGCGCCAGTGAGCACCTTCTAGTTTAAACACTCCACAGGGAGGTTAACAAAGCCTCCTCTGCCTCCTTGGAATACTTGCCGAACAACAAGGGCTGGATGGATTAGTCTGTAGGAAAAAATGGATTTTATAAAACAGTAAGTTAAACAATTTAGCTGTCTTAATCCAATTCAGCCATTACTGCTTGGACGGCATTTCAATATGAACTTTAGTCCACATAAATCTATTCTCTCCACTCTTTAGAGAATCCTACAAATACTTTCTGAAAAGGAGAACTGGCAAGTCAGTGTCATGGTCAAATTTATCCCAGGAAGGTTACTGTAACTGACTCTAGTCACTAACAGTAATCCTTAATAAACGCTTTCTGACCATTCAAGCTCTGGAGACAGATCAATTCATCAAATTTGTTGTACACAGAGAAATCTGTGAGGTCTGACATTTCAAAATCTCCCTAAGCCCAGAGAGATTTGAATATGTACCCACTGAGCACAGAACCAAGTAGGGACTTAAGTGTCTGCTGGAATGTATGAAGGAGTAGTTATGTAACAAATGCAGAAAAATGAACAAAGGATAAACTAGTTCCTCAACTGCCCAGGAATCACATCTTGACACTGTTTGTTTGTTTTTTCTTTTTAAATCTGCAACCCCTCACCCGCCTGTGGCTTACTGCACATCTCTGGTTAAGGATGCTGATGTCCTCTTGACATGTTAAGCATGATGAGAACTAAATATGGATGAACAGTAAAGACAACATGGTTCTAAATCCCAGCAGACAAGGGCTCAAATCTGAAACACAGACCTCATGATTGGAAGAAGCAAACGAGGAAAGCCACAGAAGCTGATCCGGGATGTTGTGTGAGTAAGAAGGTAGCAAAGGTCCCTTCTATCCAAGAGCTCAGTGAGCCAGTAAGCTGCATCTAGGAAGCCTGCCTCAGGAGCTGCTCGATCCAACCTGTGTGCTCATGGCCAGGTGCTATCCTCACGTTGTCTACAGCCCATCAGAGAGAGGCGGAGAATGAGAGCTGAGGCAAGGAACTGACAGTGAGCCTACAGCTGAGACGGTCACTGCAAAAGGCAGCTCCACACTGAGCCCAAGAGCTCTGAAGTCACCAGTAAGCACCACACTACGCCCAGCATCAAACTGGATTTTTCTACAGGACTGTTTCTTCCTAAAAGTACAGGTTTTAAATTTAAAGAAATTTGATTTAAAAATAAACAAACGAAAAAAATCAGTAAGCTAGACTGGTTAATCCTGCCCCAGGAGTGTTGTAAGGCAATAAACAAGTTTCTTTGTTGTAGAAATCTAGAGATGACAGATTCAGGAACAATGTGTGCACTTACTAACACTTTTTTCCACTTCTAAAGATAAGAGAGCCAATCCATGACTTCAGATGGGAGGCGTGACCTGCAGGCGCCCCTTCATCACACAGGGCCGAGCTAGGGGTTGAATTACCCAGGGCCCTAAGCCCTGCCGCCTGCCCTTTGGCACCATCAACACTTATCAACAGTCCACTGGCAGGGAAACATGATGGAGAGAGAGAAAAATCAAAGAGCTTATTCAAGACTTAATTTTTAGTAACTAATAAAAGGCTGATGTTAAATTAATCCAAAAACATTTTGCTGAGCATGTCTACTAGTTGCCGTAGAAAATGTATCCACTATGTAAGAAGCCTGATCCCTGTCCTTAGGGAACATCAAGATGGAAAGGAGGTAAGTACATATACTGGGGGTGCCAAAAAAATGTATACAAGTGGACACTTTGGTCAACATTGCTCAAGCAGTAGTTCGCTGTAATCAGAAGTGTCTGGACACTGATGGTAACCACTTTGAGCACCTCTTGTAATGGCAGATGTCAAACGTGACTTGTATTCATCTTTTGTTATCGGTACATATTAAGTATTACAATTTTAATAGTTTTTCCCTTTCTTACAATGTGTAAATATTTTTTTGGTACCCTCTGTATTTAATAAAGCATCAGAACAAAGTTAACGGGAGTGTGTGACTAACCTCCAAAGAACCATCGGAGGAGGAGGTTCAGGTTCAAGACAGCACCACCTGATGGGTGTGTGACTCTCTTCCTACTCTCTACACACACTTCCCCTCCCAGGGGTCCCCTCCCAGGGGGTACAAGTCCCCGGGTCAGAACTTCTGTTGGTACATGTCAGTGCTATGACTCCCCCATCCGTGTACACGGGGACTGCACTTACCACACTGCTCCCCCAAGTCTGGTCACCGCTACCCCAAGTCTGGTCACCGCCTTCTCAAGACACTCAGGAAGGGCTGTGCCCCCTAAATGAGCCCTCAGACCCTCCTCCGAAGGCCCTCAGTACCTCTGGCTTGCTGTCCACCACATCCACCTCGAGGGTGACTTCTGATTGAAGGATTTTCTGCTTAGCTTGCTCCACTGCCGAACTGAGCTTGTGGATGTAGGACTGCAGCTCTTCTGGGGAGTCCATGTTCAGCTCTATCAGGGCTTTGTGAAACTGATCCATCTGGCCATCCTCTAGAAGTTCCTGAAACCAGAGCAGTCACAATTCATCCTCAAAGACATCTGTGCAATCACAAACAGGAAGGAAAGAGAAATAGCTTAGAAACCAAACAGAGAAGTACAGCAGGAAAGGGCTCCTAGAGCTCCCCAACCTGGCCCTTCACAAAAATCACACCTCCCACCAAAGATACGCACAGCTGAACTCCTCCCCTGCTATCTCTAGGCTGCCATCATATCAGAATTTCAGCACCACCTGATTAGGCAAAGCTAACCTCTGGTGACAGACATCAGAAATGGTGTTATCTTCTGGGTGGGTGGAGGCGGGAAGGTTACTGACTAGAGATGTGAGGGAGGCTTCTGGGATGCTGGTAACACTCTATTTCTTGATCTGGATAGCAGATACATGGTGTGTTTCATGTTGTGAAAATGCATCAAGCTGTACACTTACGATCTGTGCACTATGCTATGCAGCATGTATGCCACACTTAAATTAAAAAGTTAAAGAACAAAAGAAAGACAATTATAAGGCCAAAATAAATCATTAAAACCCAAGTCCACAGCTCTTCCAGAAACACCTGCTGCTATACTGTCCTCTATAGTGATGACTCCCTAGACTCCTTCCTGACCCCCAGGGCGACTGATGGGCAGGCAACGCATTTTATGATTGAGGAAGAACATACAGGAGGAGCATTTTCTGGGACCACCTCGTTGAGCCAGGCCAGGGGCGCCTCCGGGACCCGCTGTTACCTGCACATACAGCAGTCTGTCCAGCCGCTCCTGATCCAGCTGCAGCTTCTCCTCCCGCCGCCGGGCATTGAGCTCCTGTAGCCGTCGCAGCTGCTGCTGCCGCCTTTCCTGCTTCTCCTCAGCGGTCAGAGTGCTGCCGAGAAGCTTGTTGGAAAATGGGAGCTGCATCTTATGGACGTTGTTTTCATAATAATCAGGGCACCGCCATTTCTGCAATTCTTCAAAGAAATAATTTTGAAAGTTATGAAATGGCAACACTACTAGCACAGAAATTAGAAAGTCAGGAACAGGGTTCCAGGTTTGGGGAAGAAAGAGAAAGCACACGCCACCCAATCTCTGAACCACCCAATCAACAAAATGTGGCTATAAAACCAACAGACCTGTTCTAAAATAATGGCTAAATAAAGTTCTTCAGACAGAAATGATACGAGAAGGAACACTGGAACACCAGGAATAAAAGAAGAGCAATAGAAATGATGAAAACCTAGTTAAATGTAACAGGCTAACCTCCTCGAGTTTAAAATATGTCTGACAATTGAAAGTAAAAACTGTAACACCGTCTGATGAGCTTCCAAAGTATGTAGATGATGACATAAGACAAGCCCAGCATAAAGAGGAAAGAGAAAGGGGGCTCTAGCATGCTACCATTTCCACATTATACTTGAAGTGGTAAAATAGCGATTCTAAGTAGACTGTAGTTTGTTTCCTGTAATCTCTAGAGCAATCACTGAAAAAACTACACAGAGAGATGCAGAGAAAAACAACACACAGAATAGATAAAATGGAATACCAAAAATTTTTTTAAATATTCTAATAACCCAAAAGAAGGGAGGAGAGGAAAATGGAACAATGAGAAAGAAGGAAAACAAAAAACAAATAATAGTGGAACTAAATCCAAACATATGAATAATTAAATCAATTCAAATAGTCGTTACATACCAATTAAAAGATAGAGACTGACAGAATGGACTTAAAAAAAACGATCCAACTATTAAGAAATTCTCTTTGAAGATAATGAGATAGGTAGAGTAAAAGTAAAATGATGGAAAGACATACTGTGTTTCCCCGAAAGTAAGACCTAGCCAGACAGTCAGCTCTAATGCGTCTTTTGGAGCAAAACTTAATATAAGACCTGGTATTTGTTATATTATATTATACTATACTATTATATTATATTATACCAGGTCTTATAGTAAAATAAGACCGGGTCTTATATTAATTTTTGCTCCAAAAGACACATTAGAGCTGAGTATCCAGCTAGTTCTTATTTTCAGGGAAACACAGTACCATGGAAGCACTAATCAAAAGAAAGTTGGAGTGGCTTTATTAATGTCCACGTAGACTTCAAAGCAAAGAAAATTGCCAAGGATAAAAAGGGACATAATATAATGATAAAAGGTTAATTTGCCAAGAAGACTTAAGAACCCTAAATATGCATCTTACAAAAGAGCTTCAGATATTTGAAAGCATAAACTGACAGAACTGAAGGGAGATACAGGAAAATCCACAATTATACTTTAGAGAGTTCAATACTGTTCTCTCTCTTTTTTTTTAAAGATTTTATTGGGGAAGGGGAATACTGTTCTCTTAATAACCGATAGAGCTAGTAGATGGAAAATGAACAGGGACAGAGAAGAACTGAACACCACCATCAACCAACAGAACCGAAATGTCATCATAGAATGTTCTACCACCAACAGCAGAATACATAGTCTCTTCAAGTGTACATGCAACATTCACCAAAGCAGACCATTCCTAGGTCATAAAACAAACCTTCACAACCTTAACTGATATCAGACAAAGCTTTTTAACCTTATTAAACTAGAAGTAAATCACAGGAAGATAACAGGAAAATCTCCAAACATTTGGATATAAAACACATTTCTAGGGGCAGCCAGTTAGCTTAGCTGGTTAGAGTGCGATGCTCGTAACACCAGGGTTACCAGTTTTATCCCTGCATGGGCCAGTGTGACCTGCGCCCTCCACAACTAGATTGAAACAACTATTTGACTTGGAGCTGATGGGTCCTGGAAAAACACACTTAAAATAAATTAAAACGTTTTTAAAAACCAAACAAAACCCATTTCTAGATAACCAATGGCTCAAAGACAAAGTCTTGAGGGAAATTAGAACACATTTGAACTTGATAAAAATGAAAATATAACATCAAAATCTGTGGGATGCAGACAAAACAGTGCTGGGGGAAATTTAGAGCATTAACTACTTACATTAAAAAGAAGAATGATCACATAATAATCTAAGCTTCTACCTTAAGAAACTAGAAAAAAACAGCAATATAAACTTAAAGCAAGTAGAAGGAAGGAAATAAAAAGAGGAAGTCAGTGAGTTTACCTGAACAGTCAGTCCTATGTCCATTAAAGAAATTGAATTCATAATTAAAAGCCTTCAGAAAAAGAAATTCCCAGGCTCAAATGGTTCCACTAGAGAATTCTACCAAACATTTAAAGAAAAAGATAGTATCAATTATTTACAAAATCTTTTCCAGAAAGAAGGAACGCTTTCCAGCTCATTTGATGAAGTGAGCAACACCCTGATACCAAAACCAAACAAAGAGAATAAAACTACAGGTCAGTATCTCTTGTGAATACAGACACAAAAATCCCACAAAATATTACCAAATCAAATCCAGTAATTTATGAAAAAAGAATAATATACATGAACAAGTGGGTGTATCCCCCCAAAATCAAAGCTAGTTCAATATTTGAAAAGCCATCTTTATAATGAGCAGCCCAAACCAGAAACACTATAGGATCATATCAATTGATGTAGAAAACGTGTTTTACAAAATTCAAAGTCCATTCAAAGTAAAAATGCTCAGCAAAACTAGGAACGGAAGAGAACATTCTTAACTTGATAGAGAGCATCTGCAAAAAACCTAGAGCTAACATCATACAGCAAAAGGCTAAATGCTTCCCCTACGGCCCCCGGATAAGAAACTGGGAACAAGGTAAGGTTGCCCACTCTCACCACGCCCATTCAACACTGTACTGAAAGTCCTAACCAGTGAAATAAGGCAATAAAAAGAAGTAAAACGTAAAAACAAAAAAAGGAAAGGAAAGGAAGAAATAAAATTATTCCTATTCACAAATGACATGTCTACATAGAAATTTCTAAGGAATCTACAAAAAAATAGAACTAATAAGTTTAGCAAGGTCACAGTATACAAGGTCTACACATAAAAATTAACTGCATTTCTATACACTAACAATGAGCAACTAGAAACTGAAATGAAAAAGCAAAAGAAAGAAATACTTAGGAATAAATTTAATAAAACATGTAGAGCATCTCTATGCTGAAAACTACAAAATGCTGATGGAAGAAATCAATCAAGACCTAGACAGATGGAAAGATATACTATATGCATCAACTGGAAGATTCAACGTAATAAAAAAATGCCAATTCTCCCCAATCTAGATTTAATATTTTATCTCAATTTATATTTAGAATGTTGGTCAATGTTGTTGTTTTACATCCAATCTCACCTAAAGATTTAATGTACTTTTAACCAAAATTCCAACAGAACTTTCATGTAGATATGGACAAACTGATCCTAACATTTACATGGAAAGGCAAAGGAGTTAGAATCGCCAAAACAATTTTGAAAAAGAACCTACATCTGTAAGTTATCAGTTAACTGAATAGTTTTTTAAGAAAGTAAATACCAAAATGGGAAGCGGATGCTAAAAAGCAATGAGTAAAAAAGTGAACAAAAGAAGCACCCGGGGGTACACCTGAATGAACACCCCAAAGGTAGACAACATCCAAATGCTGCAAGCAAACATCCTCCTCATTACCTTCCACGTAATCCTCAGCAATATAGCTGTGCTCATGCAGGATCTCCTCCATGCGGCTGAGAGTGATAGCTGCCAGGTGCCCAGGATACTTCAGCTGCAGGAGACGCTGGAGGTAGCCAGCTGCTTGGCTTCCTCCCAGATTGATGCGTTTACAATTTTTAGCGTCTAACCTACAATCAAGAAATGGAAAACAGCACTGAAATTTTTGGCTACATGAAAGAGGAATATGGTGCATCTTGAGGGAGAAAGGATAATTTAATGGAGATAAAAGAAGAAACAGACCAGCTGGGAGAACACAAAACCTTACAGTTAGAAGGGACTTTCAAGTTCCCTCGGCCCGACCACTTACCCAATGGAGGAATTCCTAATCTACACCCAGAGAGGTGGCCATCTAACTTCTGGCAAGAGTCTCAGAAGGAAACAAGGTTCAGTGGGAAAAACATGCCATCTGAAGCCTGACCCTTATGTGATTCACCATGTATTTCTCAAACTGTGGTCCTGGGACCAAGTATCCTAGAACTAGCTGGGGAAAATGTTAAATGTGCCAATTCCCAGGATTCATGTGCTCTGGGGTGGTCCCGGGAATATGCATTTTAACAAGCTTCCCAGGTAACTCTAGTGTAGGCCAGACTTTGAGAACTCCTCCCCTAGACACTCCACTTCTACTTACACAAACACATTAAGTAACCAGACGTACTGGTTTACTGTAATCTCCTGAGCATACCAGTCCCTTTCACATGAATTGAAGGGAAAGAGAACCAGAGCAACTTTATTCGCTTAACGTGAGAAAGAGTAGCAGAGCACCGGGAGGTGGCTGTGTATTGAAATGTTGCTGCTATGTCACACTTTGCCAGCAGATGCCAGCATAGAACAGGATATGCTCCAATCTGATCATTTCTTAGCCTGGTAAAATAATTTTCTCTCCACATGAAAATATTCTGTTTTACATCTGTACATCAGGAATGTATGGTAATGTCTAAGAATTATGTTTTTCTACTTAAATTTTTGTAAAAACTTCTGGAGAAATTCCAAATATAGGTCTCAATAAATTCAACGTCATTTATTTTGACTTAAATATTCACACTGCTGTAAGTTTACAAAGTGTCATCACCTACATTATCTCATTTCATCCTCAGGGTAACGCTGAGCAATCACTTTTTCCCAATTTTACATGTAAGGAAACAGAGGTTAGGTATCTCATCCCAAGCAAGGCTGCAAACCAGGCATTCAACTCCAAAGACAGGGCTCTGTTTCCCTACTCACACACCCTCTTTACACAATGAGAAATCTTCTCAGGATAGCACAATGCTGGCCTACTCTCTTATCAGACAACAAAAGACCAACTCTAAAGTGAGAACAGATTTTAAACACGACAGAAAACACCCTCACCTTTTATTCAGCTCAGAAATTTTTAATAAGTACCTATTATGTGCCAGGCACTATACCTGAAAAGTCTAAACAATGATGATTAAAGAGCTTTAAATTAAAAAATAATCTCTTAATAAGAAAGTGACTCCAGAACACAAAGACCATCTAAATTTATTCAGATAATTTATTCAAAACATTTTTATTGAGCACCTACTACCTGCAAGTATTATTAACTATTTCACCATATATCAGAATTATAAAAGTCTAAAATTATGGATTTGGACCTTAGAGACCAACCACTCCAACTCCCTCCAGGTCACAAAGGATGGAAGGTGAAGTGATTTACCCATAGTCCCAAAGTAAGTTAGGTCAGAGCTAAGTAAGCCCAGAGGCCAGTTCATGGTCCACTATATGCTCTTTCAACTCCACCTTTAAAGTAGGCACCCAATGAATGTTTCCTGCATACTTCTCAAAACAACACTCAAATGCCAGAAGTGCAACTCACCTCCCTTCTAAGATGGGTAAAATATGTGTACACTGGTATCCAGATGAAATGATGAGCCCACTGGGAATCAAGTTCTTTGCCTTATTGTGGTAGAAGCTGAACAGGCTGTCTATACCGTAGGCAACCTTGGGAATCCCATAGCATTCAAAAAGGAGCTCAGACATCATTTGTCGTGAATACAGTGGGTTGCACACGGCTTCTGTCAAAACTATGGGATGATCAACACAGCCCTACTTTAAAAGAAAAGAGCAAAGAGATGAGGGATACAAGAATACTCTTTTTAAAGCATTCAAAAAAAAAAAAAAAAACACCACCAAAATCCTATTGCAAGGGCTGAATTTGCTTTTGGCCTCCAATCAAAAACTTGATCAGAAGCAACGGTAAAACACTCATCTCTACTTGAAGTTGTTATGGAAAATAACAGGATCAATTTAAGGTCATTTAGTCTAGCCCCACCCAAACTGTCAGCAAATCATGATGGCTCTATCTTCAAAATATCTTCAGAATCCAATGGCTTCTTACCACACCCTCCTCCCCCACTACCTCCCTCATCTGTCACTTACATCTCTCATCTGGGTTATTGCAACAGCCTTCTAACTGGTCTCCCTGTTTCGACCCGATGACCCACGCCATACAGCAGCTATTAATCCTTTTGAAACAAAAGTCATGTACCTCCTCTCCTCAACACTCTGCCATGGCTCCTCTTTTCACTCCGAGTATGAGCCCCTCATTACATCTCTGACTTCCACTTTCTCCTCCCACCCCCCCACCCCACCCCACTCTGGCTGCCCTGAAATTAGGATTAGCGCGCACTTCTGCCTCAGAGCCTTTTCACTGGCTGTTTCCTCTGTCTGGGATGCTAGTGCCTCAAATATCCACGTGGCTTGCTCCCTCATGCACTTCCTTCAAGCCCTTGCTAGAACATCACCTTTTCCCTGAGTCCCACCCTCACCATCTTACTGAAAACATATAACCCTTTCCTCTCCTATCATGCCACAGAGCCTACTACTTAATTTTATTCTTTGTTTTCTATCTGTTCATACTAGACCATTTTTCCCATACCAGCTCCATAAGCACCGGAAGTTTTACGACACATTCATGAATGGATTCCACACGCCTAGAAAAGTGCCTGACACAAAGTCAGGGCTCCATGCCTACTCGTTAACGAATGGATTTATTAACAAATGAATGTCCATGCCGAAGGCATGCTCCAAGAGGAAAGGGGCGTTGTTTTGTTCCCTGCGGTACCCCGAGCGCCTAGCGCAGAGCTCACACACTCGTTCGGAGCTGAACACGTATTTGAACGACTAAATGAAGGACTAGGTAACAACGAGAGCTCCCGGGATGACAATCACCTCTCCGAGCGGAGCAGAGACACCACCGTACGCCCCCCCCACCTGCCCCCAAACCGTCACCTGGGAGGAGACACCCAGGTGCTGAAAGCTGTAGTCAAACAGCAGCTCCTGCAGCTCCAGGTTTACCGGCACATTGCGGTCGAAGGGCGAGCGCAGCATCCAGCGCAGGGGCTCCAGGCTGCCCAGCGCGTTGCCCACCTGCGGCCCCGCCCCGCCCCGAGCCGCGCCCCGCCCGCGGGCGCACACGGCGCGGAACTGCAGGCGCGGCTCGGGGCCTGGGTCCGGCCCGGGGCAAGCCCAGCCGGCGCGGGCCTGGAACGACCCATTGTCCAGCACCAGTGGCACCGGCAGCGGCCCGTGTGCCACCGGCCCCGCCTCCAGCACTGGATCTGGCGTGGCGCGGGAGTCGCGGAACGGGAACACATTCCGGGCCGGCCCTGCCGCACCGGCCGCCGCCATCTTGCAGCGCGCGCGCCGGCTCAGCGTCCGCCCAGACGGCGCGAAACCCCGCCCCCACGCGTAACGCCGCGGGGCTCGTGTCCTAAAGAGCTCCACGCCTTCTCCCCTCGTTGAGCCCTGCGTCCCTCTCCATCCGACTCGCCCTTCGTGACCCGGACCGCCTCAGGGTCGCTAGACCTTGTCCATCCTAGCCGTAAAGTCCTGCAATTGCTTAACCTCGCCCCCAACATCAGACCTGACCACGCCCCTTCGTCCTAGCCGGGACTCCGGGCCAGTAAGCCCCTCCCCAATGCGTAGGGCCACCAAACCCCGCCCCTTTCACGGGGCCCCGCCTTTTCGTCTAGCCACGCCCCATCCTGGCGGATAACTCACCTTCAACCGCCCTTGGCTCCGCCTTCTTGTAGTTACGTCGCCCTTAGCCTCGCTGTCAGGGAAACTCAAACTCTGGCGTACGGTGTTAAATTGCTTGACCAGGGAGCTCGCCATGCAGGCGTGTTCACTTTGTGAAAATTCATCAAGGTGTCCACTTATGATTTATGCACTTTTCCGCATGTATGTTGCAGTTTATAATGCAATATAAAGTTTAAAATACCTTTATTAACTCCCACAGACTGGACTCTCTCACTGAGACTTCAAATACCAAGAGGCTGCTAATTGTTCCTCGACGTGTATATTCTTTGTTCCTTTTAGTGACATAACTCCCCCTCGTGGTTATCTAGCTTGCTGTGCTCATGACACTAAGTTCTGGCCAGTGTGTGTGGGGGGGGACTGGAGGTCAGGTGGACACCCGCCCCCACCAGTTTGGGCTCTAAAAAGACTGCACACACGCTCCCCTGCCCCATTTCTCCCTTTCCACTAGCTAGAGGGATAACAAGAATTAGAGCAGGGCCTTGACTCTATCCTCCCAGCTCTGGAACACTTTGAGAGATAAAAGCTAGTTAACTATAAAAGGTGGCTCTGAATAAACATCCTTAGCAAGAGACGAGACCCCAAAACTTTCTCAAGAACCTCTATGAACACTTATAGGCCAGATTTGGAACTGGCCTACTGACAAAATCAAATTAAAAGCGTTGCCTTTCAATACAAGCCCATTGTTTCATACACCTGAAGGTAATGTCATTATTAAGCCAAGAGAGCAGAGAAAAGCAGAATACAGAGGCCATTAAATAAGTATAAGTGAATGTAAGTTTAAAACTATATGTATAAGAGTAATAATATGGAAAAAATCACCATTATATATATACTGTATACTTTAAGAAATGAGTGAAGGCAGTACAGTGTATAAGGAATTCCCTTTAAGAAATGGGGGGAGGGGACTAATACATATGTTTTTGCCTTTATTTTCATGCAGATGGACAAGAAACTAATAAAAGATTTTACCTGTAAAGAGATGGGACCAGGTGGGTGTGTCAGGTGTGAGAGACTATTCTACTGCATACTTTTTGATACACTTTTCATTTTTTAACCATGTAAATGTAACCTTGTCATGAAAAAAATAAGCCCTCTGTGTGGATGAGATAGAGATCTTCACTCCCCTATAATAGGATTATACATCCATACCATCTGCCCTGTAACTTTGTAGGGCCTTTCACTGTAAACATTGATATTGGTTTTGGCCACGTGAGTTGCTTTTAGCCAATAGACTATTAACCAAATGTAATCAAGCAGAGGCTTCAAATGCGCTTGTGTGGTTTAGGCTGCCCTGTTGCACTCTTGCTGTTTGTCATGAGAAGAACATGTCCAGAGTCTAATGAGGACAAGAGACACATGGAGCAGACCTGAACCCAAACTATAGCCTGGACCGGAGTCCAGTTGACCTGCAACCTAAAGCTGAGATGCCCCATGAACCCACGAACAAGAAAACTGTTCTTATAATCCACTGAAATTTTGGGGTTGCTCTGCAGCATTGTTGCTGGAGAAAACTGACTGATACACTAGATCAATGCTGTCCAAATGGTACTTTGTGCCTTGATGCCAATGTTCTGCAATCTGTGATAGCTAATTCAGTAACCACTAACCACACGTGGCCACTTGAGTACTTGAAAGATGAGTAGTGCAACTGAGGAATTGAATTTTTGATTTTATATAATTTTAATTTACATTTAAATTGTTTTAAAAAGATTTTATTGGGGAAGGGGGGAACAGGACTTTATTGGTGAACAGTGTGTACTTCCAGGACTTTTTTCCAAGTTAAGTTGTTGTCCTTTCAGTCTTAGTTGTGGAGGGTGACGTTCAGCTTCAAGTTGTCCTTTCTGTCTTAATTGTGGAGGGCACAGCTCAGCTCCAGGTCCAGTTGCCGTTTCTAGTTGCAGGGGGCGCAGCCCACCATCCCTTGAGGGAGTCGAACCAGCAACCTTGTGGTTGAGAGGATGCGCTCCAACCAACTGAGCCTTTCGGGAGCTCAGGGGCAGCTCAGCTCAAGGTGCCATGTTCAATCTTAGTTGCGGGGGCACTGCCCACCATCCCTTGCGGGACTCGAGGAATTGAACTGGCAACCTTGTGGTTGAGAGCACACTAGCCCATGTGGGAATCGAACCGGCAGCCTTTGAAACCGGCGGCCTTGGGAGTTTAGGAGCATGGAGCTCTAACCGCCTGAGCCACCAGGCCGGCCCCCCCATTTAAATTTAACCACATGTGGCTAGTGGCTACTCTGTTGCACAACACATCATTAGACAAAAGCTACGGCTGAGAGTATTTGCTCATGAAAATTATTAGCAGAAAATATATCAGAAGCTACAGTATTAGTTTCTTAGGTCTTCCATAACAAAGTAGCACAAACTGAAATGGATTTTAAAGAAAACAAAATTATTATATTCTCTCACAGTTCTGGATGCTAGAAGTCCAAAATCAAGGCATCAGCAAGGCCATGCTCTCTCTGAAAGCCGTACGAGAGAATCTGTTCCATGCCTTTTTCTTAGCTTCTGGTGTTGCTGACAATTGTTGGCTTGTAGACACAACTCCATTCCCTGCTTCTATTGTCATGTGGCATGATCCCTGTTTGTGTCTCTCTTTGTATCTCTTTTCCTCTTCTTGTAAGAACACCGGTCATATTGGGTAAAGGGTCCCTCCTGCTTCACTATGACCTCATCTTAACTAATTACATCCATGCACCTGCTACAACCCTGTTTCCAAATAAGGTCACAGTCACAGGGACCAGGGATTAGGACTTCAACATATCTTTTTAAGAGAGATACAGTTCAACCGGTAACACCTACTGAGTTTTGAGGGAGTTGTATTGCCAAGAAAACACAAGCCTGAACTCAAAAATTCTGTATGTATTTGACCCCTAACGAAACTCTAGGGTCCCAAACCTGCACCAGGAGGAAGCCAGTGTGGCAGCTGTGAAACCCCAAGGAGATACTCTCCAAGACACTCAGGAGGATAATGAATAAGAAAGAACTTCTCCGAGGGCAAAGACAAGAGCCACTGAGAACAATGGACAAAGGAGGTCTCTCTGGAAAGGAGACGCAGAGATTTCTGAGAACTTACTCCATTGACAGGGCATGGAATCCATAAATTCCTGCCCAGCACAAGTTGATCTTTGCTATAAACCACTAACTGCTGTGTGGGGAGCTTTAAAAATGCTGATGCCTGGGTCTTATCCTCAGAGTTTCTGATTTCACTGTATGGGGTGAGGCCTGGGCATGGGGAGCTTCATAATCACCCGGGTGATTATAGTAGAAAGCAAAATCTGAGCCTCAGTGCCCCAGGGTGTTGCAACTCAAGTGTGGCTTGAAGCCCAGGAGTTTCAGCATGACCTGGGGACTTGTTAGAAATGCAGAATCTCCAGCCCCACTGAAAGTGAATCAGGAAGCTGCTTCTTAACAAGATTCCCTAAGTGATTCATGTGTATATTAATGTTTGAGAAGCATGGGTCTGGTGGTCCTCTTACCAGCTCTGATTTTTATGTGAGAGGACAATACAACTTCTTTTTTGTTTAGGCCACTCTCATGTTGGTCTTTGTCCTGACTAACACACACACATTTAGGTGATCATATGATGTGTATGCTTTTGTTCCTGAGGGAGTCTGCATGGCAGGACCCAAGACTATGAAGCCATCAGAAAACTGTTGCAGAGAAACCATGTGCCACTTAGTCCGCCAAAGCTTGGCTAGGAAGATGTGATTCCAGGAACAGGCATCAACCTGGGCTCTTGAGCTATGATCCATCATGGCTGACCAAGGCTTTGCGGGCAGCCTGGCTCTGGGCTCCTTGGACCAACTGCCAGGGAAAAGGAAGAGACATCCATGTAGCTAAGAGACAAGCAGAAGATTTGGACTGGAGGCAAGGAATGCAGCACAGGGTGTCCAGCTTCCTCCCAGATTCTGCCAACCCAATGATGAAATCATTAGACATGGGGCATCTATGGCCTTTTAGTAGCCTATCCCTTTGCACATGTTGTTGATACAGCTGGAGAAGCTCTGTTCTGCCCTATATCGTCTGCCTCTAGAATCCTACTCATTCTTCTAGGCTCAGCTCAAGTCACATTGATCTTCCTTTGCTGGGGGACAGAGCAGAGTGTCCGTTCCATAAGGGGCTTGCCATGGGGCAGGTTCCCATCACCCAAGGTGAGTAAGAGCCTTGGAGAGAATGTGTTCGGTAAGTCAGTGCTGTGTCTTTCACGCATCCCTTGGCATAAGGCCTCTGCTCCAGCTGAGACCACTCTTTACATTTGTCCTCCAACCCTTAGATTTATCTGGAAAAATAGAGTTCAGTCAAGAGCAACAGAAGCTCGGTCTGTCTTCTTTACTGCTGTATCCCTGGAGCCCAGAACAGTACTTAGCCTGGTGTG
Source organism: Rhinolophus hipposideros (assembly GCF_964194185.1). Taxonomy (NCBI): domain Eukaryota; kingdom Metazoa; phylum Chordata; class Mammalia; order Chiroptera; family Rhinolophidae; genus Rhinolophus; species Rhinolophus hipposideros. Next base: position 17,441,878 of record NC_138068.1, read on the forward strand.
TAGCCTATCGTGGATGCTCAGTAAATATTTGGTAAATTCTGTGTGCCTGCCAGAACTTATGCCAGATACTGGGTAATACTAATAATTCCTTTAATTGTGCTCTCCCTTTAGGCTCTACTTCCTTCTCTAGTCTAGACTCTGCACCCTTCACTCTGCAGCTTCCTCAGTCTCTTCACCCTGTTTCCATCCCATGCCCAGAGGATTGTTGGGGGTTGCTGGAAGTGTAAAGCTCCCCCACCCTCCCACTTCACACCCACCCCATCCCCAGTATGGCTGGGCTCCTAGCACTGCTGAATTATCCTGCTGGATATTCCTGGCCAGAGGCTCCTTCCTCGCCTGGCCTTTCTGGACCCACAACTGGCAGAGGTGGTGCCTACAGCATCACTGTGGAATTGCTTGTAGCCAGACCCTTGAAAATACTCAATCCAAACCTGTAGGAGTAAAACTAATCTCCCAAGCCTTACCTCACACCCAGGGCCAGAATTGGCACAAGGCAAGAGAGGCATTTGCTTAGAGAGCAAGATGTATGGGGATGCAAAAAATTCAACAAGCAGGCCGGCCTGGTGGCTCAGGCGGTTAGAGCTCCATGCTCCTAACTCCAAAGGCTGCTGGTTCGATTCCCACATGGGCCAGTGGGCTCTCAACCACAAGGTTGCCGGTTCAATTCCTCGAGTCCCACAAGGGATGGTGGGCAGCGCGCCCTGCAACTAAGTTTCAACAGGGCACCTTGAGCTGAGCTGCCGCTGAGCTCCCGGATGGCTCAGAGAGCATCCTCTCAACCACAAAGTTGCTGGTTCAATTCCCACAAGGGATGGTGGGCTGCGCCCCCTGCAACTAGCAACGGCAACTGGACCTGGAGCTGAGCTGCGCCCTCCACAACTAAGACTGAAAGGACAACAACTTGACTGGAGAAAAGTCCTGGAAGTACACACTGTTGCCAATAAAGTCCTGTTTAAAAAAAAATTCAACAAGCAAGATAACATTTTGTGGGATAATTTTTAAAAACCAAAATTCAGAAGTGAACGATGGTGTTCAAAGTAACACAGTGAACAAAATAATAAGATTGGAAATAAAGACAGGATTGATATTGCTAACATTTCCTCTGGCCTCAGACCCACTGTGGCTGAGCATAACACTGCTACTGGCTCTACACTATCTGAATGTCACTGTTACTGATCCCACATGCTTAAGTACTTGGGAGAGAAATATACTGATGTCTGCAACTTCGAAATGCATTTTAAAACACGGTGGATTCTTGAATGGATAGATGGATAGCGTCATAAAACGTTAATTGTTCAATCTAGGTGGTGAGTGTATAGGCATTCACCATATAATTCTTTCATTTTTTCTGTATGTTTGAAAAATTTCATAATGTTGAAGAAGAAAAAAATTAGGAGCAGTGGGAAGGACACCGAAGGCTGGTTCCTGGGGTCAAACCAGCTCTACCCTCCCCCAATCCCTGGATGTCCAGGCTGGGTTCCCCACCATGCTGGCCCTCACTCAGTGAAGACTGAGCCCTCCAGCCAGCTTGTCCCGCCCTTGACTAAAGCCTCTCTCTGGCCCTTACCCTTGAGAACCCCCTTCTCCTCCTCTAGAAAGGCCTGGACACTCTCCACTTCCTGACTGGTGTCCATGGAGCCTGCTTGGCTCCCTGCTTTCCTCCAAGATCCGTAAGTGGGGAACATAGTCCCTGGGGTACGATATGTCATTTAACAAAACATGTTTGATATATAGTATCCTCCTATGTTTAGGGGGGAAAAACAATCAAAAGCCCACTTTTAATATATGGAGGACCTGAGATAAAGTACTAGAAATAAGCAATAATTATCAACTGGACGGGGTGGTGGTAGCAGGAGGCAAGAAGCATTTAGGAACCTGGGATGAGCACAAGAGTTTACCCCAATTCTAAAGGTGAACCTTGAGGTCCCGCAGCTTGCGCTCTCGCCGCTGGGGGGCGAGGCAGGGCCGTCTCGGGACCTGCTGGCGGCGCTCCTGGGTTCCCCCCGGGGACAAGTGTCTGGGTGATTCCGGGCGGGGTCCTAGGGCACTGGGCAGGACGCACCGACACACGGCAGCTGAGGACGCCAGTGGGAACAGCTTATCAGGGTCCGCAGCGCGTCGAGGCAGGACTCATGGTAAGAACTGCAGGGGACTGATGGGAACCTGGGGACCTGAGGTGGATTTTTCTCTCTCCTCCTCAGTTCGACCCCCGAATGAATCTTGCCTGGCCAGTCCTGGGACTCCGACAGCAAGCTCACAGCTGACCAGACGAGAGCTTAGGAGCTCTTCCTTCCAAATTCTATCCATGCATTTTGTTGTTGGGGGAAAGGGTGTGGACGGGTCCCATCTATTTCCGCTCCCTGTGTCTCCCCGCGGCGAGTCGGCGGACGGGTGTCCCGACGAGTCTGTAGCGCTTCCCTTGGGCCGCTAGGAGGCTGGCGCTCCCGCCCTAGCCATCCTCGGGACGGGCGCGGGGAACTCGAGCTCCTGCAAGCTGAGCACAAAGCCCGGAACCGCGATGACGTGGAGCGGAGCCAGGCGAGTCCGCGGAGGTGGCAGCTGCCAGTGTCTCATTTGTCCTTTTAACGACGGGAAGGACCGAGCTGGTGCAGCGTGACGCTCCTACCTTCCCTTCCATTGCAGAAGCCCGGGCTTTTTCCGAAGGCTGCACACCGTGCTCGGACTCAGAGCGCACCCCAGGGTCCAAGGAGCCGATGAGGAAGAGTGGGAGGCGGGGCAGGCGGAGGAATGGTCAGCTCCCCAAGCCTGGACACTTCGGAGAGCGTAGGGGCCTGGAAACTGAGGATCTTCGGGCCAGCTCCGGATCCTGAACGCGCGACAATAGTGACAAAGGGGCATTAGGGGAATGACAGCAGACATCTCAAGTGGCCCGTTTAAACCGTCAGAGCCGCGGACCGCCGAGGCGACCGGATCTTATCCCCTTTCCGCTCCCACTCCCCGTGGGCGACTGCGATGTCAGCTCAGGTGCGGGCATGCTCACACGGAGGCTCTGCACACACACGCACGCACACACATTCATTAAGGCTCTCACAAGACACAAATATAGCCTTCCCCCACCCACACGCATAGCTCCATACAGGCGCGCGCTCTCTCATCCACGCACACACACCTACGCCCATCGCAGTCCGCAGGGAGAAATGGACACCGCACTTCGGCATTCTCTCGGTTTTCTCTCGTGCTTCTGGAGAAATCGTTCCAAACGGGCCTCTGCCTAGGGGGTGAAGACCAAGAACCTCCCGCGTGGCTTCTCCGGCAGTGAGAGAGGACTCCGGGAACGGCCCAGCTTTCTTGCGCTCCCGGATCCCACCTGGAAACCGGCTTTCCAACCGTTCCAGAACGGTCCTTCCTGGAGGCAGCTCTGATGGTGCCCCTGGAGTCGGATCTGCACACACAAAAGGACTGGATCCTCTGGGGAATTCAAGTAAGCACATTCTCAAACAGGCTGTACAAGAAAAGGGGATTTCCCGTGGCGCGCAAATGGCTCAGGGCTGATTCTACACAGCCAGGTCTCTCCAATGTGGCGTGAAACCTCAGCCTGGACTTGGGAGCAGGTAGGAGTTCTCCAGGGTGAGAAATGCCTGCAAGGCCAGGTGCCAGGTTCGCATCTAGCCCTAGGTACCCCTGGAACTACACAACCTGCTGCTGACTCCTTTAAAGCTCTCTTTACAATTGGCAGTCATGTTGTGAATGTCTGTGTGTCCTTGTTTATTGCCTGTCTCTCCTATACTAGACTGCAAGCTCCAGGCAGGGCTGAATTTGTTTCTCCTGGAACCCAGCTTCATCCCAGTTCTGATGGGCTGTCTATACATATTCATTGAACAAATGGGCAGGGCTTTTGTACACAAATAAAAACTTTTTTCTTTCTTTTCTTTTCTTTTCATTTTTTTTTTTTTTTTTTTAGAATTGGAGGTTGAGAGCACCCACCACGTTCTCAGATGGATCCAACTCCCCGGGAGAGATTCCAAACAAAAGTCCTGGCGACTGAGGGGCCCAGGCCAGTAGAGAAAACTACTCCTTCCCGAGTCCCCTGGGCACCTTCAGAGCCTCGCCTTGGTGTAGACCAACATCCTTTTTCCTCCCTAAAGCTTTCCCCGGACCCTTTAACTACATATAGCTGCTCCTTCCACCCCCACCTGCTTCACCAGACCGACCAGAGATTCCCTCCCCACCCCCTACCCCCCACCCCCAGCCAGCGAGCGCGCAGGGATCCCAGCGGGTTCAAAACGCAGAACTGACACGAGACCGCGGACACCTTTGTTTCTTTATTTGCGGATATAATTATGCACCGCACTCTAAAGTAGAGATAGATTTTTTTTTCTGATACACATTTCATCTTATTCACCACGAGCACACCACACACACAGTAGAACAGTTCCACAACCTGATAAATTGCACAAGATGAGTTTGGATTCCTGAAAACCGGCAAGCAAGCCGGCCCCGTCGTGGCTTTTGGCCTCCCCGCTTCAACGAAGGAAATCTCCCATCCGAAACGGATTTCCCGGCCAGCCTTTCCCGCTGCAGGGTTGAAATGTCTCCGGAATGGGAAGCGCTCTTGCAGGAAATGGCTGGACGCTGCAGATTCCGAGCACTGGATGGCTGTGAAATGTCCCCCCAAGGTCAAGTTTCTGCGCCTGCGAGCTGCGCCCCCTCTCCCTCTCTTCCTACGTCCCTCGGTGGCAGGGACCAAAGAGTCGGGGCCCCCCTTCGAAGGACAGATAACCCTGCCCAAAAATTCATCTCCCCCGAAACCAGGGTGTTGCGGAAAAGAAAGGACAATAGAAACGCAGACGCGATGGATTGTGGATCCCTATCCCCTCCCACCCCCCACCCCCAATAACCAGAAACTAGGAACCAGAGATGTTTAAAGCTTGGCTTCCCAAGCGCGGCGGCAGGGCACACGGGGCTGGTGGGGGTGGGAGGGTGGGTATAGGGAAGAGCGCGGGCGCTTGCCCCCGCGCCCTAGTCCTCCGCGTTGGTTCGGTAGGCCTCGATGAGGCCCTCGAGTGAGTGCACGAAGCCGGACACGCTGCAGATACCGCCGATGACGAAGATGGCGACGTCGAAGAAGACTTGGTGCCACAGCAGCTTGCGCCAGAGCAGGCGCAGGTGGAAGAGGCTGGGCAGCAGGAAGCAGAGGCCGGCGCCCGTGAGGCTGCCGGTGAGGCCCATGAGCAGCGCAAAGTGCGGCACGTAGATGGCCATGAGCAGCGTGAAGACCACCAGCGCGCAGCGCAGCGTCAACCCCCAGGACTTGAGGCGGCCGTCGCCGCCGTAGCAGGCGGGGAAGAAGGCGCGGCTACCTTCCTGGAAGAGCGACTTCTCCAGGACCTCCACAGCCGCGAAGAAGGGCAGCGGGTAGGATAAGAGCGCCTTGGCCACCAGGAAGATGTTGACCACGGCGCGGATGGAGCCAGGCAAGTTATCCGTGATGACCTCCTTGGTCTCGTCCGCCCAGGTGAGGTAGGCCACGAGCGCGAAGAGGCCTTTGAGCACGCACGCGGCGATGTGCGTCCAGTTCATCATGCAGTGGAACTCGCTGGGCTGATACATGTTGCCCTCCAGCGAAGGCAGGAAGATCTGCGACGTGTAGCTGAACACGATGATGCCAATGGAGATGGGAAACTTCTTGACGTCGATATAGAACTTGACCTTCTCCCAGGCCCAGTCGCGCGCTCGCGACAGGCAGTAGGCGATGACCAGGATGTTGATGACGAAGTGAGCCAAAGTGCACAGCAGGCTGAATTTGGACACGGCCTTGAGATTCTTAAGGAAGGCGCAGGGCAGCAGCACCGCCGTGGCGATGATGGACCAGGACTTCTGCGAAACGGGTAGCCCCGGGAAGCTGTTGTACATGAGGTTGCCGCTCACCACCACGTACAGGATGCAAGTCATGACCAGCTCGATGATCTGCGCCACGTTCACCACGCGGCCGCCCAACGTGGGGAAGCGCGGGGCGCAGCACGCGTTGGCGATGGCCACGTACGAGTCCCGCACGCGCACCACCTCGCCGTCCTCGTTCTCCTCGTACAAGCACGCGATGAGGATCTTGCCCGTGTAGCAGCACACCACGGCGGCGAAGATGATCAGGAACAATCCCAGGTAGCCGCCGTGCAGGATGGCGTAGGGCAGGCCCAGCACGAACATTCCCTGCGGAGCGAAGAGGCAACGAGACCCGGAGCTCAGCCCGTGCCGCCTGGGCTGCAGCCGGAAGGGGGCGCTAAGGAGTGTGAGCGCTGGGCCTAAGCGGCTGGGAGGAGAGGTGAAGGGCAGGCTGGAAAGGGGGAGCAAGGAGGATTAATGGGGAGACTAGGTGTTGAGTCGGAGATGGAGAGGGAGGTGTTTAAGGACAGGACAGATAAGGAAAGGCACGCTAATGGCTGGAGGGGGGGCGGGAAGGGGCTGAGTGTGAGGTCAAGCCACAGACGAGAAGGGGAAGGTGGAGATACTCAGGGAGGGGTGTTTCCTAGGGACAGAATCAGAAGTAGGGACGCGGAAGGAGGTGGGAAGGTGCTGGAAGGGGTGTGGCCAGAAAGGACTCTGAGAAAGCTGGGCCTGAGCCACTTGGAAGAGGGAGCACGGGATTTCAGGTAGGGCTGCAACGGTGGTGCTGGAAAGCGAACGAGGGAAACTCGGGTGCCCAAAAGCCGAACCAGAAAAGGAAACATTAAAGGCCGGAGTGGGAGGGAGAAGAGAGGGTAGAGAGGAAGAGGAGCTGGCTGCTGGGCGAGGAAGCAAGAACTGAGGGAACCTGAGGGTGTTTGCGAAGGGCTCTAAGGGGTGAGGCCGAGGCTCGGGGAGAGGAGGCAGGGTTGGAGGCAGGGAGTCTTGGGGCACGGCAGGAGTTGGGTCGGAGGGGCTGAGCCCGAAGAAGGGGATTAAGTGGTAGGGTAGAGGCAAGCACAAGGGGCCTACAGGAAAGCTCCAGTTGTGCGTGAAAAGCTAAATCCAGCGGGATTCTGTAACCAGAACCAGCGGGATCCAGCGGGCAGAGCTGTGGAAGGAGGTTTAGAATATGGGGAAGAAAAGCTAACGAAATCCAGGGTTTCCGAGGCCTGCAGGCCTGCAGCCTCCCGTCCTGGCCTCCCAGTCGGCCTATGAAACGGGGTCTTCAAAGACGCTCCGGAAGAAGGCTCAGATTGAAACCGAGGCAACAGCGGCCCCGAGTCCCTGATTCCGCAAGGCCGTCTGCCCGGCTCTGGAGCGGGAGGCGCCTCGGGTCAGGCCCCTTGGTACGCAGGGCCCTGCGAAGCCCCGCAGAGCCCGGGTCCCTGAGCAACCCCGCCGCGGCCTCCCGCTCCTGGGAAACCTACGTTTGCGCCCGCCCCAACGACCGTGAGCTCCGGGGACGCCGCGGGCACCAAGCCGCAGGGCCCGGGGGCGCCATGGGCTGAGGCCTCCTCCGCGCCGCAAGCCGCGGCCTACCCGCCAGGGTCAGCTCCCTGGGTCGTTGTGCAGACTTCAAACCCAATCCGGGAGGAGTCCGGCGCCGCCTGGTGGGGAGGGGAGGGTGGGCGTTGAGAATAAGGGTGAAGGGGTGGCGGGCCATTCAGAGCATGTACAGGCGGCTTCGCCAGGGTCACCCGCAGAGGAGCTAATCTCTTCTTTGCGGTGTAGCCGGGATTTCGGACGAGAGGGGTGAATCTGAACATAGGCTGATGTTCCATGGACCATATGTGTTTGTGTGGGCACGTGTGTACGTATGCTTGTGTACACCAGTATGTCCCCAACAGGGCTGTACCTGAGAGAGCGGGTTGGATCCTTTCTACATGAATCTGTGCATGTGTGTGTGTTTGGTAAGTACAGCTATGTGTGGGAGGTGTAGGGACGAGGAAGGTGCATTTGGGGATAATCCTGTGGTCTCTATATAGATGCGTGTCATGTACACCTGTAACCGACGTTTGTTCGTGGGGGAAGCGGGCTGTGGGCATATGTGCCTGTCTATATACGTGCGCGCGTGTATATGCGTGTGTGTCGGGGGGAGGAGACTCCCAGCTCAGCGAATTTCCCGTCTCAGTTCCTCCCGAAAATGAAGCTGTGAGTCCATTCCGGAGTCCCAGACAATACCATTGCCTGCAATCCTGATTTTCTTTCTCCCTCTCCCCTCCCCATTCCCCTCCTCCGGTTTCCCTCCCTTTTGCAGGGTCTCAGGGCAGGTGTCCCTGACCGAACCAAAGCAAAGCCTTCCAGCGCCTGGGGCCTCCGGAGGTGGTGCGGTTCCTGGAGGGAGACACCGCCTGGGGGCGTAGATCTCCACGCAGAGCTGGGAGGGATGGGGGAAGGGAGATCCCAGGTACGGGAGCGGGTAGAGCCGCGTGTGCAGAGCTGGAGGGCGGGGGATGGGGGGTGGGTGGGGTGGGGAGGAGGCAGAGCTGGGAATCCCGCGCTCACCTGGATGGCGTTGGTCACGTTCCAGCCCGCCTCCCACGCCGTGATCTTGGGTTTGTCGTGGCCCCCGAACTCGCCACCAGCCCCCACGGCCTGGTCCTTGGAACCCGAGGGCGGCAGGGGAGCCCCATCGCCGCGCTGGTAATGGATGTCTCCCTCGACGGGCGGTTCCGTGCCCTCTTCCCCGCAAGGCTCGCCCTCGGTTTTCAGGATGTCCATCTGCAGTCCTTGACGGTGCTCAAAGTCGAGGTCGTCGCAGTGCGCGAAGCCCACCGCCTCTTCATCCGTGGCCGCCTGAAAGCCCATCCTGGCGAACATGCCGCTCACCTTGGCTTGGGACTTGTTGGACACGGACGTGGCCACATTGGACAGCTTGCTGCGGAGCAGGGTGGCCATGGCGGCGGCGGGGACCAAGGCAAGGACAGAAGGGGCTGGGAGCGCGGGGGACGCGCGGCGAGGCGGCGAGGGCCAGGGGGGCACGAAGCCGCTATCTTCGCTCGCTCTCCCCACGGCGCCCCGGGGCGCTCTGGCTCATGACCCTCTCGGCCGGCGTTGGAGGCTCGCTTCGGGTCGACCCGGCGGGCGGGAAGCGGGGCTGGCGGCGCTGTGGCGGTGAGTGCACTGCGGAGCTGCCGCGGGGTGCGGGCTGGGCTGCGGAGGGCGGCGGCGGCGGCAGCGGCGGCGTCAGAGCCGCTACGCGAAGCTGGTGCGGCGCCCCCACCCGTGCGCAGCCCAATACGCTCCCGCCTCTCGGAATCAGGCGGTGGGGGGGCAGGATGGGGAGGGGGAAACACCCGCAGGCAGGGGGCGTGAAGAGGGGGCAAGGGGAAGAGAAAGGGGGCACGGAGGGACTCGGGAGAATTGAGAGGGGCAGCAGGGTGCCCAAGGGAAGGCAGCGGGAGGGAGCGTACGAAGAAGGGGTGCAGAGGGCCGGGTGGGGGCTGCAGTGCTGCATTTCTGGGGGAGGTGCTAAGCTCCCATCCTGGCCCTTCCCACCTCACAGCCGCAGGAAGGGAGGGGGGAGCGCGCTGACTCCCGCGGTCCCGCGTCCTCGATTTCCCCCTTCAGAGTCTGGGAGCCTTTCGGCCCCAGCTCCTCTGGCGAAGGACCGGTCTAGACAACCCGAAAGGCAGCAGGACAGTTACCTGTGTCGGGCGGCGCGGGCCGTCTGGCCGTCGATCTCTCTCCATGGCACCCATCATTGGCACTTAAACCTGGCCGTAAGCCCACCTTGAAGGCGGAAGTGTCCGGCATGGACCAACCTAAAGAGCCCCGGTCTCGGCCTCTGGGGCTGTTTCTGCCCGTCCTTGGACGCCGCGATGGAAGCGATTCTGCGGGTCGTTCGCCACCAACCGCTCTTCAAATGCGTGCAGAATAGAAGCGAAAGGTTGGCTTTTCGCTTTCTTTTCGTCTGAGGGGTCTGGAAGGAGGCAGGACTTGGTGAGGGCACCTCTCGACAGCCTCGAGACGCGTCTGCGAAAGCGGGGTGCGGCCGGTGTCCCGCGCGGAGGAAAGACGCGCGGGCAGCGGGCCCGCGGGGCAGAGGCGCGCAGTGCGTTTCGGCCCTGCTCGCCCCGCGGCCGCCGGCGCAGTGAAAACCTAGACTGTTTCTGTTGAGTGGGGCGCGTGGGTGCGCGTGCAAGATTAAGAGACAAAGACTGATATTGTATCAGGTAATGCTGCGGGCTAGAACTGAGTGGACTCTGAGGGTGAGATTTGGTAGCCGTGTTTATTCTGTACACGCGTAGTTTTGTGCACATTTAAGCCTGTGCGTGTGCAGAACTTGTATGCTGGATTTCGTGTGTGCACCTTAATGTGTTTCCGAATGGGTTGCCTGCGCTTTTGCCTGCGTGAGTCCTTTCGTAGTTGTGGGGTCTCCGTGAGAGTCCGATGGGTCCCGGCCTGTGTTTCCCAGCTGGGCTCCCGCCCAGACCCCTCCTAAGCGGTAAATAGTAGCGCTTGCTACCTGACTGGCCCAGCCCAGGTGTAGGAAAACTAGAGGCTGTGACCAGGGGTGGCGTGGGGTGGGGAGAATCTGAAGAAAGGAAAAGAGCCTCTCAGCCTCCCCCGTCCCCAGGCCCTGACTCTCTGAGAACCCCAGTCTCCTCCTCCACTGCAGGATTTCTAGATTAGCTCAGGTCAGCGCACAAGTAGGGCGGCCTGAGGGCTTTGACCAGCGAGTTGGAGCTGCCACGCCAAGTCAGGCTTCCCCTCCACCCCCACCACCAGTCTCCCAGAAGCTCCTTTCCAGTTAGGGAACCTTCACCACATCGAACAGAGATGTTCCTAATTCTACCCCAGTATAGAAATACCCCTAAAATTCCCCCAAAGAGCCTTCCTGGCAGAAACCCTACTCCTAACTTGAGGATACCCGCCCCCCCCCCCAGCCACTATGACAAGGAAAGCTCTCCATCAAGCCCTTCCCCAAACACAGACCCTCAGAACCATGATAGAACTCAGAACAAAGACAGGCAGAGATCCTTCCTCCGGCTGCAGAGATTCTCTCCTCCAAAGAGGCTTTGAAATAGAACTGACCTCCCATCCCAGAGATTTGCGCTATATAGAGAGCCTTCCTACCCCAATCCCAGGATGCTGGAGGAGAGAGACTCCCCTCCCCCAGATTCTTATAGAAAAAGATCTCAACCTCCAAATCCTCATCCCCTCCCCTTCTGCTCCTGGTGAAATTTGTTAGGTCCCCACCAGATGATCTGGGCAGAGGCTAGGGTTCCCTAATGTTTCCTTATACACACCCAGACCTGAAGATGACCATTGCGGCCTTCTCTGATGAGTGTCAATGACATACATGTATCAGTTGGTCATTGCCGATTCATGGATTTTATGAGGATCCAAAGTGCTTACCCTCTCTTTCCTTTCCCTTCTGATAGTCACTGCTGTAGGACCCAGGGTGGGCTGTGAAGTTCTTTCGGTAGTGAGAAATCATTCATTCATTTATTCATTCATTCAGCAAACCTTCTCACAGCCCTACTATGCATGTGGCTCTCTTCTGGCTGTCATGGGAGTCACTGAGACGATGCAAGTATGGTCCCTGTCTATGTTCTCCACCTCAATTCTTGGGTCTCAGGGGACCTTCAGAGAGCATTTAATCCAATCATCCTTTCTGTGATGCTTAAACCATCCCTAAAACCTTCCCACAGAGTCTCACTTCCATCCTCAGTGTGCAGACAAACAAACCCAGGCCTGGCAGTAAGGTGTCCTGCTCAAGGTCACAGAGATCCAGGGTAGAGCCAGGCTAGGACCCAGGAATCCTGATGCCTCTCCTGTGCCTTCCTCTCCGTGACCTTGTCTTGTCCTTCCAGCCCCTCTCCCTGTTTGGTGTCTGGCCACCTCACTGTCAAAAGAGATGAAATTCAAAATCAGGCTCCACTCCTGGCTGTAATTAGAGGCCAACTGTTGGGGGAAGAATGCCTCTGTTTCCCTCCTTTCCTGGGTGACAAACTCCCAAGCAACTCACCCCTTCTTGGAAAGTCATAGCTCCATCATGTACCAGCTGTGTGACATTGGACCACTTAACTTTTCTCAGCTTCCACTTCTTATCACTAAAATGTGAAAATAATAATGGCTTCAGATTGAGAGCAGTCTATGAGATTTTGCAGATAAAATGTCTAGCACATGTTAACTGGTAGCAATATGTGGTAGCAATTATTTTATTATTGTTATTGTTGTTGTTGTTGTTACTATACCCAATGGCCATTTCTTGTTGTCTGGGGAAAAGTCAGTGTACAACAAAAAGCCGGCGATTAGGTCTGAGAGTCAGAGTAAGTTGGAATGTACACAGTTCTGTCTTTGCTGCACTTCCCTGTCCTCACCCCTTCAGTTTTGCGTTGACCTGAAGGGAAAGGAATGGAAGTCAGGAGTCAGGCAGAGGGCAGGGGACCTGGCAGGCAGCCCCAGGAGACAAACAGGACGACCTACCTAGCTGGTAATGAGCTGGGCTCCGCTCTGGTGAAACCATCAACCTCTGAATTCTCCTAACAGCTCCTCTAGGGGCACCCTCATGAGAAGAATTTGCAACAGCTTGGCCCCCTGAGTTGAAACAACATGTACATACACAAATACACTCACATCCAGAGAATGACAAGCCAACTGACAGATGCACCAAGAAATGAGGGCCAGCACACAGATTCAAGCACAAGGGAAGATTTACACAAATTGACAGAGCAACACACACAGGTCAAGCATAGGCCAGCACACAGACAGACACACGCAGATTTGTACCAAGACTGCCTGCCACACAAAGAAACCAGGACAGACACAACCGTAGATCCACCCCCGTGGGCAGAATCCCAGGATACCGGGCTGAGACACACAGTAGTGCAGGCACAGGCATATACATGGAGAGGCACACACGCACTGACACAGGAACACACACACGTACACACATTCACACTGAGACCAACAGGCGTCCACAAATGAAACAATACTTCTGTGTAATCACTGAAGGGGAGAAGAGGAGAGAACAAAGCAGAGGTGACATAAAAAGGAACATGCTGGAAGAGGACAGCAGGAAGACAGAGCAGGACGTGCCAGGCAGAGGTACCAGCCAGCAGAGCACAAAAGAGACAGAGGTACTACAGCTTTTCTTCTGGCCAATGTCAGAGCGCAGATCTGTGACTAAGCAAATGAGCGCGGAGCAAAACTGGGCGAGTGTGTGGTGAGGGAGCAAGAGCTGTCCTTACTGCCAATCTGGGAGTGGGAGTGGGGGCTCGCTTCCCAGGGCCACACAAGGTCTTGGGAGGCCTGGGCTGCCCCACGGGAGAGAATGAGGGTCTCCCGGGACTCCTGCCACGCCCCAGGAAGCAAAGACTGTCTTCTGGGCCTGGGCCCAGGTGAAAAGCATACCCCTCTCCCCTGAGATCGATCTATTTTTGATGCCTTCAGTACTCAAGGGGTTAAAGGCCTGGCTAATGGAAATGGAATCCACTTGGGGGGAATAAATAGGGTTAAATAGAACTGGGCTTATCTCCCAGAACAGGCAGCAACATGGGGGTGGGGCACGGAGCCCTTGAATTAATGGCCTGGAAAGCGAACATCATGAGCATCATTTCGGGGCTGAGTGATCACAGACAGACCCCCTCCTCTTCCTTTTCCAGAGCAAGTTCTGTCTGTGAGTCTTTTCCTGCTGAGAGGACAGTCACTGGCTCTATAAGTCACCCTCCACACCTCAAGCTGGGGCCTTGGTGAGGTTTCCTTGCAGCTGGAGAAAGTCATGCCCACCTTGCCCCAAACCAGAACTCAATTTCCGATGCCATGGGCACAAAGGAGGAGAGAGACAGCAAGGCTGAGGGCTCCAAGGGGACAGCCCAGGCCCAGGACAAAGACCTTGATTCTTCTGCCTTCTGCCTCTGCTTGTCCAGGGAGCCCATGTCCAGGGAGGTCCCACCTCAGGGCCAGGGAGGCTGGATTTCATGACTTCTGGGCTTCAAGGGTCAAACCTTCTGTGCAGATGGCTCTGAAAATGGCCAACGGAGCAGAGGACATCGGGACCCAGGCCTGGCCCTCAGCAGCCTTTAAAACCAGGAGAAGTTGCCTGGAACTGCTTCCAAGAGGAGCCCAGGACCAGACTTGGTGGGTTAGATCATTGGTTTCTGCTCTTTCCTGAGAACACAGCCTCCTAGTATGCTGGGAAGCAGAGAGCACAGTGGCCCGATTCCCCGCTGGGTCCCCAGCACACTGTAGACAATAAACACTCGTGGGTTGAATTAAATCAATGTCACAAAACCATTCCCCCCTGCCCATGAAATTTTAGTATAATTGGTTGAGGAAACACACATACACAATGGCCAAAATCCAGCTCTGAATTCTGAGTTCTGTAGCTCTTCCAAATGGATTTTCCCTTTATGCTCACATCACCTCATACATAGTTGAAAGCCAGTCATACATACACTTGTGAGATGTGATTTTCAATCAGAGTGGTCTTGGGGTGCACCCTGAGGTTCAGGGACTCCTCTCAAGACCAGCCTGCATCCCTAGGAATCTGTGGGTCACTGGTTATATCAACTGGGAGAGACAGCCATCATGGAGGCACTGACTCCAGTGAGTCACATGACAAGGACCCTGGACTCCAGGAGTGCAAAGCAGCTGCTGTCTGACCTCCTGGACCTTCCAACACATTGGTGCAGTGCTAACCTTTACCGAGTGCTTTTTGTGTGCCAGGCACTAGGGATTGTCTCCTTAAATTCCTACAATCCTTAGGTTAGTCCATGGTCATCTTAGGAAGCTGCAGGCCAGGACCACAGGACTGAACATGGGAAAATGGTGTTGGATGGGCACAAGCTGGGGGGAGGGGAAAAGGGAAGGTGGGAGGGGCAATGATGAGGAGGTGTTGGATTAGTAGGGCCAGGGGAGCTAGGGGTGATCCTTGCTTAGAAGGATCAAGAGTTTGCCTTGACTGCTCAAAATCTTCCCTCACACAAATCTAGAATAGACCAAATTGTGTCCCCCATCCTTTAAATACATTGTATTAAGCCTTCACTCCCCAAGGGGACTGTATTTGGTGAAAGGGCCTTTAAGGAAGTAATTACAGTTCAATGAGGTCCTAAGAGTGGGGCCCCGATTCAATAGGATTAGCGTCCTCTTTATAAGAAGTGACTCCAGAGCTTGCTCGCTCTCTTTGCCACTGGAGGGCACAGTGAGAGGGTGGCCATGTGCAGCCCAAGAAGGCAGTCCTCCCCGGATACCGACCCTGCCGGACTTCCTGCCTCCAGAACTGTGAGAAAATAAATGCCTGTTGTGTGAGCAACCTATTTTGTTAACGGTATTTTGTTATGGCCCTCGAGCTAAGACACTGAGTGCCTCTGCCAGCCCCTGACCACCACTAAGTGGCCAAAGATTCTTCTAGGTCCCAACTCCTTTGGACATCTGATGAGGCTGAAGATCTTCTCTTCCAGAAGCACACACAAAATGTTGCACAGAATTTCAAATCCTCTATAGCCCACCCACAATGGCTCCATGGCCTCCAGCCTGAAAGCCCAATCTAGAAGTTTCTTTCTCTTCCAGTTCCTCTGTGAAATGGAGTCAGGTGAGATACCAATGGTAACATTTAACAAATACTTATTGTACGCCAGGTTCTAGGTTAAGTGCTTTACGTGTTTTCTCTCCTCATTGACTTACAGAATCCGTGTGAGCTAGAGTTGGCTTCTTGTCCATTCACAAATGAGGACACTGGCATACAGAAAGCTTAAGTAACTTGCCTGTGGTTTCAGAGCTAAGTAATGGTGGACCCAGGATGCCAATCCAGGATCAGAGCTGTCCGTATAACCTTAGTCCTCTAGGTGAGTCTGCCAGGAAGGGCTTGGGCCTTGAGCTCCCGGGAGGGGCTGCCATCCAGACCTGGCTCTCACTGGCCAAACAGATCTCCATGTCTGCTCTCAGGCATTCTCCCTACACTGACCAGTGTATATGTCCACTCAGGTGACCCTCATCTTCCTGCTGACTTCTGGGCAACTCCTCTGGGATAGGGGGGTGGTGAAGCACGGGCAGGCACATGGCTTGTGGGTGCCACTAAAGTCTGGGTGAGGTCTGGCTTCAGAGGGCTGGGCTCTGTGTCCTGGGCTTTCCAGCCTCAAGAACACATGGCTATTCCCACAGCATGGCTTAGCCCTGCCCTGCTGATAAAGGTGCCTGGGACATGGATTGTTTCCTAACCTGGGGTGTGTGAACGCTCGCTCAGAATTGGTCAATTTTCTATTATTTTATATCTAAAAAAACCTACCAGCAGATTCTAGATCTCCTGGAGGAGCAAATACTGCTTTAATTGCCATGGGCCTCATAACAAAAGAACAGAGGGGGGCTAAATGCTGAAGCATACAGAACCGAGCTGGCTGTGCAAGTGGCGATTTCATTTTAGCAACACGTCATCCATCACATTAAATTAATCGTGGTATTTTGAAGTTTCTGATTTTGTAGCTTTCTTTGTATCACACTGATACATTGCCCAGTTGTGCAGAGCTTAAAAGGATAAGGCTTTCTACCTAGCTTTTTGTTTGTACATGTTTTAGTAAAATCGTAATAAAAATAATTCATCAGTGGTTGGGAGGGGGCTGTGATTTATTTTTCCTCTTTAAAAGTGGTTCATGTATTACTCAAGTGTGAGAAGCATGCATTTAATTCATTCTGACCAAGTAGAAAATAAGCTTCACACATTGGTGCCTCACACGTAGCCCCTGCCACCTGAATGGGTCTCCATCCTCGGTTCGGCTCCCCCACTGCTGCCTTCGAGGGGAAATATGACAGCGTAATGAACAGTTGTATGGCATGCTATAAAAAGGCAATTAAGGGAACTATTGGACTGGGACAAGCCAGCATGACCTGGTTAATAGCTCTGAGCAGAGCTGGGCCGTGGGGAGGAGAAAAAGCAGGGGGAGGGGCTTGCTGTTTTACAGTAGGGGGCCAGGGCTGTTCCACCCACTGCCTGCCAGGCACTGAGGGTACCACGGCTGGTCTCATGACCAGTGGCTCTAGAGACAGCCGGAGGGGCACGTTGGTTCAGATTTCAGCTCTGGAGTCAACTCTGCCACTCCTGGTTGAGTGAGTCTGGCAAGTGACTCAGGGTCTCTCAGCTTCAGTTTTCTCATGTGTTAAATGGGGGTAAAATGATTGTCCTAAAACTGTGTCCTGGCAATGGGAGGAAGTGGTGAGACATTCGTCATTAAACTGGTCAGGACACAAAGCTGCACGTGGAGTCTAAAGGAAAATATGGAAGAGGCTTTTCCTCTGTGTTCAAGTAGGATCTTTCAATACAGCACAATCCTTGTGTGTGTGTGTGTGTGTGTGTGTGTGTGTGTGTGTGTGTGTGTTCTAATCAGCCCAGCAGCTTCTCCACCTCCTCAGGATAGGATGTGAGTTCTTTGATCAGATCTCCTGGAGTTGCCCCTGTGGTCATCCACCCTGAGGTCACGCCTCCCCTTTGGACCCTCTCTCATCTCCTCAGCCGTCAGTCCCTCAGTCCATTCTCCCCCAATCCCCTTATCTGTGAACTATCTTTCCCATACGCTAACCTTCAGGATGGAGACAGAGAGAAACACTTCCTGCCTCATCTGATCACCTGCTTTACTCTGCTTCACTGTGTTGGTGGAGAATTAATGAGACTCCACATGAAAAGTAGGTAGCGAGGCACCTGGCACCTAGTAAAGGCTCAATAAAAGCTAGCTATGTTTATTGTTGTCCCAATTGGGAAAGCTTTGGATTTATATGTAACTCCTAGCACAGTGCCTGACACGTAGTAGGTGCTCAACAAATGTTTGTTGACTGAATTAATGAATGAATCCTCACTTGGTTCTATCTGTGATTATACACTAACCCCTCTCTGAGCCTCAGTTACTCAGTCAAGTAGGGATAGGATCCTGCCCCATGGTCAGATATATGCCTTACAAATTGTAAAGCCCTGCCCACTGTGGAAACTGGTTCTATTCACTTCCACACCCACCTTCACTCATCTATACTTAGCACTTCGGTCTCTGAGAGTGGGGGGTGACTTAGCCCCCTATCACATGTGTTTATTATAAAATAGGTATCCAGTAGTGAACATTAGTTGGCATGGCCCCTATTTCCCCCTCCCTACAGCCTCAGATGGAAGTGGAGCTGAGAGCCAGTCCAGTGGGACAAAGGAGCAATCAGAGTCATTATGGCTTATTAGGGTGGCCTTGATGATTGGCTGAAAAGCCCTAGCTTGCTCATCATTCAAGATGAAGAGGGTCTGAGCAAGACAGCTAGAAACCCAGTCCCTCTGCTCCTTCTCTTCAGTGCCTGACCCCAAGGGCTGGGGGCTGTGACCGGCAGGTGAGGCTCAGAAAGAAACCCTGTCCCCCAGGACAGTTGGGGCTCTTCAGGCCTATGTGCTGGCATTCTCAGCCACTGATGGCTGCATCTGTGGGCATGCTACACACCTGGTAGGTGTCTAAAGCCAAGTCTGGCCTTCCCAATCGTCTAACTTCCCTCATGGGGAAGTTCAAACTCCGCCCTCCCCCAACTCAGCCTGTGTGTCCTCGCCCCATCCAGCCTCAGGGACCTCCTGCCCAGCAGTTCGGCTGGATCTCTGTTCCTGCTACACGGAGTGAACTGTTTCCCAGCCGGCTCTCATTTACTCTCATTTTTGTTGTGTAGCACACTTGCAGGTAAGCAGAGTTCTTTCCTGCCATGCCTAGCCCCAGAAGTCATTACCGTGTTTCCCCGAACATAAGACCTAGCCAGACCTTCAACTCTAATGCGTCTGTTGGAGCAAAAATTAATATAAGACCCGGTCTTATATTATATTGTATTATATTATATTATAGACCCGGTCTTCTAGTAAAATGAGACTGGGTCTTATATCAATTTTTGCTCCAAAAGACGCATTAGAGCTGATGGTCCGGCTAGGTCTTATTCTCAGGGAAACACGGTACCAGCTCTACCCCTTCGCCATCAGAGGCTACTGACAAGAGAGAAGTGGAGTGTAGGGAAACCATTTTGGAAAGCTGGGGGCTTCTGGGAATTCACCTAATGCTTTCTGGTCCAAGGTCAATAGATTAGAACACCAAGCCATTAATTAAACTAAGTCCTTGAGAAAATGAGCTGTAACTAGGTAGGAACTAAGCATTCCTTTCCCTCCACTGGCATCCAGCATGGGGGTAACTCTTCTTCAGGGTTTTCTTGGAGCAGACATTTCCCATGTACACGTATTTTTGTTTTCCTTTTCTTGATTTATTTTTTATTTCACACGGTTCAGAATTTTTTTTTAAAAAGTACTATATAAAATGTATAAAGTGAAAAGTCTCTCTCTAACTCCTGTTTTCCATGCACCCACCTTCTGATTCTCCCCTAAGCACCCTTACTGGTTTCTTAAGTAGCCTTCCGTTTGCCTATACAAGAAGTACATCTATATAAACCAATATAAATATACATTCTTACTGTCTTCCTTTTATTTTTTACACAAAAGGTAGCACATTCTCTACCCTGTTGTGCACTATTGGCTTTCCCCCCGCACTTAATTTATCTTTGAAGATCTTTCACAAAGAATATAGAGATTATTCAGCATAGTATAGGAGTTGAGAATAGACAGCACTCTAATTATTTCTCCGTTCCTCTATACTCTACAGCTCTCCCCAAATACATGTGCCCTTCATTCATTTGTTTGTACATTAATTCATTCCTTTATTCAGCCTTCACCCTTCCCTGGCATTGTGCTGGATTCTGTGCAGGGTTCAGGGCTGCAAAAATGAATTACCCCAGCCCACTTTCCCCCTGGCTGAGAGGCTGGGGCGAGACAAGGCATTCCCAGAAAGCCAAGAGTGGAGGAGAGGGCAATCCCTGGCTCTCTTTCGTTGTGTGACTTGTTTTTTGAATACCATTGACCCAGACTGGGTTTTTCTCTTCTCTTCTCTTCCCTTTAGGGCACTAACATTGCCTGTCTGCCCATCTGGATGTCTGGGGGAGTCAATTTCTCCTCTTCCGGGGCAATGATTTTTCAACTATGTTGGGGCATTTCTAAGACTCTCTAGCAGGGATGGGTGTGTGTCGGAGTTTTATAAAAGCAAATTCATCCTCAGAATTTACATGGCTCATCCAGGAATGAGCAAAAATTCCCATTACGTTCTTAATACAAAGAACAGAAAATGATGCCCAGCCGAGGTGGTGTTGACTGGTGAGAGGTACAGGAGGCAGAAAGAGAACATTCAGAATGTGCCTGAAATTTTGTGAATGAAATGTTCCTTCACTTGTAATGTCTGCGATGTGCGTAGGCTACAAGTAGTATTCCCATGCGGGAATCCAACCAGCAACTTTGTTAAGAGCACGCGCTCTAACCAACTGAACTCACTGGCTGCCCCCTTTACTATCTGATTTTAAAGAACAGGATATAACAGTGCTTACCCTCTAAAGCCACATAACTACCATTTACTGAATACTTCCCATCAAACACTGTCCTAGCAACTTTAAGAGGTAAGTATGACTATCATACCACTTTGATGGAAACTGAGGCACAGAGAAGTTAAGAAACTTGCTCATGGCAAATTAGTGCTCAGGGATAGAAATGGGCCTGCCGGACTCCAGAGCTCCAACCACTACATCGTACTTTCCCCTGAGAGCCCATGTCACCTCTCTGGGCCTCAACCTTTCTCATCTGCAATACAGGGATTAGAAAGGACGGACTTGAGGATTTAAAGAGACAATGCCTATGAAGTATGTAGGACACGGCCCAATACACTGCCATTCAGGACATCTAAGTTCAATATCAACCATACTCCAATACTCAAGCTGACAGGGAAGGACCACTTCTAAGCAGGGTCCTGAGAAGATTATGCCTGTAGCTAAGAGACAGGGACAGGTGAGAGATGGGGTGTCAGGAGAAGCTCATTGTTTTAATAAACTCACCTCTTCATCTCAGCCCCCTTCCTCAACGTCTGCTGAGCGGGCCAGAGTCCCTTTGGGCAGAGGAGTCTGTTTTGGTCCCATTTCCATTACACACTTGGCTGAGCAGAGGGGAAGGGGAGCCAGCGGCCGTCAGGCAGTAATTAATTGCCTATTTGGACTCCTGCTGTCGCCTGAATGTGGAGGATACTGGACAATTCCCGCCTGGGCCTGGGCTGGCTGATGGCTGGGAGGGGAGTGTCCTGCTCATCCTGCCTCCACTGTCCCCTCTGAATCCACACCCAGGCCAGTTGGGGAGGGGCTGTGGCAGCAGTAGGGTGCCTTCTGTCCACCTTGTTGTCCTGGCCAGTGGTGGCCCAGAGTCCTCTGTCCTAGGGGCTCTCTCGAAGACAATAAGGGTCTGTCATGCAGGGTCTCGGTCCTGCTCCCCATACCAGAACGCAGGACATGGTGAGGCCAAAAAGAAACACCTATGGAGCCATAGATAGGGGAGTCATACCCCTATATTTTCACTGGTGGCTGGATCGGAGACACAGGAAGCAGGATCCACATAATGCGCAATCCGCCATCTGCTTCTCTGCCAACAAACCAACCAACCAACCAACCAACCAACCAACTAACCCACCTGCTAACTGCAATCCACCCTTGCTAGCTCAGCCACAGCAGTTATCTCAGTGGCCAATGGCTAACTGGTTACAGCTGATGGCCAACTAGTTACAGCTGATGACCATCTACTATCCAAGCCAGTACCTTTCTACGTGAGGTCGAGAGCCTGGAAACTGCTCTCTGGGACTCTGTCCCAACAGGGTCACTTAGTTTTAGCTTTTGAGAAGTGGCTCTAGTGAAAGGAAAAGCATCCTGGACTCAGCGTTCTGGGATTCTGGGTTTCTGTCCTAGCTTTTCCATTGCTGACTGTGTAACTTTGAGCAAGACATCTGCCATCACTGAGCAATCACTTTCCTTCTCTGGAAAATGGGGCGGAGGGGAGGCAATCATACTCTTTTTTTTTTTTTTTTAATTAATTTTATTGGGGTGACAATTGTTAGTAAATTTACATAGATTTCAGGTGTACAATTCTGTATTACATCGTCTATAAATCCCATTGTGTGTTCACCACCCAGAGTCAGTTGCAATCATACTCTTATAGGCTTGAGCTTTTTGTACCTCCAGAATCCTTTCGGGAAATCACCTGCTTTCCTCTTCATTTGATATAATCCTCCTTAATACATATGATAGGGGTGGGGCCAACCTTGCAGACCCCAGGGACAGAGATGTGACCTAGGCCTAGACACCAGCATTCTCTATGGGGCTCTTTTTCTAGCATGTTGGAGGAAAAAATCCTGTTACTTACAACCTAAAGAGGCCTGAATAACACAGTTAGGTGCCAAACATTGAAGGTTGTGGAGGAGAGGTCACGTGGAGGTCATGTAGCTGATAATACTTTGCAAGCCTCAGCCTCAAGGTAGATCTATGAATACAATCACCATCATCATTGCCATCATCTTACCTTCATCATCATTATCATTGCAATCACCTGGGCGCAAAGACATTTGCTCAAATGCAAATAGGTTTCCCAATCGTTTGGCAGGGGCTTACAGGGGCCCTGCATTCTGAGGTTAAGTGTACCCTCTGAAGGAAGGATTACCTGAGTAATTAGTGATGTCGGCCCTGGGTGTAGGAGGGGATATGCTATGTATTGGTCATGCTTTACTCACTCCCTCCTGGGTTGGAGATGAATGCTCAGGCTTAAGTGACACCTCTGGTATTATAAGCAAATGCAAGACCTCAAGCTAGAGACCAGATAGGGGCCCACAGGATATGGGGGCAAGTTTACCCAGTCAAAGCCAGAGCTCATAGGAGTGCTTCCTGCACCAAAAGTTGGGAGCTTGAGCCTCATCTTACGCCCATGCACAGATCCATGTTCTCATCTTCCAGCATTTGAATGTCCAGCCCACACTCTCTGTATAGGACACATGCTACGGTGGCTCTGGGGCACATTGAAGGGAGAGGTCATCCCCCAAAGAAAGAGTCTTATGATCAGAAGAATGGAATAAATGGAATGTCCTAACGTGAGGGCGCTCTCAGAGGGTTCCTAGCAGATGAGTCATCTGATTGAGCCGTGAGGGAATTCAAGGAGTGGTCCAGGTAAAGAAGGTGAGAGGAAGGGTGTACTAACAAGGTCCAGAGATGGGAAAGGCTGGTGCATTTGGGAAACTGCAAGTATTTCTGTGGGCTCCTTGTCTTGTGCAGCTACTGGGCTGGCTGCCTCTTGGGTGTTGCTTCTGCCCTTGACTGATCCATTTTAGGATGGAGGGCTTGGACCTCCCTCCCACAGACGAGAAGTGATGGCCCACCCCATCTACCATCCAGTCACATCTGCCACATCTGACCAGGTGGTCCTCAGGGTGGCCCTGGTCCACTGGGAAGAGAAATCAGAGATTTCAGTCCACTGCTCACACCAGCAGTCACTCCACATGTCCTACTAAAACACACAGTGTCCCACGGTGGCACATGACTTCCCTGTATGTAGCGAATTCACGGAGTTACACAGTCACACCGTTATTCGAGTACCTTTGTACATGACCAGATGGCATAATAGAGCTGTATACAAACTCTGTGATAATTTTACAGTGTGTGCACACAAACACACACATAAAGGAGATGTCTCACAGTGAAACACCAAATCACACACAGCAGCGTATCATCTCACAATAACATAGGGGCACACAAATTGTCATAAAATGGAAACAGACACTTTAGAGTCTTACAGTGACAGAGCCACATGCCGCCCAATGTTGTTGCACAGCAAGATGGACGGACACACACACACACACACACACACACACACACACACACGTCAGTCCACAGCAGCACACATGGACTCTTACATACTGGCAAAAAGAAATCCACACAGGGCACAGCCTTAGAGAAGCACACGGCCACAGTCATGGCATCACACAACACACCCTGCTGACATAACACACCGTCTCCCAGCCTGGGGTACACAGAGGCAGGAACACACAACTCTGCAGGACTGATTCAGCCACAGTCAGACGGAGCATGGCAGGCACTGGGGTGCAGTGCAGACGGATGTGAGGGGAAAGGTTGCCTTTGTTTGAACAGATGTCTCCTCAAGGAGAGGGGTGTTATTTAGCTGCTTTGATGAGCTACTGGAGCCTGGGGGGCTTCCTTAACGGCCCCCAAAGCAATTGCTCCTCCTTCACATTCTTCCTCCCTCCCTGATTTCTCACTTCCTGGCCATAGCAGCCAACCCCCCAGCCCCACAGCGAATGCCTTGTTTGAACAAGAAGGGCAGAAACCGAGCAAATATTTGTGTCTTCAGGACTCACTTGGCACTCACTGGAATGGAGTTTCCTTCTAGGTTGGAGCATAAGCCTTTGCCAGGCAGATTCCGCTCGGCTTGGCCTAAGCAAGAGGAGGGGGCCCAGGCTGGGCTCTGACCTGGACCCCTCATGTTGTGCTGGAATGGCCCTTCTCGCTCTCCCTGCACTCACCATGCTGCCTCCGCCTTCACTGACAGCCAGTCTCTCCTAAGACTGGTCTCCACCTGATGATGCCTCATCTCCCATCCGCTCCCAACACACTGTAATCTGGGACCCACGCACCATCTCCCAGTTGTTTATCCAGGGCCTCTAATGTCATCTTCATGCTCCACAACCACTTGGTGGCCTGTGCAGCTTTTGGCCCAATTCTGTCCTCCCACAGCTTTTATCGGGGTCCACCCATCTCCTGCTTCTTTTCCTGCATAGCTTGCCCTTCCCATTTTCTTTCCAAGCTCTTCCTTGGCTGCTGCCTTTACATGTTGGTGTTCTCCAGTGCTCACTCACTGACTCTCTCTAAATATTCCCAGGAGAATTTGGGAACTCCCACACCCCATGCCATCTACACCCCTTCTGATGGTGGTCAAGTGCAGTGGTTAAGAGTAACTACTCCCTAGTTAGCCTGGATTCAAACCCTGACTTTGGCACTTGCTACCTGTATGGCCTTGGGGAAGTTGCTTTGTGGTTGTGTGCCTCAGTTTTCTCATCTGAAAAATGGGGGGCAATGATAACTTCTGGGTTTTGTGATGGTTAAATGAGTTAATATAAAGTGGCTAGGACGTGCTAGCACATAGAAACTGCTACATAAGGGCTCTTTTCATTACCTTGACATAGTGATGACTTACACACTTGCATTTGTAACAAAAGAGAACTATGCTTTTCTAGCTAGCCTCATAGAGCTGGAATACAAAGGAAAATGTATAATTAATGACTAACAGATGTCCCCCCAAATACAGGCAGATATGACTGAGAAACTCCCAACTTATGAACAGGCATGGTTTCCCCTTGGGAACATCTCCCACTGGTCACCAGCTTCGAGGATGGCCCCAGAGATTCTCACCTCCACGAATTCCTGCCCTGTTGCAAGTCCCTTTCACATTGGGCGGGGCTGACCTGTATCATCCATGGGATATTGTGGAAGGAAAGACGCGCAGTTTCCACCTCGCTCTCTCTTGGGTCACTCACTCTGGAGGAAGCTAGTCATCATGTCTCGAGGTCACTCAAGCAGCCCTGCGGAGAGGCCCATGTGGGGAGCGATTGAGACCTTTCACCAAGAGTCAGAGCCAACTCACTGTCTGGGTGAGTGAGTCTTCTTCAAAGTGGGTCCTCAGTCTCAGTCAAGCCCTCAGATGGCAGATGACATCTTGACTGCCTCCTTCTAGGGGACCCAAACCAGAACCTCTCAGCTAGGCTGATCCTGAATTCTTAACTCACAGAAACTATGAGAGATAATAAACATTTATTGTTGTTTTAAGCTGAAAATTTCAGGCTAATTATTTTTTACCCCACAATAGATGATAGACCCACATTTTCCAATTCAGTACTCTTGGGAAGTGACGAAAAGAGATTCTTTTATGTGATTATGTCCACTGGAGAAAATGAACAATACCTGCTCCATCTTCATTCATATCTCTGTTCTTCCAATTGAACCCTTGAACTCTGCCCCCTACCCTCTGTGCCCTGATGTCGGACAAGGTTGATGAATGGACTGAAGACATCATAAATCAACAATTCGTAGGCCAACACGTTGAGAAGGTCTGTAGGGTTCATGTAATAAACAGGCTCTTACTGCAGCACCCATTTAAAAGACGGGAATCCTGAGACTCATCTGAGATTGCCCAGTAAGATCGTGTTAGAGGCAAGACTAGAACGCACATCTTGTGGGATATGATCTCTGCTCTTATGCCACATCTAGCGCAACTTCACTGTTCAGAATCAAGGGACCTGCTGGCCTTTCTTTTTCTGCAGAGATGTAGAAAGCAAGATCATCAGGCCCAAGAGATTCAGGAAAGCTTTTTGCAGTGGAAGCTTAAGAAGGAGGTAATATGTGAGACAGTCACTAGGGAATAGGAGAAGGAAGGTAGAGAGCACGTAGGAGGGCTTCTGGCAACAACGAGGATCCAGAGAATGTTGGGAACCTGAAATTTGTAGGAACACTCAGCACCCCAAATATAAAAGCCAAGAATGAATTGGATTGGATTAAGTTCTGGGCTCCAAGGGAGAACGAATGTATGTCTTGCTTACCACAGTCTCTCTAGAACCCAGCGCTGTGCCTGGCCCATAGTAGGTGCTCAGTAACAACGCATTGGATCCATAAATGAATGAGTGAGTGAGTGAACAAACAAAAGCAGAAGGACAAGGGAGCCAGCGGCAGGAAGGTGTTTGATGTGATGAATCAGAGGATCTCAGCCAGGTAGAAAGGGAAGAGAGCAAGCAGAGGGCAGGTGTGTTGTTAGGAAACGGAAGGGGTAAGGCCCTGGAGATCTTAGTGATGGGCAAGAGAAAGCAGAGTGGAATTAGAGGACTAAGAACGTCAGAGGCTGTCATCAGAAGGTGTAATATTTCAAAGATGAGAAGGCCATGGGTGATGACAAAGTTTAGAATGTATCCATGGTTACAAACTGGAGTAAGGGGCGGAGGTCACGGAGTTCTGAGGTCAAAACACCGTGAAACCAGGACGTTGGACGGGTATCCACTGCAATGGCATTCAGGACAGTATTAGAATACGAACAGGATAAATAACCCTTTTCATAGATCCTCCACTGGCTACCGATGGAGAAGGAGAAGGAGGCTGATGGATGTATATTGCAATCAAAAAAAGGGCAGGAGCAAGAAGCCATTGAGTGAGAGAAATGAAAGGAAAGAAGACAGGAGGGCATCACAGAGAGAGGTGAGGCTACAGATTGGACCAATGAGAAGCCATTGCGCAGGCTTGGAAGAAGAGCAGAAAGAATAAAAATGGGAAATGGGTGGAGGGTGACCTCACCCTCTGGAGAGTCAGGCAGAGCTGACCCCTAGGCTGAGACCCAGCTCTGCTCTGGGGGCCTGTTTTGTGGAAGGTAAATCTCCAACCTCCTTTCTCCATACATATATTCATCTCACTGGAACTTTATATTACCTGGCAGATCTGATAGTCACACACTAGTAACGAAATTTACAGGTGAGGAAACTGAGGCCAGAGAGTGAAGCAACTCACCTATGATCCCTGAGGTCACTCGGCAAAGTCGGGCAAGGAAAGGACTAGAACCCAGGCATCCTGGCTCCCCATTTCATGGCTGTTGTCACCATGGTAGGGACAGGAATGTGCAGCAGTGGGGGAAGGGTAGAGCTGAACGAGGGGCAGCAGAATCCCTCCCAAAACTAGGGCCCAGGTGTGCGGTCAGCAGCTTTCCTCCAGAGAGGGTGGGATGGGAAAACACCAGAAAATGCTGCTCACACCCCCTTCATGCCCCCCCTCCTGATTCCTCAAGAGTCCTAGGTTGGCCTCAGTTTGATCTCTGAGGCTGGTTTGCGGGGTCTGATCATAGAGAGCAGTTGTTAACGCAGAATCCATTGCCGGGACAAACCATCTGGAGGAAGCTCTGTCCCTGCGCCTCCCTCACTCCCTCTGCAGCCTCTGTAGGGCAGGGAGGTGGGAACGCAATCTCCTATCTGTTATCATCCGTTAACACCTGCTCTAGAGATAACATGATTAACTGCAGAGAACAGGGGTCAGAAGAGGGGGTGCATAATGGGATCCAGAGATCCACGGGTGACAGGAAGGAACTCCAGGGACCTGCTGGGAGAAGGGGGCCCCCGTGAGGTGTAGGGGTCTGAGACAAGCGTCAGCTCCTGTTGTTTTGCCCTGGAGGCTCTGTGCAGCCCCCTCCCCTAAGTGGAGGGGTTGCTCATTGTTCCCTTATCTCTGGAAGCCAGTGACAGCCTGTCCTCCAAGGCTGCTGATCACATGGCATTGTTATCACCCTGTGCCTGTCACCGGCAGGGGCTGTGGGGCTGTCGATTTCTGGTGAACAGCACCTGAGCGCCAAAGGGAATCTGTCCTTGGCCTTATCTCTGGCCTGTGTATCCTGCTTGGGCTCCACGTTCATGGTCCCCGTGGAGCCATCATTGCCAATAGCTGTCTCTGGGGCACTCAGATGAGGCACCAGCTGCCTGTGCCCTGAGCTCTGAAGTCAATGGCTGTGTGGAAGGGCAGCTCCAGGCTGGCATCTCTGGCCCAGGTCAGCAGCTCAGGGCATTTATTTTGCTGAGGACCCTGTGGCAGCCCTGGCCACGCCAACGTCACAAAACAGCTTGGGGAAATGTCCCCAGCTTCAGCCCGCTCACTAGCTGTGTGGCAATGCAGGTCTTTTCATTTGCATCCAATTTCCTTTTCCCTCTGAGCAAGGGAGGAAAATGAGTCAGCACTTTGGGAAGCTTTCCACTAAAAGATGGAGGGGAGAAAAGAGGGAGGGAGGAAGGGAGAGAGGGAAAGGGAGAAAATGGTGATGGAAAGGAAAGGAGCATTCTTTTGCAGGTCAAATAATATTGTGTCCTTTCTGGGTCTGTACTTTCCAACTTGCCCAGTTGTTGAAGAAAAGACTATTTGGCCAAGGCAGGGTGAGTGATACCAAAAGTCCTTCTGACCTCGAACAAGCACGACATGAGGAATTAGATATTCTACACCAAGAGCGGCCAAAGAAGAAACCTGAAGAAAGTGACAACCATAATAAAGTTAGTGGACTGTGCCATGCCCATATTCATAAGGTCTTCGTATGCTACAACTCACATAATTCACCCACTAACCGTGTGATGTAGGTGTTATATCTCCCATAGTACGAATGAGGGAATGGAATCTGAGGGAGGCTTAGTAACCAGCTTGAAGTAACACTATCAGCAGATGGCAAAGCCTGTGAGTAGGGAAGAACTACATCCCTGCTTAGCTTCCCTTCCATTGCACCCTTCCTGAGCCGTCTCTATCCACCTTGAGTGCCCACTGTCTCTTTCAACTTTTAATACAAAGCTGGTCTCTCTCTAAGTAATTGACTCATGCATCCCTCTGTTTGCAAAAGGAGATTCCTGAGTTCCTTCATTTAGCTTAAAAAGCTCTTCTGGATTTTCCTGGGCTGGAATCAGCCAGTGAGGGCATGGTTTGCTTCCACGTGTTCTGAAGCAGAGAAGGAGCAGAGTAGGGAAGTCCTGAGGTTTGACTTGCTGTCCCTGGTTACACTGTGGAGATTAATAATGAGGAGATTACTAATGGTGAATAATCTGCACCCAGTGCTCCAAGGCAGATGTAATCATGCCCATTTTATAGACAAAGAGATCGAAGCTCAGAGAGTCTAAGGTCTCCTGGCTAGTAAACTGCACATCGATGTCTCCAGGCAAAGCCCATGCCACACTGCCCTTCCACTTGTGGGGGAATACCACATAGACAGTTTTTTTTTCCTAATTCAAAGGGTGAGTTATATGAGTCTGGCCAGAAAGGATAAGACTGACCCCCCAAATAGCAGTGGTAGGACACTCTGGGCTCAGAAGAAGGCATAGCTGGATGGAAACTACCATGAACCATTTAGGATGAGTTCCCTGGACAAACCTCAAGTTATGTACACACCCACTTTCCCATCTCATGCATTTGAATGCCTCCTGGGCAGTCAATGTTTTCAGTGATTCCAGCTCCTCCTAGTTCCAGAAGCCAATGGAGCAATGTCCACGCAAGGAATGACTTCCAGCTGCTTCCATGTGCCCTCTCAGATGAGCCAGTGAGGCAGAAAATGTAGACAATAAAGACAGTTAATGACAGGCCTCCCCCGCTAGCCAAGCTGGCCCTTGGGGAGAGGAAGTCAATGAGCTCCTGTTGTTGCTATGCCGGCTTCTCGATTTCTTCATCTTCTCACTCCTGCTCAGCCCCCTCCCCTGCCTTGCTCACTGACTTGCACATTGATTTCAGCAGCTCATGCAGAGAAATGAGACCACATGAGTTCTGCTGAACCTCTAGGTCAGTGGTTGTGGAGGGAGTGCTAGGCAACTTGGTTCTCTTGGCAAATGATCACACAACTTCCTCAGCTCTTCAAAGAAGGAAGTTCCTCAGGAATCTCAGGGAGATGACATACAAGGAGGTCCCACCCTGGAATTGATGGTTAATAATACCATTAATCGAGGTGGGGTTATTATGTCAGGCATTGTGCCAAGTGGATGACAAAGTATCTCATTTAGTTCATGCAACAGCCTTTCAATGCCGGTACTCTTAGCATTCCCATTTTACAGATGAGGAGACTGAGCTCAGAGAAGTGACATTATTTTCTTGAGATCATTCAACATGTCCTTGGTAGATTTGGGATTCAAACCCAAGCTAGTATTACTCCAAAGTCCAGGCTGGATTGTCTCCTTTCTTACACTTTGCTGTGTAAAACTTTGTCAGTTTCATTAATGTATTCAAAAATTAGCCAGTCTGGTAATGATATAAGCTAGGGCCATATTACTTCCTTTGTTAGGGGGTGGGCATTATGCTTTTACCACTAAAATTTGGGGTTGTGCATTGTCTTGATACTAGCTGAATCATATGGTTGACATTCTGGACTTTGTGGCCACCCAGAACCTTCAAATCTTTTTCATATGAACTAGAATCAAGTCAATATTGTCTGGCTTGAATTCACACAGAGCACAATGATCTCAGAGGCTTTACTGCCATAGGGACTTTGGTGTCCCTACTCCAAAACAGGGGTATTGCATTTAGATTTGATTTCACTTTTTTCTGCTTCAAAAACAAAATCTAGGTATAATTAATACACAGTAAAGTATGCTAATCTCAAGTATATTTCCAGTTTGATTGTCACCCATATCAAAGTAGAGAATGTTGTCCCTATAACACTCCCCGTCAACTCCTCTACTGCAGAAATAATCACTATGGGTTTCACTTTTCAGTCTTAACTATACGCTTAACTAACTATTACAAATTCTCAACTTCTGTAACAGAAAATTTAAAAACGTGATAGAATTCTTCTATCCTGAATGTTAAAGTTGTTCATCTTCCCTTTGCTTTGAAAATCCATTTTCCTTCTGAGATTGCATAACGTTTCAAGTTCATGTTTTCTATTTCAAAAATACCTGTATGTTTGTATTATTTATATTTAAGTATTTATTGTGTTGGGAATTTATTTGATGGCTGCTCTGATGTGAGGGTTGAAATAGATTTGTTTTCTAACCAATTATCCTTATATCATTTATTGACTAACTGGTGCCCTCTAAATTGGCCATTGAGAGTTATTTTATTATCAATTAAGTGTTCATATGGAACACATTTCCCATCCCTCACTTGGGATGCTAATAATGCCCATGCCTCAAAATGAGAGTGAAAACAAGATTATGTGGGATAAAATAAGTATAACATCTGTCACAGTCATAATTCTGGCAGATAATGGGGTTCCCAATGAGTGTTAATTCCACCCCTCTACTCACTCCCATAGACTCTCTCCC
The DNA here is from genome assembly GCF_964194185.1 of Rhinolophus hipposideros. NCBI lineage: Eukaryota > Metazoa > Chordata > Mammalia > Chiroptera > Rhinolophidae > Rhinolophus > Rhinolophus hipposideros. The sequence goes on from NC_138068.1 coordinate 17,473,443, forward strand.
CATCCATAGTTAAGGTACTATAACTGTTAAAAGAAGAAGAACTTTCTAACAAGACTGTCCAACAGGCTAACTATGGAGGTCACATGTACACACAGAAGTTAGATGATGTCTGATCAGGAGGTTTCTGGAGAGATTCTGTTTATTTCCTGAGGGCCTGGGTGATGGGTCAATTGCTCTCAAATGCCAGTTTTGAAACTGATGCCAGTGCATGATGAAATTTTCTGTGGCTCATAGTGAAATGTGAAAAATAAGGACAATGAAATGAGTCTTATAAAGCTATTTTAAATAACTATTTTTATTCTGCGATTATGACCTTTCTATTTCTTCAGTTTTAGAATTTCCTGTTTTTATTAAAAGGTGCAGAGCGTAGGGGATCGTTGATGTTCTTACGTGTCTTTAGTGCTTGAAAGTGTCCTTGATTGTCTTCAACCTTTACTAGTTCACAAAAATCCTTAAATCCTGTAATAATATCAACTCTGAGATTCACTGCAACATCTACAGAGCAGTATCCAATGATTCTGGGTTGACATTTTTTTCTATTCTTCAGCGTACCATCCACTATACACAGTAAGTGATCAGTAACTTTGTGGATCCAATGAATGAGTGATATTGTAGTATAACGTTTGGCAGTGTTAAACAGCGTGTTTTGTCATTGACTGGAAAGAAACTGATGTAAGTGGCCAAACTTGATGAACTGAGAAGTGCGATCAGACATTCACCTCTGGCAAGAGCTCCTCTTACCCAGCCGTCAGCACCTCGGACAGCTCAGCTCCAATTACGTGGGTCTCTGAGGAAACCTAACTAAACAGGGAGGCATTTTTACATTATCTTTTCTCCGCTTCATTATTTAAACAAGAGCCTCTTGTTCATACACAAGCCTTTGCTCATTTAAACCTCCCTCTCAGATTATCTGCCTCATTGTCTGCAATTCCCCAGCAAAACGGCCAGCTCCAACCCAAGCTTCAGAAATGCCAATTTTAATTAAAAGTGCAATTTTCAAATCCACCCAAAGCTCAGCTGGGATATGGCACACTTGCCACCCTGTGATCTTTCTGGCGGCTTTGTTGATTAAAATGGGTGCTGCTTTAAGTGCTTTGTCAAATCTTCACAAAAATGAGGAGAAACTGACATTTACACCTTTATACCAGCAAGAAAGTGATATATTAGATTCACCCCGATTGCCACAAGAGCTTGCTTTTGGCTTAAGGGCAGCAGGAGGCCAACAGGTCCCTGGTGATAACTCTGTTTCGATGCTTCAGCCTTTCGGGCTCTCTCTTCAGCAGCTGATGGGGTGGGGAGAGTTACTATAATATACCGTTTTCTCACTGACGTCTCCACCTTATCTTCCCAGACAGTACTCTTTGTGCAGGGACTTTGAGCTTTTAGGGTAATGGTTCTCTAACTTTAGTGACTGCAAGAAAAATATTTTTAAAACTCTCTTAGCAGATTCTTTGGATCTCCTAGAGATTCTGATTCAATAGGTTTGGCGTATGGCCCCAGAATCTGAATTTTAATGGAGCACTAGATGATTCTGATGAAGGAAGATCATACTCTGAGAAAATTTGTTTTAGCAATTTCCAGAAATTTTACCACAAAGCTCTAAGCTATAGAGTTGGTCTGGGATGAAACCTTGTACAAGGAATGTGAAAGTGTGACCCTGTCCAGCTCTGATACTTGCATTCTGATGTCAGGCCACTCACTTCCTCCCTGTGTTACCATTTCTCTATCTTTAAAAATGAAGGATCAAAAAAAAAAATCAAAAAAAAAAAAATGAAGGATCATGTGATACACAACAGTGTAATACTCTTAAATGCGGAGATCTTCTGCGAATCAATAATAAAAAGAGCAACCACTGGGTACAAAGATGGATAAGTGATATAAACAAGCATTTCTTGCAGAAGAAAATAAAAATGATGAACAAACATTTGAGACGACGATTGACCTTAATAATGACCAGGTAAGAGCAAATTAAAGTAACAAAAAGGAGTTTTTTTGGTAGTGTTGCTTTGTTTTGATTTCTCTGTTTTTCTTCTTTTACTTATTTGGTTATCGTATTGGGGGGAGGAAAAACGCTGTGAATTGATAAAAGCCAGGCTTGGAAAGGGAGTGGATCAAAAAAAGAAATTCCCCGGGCCGGCCCGGTGGCTCAGGCGGTTAGAGCTCTGTGCTCTTAACTCCAAAGGCTGCTGTTTTGATTCCCACATGGGCCAGTGGGCTTTCAACCACAAGGTTGCCGGTTCAATTCCTTGAGTCCAGCAAGGGATGGTGGGCTGAGCCCCCTGCAACTGGCAATGGCAACTGGACCTGGAGCTGAGCTGCGCCCTCCACAACTAAGACTGAAAGGACAACTTGAAGCTGAATAGCACCCTCCACAACTAAGATTGAAAGGACAAAAACTTGACTTGGAAAAAAAGTCCTGGAAGTACACACTGTTCCCCAATAAAGTCCTGTTCCCCTCCCCCAATAAAATCTTTTTTAAAAATCCCCTACATATTTTGGTGAAAATGTAAATGGCTACAACATTTAGAGAAAGGAATCTTTCAGGATTCATTAAATTTTTTTTTAAAGATTTTATTGGGGAAGGGGAACAGGACTTTATTGGGGAACATTGTGTATTTCCAGGACTTTTTTCCAAGTCAAGTTGTTGTGCTTTCAATCTTAGTTATGGAGGGTGCCGTTCAGCTTCAAGTTGTTGTCCTTTCAGTCTTAGTTGTGGAGGGCACAGCTCAGCTCCAGGTCCAGTTGCCATTGCTAGTTGCAGGGGGCACAGCCCACCATCCCTTGCTGGACTCAAGGAATTGAACTGGCAACCTTGTGGTTGAGAGCCCACTGGCCCATGTGGGAATCGAACCAGCAGTCTTCAGAGTTAGGAGCATGGAGCTCTAACCGCCTGAGCCACCGGGCCGGCCCAGGATTCATTAAAATTTTAAAGTGCATTTTTGCACTCAGGACTTTGGCTTTGAGAATCTATCCTACAGAAAACATGTATCAGGACTTATGGATCTAAGCAATGTATATTTATTATATTAAACATTATCGTTAGTGGCAAAAATAAAAAATCACCTAAAAGTCTACCAACAAGAAACTGGTTGAGTAAATTATGCTATATCCAAACTGAGAAATATTCCAGTTATTGAAAAAAAGTCTATTAGATCTGGAAGGTCTGGTCTTGAATGATGTCCATAATATATTGTAATGTGAAATGTCAAGCTACAGAGTAATGATATAATATGATACCATTTTTTGAAAAAGAAAAAGAAGAAAGCCCCAGACTGTGTTTGTATATGTGTGTACTGGTATAAACTTGGCATGACATGTGGGAAAAAAAATACCAGGCTATTAATATTAATTTCCCCACAGGATGAGATTATAAGGGGTTAGGGAAATCATAATACTTTATTCACGTCCATATTGTATGACTTGTTCCAAATGAATGTATTACTCTTATAAGTGAATTATTATCAAGTTGACATTAGACTTAAGAGTCGAAAAGTATTAAAGACTGGACTCAGGGGATCACACAGATCCTCCCTAGCTCCGACCACCTTAGGATCCTCAAGGAGATGGCCATTCTACTGTGTCTACATCAAAACCCATGTAGGGGAGATCGAGGACCCTGAAGTTGGACTTCGTGACCAGATTGCACCTCCAGATCCTAGGCCACCCTGGGAACTTACAGGTGAAAAGACAAAGTAATGTCCTGTGCCTCCTCAGGTTCTCACAGCGTACCACCTGGCTCTTTTCAAACCTGTGAAACTCACACCCAAACCCAACTGGGATTCTCTGGAGACTGAGCCATGCCATAGTTCATGGAGATGGTTTAAGGAGACTCCCAAGGACTCCCGGTCCCAGGAAGCCCTGGTACCATCATTGTAAGGGTTGCTTATGGCTACACACACACACACACACACACACACACACACACACACACACAGAGCAGAATGCTGGCTCCAGTCCCTGAGAGCCACCTCCAGCCCTTCTATCAGTATGTCAGCATACCAGGCTTCTCATGGATGTAACCAAAGTAGAGACCCAGGGACCGAGGCTGCAGTGATGCTTTCTCTTTTTGAAAAAAAATATGTACTATACCACACATATGGAAAATTTTATGACATAAAATGTGTACAGTTATTTAATAATTCTAAAGCAAACAACTGTGTAACCACCACTCAAATCAAGAAATAGAACATTGCCTGAAACTCCCCACGTAACGCTTTAAATCATGTCCTCATCTTCTCCGTAGACTAAATCACTATTTCACCTGCTATGGTCAATCATTTCCTTGCTTTTTTTTTTATAGCTTTACCACCTTTGTATGCATCCCCAAACAACGTTTTCGTTTTCTCTACATTTTATTTAATGTAAACGGACTCCTGCTGCATGTATTCTTTTGCGTCAATATAAGAAAGACTTATCTGCATGGCTATGTGCAGTTCATTCATTTTCACTGCTGTATAGTATGCTGCTGTGTGACTACGCTGCAACTCATCTTTCTACTGGTGATGGGTATTTGGGTTGTTTCTAGTTGGTTACTACAAACCATGCTGCTATGATCATTGCCTGTGTGTCTCCTAAAATCATGTACACAATGTCTCTAGAAAGAAATGGAATTGCTGAGTCACAGAGCTTGCGTACCTCCCGCTTTGCTTGATAATGCCCAGCTGTTTTCTAAAATGTACCAATTTACACTCCCTCCAGCAGTGACTGAGAATTCTGAGTACTCCACCTCCTTGCCAAAAATTGATGGATACGCTTTCCCTTCTCAGAGGCTTCAAACCTGTTGATCTTTTTATCCTAGAGCATTCTCTTGCCCTGTTTTCTTATTATCTTGCTAATTCTAGGTGGTCATTAAGGACTCTTCCTCCTGGCAACCTTCCCTGACCCCTTATTACTGGGTTATGTGCCCCCCTACATCCGCCCATAGCCCGCTTCATTGTCCCCTTTATAATATGCATCGCACTGTATTGTAACTTCCTCTTCACTTGCCCCTCTTACCCCCTCCCCACATACATACCAGACTGAGGGATCCCTGAAGGCAGGGGTGTATTTTGATCTAATGCAGTGGGTGGCACAGAGTAGGTGCTCAATATATGACGAATGAACAAGCAAGTAGAATCCATTTCTCCCCTCCACTCATAGCTCCCTTCAACTATTGGGAAGCCAGGGTGCGTGTGAAGGCTTTTCAGAGAATTGTTGCCAAAACAATACATAATAACTCTGTGGAAATTAATTGTCAGACCCGGCTCTTTCATTAATGGCTCATCAAAGGACTATGAGCCCCCAGGGGGACTCTTAAAAATAAGTAACTGATCAGCATGGAAGGAAGGGGATCCTCTGCTCACTGCACACCGCACCACTACTAACAAGAACACACAAACAGATACACCTCCTGCGAATTGCTGGGCCTGGCCATTTAACACAGTTATTACCAACTCCCACTTAGTGAATTATGAGCAAGAGCCTTGAGAGAGCTTTCAAAGATCTTCAAATGGATGTTTAAAAGCCTGCGGTTGCTCAGACAGGCTCAGCTAATGGCATTTATTACTTGGAGGATAGGGTATTTACATAAAGCTGGATTTTTATTATAATGGTCAGATGGTTCCTGAAAGGGAGGGGGAAGGGAGAAAGGAGGGGAAGATTCAAACGTTCTACTTCAATTTGATTTGAACAGATGTTGTCAGACCCAGGGCAGGAGTTGAGGAGGGTGACCCGAGGGTAGGCGGGACCAGGTACAGAGACTGGTACTGGGTTCCCCAAGAACAAGAGAGTCAGCACCATGGACAGCTCCTGGCATCTGCAATTAACGTGTTGGTACATACACTCTGGGTTCTATTTTTTTATGTTTAACTTTTTTAAGTTACTTTTTTCAGTCACGGTTGACATTCAGTATTATTTTATATTAGTTTCAGGTGTACAGCATAGTAGTTAGACATTTACATAATTTATGTAGTGGTCCTCCTTATTAGTCTAGTACCTACCTGGCACTATACATAGTTGTTGCAATATATTTTCTATGCTGTGCTTTACACCCCGTGACAGTTTTGTAACTACCAATTTGTATTTCTTAATCCCTCCCCCTTAATCCCAGGCCCCCAACCACCCTCCCCTCTAGCAACCATCAGCTTGCTCTCTGTATCTATGAATCTGTTTCTGTTTTGTTTGTTCACTTATTTTGTTCTTTAGAGTCCACATATAAGTGACATCATATGATATTTGTCATTCTCAGTCTGACTTATTTCACTTAGCATAATACCCTCTAGGTCCATCCATGTTGTTGCAAGACAGTTCTCATTCTTATTAGGGTCCTTCAATTATGATACAGAGGAGATCCCTCATTTATCCCGGCTATAGCCTGGAGTGGGGATAATCCAGGGTATCACTGTCTCCTGGTTCCATCAGTGGTTCTGGAGATAGCCTATGACTCCTTCTCTGCATGACAAGATGAAGATGAATTGAAGTCAGCTGTTGCTGGCTTCAGGGAGCTTGTGTTAGTTGTCTATTGCCACATAGTAAACAATCCCCCAAACTTAGAGGCATGAAAGTATTATTCATTGGATTCTGATTGCGTGATTCTTCAACTGGCCTTGCCTGGGTAACTCATGCAGCTGTAATCAGCTGGTGGATCCCCTGGGACGGGAGGGTCAGGCAGTGAGTATGAATTTAATGGAGGAGGTGATCTCAGAGATGGGACTGGAAGCTGTGCCTTCTGAGTGGGCAGCACTGAGAAGAACATGTGAGGAAGGACTAGCAGGAAGGGATCAAATGTACAAACCACCGGGGGGCTGTTTGGGAGCCATGGAGATTGGCAAGTGGTTCTGAATGTCCTTAGGAAGGAGAGAATTATTTCAAATGACTCTGGGTTGGTGAGTAGGGCATTGGATACCATGGAGGGGACTTGGCTATTATTCTGTAGATTTTCAGATCTAGAGTGATAAATATTATTTAAAATAATACTACATACCAGGCCCATTACTGAGAGTTGGGGATGCAGCATTATCTCATGTAATCCTTGCTATTATCACCATTTCACACTTGAAGAAGTTGAGGCTCAGCCAGGGTCACATGGCTGGTAAGTGGTGGGGATGTGATTCAGAACCCAGGTAGTCTGGCTTCAGAATCGGTTATTTTAGTTACTATATTCCATAGTCCTCTGGGAGGTCTTTGAGTTGGGAGTCGGACAGGTAATGAGAAATGAGCAGGATTACATTTTCATTCAGAAAAAAAGGAGGGAGATGTAGAAATACTGGAAAATATTGAATTAAATAAAACTCTATCTGTCCCCAGCACCCAGAATGGCGCCAGACATATAGTAGATGCTCAATAAAAGTGCACTGAATTAATTAACTGCTATTGGAAAGCTCCAAGGCACTCATATGTCCAAATTATTTCACCATAGAATAATCCTTCGCCATGCCTTTTCTTCCCTATTGATCCTTAAGGAACAGTAAGGCTCCGTGGAACACAATTGAGAAATTCAGCCTTAGAGGGCATGAAAATTAAATCAAACTTTTCTAGTGTACCCACTATGTTTCAGATACTAGTCTTCATTCATCCACTCATTCACGCCTTCAGGAAACATGAACGAAGAGCTTGCCTTTCATCAGGTCCTCTGCAAAGTACTGACAGCAAAGATAAGAAGACATGGCCCATGCCCTCAGGAGATGCCCAGTCAGAGGGCATTTTCTCATTTTGCATAGGATTTAATTTTATGTAATTCTTGACAGTCTTGTGAGGTTTTTACCTCAGAAGAGAACTGAAGCTCAGAGAAGTGAAATGACTTTCCTAAGGTCTTAGCAGAGCCAGGTGAAAGCTGCTGGCCTCCTGCATGATGGACTCCCATCCCCCACTGAGGGAGGCAAGAGAAGCAGTGGGTGGCCTGGAGGATACCACCCCATCCAGACACTAATGTCCTGGACAATCTGGAGCCAGGGTTACAGTGTCCCTTCAGACAGATAAACTGAGGTTGTCACTGCTTCCTCCTGATGTGGGGACAACATGCTCCTCAGTGGTTTGACCACGCAGGGGAATTCCGAGGTAGAGAAGCAGCAGACCCAGGCTGTGATGAGGGCCTCCTGAGTCATTAGTGGGTGTGTCCTTCCTACAGAATGCCAGTCCTTAGCCAACACACAAGTTCTCTTGCTGTGGGGGCAGGTGAGGTGGTGGGGGAGTTCCTCCCATCATCCAAGGGTCCCACTGCCTATGGTCACATAGTACACACATATATGACTAAGCACACATATGGAGAGACATGTACAAACATGTACATAGAGCCTAGACCACACATATGCACACATATGTGTATCCATAATAGGGCAAAAAATGTGTGCACACACATAGGTTTGCACACACATGCACCATCACATACCTGATAGCCATCCCTCTCTCTGGGGCACTCCATGCTGGAGGGAGGGAAGAGGTGGAAAGTGGAGCGAGATAAGGGAAGGTGCCAAGGCAGAGTGGGCCCATACGTGTTGGTGACTTGTTGGTGTTGGTGACTTGTGACTTGCTGTCCCCAGACATGGCAGCTCTGCCCAGGCTGTCTGCTTTAGAAGGCCTCTCCCTTCAGCTAAGGTTGTCCATTGCACCGTTGGTTGTGAGACCCCAGCAGACCTGTCCTCTTGGAGATTCCAGCTCTTATAACAACGTAATCGCTCTGACAGGCAGAGGAACTTAAAAGAGGTCCCCCGAGGATCAGGGTTACTTATGCAACCCTACTTAACATCCCTGAAATACGCTGAATTAACGCCACAATTCTAAGAGTCAGAATTGTCACATCACTTATTTCCTTGAATCAAATGTGATCAGTTTCAAATCCCCATCCAGCTGGGAAAGAAAGACATTCAACTAGTCATAATTGAGCTTCCTCTCCCTCACCTCCGCCTCTGCCAGTTGAATAGAAATTACAAGGGTTTAGTAAGAGCAAGTCATTTGGAGAGAATCCTCTCATTTTCCATTTCCATTGGTCGCTGTTGAAACGCTCCTTGTCCAGCTCACATAGTCCTTGAAGATGGATGGTTCTGAGGCCTGAATGCCAAGCACGGACACAGGGACCCTTGCCGGGTCTGAAAACCCTGATGCCCTTTGTGCAGACAGACTTTCAGGTGGCTTTCCATATGCAGAGTTCTAGAAGTGGGTATGCAGATTGTCACATACACACACTCCCTGAACGGGACTCTTATAACAATGTCCTGGAGAACAATCAGTTAAAAGGAAGGCAACCATTGAAATATGTCTTCCTTTCTCACCCTGATTCTCCAACAAAACGGATTGACTCCAGCATGCTTAATTCAAATGAAATGCACGTTCTTGGTGCTATAAAAATGACTTTATCACAGTCAAGAAGAGAACGATGAAAATAAATGAATATATGGGTGATTGAATTCAGGAAGTCCAATGACAGAGGATGGAGGACTCGGATTGCTATCTCCGTTCATTCTCGGCTGCGTTTATGATGTGGCCAGGGGCTGCCTCAGCACTGAGCAAAGGCAGGATGGCCAAAGAGTAAAGGCTGTCCCAGTCACACCTGGCAGCCATCACCTGGCACAAAGAATGGTTGGTTAGGCTGGCTGGAACCCCTGCTGTCGCCAACGCTGAGGAAGCACAAAACCTGGGACCTGGAGTCAGCCTGCCTGGAATTAGACATCAGCTGTCCCACATAATAGTTGTGTGGCCTTAGATAAGCTGGTTTACCTCACTGTGCCTCACTTTCTCCTTCTGGAAAATAGGGGTGATGACAACAGTGGGGTTTCACTGCGTTGGCTGTGAAGATTAAATGTTGTAATTTACATGAAAAGGAGAGATGGTCCCAGTGGAGGCTGGGACCGGCTGACGTGGTACCAGTGTGTCCTCTCATTCAGAGCTGTGCTGCCTTTCTGGGCCTGGCTGGGGGTAACATGGGGTCTCTGATCCCTTGGGAAGGGGTCATCTTAGCTGGGAGGAAACTTGCATGTGGTTGTGAAAATGCGTTTGACCCTTTCCCACAAACCATAGCATCCACCTACTGTGCTATGACTTGGTAAGAGTGTAACTCTGCATCCAACTTCTTGGGTTCAGATCTTGGCCCTGCCACTTATTAGCTTTGTGAATTGGGGCACATTATTCCACCTCTCTAAGCCACCATTTCTTCATCTGTGTAATGGGCCACCAACAATCCTTACTTCATAGGGTAGATGTAAGGACTAAATGCGGTAACATTGCAGCAGATGGCACAGCTGTGGGGTGAAGTAGGAGCTCAAGAAACCACGTACCAAAATTACTCCAAAATGGATCAAAGACTTAAGCATAAGACCTTACACAATAAACTGCATAGAAGAAAACATAGGTATTAAACTTATGGACCTTGGGTTCAAAGAGCATTTTATGAATTTGACTCCAAAGGCAATGGAAGAAAAAGCTAAAATAAACAAATGGGACTATATGAAACTTAAAAGCTTCTGCACAGCAAAAGAAACCATCGACAAAATAAAGAGGCAACCAACTGAATGGGAGAAGATTTTTGCAAACAGTGCCTCCGATAAGGGGCTAATATCCAAAATATATGAGGAACTCATGAAACTCAACAACAAAGAAACAAACAACCCAATTGAAAAATGGGCAGAGGACCTGAAGAGACATTTCTCCAAAGAGGACTTACAAATGGCAAATAGACATATGAAAAAATGTTCAACATCACTAATCATCAGAGGAATGCAAATAAAAACCACCATGAGATACCACCTCACCCCAGTCAGAATGGCTATCATCAAATAGTAACAAGTGTTGGAGAGGCTGTGGAGAAAAAGGAACCCTCATACACTGTTGGTGGGAATGCAGACTGGTGCAGCTGCTATGGAAGGCAGTGTGGAGGTTCCTCAAAAAATTACAAATAGAATTACCATATGACCCAGCAATCCCTCTCCTGGGTATCTACCCAAAATATTTGAAAACATTTATCCATAAAGACACGTGTGCTCCAATGTTCATTGCAGCTTTGTTTACGGTGGCCAATACATGGAAACAACCAAAATGTCCTTCGATAGATGAATGGATAAAGAAGTTGTGGCATATATACACAATGGAACACTATTCGGCGGTAAGAAAAGATGATATAGGAACATTTGTGACAACATGGATGGATCTTGAAAGTATAATGCTAAGTGAAATAAGTCAGACAGAAAAAGCAGAGAACCCTATGATTTCACTGACGTGGTATATAAACCAAAAACAACAAAAGAACAAGACAAACAAATGAGAAACAAAAACTCATAGACACAGACAATAGTTTAGTGGTTACCAGAGGGTACGGGGGGTGGGGGTGGAAGATGAGGGTAAGGGGGATCAAATAAGAAAACTAAAATTAAAAAAAAAAGAAAGAAACACAGGCTGTTATTCATCTATTATCCTGATGTTATCTCATGGCACCGCTTCTCACATTCCGACTCTAGATTTTATCTGCTGTGTTTGGAAGCGACCATCCATTCGTTCACGTATTCATACAAGCAGTCGCCATTCAGTGCTGGGCCCAGAATGTAGTGATAAACCTGCAAGGTCTGGTGCCTACGCGGCCTCATCCCTTCCTTCCTTCATTTATGCATTCACTCAACAAATATCAACCCAGCCAATGCTGCTCCAGGTCCTGGGGATACCGCAGAGAACAGAACAAAGACCCTATTCTCGAGGAGCTCAGTGTAGTGGGGAAGACAGACAAGAAACCAATGGACAAGTCCAAACACCACTTCAGGTGAACATTACTCTGAAGAAACAGTGGGCAGGGGGAGGGCACGGAAAGCGATCGGGAAGGTTCTGTGGAATCCAGAACGCCCTGCTTCTTCCTGGCTTCTCAGGTGTGGTCACCAAAGGTACAATCCCAAGGTGTCCTCAACCCCTCCCCTCCCCCACCTGACTGGCCACTAGTTCTGTAGATTTCACTTCCTAAATAGCTCTTTAAGGCTTCTCCTCTCTGTCCCTCAGGCCCACCCCTCCCAGGTCTCACAACATCCTCTCCCTCCTACACAACAGCATGGCCTTCTCCCTGGCCCTGTGGCCTCACCTCCCCACCCCTCCAGCCCCCCAAACCAGGGGGATCTTTCTAGAACACAACTGTGATCAAGACCCCCTACCCACCTCCACCCCGAGTCTGCCAGCAGATAGATCCTGCTGCCCTCAGCTAAGGCCCCAGGTCCCTTGCCCTGAATTCAAGGGCCTGGGAGACTGAACCCCACCCATCCCAGCTCAGGGCCTTGTGGGCTCCCCTCCTGCAGGAGGCCTTCCGGGATCCCACAGGCTGGGTTTGGGGGTCCTGCTCTGGGTTTGGTTCCCAGAGAGCCTGAGAACACCTCTAGGGTCTTACAGATACGGATTCAGTCTTCGCTGCATGAAGGAAGCCACGGAGCAGGCGAGCACAGAGCACAGGGCGGGAGTCGGGAGAACGGCCCCCCAGTCTTGGCGTAGGACTAAACTGAACCCAACTTAAAACCCCCCTCCTGCCGCCACCCAGGGCAGGAAAAGGGGCTGGACCGGGGTCTCGTGGCCCACGACCGCTGGCATCCCAGCGCGCAGCGTGGGCCCGAGAGTCGCGAGAACAAAGAGCGTTGGCCCGGGGGAGCAGGACCCCCCACCCCCGCCCGGGTCCCGGGTCCCGGGTCCTCCGCAGCTGCGGACGGAGCGCCAGGCGACTGCGCGGGGACCTGGGGGCCGATGGAGGGAGGGTCTCGAGAGGGGTTTCGGGTCGAGGAGGGGGGCCTGGGGTCAGGGCCTGGGCAAGCAGTTAGGGGGTGCTCGCCCCCCACCGCGCCGGCGGCTGCCCTGAATGCGGGTGATGAAGCGGGCGGCCCGCGCCCTTCATTCCCAGCTGCGCGGCGCTCGCTCCGCCGTAATCAGCGGGCAAGGAACAGTCCCGCTTTGCATTTGCATTTGCCGGCGGGCGCGGAGCAGAAAATTGTCTATCGCCGGGAAAATGAGAGCACCGCGACTGAACAATGGCAGGAAGGGTCGAGGACGCCGCCTGCGGGGCGGTCCTGGGCGTCCCCGCCCCGTCCGCACTTGGGGAGGTGGGGAGCAGAGAGGTGGGGAGCAGGGAGGGGGGGAGCAGGGAGGGGGGGAGCAGGGAGGGGGGAGCAGAGAGGGGGGAGCAGGGAGGGGGGAGCAGGGAGGGGGGAGCAGAGAGGTGGGGAGCAGGGAGTTGGGGAGCAGAGAGGGGGGAGCAGGGAGGGGGGGAGCAGAGAGGTGGGGATCAGGGAGTTGGGGAGCAGAGAGGGGGGAGCAGGGAGGGGGGAGCAGGGAGGGGGGGAGCAGGGAGGGGGGGAGCAGAGGGGGGGGAGCGGGGAGTTGGGGAGCGGGGAGGGGGGGAGCAGAGAGGGGGGAGCAGAGGGGGGGGAGCGGGGAGTTGGGGAGCGGGGAGGGGGGGAGCGGGGAGGGGGGGAGCGGGGAGGGGGGAGCAGGGAGTTGGGGAGCAGAGGGGGGGGAGCGGGGAGTTGGGGAGCAGAGAGGGGGGAGCAGAGAGGGGGGAGCAGGGAGGGGGGAGCAGGGAGTTGGGGAGCAGAGAGGGGGGGAGCAGAGGGGGGGGAGCGGGGAGTTGGGGAGGGGGGAGGTGGGGAACAGAGAGGCAGAGGAGCTAAGCAACCTGTGATCGGAGAAGGGGGCGCAGCCCGTGGGCCCCCCGAAGGGCCCAGGGGCCTGTCAGCCCAGATCCAAATTCTTGTATTTCCAGACATACAGTGTCCCATCTGGGTACCAGGATTGGGCCATCCTTTCAGACTCCGAGGGTTGAATAAAACCGGACTCTTCACCACGGTCCACAGGACCCTGAGTGATAGGCCCTGCCACTGCCGCCGCCCACTCCGGACCACCGTGTCCCTTAATGTGTCCCACACATTCAGTCACCTCCTTTTTGTTCCTGGGACCAGCCAATTGCTTTCCTGTCCCTAGGGCTTTGCACCTGGTATTCCCTCAGCCTGGAAAGCTGTTGACCTATTCTTTGCATGACTCGTTCCTTTCAGCTCAGCTTAAACATCCCCTCCTTTGAGAAGCCCGCCCTGACTATCCTATCCAAAGTGGAATTTCACCCCCAACCCTCCCCTCTCCCCCCTTAATCTCTATATGACCCTGTTCATTTCTTTCTCTTTCAGGGCAGGTATCAATAATTTGTATTTATTTGTTTGTTTGTTTGTTTGTTTATGGCTTCATGAGAACAGGAACTGCCTCTTTCTTGCTCACTACCCTTTCTCAAGTACCCAGCTGAGTGCCTGGCATGTCTTAGGCTCTCCTCCTCCCCCTCCTCTATCTCCCTCCTCCCCCAAATCCAGCCTCAGGCTCTGCAAAGCTGGCCCTGTAGGGCTCCGCTGTCCAATCAAGTGGAAACCAAGGACAAGAAAGCCCTTTGTCCTTGGCCCCTGTGACGGTGACTGGCCTAAGACCATCACTGCAGAAACGCCCTCCTAAGTGCAGTTTAGAAGCCACACAGCAAATAAAGATGACTAATAAGTAATAAGAACAAACATGCAGGACTGTGTCTCAGACACCCTGTATATATTTCGTACCTCACAACAACCCGAAAGGAAATGCGTTGTTATTTTCATTCTCTTTTTGCAGAGTGGGAAACTGAAGAACAGACAGGTTAAGTAACTGGCCCAATATCACCCTGTGAGGAGTCACAGAACTGGATTTGAACCCAGGCAGCTGGGTTTCAGCATTAGTCCCCTTACCCACTACTCTGCTGTAGCTTCATGTTTATAGTGGACAAACTCCATGAGCCAGTCGATGCAACAGAGTTGGGGTAAATCCCCTCTCTTAAGTAAACCCTGATTGTTTTACAGTAAAAATCATCGGACTATGATGAGAAAGTTGAATCTCTTTAGGCAAGGTCTTGTTTACAGTCTGTTCTAGTGATTACAAACCACCTAGCTGTCCTTGGCAAGGAAAGGTACATTTAAGGATTGACACATGGGACAAGAAGAGCCCTGAGCTCAGTCAAGAGGACCTGAGTGCTAGCCCTGCTCACATCACAGACTTACATATTCTTACCATCCCTGAGTCTTCAAACACAACAAAACACCAACATGACAACAACACAACACAACAAGAGCTCACGTGGTGGCAGAAACTGTGCCAGGCATTTTCATGCATCACAATCAGCCTTTGAGGTTGGGATCATCACCCTAACTTACAAGGATGGTAAAACTGACTCTCAGGTATGTAATCAGCCTTCTTGGGACGGTGGGCAGAGGGTGTCCCTGGCTGGGGAGGAAGGCCAGAGCAGCTTGCTGAGCAGGGAGGGGGAGGGAGGAGACCGGGCTAGCTTGGTCTCTTTCCAACTGTGACTAGTTAAAAGGCAATTACGATGCTAATTTGCAGCCCTAATGGCTGCAACTCTGAGTGTGAGGGAGCTGAGAGGGAGCTGAGAGGGAGCTGAGAGGTGCTGTCAGCCCAGAGCTGTCAGCCAGGGCCCTGCAGTGACAGTTCCCTTGAGTTCCCTGGACCATGGCTGCAGGTCGAGGCAGAGGCACTGCTCCTTGTCCCCAAAATATAACAGCCCCTGGTTCCAGACAAGACTCAGCTCTGCCAGGTCCTTCCTCAATGTCCCTCAGAGTATAGCCAGGACTTCAGACCAGCAGTCAAGAGGGGGCTGCAGACTCCAGGGGCAACGAAAACACTCAAGAAAAATTCACATTTTTCCCTCTCTCCCTCCCTGGAACAATAACAAAAATAACAACAATACTAACAAAAGCAAAATGTGTTTTTCTATCGGAGGCCGGCTGCCTGTGGCTTATAAGCCCTATGGTTTTGGACAACGTATTTTACTTCTTGTTCTTCAGTCTCCGCATCTATAAAATGGGGATGAAAACAATAGTACCCACCTCATAGAGCTGTTATCAAGTGTAAATGTCACAGTGCTCGTATATCCCTTAGCATGATACTGGAATAGCCAGGTACTGGAATGGCAGTGATACTGGGAAAGGTGTCACACTGAGTAAGATCCACAAGGTCCTGGCCTTGTGGTGGAGAAAGAGACCGTTAAACAGTGATTAGAGAACAGCCTGAGAGGTACTGTAATGGAGAAGGTGCAGGAGCTCGTAGTGATGGGGGTGGCATATTCCAGAAGGGGGTGGGGTGGGGTGGAGGTGAGGAGGGGCAGGCAGGGAGGGCTTCCTGGAAGAAGTGACCCAGGAAGGCCAGGAGTGAGAATGAGTTAGTCAGACAAAGACTGGGGTAAGGAGTTGGGGGTGCTTCCGGGGGATATCCTCTCTATAACTGTCCTATCAGTGAACCCACGGTCCTCATCAGAGCCCTCACTAGTCTTCAGATGGCATGAAATTGACCATCTCTCTCAGCAATCATGGCTCAGGGACTGAACTGTAGGAGTAGTTTGATGTGACACTTGTACATAACACAGGCACATGAATAAGGAAATTACCCATGACTGTCATTGTGACTGATGCTGTCATACATGGCAAAAGTGTCCTCAAGTGGGCGAGAGCGAGGACAGGCGTTAGAATCTGGTGCTGTCAAAAAAGACTAAGGAAATTGCCACCTCCCGTGAGCTCCAGTCAAGGGGTGTCCACGAAGAGGGAAGACTTTGGAGCAGCAAGGGAGAGTACTAGAGTAGCCAACCCCTGGCACGCCTCCATGTCTGTCACACATTGGACCCTCCACAGCACCTTCCTTCTGCTCCCCCTAACCCAGTGCTTCTCAAATTTAAGTCTGCAGCAGAATCACCTGAAGAGCTTATTAAAAGCACAGGCTCTGCCCACTCCCCCCAGTTTCTGGTTCAGTAGGTTTGGGGTAAGCCCCCAGAATCTGCATTTCTAACAGGTACCCAGGTTGCTGATGCTGCTGGCCTGAGGACCACACTTTGAGAACACTGTTCTCCAGCCTCGTCTCCTCCCATTCCATCCCAGGCCCTCTACACACCGCACCTTTGCCCCACCCATGGAGCACGATCGGGATTCACACACAAAGAAACAGGTGGTTGTGATGTGGGGCAAGAGCCAAGAAAGTCTAACCCAAGCACACAGAATGAGACAATCGAATTTTGAACTGAATTGACTAGGAGACATGAACAAAAAATAAAACAAGACTAAAACTAAAAAGAAACCCTCTGCAGCTGCCCTACTGGTTTATGCAGAAGTCTGTAACTTCAGGTCTCAAAATATGAATGCATGCCTCAAGCCCTCTCTGCACTCTCCCCCGTTCGTGAAGCCTGACTAAACACCCTGCTTTTCTTCCTCACTCCACATCCATGCAAACCCAGGAGTTAGTCACAGAGGCCAGCAGACAGTGTGAGCTCAAGGGGCACATGTATGATACATGTGTCATGCGGGGACTCAGCTCCCGCTCCCCGCACAAGAACACAGGATATGGTGAGGCCAAAAAGGAACAACAACTCAGCCATAGATAGGGGAGTCACATACCACAATATTCTCGCTGGAAGCTGGGTTGGAGACACAGAATGCAGGAGCCACACGATCCACAATTCGCAGTCCACTTCTCTGCCAAACAACCAATCCCACAGCCTAAACACGGCAGTTATATCAGTGGCTAATGGCTAACCGGTAACAGCTGATGGCCAACTAGTCACAACTGATGGCCATCTACTACCCGAGCCAGCACCTTTCCACGTGAGCCTGGAAACTGTTCTCTGGGACTCTGTCCCCACAACATGTGCCAATATTCTCCCCACCTTACCCACTGCAGACATCACTAATCAATCACAGCTCTCTTTACCCTGGAGCTCAGACTTAATAGCCTCAGAATCTTTCCCATATGGTCCAGGCAGCCATTTCTAAATAAGCAGAATTGGTACCTGAATTCAAAACTATGTGGTCTGGGCAAGAGCTGAGGTTGCCTTCCTCACTTCGTCTCTCCCCATTTAGTTACAAATTGCTTATATTTCATTATCTGCTCCTGTCTCTGAGCTCTTGATTCCATTCTTCTGCCTCTCTGCCATCTCCTGATACCCCCAAACCCTCAGCACTTTATCCTTCAGCTCTGCTGAGTGGCAGAGCTGAAGCTTTGCCTTGGAGCTTAGCACAAGGCCTAGCATACCTTAGATACTTAAACCATTGTTTATAGATATATGAGAGCTTATGAATGAAAAAGTAAGCTCTCCTGATGTCTTGGTTATTATTGCAGAACAAGCTACTCCACAACTTACAAGCTTAAAGTGAGAATAGTTTCATTTGCTTGTGATTCCATGGCTCAAGGATTTGGTCAGGGTTTGGCTGGCTGACTCTTCTGCTTCCATGGCATCATATGGCTTTCTCACGTGGCTGGCTTCAGGAGGTCTTTTGACGTGGCTGCTTGAGCTTCCTCACATCATGGTGGTTGGGTTCCAAGAAGGAGCATTTCAAGCGGCAAAGGCAGAAGCTGCTGATCCAAGTCGCACAGTTACACAGTATGACTATTGTCACATTCTACTGGTCAAACAGGTCACAGAACCAGCCCTGATTTAAGAAGAAGGGAAATAAACTAGACGTCTCCATGAGAGGAGCAGCAAAGAATTTGCAGCCATCTTTCACCCACCAAATCTGGGGAGTTTAGGGTTATGGCACCCACTAGGTGCCCAATAAATACTTCTTAATGAATGAATAAATCAAACCCATTGCCAGGACTGTCTGGGGCTCCCCGAGTTCACACCATGGCCCCCAAATCCCAAGCCTGCCCAGCATTCCCCTTTACAAACCCAGACCTACTTCCTGACCCAGCTCCACACTGCAGCTGTGTGGTGATTGAATTCCTACATCAGCCCCCACCTGACATGTCGGAGGCAAGAAGGAGGTGCAGGCCTGAAGAGTGAGGAGCCCCCAACCCCCAGGTCTATGAATGGTGGTTTTCTACAAAGGAGCCACACCCGGTGGGGGGGGGGGCAGGGAGTCTGGGCTTCCCCAGCCCATTTCCATCTAACTGATGTGGAGTTGCAGAAAATGCTGATTTTTTTCTTTTTTTTTTTTTGAGCACTGGAGACAGAGAGCAATCTGTGTTGCTATGCAACCAGCGCCTGTGCCCAGCTGATAACACCAGAGGAATTAACTGTCCTTGTCCTGCTCAGGCTCTGGAGGAGGGGGCTGACGCTGCTTCCCAGCCCAATGGCCTCGGGGTCCCCAGCTGCACTTCTGGCTGAGTTATGGATGGGGGAGTCTGGAGCCAGGCCCCCACCCCTCTCCTGCTCCACAAAGAGCAACCAAGGGAGAGTCCCTTGCCTCCTGCCCAGGGGGACACCTCATGGAGTATGAGGGCAGGGCCGCCTGATGGTCTCTTGGACTCCTCTATCTCTATCTTCTTTGATCTGCTAATGAGCTGAGAATTAAAGGCAAACCTGAGCTCGGAGGGAGGCTTTAAGGAGTAAAGGCTGGCAAGGCGCTGGCTTAGACCGAGGAAGAGATGGGCAGAATGAGGCCAGCTCCTGGGGCAACAAAGAAACACACATCCAGCCCTGGCCAGCACTGCCAATACAACAAGCCCCCCAAGGCTCCGGGAGAAGCGGCCAGGTGAGGGTAGACGCCCTCGTGGACGGGGGAGGGGGTGTGTGCAGGAAAGGCAAGACCTTAGCATCTTTGGAACGAAGGCTGCAGACACCCATATCGAGAGTCTGAAGAGCTATGAGCAGCCCATCTGGAACTCAGGAGATGCTCAGGGAGAAACTCAGAGAGACACACTTAATGGGTTCATCTCCCCACTAGTGTGACTCTTTCAATGCAAGGAACGTGTCACAAGGGTTTCAGAGTCAGACCAGGGTTCAAATCCAGCTGTGTGACCTTGGGCCAGTCCCTTCGCCTTCCTGAATATCAGTCTTCTCATCCCCCCAATATAGAATAATAATATCTCTCCTATGGATTTGTCATAAGGATGAAAGCAATCATGTATTAAGTGGAATCATGTGGTGAACTGCCATTTCTGTGGTGAAAGCTGGCCGCATATTGCCTCTTGTATTTGGTTCAACCTACAATGTAAAGCACTGAGCAGTATCCTACTCATAAAATGCACTCAAGATATAGAAACAGCTATGCATGGCTTTTGTTGTACTGGTTCAGTGTGTATGTTCAGTGAATGGATGAATGAAGAAAACCACGATGGGGCTGAGCAGGGGCTAAGTTGCAGGTGGTTGGTCCATGGGCCCAGAAGACGATGGTATGGGATGTGATGGGGGCTCCTCCCCTGAGCCAAGACAGCCACTGACCTCAGGAAGCCACGGTCATAAGCCGTGGCTTATAAGCCGTGGTCATAAGACAGCCACTGACATCAGAAACCCCTTCCTGTCTGTTCCTCCTCTCCCTTCTTTCTCTATCCCTCCTCCCCACATATATCCCTCCCCTCTGTGTTTATTTCACTCTCTTGCTCCATTTACTGAGCAAAAAATCTTGTTTTCAGGTTACCATGGTTACCATTTAGTTGCACACTAACTCTGTGCCAGGCTCCAATCTGAGCACTTTGCAAGCATTAATTCATTTACTCCTAACAACCGTCTAACTTGAACTTTATTTTCAACCCTTTGAGCTAGGGTTTGATCATTTTATTTTATGGAGGTATAGTTTACATATGATAAAATCCACCCATTTTCAGTGTATGAACTGTCCACGGAACTGAAGAGTTTAGACAAATGTATACTTCCACACAGTCACTACCCAAGCAGGACACAACATTTTCATCAACTCAGAAGCCCCTTTGCAGCCAATGCCTCCACTGAGCCTTCCCCCAAATCCCCCCCCAAGTCCCAGGGGCTACAGATGTGCTTTCTGTCATTACAGATTTGTTTTGACTTTTCTAGCATTTCATATAAATGGAATCATCCAGCCTGCTTCTCTGGCTTCTCGTTAATTTCTTCCTTTTGATTGTTGAGTGGTTATTACAGACAAAATTATGTCCTCCCCCCACAAAAATTTTCATAGGCTTAACCCCCACTGTGACTGTATTTGGAGACAGGGCCTTTAAGGAGGTAATTAAGTTTAAATTAGGTCATAAAGGTGGAACCCTAACCCAGCAAGACTTACATCCTTATCAGAAGAGGAAGAGACCCACAGGAAAAAGACCATGTGAGGACACGGCAAGAAGGCATCTGTCTGCAAGAAAAAGAGAGACCTTATGAGAGGCCACATCTGCTGATGTCTTGATCTTAGACTTCCAGCCTCCAGAACTGTGAGAAAATTCCCGTTGTTTAAGCCCCTCAGGCTGTGGTGTTTTGTTATGGCAGCCCGAGCTGATAAATACAGTAGTATTCCATCAAGTGAGCACCAGTTGTTCCTCCATTGGCGGGAGCAGTTTTATAGAGCATGAAACTGACACTTTGGAGACACACAACAACTTGCCTGAGGTCCCACAGATCAACTAATAGTTAGATCCAAGTCTGTGGGACTGTGGAGCCTGTGCTCCAGCTGAGTGGAGTAGAAAAGGAACACAAAACTGGTGCCAGCGGAGGGGACCTGGGGTCCTGGGAGGCTCCCGGGAAGTCTCCTGGTTTTTCCCTCAGACACCACGTTGCTCTGACCTTCAGCAGGAGCTCTGGAGGAGTGGCCAGTGCCTCATAGATTGAGGAGGACTGGGGACAGGAGAGGAGATCCATAGAGGGAGACTGTCCATTGAAAGACCCCGGTGAAGACTCAGCAGAGCAGGCAGAGGACTGGCCCTGACTCACTGAGCCTCAATCTGCTTGTCAGCAAAATGGGCACGATAATTTTCTTTGCTGATCTCACTGAGGGGAAAATGGAAAGAGAGTGAGAGGAATCAATAGCCTCATCCTGCCACACCAATGGGGTTGGAGGGGAGAGTGATCGCCCCCATTTCACAGATGAGAAACGTGAGGCCCAGGGAGAGAAGGGACCCCAGGGTCGGGGCCAGACCTCTAAAAAGCACTTCTGCTGCAGGCTGAGACACTGCCTTATGGTCTGGGCTCTGAGAATGGCTTCTGGGCCTTTAATGCCATAGAACAGAGATTCTGTGACCAATGCCTGCCTCCCCTGTAGGCTGTAAACCCCCAGAGGCCGGGATTGTGTCCAGTTTTGCTCATCATCATAGCTCCAGCATCTAGCAGAGTTTCTGACACATTGAGGATACCCGACCAATATTTATCGAACAAATGAATGAATGAATGATAGCCATGCCTTTCAAACAGGTATGTGAGCAGCTTGGCAGGGTACCAGAGAGTGCCAGAGGCCACAGGTGCCCCTTCTTGGAATGTCCATTTTATTCAGGCTATGGGGGAAACCAAGTAACAATTAGCATTATTGTTTTGGTATTTTTTTTATTGTGGTAAAATGAATAGAATAGTATGGTGGTTTCTTTAAAAACTGAACATAGAATAACCATATGAATCAGCAATGCCACTTCTGGGCGCATACCCTAAAGAATTGAAAGCAGAAACTCGAACAGATACTGTCCATCAATCCTCACAGCAGTATTACTCACAGTAGCCCAAAGGTGAAAATAACCAAATGTCCATCAGTAGATGAATGGATATGAAAATGAGGCATATCCATTACAGTGGAATATTATCTAGCCTGAAAAAAAAGGAAGTTCTGACACATGCTGCAACATGATAAATCTTGAAGACATTATACTAAGTGAAATAGGAACTATACTGTATGGTTCTACTTATATGAAGTACTTAGAGTAGTCAAATTCATGGACAAAAAATAGCATAGTGGTTACTACCAGGCTGGGGCAGGAGGGGAATGAGGCGTTGTTTAATGGGTATAAGTTTCTATTTGGGAAGATAAAAAAGTTCTGGAGATGGAGGGTGATGATGGCTGCATAATAACGTGAATGCACTTAATGCCCCGAACTGGACACTTAGAAATGGTTCAAATGGTCAAATTTTATGTTATGCGTGTATCTGTAATTGTGGTAAAATATACGCAAAGGGTGCCAAAAAAATGTATACACATTTTAAGAAAGGAAAAAAAATGGTATTAAAATTGTAATACTCAACATATACCGAAAACAAAAGATGAATACAAGTCACGTGTATACATTTTTTGGCACCCCTCCCCCCTGGTATAATTCCATAGCATTGAAATCATTCCCGTGGGTGATCAAGGTCACCCCTCTGTCTCCGTGGGGTGGGCCTGATGGTCACGACCATGCTGGTGAGTCCCATTGGGATTTCTAGGTACTAGTGTCCAGGCTGCAGGTTGGATGGGGAAGGCACGGGAGGGAGGAGATGGGGGGATGTCAGGGGACGTGTCCAGTTAGGTGATTTTCCCAGTAACCCACCAAATCTGCCAGCCTTATGCTTTATTTCCTTCACCAAATATCTCTTGAGTGTGCACCAGGAACAGGGTGAGGGGTACAGGCAGATGGTGCCCAGGGTCTACTCTCCAGAGCATTCAGCCAAGAGGAAAGGTGAGACACCCACATCTATAAAATGGGACTGAGCTTGCTCCATGGAGTTGGAAGGAATGAAGCGTGACAAGCTTTTTACACAGGCCTGGTACACAGCAAGAGTCTAGGAGATGCCAGCCTTTGTTCTTGGTTTTGTTTTACTTTGAATTCTCATAGAAGGTAAAGGGTGTCCAAGTCAGTTGGCCGTGGTTTATGGGGTTCTGAGAAAGGAGAAGCCATTGAGAGTTATTGTTTTTGTTTATGTCTTTCTTTCCAATACAGGAGAAAAAGCTCACTGAGAGAGCAAAGTGGGGTCTCTGCTAGTCATGATTTCTCTGCATTTCCCCACCCCCACTCCAATCAAGAGCCTGGTCTAACATCAACCCCCACCCCCTCCTACACTCTGTGCCCCCACCCCCATGACTCACTCTCCTCAGATCCAATTGTTCTCAGGCTTTCTCAGCCCAAAGCTCTTGATGGATTTGGTAATTGGAGTAATTACGGTAATTTTACCTTAAAGACAGGCAGCTGCAAATTCCCTATTGGGGAGCCCCTTCCCCGGGCCTCCTGCCAGCCAGTATTCAGGGACAATGGCAAGTGGCTCCCATTCCCCTCCTCCAGAATGCAGAGTGGCAGGGGTGGGGATGAGGGCTTCTCAATAGAAGTCATCTCCCACCCTCTCATCAGCCCCCACCCCAACAGGGGCAGGATGGGTTGCCAGGAATCGCTTTTTTCCCCCCATCACCCCAGCCTAGGTTCCAGGGACTTGCAAAGCACAAAGAGCGACATTCGCTTGTTCCCCATCCATGCCTGAAAACCAAGACAAGGGACCGCCCTCAAGTCTGTGGATAAAGTTCTTTACAGATCCCTTAATGCCCCAATTACATGTGGCCTGTGGTCCCCGGCTATGAGAGGCAGGCAGGGGGAATGGACCCTTGGCGGTGGTGGGGGGAGAGTCACCTGCCCACAGCCAGGTACCAGGCTGCACCCTCCGCCCTCATCCCCAGCCAGAGCCTGGGCTGTCCTGCCCTTGTCAGCCTGAGGAATATTCAGCGTTATCCCAGTGCCCCTCAGATGCCAAAAAGGAAAGTGCTGGGGGGAACTTGGGAGGTAGATTTCAAGGTTAGAAGGCTTCTCAGAGGATGGACTTCAATGGAGACCTTAAAGACTGTTTGGTGGGCCTGGGGCAGTGAGGGACCCCAGCTAGAGTCCAGAGCACTGCAGCAGAGCAGTCTCAGGCAGGGGCCCTATTTCGGTTTGCCAAGGACACACCTGGGGGCAGTCTCAGGATTCTCAGGCTGGGGGGTGGGAGGGGTAGGTAGATTTAAACCCTTCTAGTCTTCCCAAACCTCTTAGGATCCATTGGCAGTCCCTGCGCTGTGTGCCTACTGCCCACTTGCCCTCTCAACTGCAGCTACATTAGCTTTTTATGGTCTCCTCCATGCCCACTCCTTCTCTGCTTAGGGTCTAACTCACACTCTTCCTTTTGCCCCAAATACCCTTCCATTGATCACTTGTTCATCTTTCAAGTTCAGCTTAATCATGACTCCCTGCAGAAGCCTCCTGGGAAACTCCAGATCTATTTCCCCTGCCCTCTGCCTTTGCAGCTCCCTCTCCTTCATCTCACTCACCACAATTGTAAGTATATAGGAATTTGAGGGATGAGTTATTTTAACATCTTTCTTCCTTCACTATAAACTCTGAAAGGAAGGTCTGTATTGATTTAATGCTCCAACCCCAGTGCCTGGCTCGCAACAAAAATTTTTGTTGATTGCCTGTTGAAAATTTTCAACAGGCAGAAATCAGGTGAGGGTGCATTTTCAGAAGAGGAACAGCATAAGCAAAGCCTTTGAGGCCAGAGAGGACAGAATAAGTTCAGAAAATATTGAGGCCAAGGAGGACGGGGGAGCAAGGAGCCAGGTGATGGGTGAATGTGGGGTGAATGACAAGGGGCTTATTCTCCTGCTTGGGACTAAGGATGGGGTTGGCACCTGCCAGAGGGGAGGAGCACTGGTGCGTATGGAACCCCCTCACCCAAGGAAGATGCCTCCTGGAGATACTGTGCCTTACTGCAAAGGGGTGCTTGATTTGGGCAGCTGGGGACTAGGAGAAAGGTTGAGGGAGCAAAGTTCAAAGGAGAGAAGAGGTACCCTAGATTAGCCTTTTAGGTTTGCAGGAATTACTGAGGACTGGAACTCTGGTGAATTGAATTATGAATAAGTGAAGTAACACTATTTACACCCCATCCATATCCCTAAGGCTTTACCGTGTTCCAGCAAGTTCCAAGGACATGGGGCTACAGGCTGGAAGGTTGGGGGAATTAACACCCTCAAAACAGCCCTCAACCAATGACTGATGGAAGTGGTCTTTCAAATTCTCCTTTTCCTCACCCCTTGGGAGTGAATAACTCTGAGAATTGTTCTGTGCTGTCTCTCTGAGTCGTCGGTGGGCCGTGACAGACAGGACACCCCTGTGGGGCCCCCATATTCCAGTCAGCCTACTGGGTCGCTGCCATTCTGCCCACCCGATCTAGCTACACTAGGCTACACTGGGGCTCGCTGGGGTTGCTGGGATTTGGGGGTGGGCTACTTAGTACCACAGGGTGGTACTACCTAAGTGGCATGAGAGCATCACTGAACAGCCAGGGACGTTCTTCCCTTTTTCCTCTGGCATTGGGGAAGTGAGGGCAATAGTGGCTGCAGAATTTCAACTTGCCCTCCCTCTCCCTTCCCTCAGGTGGGCAGCATTTGGAGCCAATGCGTGGGATTGGGACCCCCAAAGCCCCACCCACATTCTCCTGACCAGCCAATCATTGACTCTGGTGTAGGTGGGGAGAATAATGATGTAACTGGTGGGGAGGGTAGGATGGGAAAGCTCTGGGAGGGGGCCTGATCCATTCCTTAGTCCGGGCTGCCCTGAGAGCCTCTGCCCTAGCACGTGACGCTCCAGCAACAATGGCCTTGGCTGAGACCTGCCTGTTCCTCTATCTGCAAACCTCTTCTCCCAGCTCTTCCAATGGCTGGCCCTTTCTTATCATTTTGGTGTCAGTTCAAATGTCACCTCCTCAGAGAGATCATCTGTAGCAGATATGATGACCACATCTGCCCCACACACAGCCTTTCGCACCCGCTGTTCCTGTCTTTGCTGATGGCTGAGATCTTTCTCTGACACAGGCAGGTGTGTCTGTGGGATGGGCCACACATGCCAGGGGGTTACCACCCTGGAGTAGCACTCAGCCAACAAAGGTGGATAATACTCTGTCTTCTTTACTTTTTGGTTAGCACCTGTCAAACGCATATCTACACCATTGCCCAGAAATCCTGCAGCATCGAGCCCCAGCTGCCACTGTTGTAACCTGTTCATTAGTACGTCCTTCGCTGGCTCCAGCCCTTCCCCATCTTACATCTCCACTCTCGACTGGGTCTTCCTGGGACCACCTCCCACATAGACTACTTGCCCTCCAATTCTTGGCTCCAGATCTGCTTCTGGGGACCCCCAATCTAAGACCCTGCCCTAGCCACTCGAAACAAAGATCCACCCATGTTTCCCACACCCTCCCTCGCCTCTCTATGTGTTTTATTTTCTCAGCAGAATTTTATGGTGATGCGAGATCATTTTGTTTTCAAGTTGGTGTGTCTCTCTCGATAGTCTATGAGTCCCACAACGGCTGGAATCCTCCCTGTCCTGTTTATTATTCTGGCCCAACTTAGTCCAGTGCTGGGCTCGTACTGGGCTATTGATGTCATTGTCAAGTGATGGCAGATTCCTTCATTTCATCCTCCCACCCTCTATGCAAGGTAGAAACAGCAGATTGAACCTCTGGGAGCACAGAGGGGTTGGACAAATTACCTGCAGCCCCACAGAGGTGGACGGGAGCCCAGAGTCTGCCACCCAGCCCAATGTGGTCACCTCTAAATGCTTTCTCTCCCAGGGAAGCACTCACCTGAGGGCCAGGTGAGGCATCTCCTCTGCTCGGGGCTCATGTCTGCCCTTCAGCCAAGGCAATGCTGTCTCTTAAGGGAATCTTTCCAAACCCCACCCACCTCCCTCTCCGAAGCTGGAGGCAGTAAGGGCTTGTCTCAGTCTGCTCCATTACCATTAACAAAATGGCCAGGGGGCTTAAACAACAGACATTTATTTTCTCACAGTTCTAGGGTATAGAAGTCCAAGATCAAGGTACCAAGTTTCAGGTGAGGACTCTCTTCTTGGCTTGCAGATACTGTAGCTGCCTTCTCCCTGTGTCCTCACATGGCCATTCCCCTGTGCACACGGAGAGAGAATGTTCTATTGTCTCATCTTCTTCTTATAAGGACACTAGTCCTATGGGAATAGGGTCCCACCCTTATGACCTACTTTAATCTTAATTGCCTCTTTAAGAGCCCCA
The DNA here is from genome assembly GCF_964194185.1 of Rhinolophus hipposideros. NCBI lineage: Eukaryota > Metazoa > Chordata > Mammalia > Chiroptera > Rhinolophidae > Rhinolophus > Rhinolophus hipposideros. Next base: position 17,501,116 of record NC_138068.1, read on the forward strand.
TCTCCAAATATAGTCACCTTAGAGGTTAGGACTTCGACATATGAATTCAAGGGGTGGTGGGCTCGATTCTGTCCATAACAAGGCTTCTTAAAAGAAAGATGATCCCAACGCAAGCTGGCCCCTCACTGCAAAGAACGCAGAGAAGCTGAGCACCCACTGTGAGCTGTGCTAACCCAGCAGTGGGACTGGTGCAGGATCATCCATCACCATCATGCCACAGAGTAGGAAAGATGAGCCCTCAGATAGCACGGAAGATGAATGAGGACGCTGACATGTGATTAAACTGGGATCCTCTGTTGATGGCTGATGACCCACTCTGAGTGCCAAGTTAGCACAGCCAGGACTCGGCTCTCAGCACCCACCAGGGTACCTATCCCTCTTCCCGCCAAGGATAAAGGATTGTCCCTCCAACCACACAACTCCCTGTCATCCCATAAGGCACTGAGGTGTACAATGGGATCAGCTCAGGTGCTGGGAACCATAAGGGACATCTTATCATTAGTCACCATTTCAGGCTGCCTGGCTCTTATTAATAATTAATAATAATAATAATAATAATAACACTGAATAAGCACTTGCTATGGGTACTTCAGGTACATTTCCTCATTTTCACACATCAAACCAGGGAGGTCAGAGTTAAGTCAGGTGGTGAGGGCAACAGTTTTTAGAGGAAACAGACAGAGGGGAAAGAGAGGGATTCCTTTATTCATTCATTTATCCATCTGTTTTTATTGAGCAACTACTATGTACTGTCATATCCACAAAGGTGAACAAAATCTCACAAGGTCTCTGCCTTCATGTGGCTACATCACAATTGGGGATATGTGATTAAAAAATGAATTAAATAAGATAATTTCAGGTAATGATGATCAATTAATTTAATTAAAGTGATGAGAGAAAGAGAAAGAGGAGAGAGAGAGAGAGAGAGCGAGAGAGAGAAGAGAAGAGAAGCACCTTCAAATGGGATGGTCACAGAAGGGCTCTTGAAGGAAGGGACATCTGAGATGAGACCTAGAGGTGAAAGGAGCTGGCCATGGGAATAGCTGGAGGGAGAGTGTTCCAGGCAGAGAGACCAGCAAGTGCAAAAGCAGGAATGAACTTGGTATGTCTGAGGAATTGAAAGAAGGCTCCTATGACTGGCTCTGCAAAGTGAGGGGAAGTGCGGGTGAAATGGTATCAGAAACATTAAATAGGCCTCATCGGTCAGGATAAGGAGTTGGGACAGTATTTTAAGTGGTATGAGATCCTTCTGGAAGGTCTTCAATAAAAGGGCTTTTAGTAGCTTTGAATTTTTGTTTTAAAAGGGCCACTGTGGATGCCATACAGAAGATAGATAGGAGGGCAGGAAGAGAGAGTACTTAAAGGCATTGAAGCCATTGAGACTTTGCAACATCACCATCACCATCACCTTCACCATCACCATCACCATCATGATCACTATTATCCATCACCAAAGACATTGAAGTGTTAGTGGCTTGGGTTAGGATGGTAGCAGGAACAAAGGAGTGAAGAGGGGAGATTGGGATGGATTTTGGAGGGAGATCCTCCAGAGCTTGTAGGTAGATTGTAGGGAAGAGGAAGGAATTGAGGAACAGAAACGGCAACTCCAGCTTAATAAATTCATTGCTGAATGAATGAATGAATGAATGAATGAATGAATGAGGCTTCACCTGCCCTGAGGAGACAGACCCAGGATAGGGGAAAGGAGGAAGGGAGAGACCTGGGACCATAGCAGATGAGATGGGTGGGGACAGGATCCCAGAGAAGCTGTTTCTGCAGTGCCCCCCCTTTAACAACTTGTCATGACTCCATCCCTCCTCCTTCTGTGTTCTCCCCCCAGTCCCTCTGGAAGGTTGCAGGTTTAAGGTATGGCCAGACCATGTTGAGAAACACAGCAAGATGTTCTCATCACCACGCTCCCATGGTAACTCACTGGAAGGACAACATTCACTGAGAGCTCGGCTGGGGAGAAAAAGACTTGAACAAAGTAAAAGTGACATTTAACTTGTGCCTTTAATGTTCAAACAGAATTTAAATATCATATTACAAAATGACAAGGTTGTACAAAGCGACGTTGCAAACATGAGAACTGTGAAGGGAGGTTTTACCTCTTCCCAGTTCTCTCGGGGCTGTTTCACAGCCATGGTGTTTGCTCTCTGTCCTGAGGGCCAAACCCTTCACCCTTCAAGGGGGTTTCAGAGAAGGCAAGGGGCGTGCCCAAGGCCACAGAGCCCTCTGGCTTTCTCTGGAGGGCTGTCCCACTATACATTGCTTTGAAAGCAATTTTTCCTTGGGTGGTGGTGGAGGGGAACCCTGCCTCTTGGATAGAGGTGCTGCATATTTTATTCTCCTTAGGGCTGGAAATCACGAAAAAACATTCGTGGAGCTCCAAGTCCCCAAGTGGTGCTGTCATGCAGCAAACATGGCGTAGGACGGTCATGATGGTCGGGACAACATAGGGTGAGGGCTCCCCAGAAAGGAGATGGCCCCAGCTGCGAGCCTTCTCCGGACCTGAGAGGCATAGAGGCATTTCGGAGGAGAAGACGCCTTGGAGGCAGAGCTAGGCCTTGTCCTTAAGCAGCTGCGCTCCCACGCTGGCACGCCGGCACAGAGCCCAGAGCCTGTACGGGGCGGAGGTGTGGCAACCAGGGCTGCTCCTTAGAGTCCAGGGCTTAGGTGGGGCTGTTTAATGACCCACTGGCCAAGGGGATTGGCGCGGTACAGATCTAAGAGGTAGGTATCTGGGTCCAGGCGATGCTCACCTGTGGGGAGCAGGGGGAAGAAGGATGAGGATGGTGGTTGTGGAAGCCGCTGTTGGCCTGCCCAGGGCCCCTGCCCAGCGTACCAACTTCCCCAAACCCCAGCTGTGTGAGCCTTGGCTTCTTTGGGTCACAGCTACTCCTTTCTCTGCAGAATTGACCTCCGCGGATGTCGGGTGCCTGGCTGGGAAAATTATGGCTCCGCCCCAGGGCAGCCCACAGCCAATGACTGACACAGAGGTAGGAAAGACCATGCTCCCCGCCTCTAAGAGGAACCACCCTGCTGCAGTTGGGACTCCAGAGCCCCCCTGTGGTCATGGCCAGACTACACCCGGTTTCCTCCTCTCCTTCCCTTGCAAGGCTCTTCCTAAGGAGTATCCCTGTTAGTTTACTCCCTAAGCTTTGTCTAAGCCTCTGCTCCTTGGTCAGTGGCTCTCACAGGGTGGACCCTACACCAACAGCATCAGTATCTCCTGGGAACTTGTTAGAAATGCAGATTCTCAGGCTCCAGCCACCTGTGTCTTAACAGCCCTGCAGGTGATTCTGACGCATTGCTAAGTTTGAGAATCACTGCTCTAAAGAAGGCAGCTGAGAACAGCTGCTCACCCCCGGTTCCCACAAAACCAGAGGCCTCTCGGAGCTGGACAAGTGCTTGCGGAATTCCTTAAGGAATCCATGGCCATTGGTCCACTTCAGCTAGGGTGGCCCAGAGGCATCAATTTCACTGATCGTACTGACAACCATCACACTAAACAAAAAATTCTGCCCTTTCCACACCTGAGGGCACTCTAGGCCCTACTCAAAACTCCAAGATGGAATCCTGAGGTGTGGCCACAAGCTGACCCCTAACCTCTCAGCGGCATTCCACCTGGTTTCCTGGGAGACAGAGACCTGAGCAGAAGGCTCAACTGGAGGTGGGCACCAGTCTCCCCCAGAAGAGCCCAGGAAGCCCTCCAGGTCAGAGAGCTCCAGGGACCTGGGCTCGGACCCTCTCCCCACTGGGAACTTACTGATATTCCCTCCAATTTCGTAGAGGACGGTGTTGGCTGACTTCATGGACCTGCTGCAAGACAGAGAGGAGAAAACTGCTGAGCTCTTCTCAAGGCAGCAAGACCAATGACTGCTTACAGACCCCAGGCCTGGACGGGGTGGTGCTCACTGATTTTGGGTCCCAGGTAGGAGATAAAACATAAGGACTCTCATGAGAGAGCCGGAGCCATGAAGGAGCCCAATGCCCAGAGGCAGGGAAAAGCCAGCCGGACGGCACTCAGAGAGGGCCAGCCATGGGTCCCCCACCACAAAGCCCCTACCTGCTGAGCATCAGAATGGAAGCTGGGTGGGATTAGGGATGACATGTGGGGACAGGAATCTGCTGTGACGGGCAAATTCTGAGTCAGGATGGATTATGGATATTGTATGATAATTATAGTTATCATGTAAGTATCATATAATCATCATATGAGTTCAATTCCACAACCTGTCCCCAGTTTGTCGTGTGGCACTGGGCAAGCCCCTTCCCCTTTACCATCTATCTGTACAAGGAAGAACTGGACTAGATACTTGCTAAGGACTAACAGTCCAAGAGTCCTTCCTGCCAACTCCAGCAAGGAAGCTCCTGAGAGCACATGCACTTCTTTTTGTGCCCGGAAGCCTTACTTCATGCCCCAGACTATACACCAGGTGCCTTGTCTTACATTCACATTATTTCCTATATGTCTTATAAAACCTAACACAGTTTGTAACTTGATACTGACTATGTGGCTCTTTGATTCATGTCTCTGTCTTCCACAGGGCTCTGAGTTTGTAAATCCGGGGCCCCTGTCTACTCTTTTCAGTGTGATTCTAGCCTTCCACATGGTGCCTGGTCTATAGCAGGCATTCATTAAGTACCTGTTCACGAAATGAATGCTATTATCATTATTATTTGAAGCCAAGAAGCTCTCTAAGAAGGTTAGAGAACCCAGTTCTGATCACTTCAGAAAGGGAAAGGCCAACAGCATGTGCAACCCCCGTTAATGGCCTTCAGCTCTGAGGTGCAGACCCCTCCTTGCACCCGCTCCCTGCTCCCTGCAGGGGAAAGGCTCCTGTCGCGGGGAAGTGCCCCTTACCGTGGGAGGAGGCTGTTCTTGTCCTCACTGCCCTCTTGACCCTGTGAACCAGGGCTGAGGCACTCTGTGAACTGCCTGAGGACATGGGCTACTTTGGTGCTGGGGGTCAGGGGCACCTCCAGGGGATCTTTGATAGGCCAGGCCACCTGGATCTTTGCCACTTTGGGAGTCTGCAGAGAGAGAGATATCCATAGGCAGACGCATGCACATCTGGAATTCAAATGTGTGTGCATAAACACTCTTTTTATGTGCACTTACACAAATCCCCATGCTAAAACTACAAAATGCACACATTGCAAACACACCAGTCACTTGTGCACAGGTCCTGCCTTGTGCACTTGCACACGTTTTCCAAAGCGTGCATAACAAACAGGCATAGACACATGCATGCACATGCATTCATCCTCGGACACAGCACAGGAGTGCATGCAATGCGCCTACAAACACCTGTACGCGGGTTTATATAAATACTCGTCACGCATGCACACACACACAACGCGGCACTAGTCAATTGCTCTGTGAACTCTAATAAGGACCCCTGTTCAGGGCTCCTCCCAGGGACTCTCAGTATTCAAGGAAGGCCCATCCCTTTTATTATCCTCCTCCTGGCCCCAATCACCCCACACCTCACAAAGCAACCCCCACTTTTCCTACCCCTGGTCAGGCACGCAAGAGGCTGCCTAAGAATGGGGCAAGGGAGATAACTTCTAGCAGTCCCCACACCGCACAAGTTTCCTCTTTCCTCAGTCATGTCAGACACCGGCTGCTCGCTCGATGCGTGGGGTCGGCGCGTCCCCTGGTGGCCGAGGTCGGCAGCGCCGTTCCTGGCCGCTTGGGAGCGAGTATCTGGATGATGCGAACACACCAGGCGCCCTGTGGCCGCTCCTGGAGCCTTTCTCCATCCGCCTGGGCGGGGCGGGGGGGGGCGGGGGACACTCACCGCCTCGGGCCGATTCCCTGCCTTGTCCCTGTCCGCGTGTATTCTTCGCAGCCAGGTCTTGAGGCCTCCGTCGCAGAGCTGGGGGCGCCGGCTACTGCTGTCGTTCACTTTTCGCACCTGGGCGACCAAGAAAGAGGCGACCTGGCCAGAAAGTAACAAGTCTTAGCAGGGGCATGGAGCTGCTGGGGTGAGAGGCAGAGCCCACCAGGGTCGCTATGGCCTCTTTCTTGTCCCCGCACTCCACACAGGGCCTGGTTGTTGAACTTGGGGCTGAAGCCCTAGTGGTGGGAGGAGCGTGGCACCATGTAGCCTCTAAAGAGAGCCATGGAGTAAGGGACTCTGAGAAAGCCAGGCTTTGAGGTTAGTGGACAGTGGTCTCCCCAGACAGAAGCTGGAAAGTCCTGCACTTGCTCTGAGACAGCTGTTGATTGGCACACTCAGGCATGGGTGTCACCAAAACCATGTATGGCTAAGGCTCAGAGAACCCCCAGCCAGCCCTGCACTGGTGAATTCCCACAGGGACCCCCCAGATCAACCCATACCCTTCTCTCCAATCAGAACCCTGCAGAGGGAGTCCAGAGAATCCAGACTCCATGGAGCTGATAATAAGCAGCATGTGCCCTGGGGTCTGATAGGCCTGGTTCCATTCTGGGCTCCTCTACTTACTGGCTGTGTGATGCCTAATACATAGCAGAAGGGTGAGGGGGAATTCTTCCATTTTATTTATCTACATCTGTGTTGCCTGAAACTTTTACAAGAAGACATGTAAGCATTTCTTGAATTTTTGAAACTCCCTACAATAAAAAGGTATTGTAATGGAAAGTGTTTTAGTAGCCACATTACCTCAGAGAACTGACAGGGCATAGAGAAGGCAGGAATTATGGGCATTTACGTGTGCCTGTATGGGGGAGCAGTGGGGGTTTTCCACGGAGGAATTGACTCTTGAACTAGGTCTTGAAGAATGAGCGGAGGGCACCAGGCTTCTGTCCTTTCTTTAAAAAGTAAGGATATTCCAGGCAGAATAAATGCATAAGCAAAAACTCAGAGGTGTGAAGTACAGGATGAGTTTGGAGAACCCGCTTGCATTTGGTGTGTTTAAAACATAAAGGAGTGCCTGGGAGTCATGAGGGAGAAACTGGGAAGAGTCAGGGAGTTTCACTTGCTGGTTTCTGGAATAAAAAGCTATCTTAATGACTTTATGGGTGGAAGGAGGGATAGGAAGCATGAAGGAAGGGAGGTATGGAGGGGGGAGGGAGAAAGGTAAATGGGTGGATGGATGGATAGATGGATGTGTGGAGGGGTGCATGGATTGGTTGGTGGGTGGGTGAGTGGGTGGATGGGTGGGTAGGTAAATGGAAGGATGAATGGAGACATGGACAGAAGAGGCTTCACATTTCCAAATGAAGTGGCCTGGTCATCAGTGGTGGGCAGGGCTACCTGGTGTCCATGGGAACATTGAGTGCTAGCGGGAATTTCTCAGTGTTCCTGCTCTGCCCTCAACTGTCAGCAGGCCTCACATGCCCATACCACAGAGGGGTCTCTTTCCCTAATCTTGCTTCTCGCCCTTGCTTTGGATTGTTACTCAAGGCAGGCTCATGGGGGCAGGGGTGTTTTGGTGACCCGGCTCAGGCCTCTCAGGGGAGTGGGGTTTTTTTCAGCAGTATTAAATTTTTGATATGAGGGAACTATTTGTGGGAGCTCAGGGACCACCGCCCTTAATCAGTGGTAGACCAGATGGCAATGGATTGACTGAGCAGTGTGGTAGTGTGGGCACCTTTTGGACGCTAAAGCAAGGGAAAAAGAGGACACTGGCCGTACATAGGATCCAACAAAGGTCCCAGAAGAGACAAAACTAGGGATTTGAAAGGACAGTACCTACAATCATGGATGGCACAGGCAATAGGACAGCTGTACCCAGAGGGGGACAGGGGCCTGTGCCTGCGACCAGATGGATACCACCTCCACTCCCGTTGGCCCGCAGCACTCACCGTCCAAAGCAGGTCCTGATAATGCACCATCATCTGCACCACCTCAGCTGCCCCCTCTGCCAGCTGCTTCTCCTTGCCCTTGGGGAGTCTGGGGGGCTGCCCTTGGTGCAGGAAGAGATTAGGGGCCATCACTGTGGAAACATTCCACAGAGTCATCTTGTTGCTCTGCTCCCGGGCCACCACTTTCCTGAGGAATTCCAGGAGTGCCTGGGGAAGAGCACAGAACCTCCCTCAAATCTTAGCTCATCCCTTGGGCTCCCCACTTTCCCCAGAACACCTGGCTGTGTGACTTGGGGGCACTCTGAAGGAGACAGGGGCTGGAATAGAGGTTTCACTTCCAGCTTTGCCATCAGCCTACCCCATGACCTCTCTGTGTCTGTTTCTTGCTCTACAAAATGTGGCCCCAAATCTTCCCCTTCCCTGCTCCCTCAGAGACTAATGAGACATCCAGGTCAGACTGCAACTCTCAGACAGAAAAGAGCCACAGTCTGGGACGTGGGTCTCTTCCTGGCAAGCCCCAAGACAACTCCTTTTCCTGGATCTGGGGGTTCTGAATCTACCCAAAACGAAAGGGGAAGACTACAGAAGCAGAGACAATGGCGAGTAAGGAGGGAGGTGATGTTAGCTGCCATTTATTAAGTATTCTTTGTGTTCCTGGACCCTTAGTCAGCACCTTACATGCATTTGTCACCTGATTTAATCCTCCCAACATCCCTATAAAGTAGGTTCTATCATTTGTACCCATTGCACAGAGAAGGAAACTGTGGCTTGGAGAATATGCCCAAGGCCACATAGCCAGTAAGGATGAAGGGAAGGAGGGGGGATAGAAGGATGAAAAGATGAATGGATGAATGGTTGCATGTTGGATGAGGATGGAAGGAAGGAAGGGAGAGAGAAAGGGGAAAAGGGAGGGAGGGAGGGAGGGAGGGAAGGAAGGAGGGAGGAAAAAAGAAAGGAAGGGCACATATTGAGCGCCCAAAAGTACCACATCTTTTACTCTATGATTCCTTATGTGTTAGCTCTTATATCCCCAAAACAATTACACAAATGTTATTATCCTGTTCACTGAAAAAGAAACAGAAATTCAAAAAGGCTCAACAAAGCTAAGGCACAATGAGGGGAGGCCACTTGAGCCCACCTCTCTCTAGTTACAAAAATATGTTCTTAGGGCCTCTTATGTCCACATCAGACAAGGATTCCAATACACCTGGGGCTTCCTCACACCTTCACCCTAGAGGTACCTCTTGGGTTTGACCCAAGAACAGCCAGGAGGGTGCTGGGAGCTAAGCAAAGGCTGCACCCAGACCCAGCCCCCAGTCCTGAGCACCCACTCATATAATACACAGTGGAAGTTCCCTAAGAGAGTATTTCCCAAGCTGGTGCTCCATAGAACACCCTGCTATGCAATGCTTTCCGTAACAAAAGAGGTCCATGAGCAACTATTTGCTCTGTCCCACTTGGAGCTTAAGCATATCAAAGGCACCGAGAAGTCTGTTGGAAAGAATGACCCTTACCCTTGGGTCATTAACTCAGTGTTTACCCACCTCATTGGAACCCTTTTCCCCTGTAACACCTGTTAGCACCACATAGAACTGACGTTCGGCATCGCACAGTCCAGTAAGCACTATCCTTTCAGGACTCATCTGCTTTCTTTAGGGAAAAAGCCTCAGGAAAGCCTTGGCCATCACCGTTGGCCATCACAGCAGCCCTGCACCTGGCGGAGTTGTTGAATGAATGAAGGCGCACATTCGGAGCCTGTTACTGTGGCTGTGGGCTGAGAGGAAAGAGTGGAGGCAGCTTGAGGTAAGGGTTACCTTCAGGGCATTTCGGTTGGGTTCCGGCAGGATCAGGATCAGCAGATGGAGAGCCTGCAGGCGCTGCTTCAGGTGGGGGATGTCTGGGGGACAGGGAAGGAGGACTTAGTCTCAGGTCGCCCAGGGAGGCTCAGGGACTCTCTCCTTTGACCTGGAGGCCCCTTCTTGGGGAGGGCAGATTCCAGAGCTGGAAACCAGGGACACCCTTCTTTATAAGGCCTGGAACTGTTTCCTGGGCCAGCGTCAGCTCAGAGCCCTGACCAGTGCTGGTTGGAGGTTCCTTCTCTATACCGTGTGAATAAAAAGTAACACACACGTGTGCACACACACGTGCGCGCACACACACGTGCGCGCACACACACATGCCCAGATGTGCAGTCTGAGAGGTATAGCCCAGAGTCAGAAAGGCAGTGGGCCAGCCATCACCCTAAGGAGGGGAGATGGAAAGCTCAACTGGTTTAATGAAACCCTTTGTGTTTTGAGGGTTGAAAAGGAAAAGCTGTCCCACAGCGGGGGTCAGGGTCTCCAGGGAGGAGAGGAGATGGTAGGTATAGAATTCAGAGAAAGAGTTCACCGGAGCCAGACCAGACCCATCAACTGAGAGCTAGTTGGTCCCTGGAAGATGGCTGTGTAGGGGCACACAGAGGCTGAGCACCCAGTGTGGCATTTATTCATTCACTCACTCACTCAACAATATCATCAAGTAGCTACTAGGTGCCAAGCTCCAATCCAGGGACCTGGGACATAGCAGTGAAGGAAGCAAACAGGTGACATATTTGTGGAGCTTATGTTTCAGGGGAGAAGACAGACAATAAACAAGCAAAAAAATATCTAAGTATCTTCAGATACTGATTCATGCTAAGAAGAAAATAAAAGACTATTATGATAGGTGGTGCCTGGTAGGCAGGCATGCCACGTCAGGGAGGGCCTGTATGAGGAGCTGACACTGAGCTGACCTCTGAACAGCAAGAAGCAGCAGCCAAGGGATGAGGGAGGGGCAGATTTCCAGACAGAGAGAGCAGCAAGTGCAGAGGCCTGAAGAAGGAGAGAAATGGGCCTGTTAAAGCCAGATGGAGGGGAGGGAGGGAGACCAACAAGAGGTGGCTCAGGGATAGCAGGGACTGAGCAAAGAGGGGGGGCCCTGTGGCCAGACAGGGAGTGAGAGTTTATTCCAAGTGGGTTGTGGAGGGTGTGAAGCCATGAAGAGATATGATCTCATCTGATCTGTATGAAAAGCCAACACTAGAGAGGATTTCTCTGGGTCCCGGCCCTCTGGCTTAGGAGTGGAGATCAGACTACCTGAGCCCTGAGGCTCTCTGGAGAATGAGAGAGAGAGAGAGAGAGAGAGAGAGAGAGAGAGAGAGAGGAGAGAGAGAGGGAGCGTGCCCGCGCCTGGGCTTCCTTCAAGGTTGCAAGCAGGATCTCAGGCAGTTGGCTTTATTCTTTTGAGAGAAATAGAAGTGACTGTATTTATACTCTGTGGATTATGAAGTTCAGTTGTGAACATAAATATGCAGGATATAATTCAAGGGGGAGCTGTACGATACAGGCCAATCCGCACACAGATAGGTGGACATGCACACACACGTGTGCCCACAGATGCACATTTAGACGAACCTGATAAGCGGGACCCCATGGGTATCGTGAAGGAAAGAAAACTGGTCCATGTGTGGACCACTAAGGGCTGCAATGTGCAGAACCTTACCCTCCTCTTCTCCCCGTCACACTATACACACACACACTCATGCCCATACATATATAATACACAGACATGCGCACATGCTACACACACACGACACATACATACCACACACATGCACACATGTGCTCACGTACACATATGCACACACACACGTACGCACATCCTCTCCCATCAGCTCCCAGGGAACAGGTAGTTCTGCCTTCCCACCACTTCCCCCTCCAACCCAGGCCATCCAATGCTCTTCTCCCCAAAAGCAAAGGGCTGGGGGACACTCACTGGGCACCACAGCGAAGGCCGGGAGGTACTCAGCAGTGAGCAGAGGCGTTGGTAGCTCCCGGATGAACCTTTTGAGCAAATCGGATGCATCATTGTGGCGAACCTCTTCCCAGCTAAACAGGCCAGTGTAGAAATCTCTCTCGAGCTTTTGTTCCAGTCCCTGAAGGAAGGAGGCGCACTAATGAGAAGTTGGCCCAAGATTCCAGTATAAGATGCTCTACCACTTACTTCTCTGGGCCTCGCTTTTCTCATCTGCAAATTGGGGACAATAATAGCACCTACCTCGTACTATTGATAAGAGGATTAAGTGGCCTAATGTGTCACTTGGCACAGGATTTCGCTCAACAAATGTTGGCTGTCTGACTGCCGGGCCCACACTCCGAACATTTGGGCCCACATATTGTCTTGTACCATCTCCACCCTTTCGAACCCTCCTGGAAGTCTAAGACCCAAACAGAGACCAAAGACAGAACACTGACAGGCTGGGAACTGGATTCTCTTCTGGCTTAACGCACATGTGAAGCTGCTGGGCGGTGCAGCCTGGAGGAAGTGGGGGAACCATTACCTTGACCCTGGCCTGGGATCCAGGTACCCTGAGAATGCCTTCCGTGTCTAGTCCTCTCTTTTCCAAACAGGACAACAGCTATGAGAGAAAGAACCCAACATTTAAACCAGAAACCACGTAAAGGTGGAATCAAACTAGTGTGTTTGTCTCCCATGAAAACCAGGAAGAGGAAAGAGCTAGGAGAAGGTCGCCCTCAAAATAAGAATAGCACCTTTCTTGGCCATTTCCACGAGACACGCATTGTTCTGAGAGATTTTTTTTCTCAAATATGCATTTTTCTCAATCAATGTTTAATAAGACAAGGATACTGTTATTATAACCCCACTTCACAGATTCTGAAAGGCAGACTCATTGAGGTTCAAAACTTCACCCCAAGTCTCAGCTACCACGTGTCAGAGTCAGAATTTGAACCAAGGTCTCATGGTTCTAAAGTTCACGCTCTTATCCCCCAGGCTAGACATCCCCCAACAGTGATGCCCAGCGCCAGCCTTTCACTGGCTAAATGAGCCCAACCTGGAGACAACTTACAGCTTGAAGGACCAGCGGGACCTGGGTACTGGGGAGGGCTTTACGGTCCGCTTCCAGCAGGGCTTCGAGGGACACGCCGAAAAGGCAAGTTTCTATGGGAAGTCGAAAGAGCAAAAGGGGCATTTCATTTCCTGGAATGACAACTGGGCTCCAGTGTGCACGATCCCCGGGCAACTAGAATCATTCCTTTCCCTGCGTCAGTACTGAGCTCTCTGGACAGTGATTGAGCTCCAACTGCTCTCAAGCAGAACACATGGCCTCAGCAATAATGAAGACGTTACATGCATCACAGAGCAGAAAATCCCAGCTGGAGAAAGGGGTGTTGAAAGGAAAACATGCTGCTGCCCCAGGGAGCACTGGGTACCATCTGTAGCAGTGGGCTGGGGTAGAGGGTCTACTCTGCAGGGATGGGCCACGTTCCCAGGTCTCCTCCACCATCCTGCCTTGCAGTCTTCTCAGGTAAACACCTTCTTTCAAATCTACTCTGCAATGTCCTTCCTTCTCCCTTCACCTGCCTACCCCTTTCTCTACTAAATCCACACACCCTTTGCCATGTGAATTTGCAATTCTTCCCATGAAAGAAGCAGAAAATGTTTCCCTACTTCTTGCTAGTCAGCCAGGTGATGGCTTCCGTCAATGGGACCGTTGCCTCCATGTTGCAAGCAGAGGCTTCAAGCGCATTGTATGGTAGGTTTGCCCTCTTGTGCTTCTGCCATTGTCATGAAAGCATGCCTCAGATGGCCTGCTGGTCTCAGGAGGATAAGCGGACCCAGCCCCAGCTCACAACTTGGAACCAACCCCCAAGATTCACACACAAACCTACCAGCATGAGTAAATAATTATTGATTTAAGTCATGCGTTTTGGGGTTGCCTGCTATGTACATTATTGTGGCAATAGCTGAATCAGATGATAACTGGGAAATGTCCATAAACCTATAATATTAAGTGGCGGGGAAAAAGGTATGCACACGTGGTGGCAGGTGGGGAGGGAAGGAAGATGACACACTAAAAGTTAGTAGTGCTCATATGTGAATTGTATTTTTCCTTTTTGGATTTTACTCTATTTCCCAACTTTCCTATAATGAGCAGGAATTGTTTTCATGTGCAGAAAACAATACATATGCCAGAAGGCAATAAAGCAGCCAAGCGTGTTTTGGTAGAAGGTTCCCCACGCAGCTCTTTGATGAGAAAGCTAGGACGATAGCCACAGGGTTTTTGATGAGCTGGGGACTGCTGACCTGTTGCTTTCCTCTTCCCTGCCTTGCTCCTTTTCAGGTCCAAGCCCAGGACGTCACAGAGTGCAGTGAACTCGATGAGGGCCAAAGCACGGATCTTTTTCATGTCTTCCAAGGACAAGTCTCCTGTCCTCGTCAAGCCGAGTCTGCCTTTGGGGATCCTAAACTTCTAGGGAGGCAAGCAGAGACCATCGCTCAAGCCCTGGAGTCCAAGTGTGTTGCGGCTCCACCTACCCGCCCCCCCACCCCGTCGCCGAGTCCCCTCCCCCACCCCCACGAGGCGGTTTGGAGGAGGAAGAACAGAGTGGATGAGAGCAAGGGGCTCAGGATTTCATCCCAGGTTCCAGTCCAAGCTCTACCTCTGACTTACTGGGTCACCTTCTTAGACCCTAATTCCTCTCCCGTAATCATAAAATAGTGCCTATCTCATAAGGTTTTTGTGAGGGTAAAATGGGCTAGGGATATAAAGTGCTTAGAATGCCAAGCCCTTGGGGAGACTCCAATAAATGTCAGCTGTTTTTCACTGCCTGTATTCCAACGTGAGGGGCTGGAGAGAGGGATCACGCCCTCCCCCACAGGCCTCACTGCTTCTATTCTGGTCCTTTGTTGCTCTCTCTCACCCCATCTGCCCCATCTCCGGCTCCAATGCTCCTCGTCCTCACTTGGAATAATGACAGAATTATTGAAAAATAAACGATGCTCGACGGCGCCATCTAGAGGCAACAGTGGGGGATCTGCAGGCAGCTCCGGGCCTTCCGGCTGCCAAAGGTGAAAAACAGCCAAGAGCCAGGGTCAGATTTGTTGAGTTTTTGCCTGGAGGACTTGGCCAGATTATGCCCCAGTGCCCATTCGAGGGTTCTAAGAAGGGAAAGGACGCGTGCTGTGCTTGTAGGTAATAACGTTATGGCTATAATACAGCCTAGTGCTTGATGGATGGCCTATGGAGTCACTTTCTGGGTTCAGGTTCGGATTTTACCTGTGAGTTTGGGTCAACAATGTTATCTTTATGTGTGTCAATTTTCTCCCCTGTGAAATAGGGCTAGTGACAGTATCCACTTCACAGGGTTTTACAGGAGATTGAATTTGATAAAGCGTATAAAACCCAGTGTCTGACACATAGTGAGTACTCAATCATTATAACTATTACTAGTTTTAAAGTTTATTTACACAATGTGGTATCTTTAGCATTATTAATTATTATCATCACTTATAGTTTAATAGGGGAAATCAAATCCTCAAGGCTAGAAGATGAGATAATGGTGAACATAAGTTATCCCTGATGCTTTAAAAATAGAGTCATTCTTTAAAATTTCATTTGATGTACTATGGGTACATGAAGATATTATCACTGGGAGAAATTAAGTGAGGAGTGGATGGAAACTCTGTACTATTTTTGCAACTTCTTGTGACTCCACAATTATTTCAAAAGAAAAAGCATATTCGAAGGGATGAAAGTACTTTCATATTGGATTAGAGATTACTGCAGGGGTGGGGGCAGTAGAGAGTGATGGTCGGTCGGGGGGCCTGGCCACCAGCCCTCGGGAGGCATCCTCACCGGCAGGGAACCCTGGCTCCAGGTACAGGTGCTTCTCAGGGGCGGCCCGCCCCTCTGCAGAAGCAGCACAGCTTGTTCCGAGTAGGCAGAGTCCATGTGGAAGACTTCCTCCCTCCCAGCCTGCGCCTGCAGCCCCTCAGGCTTTGCTGCTGCTGGGGAAACAGAACCGAGAGGCAGTCAGGACCGGCTGCCTCCCTACCGCCTCCAAGCCCAGAGCTTGTGCCCTTGCTCAAGCCTACTAAACTCAGTAGCAATCTCCTAAGGTCAGGAGGCTGAGATCATGACCCCAGGAAGCAAGTCCTTAGGCTAAGGACTCAGGCCCTTTGCCCCAAGAAGTGATTTCCCAGGCTCAAGCTCAAAGTCCCAGGATCAAATCAGTAAGCTTAGGACGCGGGCCCATTGCCCCAGGAAGTGATTTTCCAGGCTGAGGCCCATGGGCCTGATGGGGAAACCCCACGCAAGGGCCCAACTTGTGCCCTTGGGGTTCCTTCCTACTGCCCTCAAGCAGGGAAGGCAAGGAAGGAGCAGGAGAAGGAAAATGCTCAGAGGTGTTCACCTTCTCTTACCTCACAGAACAACCCCTTTGTGCAGCCTGGAGGATCCCTAGGGCCCCCGAGAATGAAGGCCACTTACCTGGAGGAGACTTAGGAGTCCCGGAACTGAGCTGGGTCCATTTCATACCCGGGTCCCCATTCTCTGAAGACATTTCCTATGCAAATTACAGATAATTCCCAATTAGTTGTGTGGGAAGCAGATAATACCCACACAACCCTGGGAAATAGAAGACATGCACGACCCATTCTTCACAGCCAGAGAGAGCAGCTAAAGCTCAAACATCTGGCCCAAGATCCCATAGCTGCAAAGGAGGGAGATAGGCAGTGGGACCCAGATCCGTCTGCCATCAGTGCCCATTGCATGAATCATGTGTTATTCCATTTCAAATCTATTCCAAGAAAGGATCGAAGGCCCACAACCTGTCAGGTTACAAGTGCCGGCAGGATATACACATGACAGTATAAAGTATTGTAATTGTACTCATAATCGTTATGTATAGAGAGAACCTGAGGTTTCAGGCCTACCCAAGGACACAGTGACAACAGGCAAATATACCCTGCATACACAGCAGGCAGACCTACACACATGGGGACACTGCCATGCAAGCACGTATGCAAGCATACACCAACACAGGCCTGCAGCAGAAGCACTACACCCCTTAAGACGTGGTGACACCACAATGGGCCCAGGCAGACAGGGCCTGCAGTGACCTTTATGCCACTTACTTACCCCTGAATTGAAGCCTCCAAAGATGTCCCTGACATCTCTGACAGGTGCCTTGTGGCGTCTTCGGGCTGAGCGGTTGTAGATTTCCAGCCGGCGGCACACAGCAGCCACCTGGGTCTGTGTAAGCGTGGACAGGAGCCTCCGGGGATGACTGTCCAAGCCCAGGCCACCAAGGAGGCCTGACAGGCCTGTGTCCTGTAGCCACTGGGATTCGATTTCTCCTTCTGCCAACAGAGGGAGAACACCCAGGTAAACACACATAGGTACACACTCAGCCGCATGCACTAACCAAAGGCACACGCAGAAACATACTCCTGGGTGCAAAATTATCCACATATCTGACTGTGAGACCCACTAACACCAGCCACACTCTTCAATGGGGAGAAGACCTAACAAAACATCTGAGAATTTGGGGGCCACGGATGGCACTAACCAGTATCTGGATTTAAATTGATAATACTGTGTTCTCTAGAAAACAGTAGGCTGCGGAAGGACGTCTGTACTGATTCTAGAATGTAGCAATAAACTCACTCCCCTACCCAAATCTGGAAGAAACCACCACAGGATCACATGGGCCCAGCTGAGGAGAGCGTGAGCAAGAAGTTGGTGTCCCCTTGGAAAGTCCCGCTCTATTTAAGACTTTATTTGGGTTGGAATCGTCACCCTAACTATGCTGTGTAAGAAAACCGCCATTCATCCAATCGAGGGACCTACTGAGACTGCAGGTTCCTGGGTCCCACTTCCCGAGATTCTGCCCTAGGAGTTCAGGCTCAGGACCTGGGAATCTGCATGTGGGTCTGTCGTGCAGGGGACCCTGCTCGCTGCGCCATTTGTCATGCGGGGCATCCAGCGGGGTCTCAGCTCCTGCTCCCTGCCCAAGAACGCAGGACACGGTAAGGCCAAAAAGGAACACCCACGGAGCCATAGATAGGGGAGTCAAACCAATATATTCTCGCTGGCGGCTGGGCTGGAGACACAGGAAGCAGGATCTACATAATCTGCCTAACAGCAGTCCGTGCTTGCCAGCCACCATCTTCTTGCTAGCCCCCATTCCTTTCTGCTAGTGTAGCCACAGCCATTATATTAGTGGCCAATGGCTTACGGGTTACAGCTGATGGCCAACTAGCCACAGCTGCTGGCCATCTGATCACAGTTGATGGCCATTTACTACCCGAGCCAGCACCTTTCTATGTGAGGCCGAGAGCCTGGAAATTGTTTTTTGGGGGCTTTGTCCTCACAGGGTCCCCACCCCATCCCCTGCCCCACCACCCTGAGATGATTCTAATAGAATAGAGCCTTCAGATCACACTTGAGAAACACTGGCCTGGCGAGTTCCTCCCTTATTATGGGGAAAACAGACGAGAGCTGGGGAGAAAGTTGTACCCATGTGTGAGCACTGGATTGGTGCAATGTATTTAGCTGTGAAAAGTTTGACCAAGTTGGTCAACCAGGTGCTGGTGGTTCAAAAATCAAAACTGCTTTATGACAGCCTGTGTTGCGCAGATAAACCAGACACAGAAGTCTTTCTCCAACATCACCTCTGCACTTGGGAATCAAAAAAACTCTTCCAGGGCAGCTGCGACTTTGTGGGTCCGCCCCTGATTTGCACCAGCTAGTGATCGTACTGAGTCTCCTGTGATACCAGGACCCTCTCTCCTTCCTATAACCATGGGATCTTATCCAAAGAACCAGTGTTTCCTGAAATGCAGACACTCACGCACCACCTGTATGATTTTATCTGTATCTCAGTAGTCCTGTACAATTATTTACTAAATATTTTTCCCTTATCATGGGTTACTTAGAATTCCACTCGAATGTTAGCTCCACAAGGAGACAAACTTTGTTTTGTGTTTACTGTTGTATCCCAGGGCCTAAAACAGTGCCTAGTAAAGAATAGGCACTTATAAATATCTGCTGAATGACCTCATCTAAGGAGGCACATAATCTAACTTACATTATTAAAAGAGTGTTTTGACTGTTGTGTGGAGAACAGACAGCAAAGAGCAAGGGTGGAGCAGGGAGACCATGAGGAGGGTACTGCATCAGTCCAAGCGAGAGATCAAGTCCTTGCATGTTCTCGTTGGTGTCTGGACCTCTCACGTGTCTCCCCGGAATGAGGGCCTCCCTTCCACCCTGCAGCGCCCTCCAGAGCTCCTCACCTTCTGGTAGCCGCCCTTCACTCCCACTGCCATGCTCTGCTTTCCGCTCATCCCTCTGTTGGATCTGCTCCACCTCCATCCAAAAGTCATCCATGGACAAGGTCTCCGCGGAGGACAGCCGAGAATGGGAGCATTTGGCAGGGTGTGCTCGTGGGGGATCCTTCTGGGGAAGCTGACTCATTGGGCCTGAGGAGGGGCCAGAGCTGCAGCAAGCGGGAGGGAGGAGAAAAGTCAGGCAATGCCCTGCTCATGATGGGGTTTGTGGTTCTCCTGAAATCTGCCTGGAGCTTCTGAGAGCTGGGCGAGCTTCCTGAGCATATTTCTCAGGGGTGACAGACACACAGCTAGTCTCAGCAAACTGATCAGTTTACCCGTCAGCCCCTCAGAATCACTTGGAAACCAATAATGCTGCAGAGAATGGAGAAAGGGCTCATGGCCCTGCTTCTTTCTACCTTCTTGGGCAAGGAAAACAACCTTGGGCACACATACGGTAGAGTAAACATCGAGAAGAGGGAATTAAATACCAGGATGTACGAGGAAATTATAGTGTAGCTCCTGACCGACCTCATTGAATTTTTACCCAAAATGTCAATTATCTCCTCCCTACTCACACCCCCTTATTTGTGAATATGACTTCCACAGTCCTGGCTTTCCTATCTATAATGTGTAACCACCTCAACTCCTCCTCTCCTTCAGTCAAATCTGAACAGACTGAAGGCCCAGATCACAGAGGTACTGCCCACCAAATGAGCCAATCAGATACTCTCAAGATGTTGAAACAAGAGATAGAAGGGGTCAGTGTCAGGTCCATGAATTGGGAAGTCATGTGAAAATGGTGGGACTGGAATAGCCAGTTTCCTAAGACAAGCCCAGAGAGGCCCCTCTGACACCCTAGAGAGATGGGGGAGGGACCAACCTCAGCTGGATTTTCCAGGCCCCAGTCCCAGGTCTCCTGGTTAAGCTGACAGCTATGTGGTTTACCCTCAGAGCCCCAAATCCCTGCATCTCCTCTTCTGCACAAACTACGTGATACCACTTTGTGCAAATAATCCCAGAATAAGAGAGTGTAGGTCTCCTGGCCCAGATAAATGATATTCTGGTGCTTCGAATGAGCTTGGGAATAAAATCTCTATGCTGCTGCCCTTGAGAAATGGTGGATTGGGAGCAGGAGTCCACATAGACCCTGAGACATATCAGCAAAACAGATCATAAACTGCCCTGTCACCAGAGAGAGGAAACACGAGTATATGCCCAATATCCTCTAATAGGAGAAAGGTATATTTTGCAAATTCTACAGACATTTGAGTTCGGTAATGATCCCAGGCAAGATTATAGAACGAAGTCCTTATTCCCTCTGGAAACAGACAAAAGGCAAAGAAAACAATAAACATAGATGGTCTAAACTGCCTGATGAAAAGAAAAAGACTCAATTGGCTTTTTTTTAATTTTATGAAATTTATTGGGGATGTTGGTTAATAAAATTATATAGGTTCCAAGTGTACATTTTTATGTTACATCATCTATATATTGCATTACGTGTTCACCACCCAAAGTCAAATCTTCTTTAGTCCTCACATATTTGATCTCCTTTACCCTCTTCTACCACCCCCCTTCTGTCCTTACCCTCTGGTAACTACTAACCTGTTGTCTGTGTCTATGAGTTGTTGTTTGTTTGTGTGTCTTATTTATTCATTTGTTGTTTTCAGTTTTATATCCCACACCTTAAGTGAAATCGTTCTTGTCTTTTTCCACCTGACTTATTTCCTTTAGCACGATAGTCTCAAGATCCCTCCATGTTGTTGCAAATGGCATCTTTCATCTTTTCTTATGGCTGAGTCGTATTCTCTTATACACATGTATTACATCTTCTTTATCCAATTTGGCTTTTTAAAAAGTCATCCATTGTTGCTTTAAAAAACACACCCATACCCTAATCATCAGGGAAAGGCAAATTGAAACCACAATAAGCTATCACCTCACACCTGTTAGAATGACTATTATCAAAAAGACAATAGATAACAAGTGTTAGAGAGGAGGTGGTGAAAAGGGAACCCTTGCGCGCTGTTGGTGAGATTGTAAACTGGTACAGCCATTACGAAAAACAGCATGGAGTTTCCTCAATTAAAAATAGGATTACCGTGTGACCCAGCAATCCCACTTCTGGGTATATATCTGAAGGAATTGCAATAACTATTTTGAAGAGATATCTGCACCTCTGTGCTCATTGCAGTATTATTCACAATAGCCAAGACATAGAAACAACCTAAATGTCCATCATGGATGAATGGATTTTAAAAATGCGGTCTATAGATGTACAACAGAATATTTTCAGCCATAAAAAGAA
Organism: Rhinolophus hipposideros; assembly: GCF_964194185.1. Lineage (NCBI taxonomy): Eukaryota > Metazoa > Chordata > Mammalia > Chiroptera > Rhinolophidae > Rhinolophus > Rhinolophus hipposideros. The sequence continues at coordinate 17,522,370 of NC_138068.1, forward strand.
GGAAATTCTGTCGTTTGTGAAAATATGGGTGGGTCTTGAGGGCATTATGCTAAGTGAATGAGACAGAGAAAGACAAATACTGTATGATGGAATCTAAAAAAGCTGAATTCATGGGAACAGAGAGTAGACTGGTGGTTGCCAGGGTCTGGGAGGTGGGGGAAATGGGGAAATGCCAGCCAAAGGATACTTCTTCCATTTATACAATGAATAAGTTCTGGGGATCTAATGTACAGCATGGTGACTATAGTTAAAATACTGTATTATATACTTGAAAGTTGCTAAGAGAGCAGGTCTTAAATGTTCTCACCGCACACACACACGTGATAACTATGTGAGGCGATGGATATGTTAATCAACTTTTTATGGTAATCATCTCGCAATACATATGTTTCTCAAATTGTTACACTGTGCACCTTAAACCTACACAGTGTTATACATTATTTATATCTCAGTAGAGCTGGAAAAAAAGTACACATAATGCAAAAGAGCAAAAATTCAAAATAAAAAAAGATGGACCAAATATTGGATAAATGCTAACAAAAAGAACAAAGATATCAATATCACTTGCAGATTAAGAAACATTCTAGGGCGGGGGGGGGGAGAGTAAATCCACAAAGAACTTCTGAGACGAACCCTTATGCACTTAATAGCATAACAAAAAATATAAGTATTAATAAAACTGCTAGAAATATGGAAACATGTTGGCCTCATTGTTTGCCATTTCCCCACATGAACCTTGCTTTCTAGTTACGAGTATGCAAGTTCTCCGGTCTCTCTCAAACCTCCATGTCTTGGCAAACCCTGTCCCTTCTACTAAGGCTGGGCTTCCCCAACTCTGGCCACCGCGTCCCTTTTATATGAGATCTGGTCCATGCTTGTTGCTACCAGAGACAGTCTTAAAATGAGAGTTTGGTGGGGTACAGAAAACAAGTCTCAATGCCAGGCACATTGCAGGAGGCCATCAGCTTCATGGGGCAAAGGGAGGGTAAAGGGACATCACAACGTCACAAGTGAGTGGAACACAGGGACGGTAGACATTGTGGCTGCCTTCCCAACATCCTTTCCACTCACTCCCCATTGTGAGTGAGCCCACCCCAGCCATGACCCCACCCCAGCCTAGTCACAGAAACAGCTTCAGGTGAGTTTGGATTAAGAGCCATTGTGTGAGTGCCCACTACCGGGCACAGCATTTCTTTTGGGGTGATGAAATGTTCTAGGGTTGGTTGTGATGATGGTTGCCCAGCTCTGTGACTATACTAAAAACTGTTGGATTGCACACTTTACATGGGTGCATTATATGGCACGTGAATTCTATATCAATAAAGCTAGTATTTAAAAACAAAACAAAAGCACCACTGAGTGCTTTCTTCCAGCCATAGGACTTGTTTCAAGGAAGGAAACGCTCAGGACTTTTGTTGGGAATTCTGGGAAATAGACAACTCATTCTAGACATGGACAAAAAAAGTCACCTCCAAGGAGCTCGTGGTCACACAATGGGGATCCCTGCCTATCCCAGCATACATACCACTCACAGCAATAAAAAGAAATTTCAAAAACTGGGTCCTAGATGATACCATCGAGCAGTTGAATCCCAAGATGGTCCCCCGCACAGCACATTTTACTTGAAATATCCTCCTCTGGGTATATAGCATGTTTTTTAATCCACCCCCTTTTGACAGATGCCTGGGTGTTTCCACTTGTCAGTATCACAAGTAACCCAGCGATAACCATCCTCGTATTTAGAACCATGTGCCACTGTGCAAAAGTAATAGTAGAAGAGAGATTGGTCGAAGTGTAATTACTGAACCAAAGGGTTTGTGAACGTTTGATACTTCTTGCCAAAATGCCTTCCAAAAGGGATTGAGCTATTGGATTTCTTTGTTGTTTCTATAGTCTGGGACATGGGTGTGGATTTTCCTCCTGCTGTCTACCTGGCCTCTGTCTTGTGAGGGTCCTGTGCCCTGGAGTCCCTAAGGCAGTATTTTGTCCACAGCTTGAGACCCCATCCGAGACCCCCAACTTCTGGAGGTAGGATCTGGCACCTGAGGCCAGTGTCCTGGATATATGACCTGTGCAGTCGTACATGGTGCCCTGTTTAGAAGGTCCCCATGTTTGGTTTAGAGCTTTGTTGTCACTATCTTGAAATTCTTGATAATTTCTGAACAAGGGCCCCACGCTCATCTGCATGAGGCAGGTCCTGCCAGTATCTTATCAAAGACCCCGGCTTGTGCCTTTTCCCCAAGTGTCTAGCTCACGCACTGAGCTCAACTCCGAGTTATAAACGCTCCCGTCCCGAAACATACTCAAATGTGGTAAAGCAAAGAAACCTCTGACCCGCCGGAGCCCAGAGGAAGAGGCAGGCCACACAGCCTCTCCCCGGGCAACAGCTTGGCCGTTTTCACCGAGCAGAAGCTTAACTGGAGAACGATTCCCAGTTAATTATAAAATTGGCTCTTCTGCTCTATTTATGCTTTTAGAGAAAACTGCTAGTCAGCGCGCCTCCTGCAAACCTGTTGGTACCCCATGCTGGTGCACAGCTCGGTTTCTTCCGTTGCTTTGTAATTTGCTTGGAAATTACCAGCATCTGTGTGTTTTCGTGACAATTTGAAAACTGCAGTGAGTAAACCAAAACAAAAGTTATTAACGGTGTCACCACTTTGACAGCCCAGCAGTGCTTCAGATGGACTTCTTGAGGAGATCAGACAGAGGCGCAGGAAAGAACAGAAATTTATAAAAACCCAAATATATGGTGATGGAAGGAGAACTGACTCTGGGTGGTGAACACACAATGGGATTTATAGACGATGTAATACAGAATTGTACACCTGAAATCTATGTAAATTTACTAACAATTGTCACCCCAATAAATTTAATTTAAAAAAAAGAAATTTATAAAAACCCCAACAATTCTAAAGGTGTCATTGTCCCAAGATCACATTTTGCAGAGTGGCAATGAGTCCCCCAGTTAGCCAGAGAATGGACGCTCAGCACATCCACAAAATGTGTCCCCAGCTTCACAAACGCAGCCTATTTTTTTTGTTTTGTTTTCAATGTTTTATGGATGTATATAACATATGCAGAAAAGGGCGCCAATCCTAAGCGTACAGCACGGTCTGCAGTTGTAGTTTTGCTTTTAGGCATTTACTGAACGCTTACTCCATGCGCACTGAGCAATAGGTAACCAGACGCGTCAGTTTAGAAGTTAAGAGCTTTGGCTCTAGTAACAGACGGCCTGCCTTCAAATCCTAGATCTGTCGTTTATGAATGAAATAATGTTGGGGAGCCTGTGAACCAGCCTCAACTTCCTCATCTTCAGATGGAGACGACCTGGGGCAGGATGGTTAAGGGCAACTTCCTTTAGGCAGCGACTGCTGGCTGAGCCCCCACTACGGCGAGTTACTAGCAAGCTAGTACACACGAGAAGCTGGAACCGGAAGTCCTGGATTAATGTTAGCTCAATAAATATATGTTGCTTCTGGTCGCTTCCCACCTGAAATTCAGACAGGAGAAATGACTTGCCCAAGACTGCCCAGATGGCGAGCAGCTGTAGCTCCTGTCCTCTGGCCACAGTGAGTGGACATATGCTTACGAGCCCAGCCTATAGATGACACACACCAGAGCGTCAGATGGACAGGGCCGCCTGCTCAGAGCTTTCCCCAATGCAAAGCCATTCTACACACATGCACAGACACACACACACACACACACACACGCACGCTCACACACACACACACACACACACACACACACACACACACGAGCTTGTTCTCCTTCCCGGTGACTTGTGGGAGGAGGCAGAGCCCCAGACATCCCAGCTCCCGTCTCAGCCTCCTATTCATTCTCTGTGTGATTGCGGATGTGTCCTTTCCTCGCTCTGGGCTTCAGTTTCCATAACTGTAAAATGGGAAAAGAGGGGTCGGGATGGGAGCTTTGCAAGGCGATCTTGAGCAAGCCCCTTGCCCATGGGATCACAGCAGAGCCCAGGAATCAGATGATAGTGGGGTAAAAGCAGCAGCCAGAGGGCGGGGCAGAGGAAACCCACAGCAGGCTTTGAGCCTGCTTAAAGAGGCCAAAAGCTAGCATGATCCAGGGACCAAGAATGCGGCACATCAGGCCATGCCAGTGGAGGTGTGGCCGGGCCTCCTCTCCAGCGCAGCCTGGCTAAGGCTCCCCCTGCAAAGTGGCACTAGGGCTCTCAGAGCAGCCCTTGATTTCTCTCAGCATGCCTGCCCTTGCTGTCACCTCCCTCCCTGACCCTATGAAATACTGACAGGTCGCAAAAAAGGTCAGTGGCTGCATGCGTGGCATTCTTGAGTTGAACAGAGGCCGGGTTCCACCCGTGCCTTAGCGTCTTAGGTGAGACATTTCACCTCTTTGAGCCCCCATTTCCTCTGCAAACTGGGGGCTAATCAGAGCTACTCTCACTATGAGTATCACTAGAAATGTAATTAAGGTGCCTGGCAAAATATTGGCCTATATGAGGTGCACAGGAAATAGGAGCTGCAGTAATAATAATAATGATAATTATTATTACTCTCCTCGTCGTGACTGTTAGAGGCCACCATAAGTCAGGGAAAAGGCTCTAGTCACAAGCACAGGCCCTGTGGCCGTAGGGACAACATGACCCCAATGCAGGCCCTGTAGTAGCTGGCACTGAACATGAGAACCAGCACACATTAACACTGGCCACACGCAAGGTGCTGCTATGAACACGGCAGCAGGGTCCTCAACCTGGCACTAGTGACATTTCAGGTCGGATTGTTCTTTGTCCTGGGGGGCTGTCCTGTGTGTGCATTGTAGGATGTTTAAGAGCACCTCTGCCCCCACCTATTGGACGGCAAAAACATCCCTCCTAGTTGTGAAAACCAAAGAACATCTCCAGACATTGCCAGATGTCCCCTGGGGGGCCAAATTTCCCCGGATGAGAACACTGCTTTACACGGATTAACATATAATTCTCACAAGTTCCTTTCATTATCATCCCATTTACAGATGAGGAGACAGAGGCACACAGAAATTAAGTAACTTGTCCAAGGTGACCAGGCTAGTAAATGGCAGGACTGGACTTTGAACCCAGGAAGTCTGGCTCCATAGTTCATGTTCTCAACCCCAATACAACTCTCCCCGCCCCATTGGCCAGAGGTACCATGTGTTGGGAGGGAATACCACCAGCCTGGACTTGGCCCCAGCTCTACCTCTTATCAGCCAAGCTCCCTCTCCCTGTCACTCGAGCCATAGGCTGCTCTGACTTCTGACAGTACCCTTACCTCAGAATTATTGGTGGATAACAACCAATGGTGGCAAGACAGACTGAGGTAATTCCCCAACAGGGCATGCTGGAGGAGATACAGCTGGTCACTACCGCAGAAATGCCAAGCTTTACTTGGCTGAGGGGGGAACACAGGGGTAGGAAAGGAGCTGGGGACAAAGAGAAAGGAGGGACAGAGGGGGACAAGTTGATTGCCAGTGGAGGCCACCATGGGAAGTGTGCGATGTGACACGCTCTTTTGTCTCCTCGTCAAATATCCAGGAAATCACCATTACCAGCCAATGTTTTAGGAGCTGGGTTGTTTTAGAGGTGATATGATAAAAGGCCGACACCAGCCGCCGGCTAGGTGTGGGACAAGGACACTTGCAGGCTGAATGCTCAGAGGAACCTGGTCACATTCAGTTACAACCCTCCCTGACTTTGAAGAGGGCGCAGGCGACGGTGCAAGAAGGGAAAAACAAGAGACCTTGGTATCCCTACAGTTTGGTTCCTGGGCTGCAGGAGGAGGCTTTCAGTAGGAACTGAGTTATTTTACAGCATTTGAAAATGTCTTCCCAACAAAGGGTGCTAAGTGTGCAGCTTGTGTTGTCTCTCCATCTATAGGTTAGTACAAAATAAATCAAATTATTGTTTTCAGTTCATTATCCTTCCCTCTGCTGAAGGCCTTTGCCATGTGACTGCTGTTCCTCCCGCCAGAGGCAGAGGCTACTGTCCTCCCATCCTGCCCCCCCCATCCATTGACTTGGGCTTTGGGCACCTGACGTGCTTTGACCAATGGAGTGTTAGCAGACATGTGCCTCTGTGGTGGGGCTGGCCCTCTTGCCTCTCCCATCACCACAGGAAGAGTTACCCCTGGATGGCTGAAGCCTGGGTCCCAGAAGGAGCATACGTGGCACAGACCAGAGCCCAACGAGCAGGAGGGGCAAGTTCAGCCAGACCCCAGCTTGAGATGGAGCCACCCAGCAGAGCCTAGGCCAGAGTAGCTAACTCTCAGTTGACCACAAGACACGAGTGTTGCTTTAATAAATAATTGCTATTGAGTTTGGGATCATTTGTTACACAGTGATAGCTGACAGAGACAGTGTATTATTAAACAACCTGAATAGCTTGGCCAGAGGAGCAGTGGGCCCACTCTCTCCCCCTTACACTCCTTCCCAAATGCTGGGTGCACAGGCTGCATGCACACTCCATGCCCCACCCTATCCCTAACCCCCGGATGAAACGACACATCAGGCTCTGAGTCAACTGAAAAATGGGAATCAGGCTCCTGAGAGCAGAGGTTGAAAGACAATCTCAGGGCATCCATGTGCACATGGGCGTGCCAGGGAACATGTAGGCCCATACTCTTCCAGGAACATGTACATGGTTGTGAACGCTAAGATAATACATGTGTATTGTTTAAGACACTAAATCTGTGGGCTTATGAAAGAGAGTCTCTCCTCTGCTGCTTTAAAACTTACGAAGAAGTCTGGATTCTCCATGCCCACACAGGTAACCTCATAAAACTTAGTATATGGCTATGATGTGGAGGGTGCCCCTTTGGATGTAACATCCTTATGCAGTGCACAACCTGAACACCTGTACACAGTGACACTACCAGCTCTGAAGCAATCCCTATGGTGATAGGGCAGGGGCAGGGCAGGAATGAGATCATCTAAAAGGCATATCCTGCATTTACATTTTTGAGTGTCATCTTAATTGAACTCCTAAAATCCCTGTAAGGCAACAACTTTCTCCTTAAGACAGGACTGGCTCATTCAGGCAGTGTGCTTATTCTTTGAATTGTTCAATGACCGTCACCACATTTCTTCCATCCTAATTCCACTAGAGCTGATCTCTGTGTCGTAGAATTTTCAAATGTGACTATTATGTGTTATAGGCAACAAGAATAAAAAGTTTGAAATATAATCAAGATAATTTAGCTTCCTGAATCAGGTCTGAGGCTGGACCAGGACACAGAGGAAGGCATGGCTGTGGGTGCTCTCTGCAGCTGGTCCAGGTGGGCGAGAACCAGAGATATACGAGGAGCCACATTCTACGTGTGGAGACCAGGTGCATAGATCAGTGGTTCTGAAACCTGACTGTGCGTTGGAATCACCCAGGCTCCTTTTCAGACACCCAGCGCCCAGGCAATACCCCAGACCAACTGCCTCAAAGCCACTGGAAATAGGACGTGGGCATCAGTCTTGTTTGAAGTGGCCCAGCTGATTGCATTGTGCGATCAGGCATTGGGAAACATCGTTACATGGCTGGGGTTCAGAGAATTGCACAGAAGATTTCAAGAGTGGGGTGAGAAAGGATGGGTTGCCTCAGAATTCTCACATGGCACTTCTGGGAGGGGCAGCCTGCATTTCCGAGATGACTGGAGGAGATTAAGGGTACAGCCCCGTGACCTCTGAGATGACAAAGATTCTCAACCAGAAGATCAGGAGAGGCCAATCTCCATTTGAAGTAGCAGAGTTGCCACCCCCACTGGATTTTAATACATTTCAAATGGCTTCAAAAGAGATGATAAACCTGGGGCCCTGTCTAAGGGACAACAATGGGACGCAGCTGAGTGGTGGTTTTAATTAGTGGTTCTTACTGGTTGTATTGGAAACACCCATCTCATCTACAGCTGCTGGGGGGAGGCAGGACGACCCCCTGAGGGTAGAGCAGGTGACTGAGGTTTGGAGAAGCAGTGTGGAAGAGTGGCTATGGTACCAGAATACTCCCCGCCTGCCCCACCAAACAAAAGGTGCCCAGGTGCGAATCCCCAGAACCTAAGAATATGTTATGTTACACAGTAAGGGGGGATTAAGGTTGCAGATGGAATTATGGCTGCTGACCAACGGACCTTGAGATGGGGAGATTATCCTGGATTATCTGGGGTGGGCCCAGTGTAATCACCAGGGTCTTTAAATGGGGGAGAGGGAGGCCAAAGAGTGAAACCCAGAAAAATGACAGCAGCATGAGAAGGACTTGCCAGGCCCTGCTGACTTTGGACATGGAAGGGGACCACAGGGGGCCACAGTCTAGGGAAGGCAGGTGGCCTGTAGAAGCTGGACAGTGGGTTCTCCCTTAGAGTCTCCAGAAAGGACCACCATCCTGCCAGTACCTTGATTTTTAGCCCCGTGAGACCCACTGTGGACTTCTGGCCTCCAGAATACGAAGACATTACGTGTGTATTGTTTAAGACACTAAATTTGTCACGGCAGCAATAGGAGACATTTGACACAATGGCTGAGGGCCCAGGTCCTGGAGTCTGACTATCTGGGTCTGGGTCTTTCCTCTTGATGTGTGACCTTGAGAAAGTATCTTAGTCTCCCCTCCCTGACCCTGCCAAAATGGGGGTGATGATGATGATAATAATAATATACTCAGGATGATGAGGATGAAATCAAGTAATGCTTACAAAACATTTGGCCCACGGTAAGGGCTCTAACGAATGCTTGAAAGCAAAACTGTTCTAAACAATGAGCAGCCCACCAACCACCTAAGATGGGCAAACAGCCCTGAGAGACAGAGCAGCAGCCAGAGTGGGATGGGTTTAAGAAGAGAAGGCTTCCTGGAGGAGGCAACGTTAGAACTCAGTCTTAAAGGAACAGTCAGTGAACCTCGGGGAGGGAATGAGATATACAAAGCTCACAGGAAGGGGCAGGTTATTATGCTGATGAGTACAAAGGAATTTCCCTGGAGCCTACATTAGGGTTTGATGAGAACGAAGTCAGGAAGAAATAAGGGATAGTGGGGAACATTTCCTCAAGCAACATAAAATCCAGAAGCCATAACTGAAAACAGCTGACGTTTGATTACATCAAACTTTAAAACTTCTGTATAACAGAAACACTATCAACAAACTAATAAGACCAGTGATCAATTGCAAAGAAACATTTGCAACAAATGATAGTGTTAATATCTAGTCTACACAAAGAGTTTCTAGAAATCAATAAGGAACAAATGTCTCCCGTCCCCCACCAAAATCCAGTAGAAAAGTAAACAACCACAGAAGATAAAATACAAATACTCAACATAAAAAGACGTTGACCCTCACATATTGTTAGGGAAATACAAAGTAAAGCAAATTCTCACCCATCAGATTGGCAAACACCAAAACGATTTCTCACACCCAGGGTAGGGTTAGCAAGTGTCAAGAAAGAGACATTCTCACGTTCTAGGAGGATCTGCTGGCCAACCTGGGTGGAGTCAGTAATTCCTGACGGGAGGGAAGCTGCAGGGGTGAAGAATCCCAGAGTTGTGAGTTGTGAAGGGAGCAGTCTAACCCCTCCGTGTAATTAGAGCCTTCTCCCTGTTTTCCATTGTGAGGCAAGAGAGGAAATCGGAAACCCTGTCAGAAGGGAGCCGCCCTTTGAGGGTTGGTTTGTAAGAGTCAGTCAATTCTCTTCAGAGAGGTAGTCAGTGGGATTTGGGGCTCAAATGCAGATCTTTCTGCCACTCCAAGGAGTCAGGAGGCCTGAATTCACTTATCACATGAAAACAAACCTGTACCGCTGGAGTCAGCTCCCAGCGCTTTTTGTTGGACCCTGATGTCTGGCACGTGTTGTGCATGCCCTATGTACCCACAGGGTGCTAAGCCCTTCCCATGCATTCATTTCATTTCATCCTCACCGCACGCCCATGAGGCAGGAACTGTCATTTGTAATCATCTTTCAGACAAGGAAAGTAAGGCTCAGAGAGGTTAAGTAACTTCCCCAGAGTCCCACAGCTGGTAAGTGGTGAAGCTGGGCTTCGAGATGCAGGATGTCCTTCTACCACTGATACATTAAAACTGTGTGGGGGTGATCCATTCGGTGCTTGGAGTCACATACAGGGGTGTGTGTCTAGGGGCTTAAAGGTATATAATACCTGGAGAAATTGATGGACATTAACCCTAATGGCAGAGACCTCAGAGCGACACATGAGCAAAACATGAGTTTAGGCTGAATTTGTAAAAGTGACTTATTCCACAAACTACCTGTGTGCTGGCAGCCAAGTTGCTTAACCCATTGTCGGTGAAAGGAATCTGACTGTTGCGCTAGACGTACATTGGGTCTTCCTGCCTCACTGTTCTGTCAGACACTCAAGTGGAAAGATGTTGAACTGCACTAATAATAAAAGAAAGGTAAGTTAAAATAAGATACAATTAGCAAAGACTAAAGAGAGCCATAACGTCCAGTCAAGAAGGTCAAGAATATAAGGAAAAGAAAGCTGGCCCCCACTTCGTGAGACTGTAATTGGTACAACCTTCCTAGGAAAACACTTGGTGATATGTTTCAAAGTTTTAAATGTATATACCTTTGGACTCAATGCTTCCTATTCTGGGAATTTATCATAAAGATAAGTGCCCGAAGATACATGTCCAAGACAATGCACTATGGTTTATAAAAGCAACCAAAAAAAGAAAAAAGAAAGAAAAGAAAAGGACCCAACCTATGAGTCCATCATAGGAGGCTAGTTAACGAAAGTCTAGTTTGGTTATAAAGTGAATATCAGGCAGCCTTTAAAGAGAAAAACGCAGATTTCTGTATTTCCATGAAAAAATATTATCACGCGGAAAGGGTCAACTACAAAATGCTACAAGTATAGAAGTGTTATAAACAAGTGTTAGAGCACATGTTTTCCATGTGCATATATGTAAACATATATTTATGAAGCATACAATCTTATAGGATTTACACCGAACCGCTCACAATGACTATTTTTGTGGAGTTGGAGGTAGGAGGGGGGAGTGGACTTCACTTGCCATTTTTTTATAGAAATCATGAATTAACAGAAGATTATCTTTCTACTTGGGAGCGAGGTTGAAGGGAATCCCTACAGAGTCATCCCTACACAATTGGGTCATTTAAGGAGCCTCCCAAGCCCGGCCTTGTATGATGCTAAGATTCAGTCCACATGGGGAGCAAACTCTGTGTCCCACTCACTTGATGAAAAGTTCTACTTGAGGGCAATACTGACACGAGTCACCCCTGCTCAGACCTTTCTGATAGGCATTTAATGCATAGTCTTGCAATGGACCAGTCCTAGGGCTTCTTCCTGGACCGACCTGTGGCTAGCCCAAGGGCTCGGAGCATCTCATTCACCCCCGTGGCCCCATCCCCATCACGGGACTTCACGTAGAGGCAGCGAGCATTTTATTCATTGAGCCAACATTTCGTGAGGACCGGCAGTGCCCTGGGTGCTAGAGATACAGAGGAGAACCGAACAGATATGACTTGGTGTCCGGGAGCTTACGGTCCCACTGGAATGTGTTGAATAAATACATGACTCACATCTGAGTGACCAGTGGGATGAGGAACTCAGAGGGGAGGGAGGACTGACCTAGTGACTTCAGGAACCGAAACACAAGTACGCTGGCCTGGAGCAGATAAGCCAGCCCTGTGTCAGGGAAGTGGTTTTCACTTTGTGTTTTCTTTTGGGCAATGGAATCTCTTTTCACTAAACAAAAGAGAGAACGATTATATTATTGTAAACTCCTTCACAAGTTCAATTTAAAGCATTTATGGACCATGCCATTTATGTAATTTCGATGGACAAAATAAATATAACACACTGGGGTAGGCGGTGCCTTTACTAGTGTTTCAATACTCAAAAATAGAGTAAAGATGACATTCAAATAAAAGATGGACACAGCTCCGGAGTTTGAAGAACTACTCTTCTGGAAGTTATGTCATTTTTGTGTTTTGTTTTGGTTAAAGTAACAAAGGGAATGCGGCAAAATTCATCCAGTAAGTATTGAGCACATTCAGTGGGGCAGGTACTCTTATAGTGAATTCAGTATTAGTGGCCTTGGGAACCAAGAGATTAAGGGAGAATAGGGGGAGGTCAGGGGAACAGTACTGATAGTCAGGTATGTAGGTTGGTAGATGGATAGATAGATGACAGACAGACAGACAGATAAACAGACAGGCACGTCTTTGGCTTATTAAGATCGATTCTCAATAAAAGCACATGTCCTGAGTAAGTCCACCTGGGATGGGACAGAGCCCCACACACATAGGAGCTCAGTGAATTTGCTGTATGAATGAAATGATCTCCCTGAGCCCCCCGCCTCTTCCCTGAGCCTAGAAGTTGTTCCCACATCAGAAAGAGCTGTGGGCTCAGTTGTTCGAGGATCAGGATTTCCTACTCCCCAAATCTGCTCTCCACATACAGGCCACAGTCAGTCCGCAGGTCCTGGGTGGAAATGACTGGGGCCAGAGGCAGGTTCTCTGCTGTTGGGCATGTTCTGAGCTAGAACATTTTTGGAGGGCGATTGGGCAGGATCTTTCATGATTCTAATTGTTCCTTTTAAACTTGCAATTACCCTTCTAGGAATAAGTTTTACCCGCACAAATCCCCAAAGATGTTCATTGAAGTATTGCTTGGAATTGTTAAATATTGGAACCAATCTAAATGTCCATTAGCAAGGACATAAAGTGGTTCAAATTAACCAAAGGACGTCCATAAAGCTGGATTCTGGGAGACCATGTAAAATGAATGAGTTAGATCTTTGACGTGTAAAGATGTCCATTATGATAATTAAGGGATCAAAGGAAGCCTGGAAGCACACAGGTAGCATGATCCTATTTGAAGCATAGGTTTATGTACATCAAAAAATTCTCCCCAGGCATATGCCAAAATTTGAACCGCAGTGAGTTTGGGGGAATAGGCATAGATACTTCTGCACTGTTTGAATTTCTATAATAATTCTATTGTAATAGGCTGAAATCATACATGGGGAGAAATGACTTTTAAAAAATTCTGGTCTGGCTGTCAGAGGCACACTGAGCAGGAAGGGAGGAGTGTCAGTTGTCAGCCCAGGTGACCGACCACACAGCCACAGTGACCCAGCTAAGACTCCATGGCTTAAGGTCCTGAGTCCTGAACCACAAATAACCCCTGGGGTCCCTAATGCTCCCTACCTCCAGAGGAAGGGGAAACAGCACATATTGAGTGTCACTGACATCTTTAAGAATAAGAAAACCAGGGGCCTCTGCGGGAGGCCAGCAGCAGGAGCCCAGGGTAGGTTGCGTTCCAGAAAGATCTGGGCTTGGGGTCCCATGGACCAAGCTTTGAAACACACCTGTACCACTTGGGCCATTTACTTGACGTCTCAGAGCTTCTGTTTCCTCATCTGTAGGATGGGAGAGGAGTTGTTGTCTCAGAAAGGTGACTGACGTAAGAGCCGAGAGGACATACACCCCCAGCACAATTTTCTGACGTATATAAACCTGTACTTGTTAAATAGGATCATACTACCCGTGTGCTTCTAGGTGTCCTTTGATCCCTTACTAAATGTTATAGACATCTTTACAGTAACATACAGAAACAGTAACAACAAGATCTAACTCATTCCTTTTAATAGTCTCCCAGAATCCAACTTTATGGATGTCCTTTGGTTAATTTGAACCAGGAGGTCCTCACCTCAGTCCCCTTGCTCCTCAGCCTTGACCCTGAGTAACCAGTGGCCCAAACCACCCCCCAACCCCTCCTGTGATTCCTGTACCTGCAGCCCAGGTCAGTCCAGCGCCGGGCACAGCGCCCCGGCTGCCGGACGATGTGGGCCCGTGGGATCCGGGGACACGGTGAGGCCAGGGACACCGGGGCTAGCCTCTCCATCTGGGCTGCGAGGAGAAGGGCAGGCTCTGCCATGGGCTGGCACCCTCGCAGCTCCTGGGTCAGCAGCCGTGCTGCCACTGCTGCTGTGGGGCTGACTCAATCGGTAGTGTGAGCAGGAGGAGGGCTGCTGGGGCTCTGGCACGCCCAGCTCTCAGACACCCCCACACCGGGGCAGGTATCCAACCTCCTCCTGGCAGGGCTGGCTCAGCCAGTGCCACCTACAGGCAGACACACACACACACACACACACACACACACACACACACACACAGATACCTGAGCCCGGCTCACCTGCCAGCACTGCGAAGGTAAAGGGGAAATGGCACCTTTAAAAAAACAGTCATGGGGCCGGCCCGGTGGCTCAGGCGGTTGGAGCTCCATGTTCCTAATGCTTAAGGCTGCCGGTTCGATTCCCACATGGGCCAGTGGGCTCTCAACCACAAGGTTGCCGGTTTGATTCGAGTCCTGCAAGGGATGGTGGGCTGTGCCCCCTGCAACTAAGATTGAACATGGCACCTTGAGCTGAGCTGCCGCTGAGCTTGTGGATAGCTCAGTTGGTTGGATTGGAGCGCAGTTGCGCCACCTGCAACTAACAACTGGAACTGGACCTGGAGCTGAGTTGCGCCCTCCACAACTAAGATCGAAAGGATAACAACTTGACTTGGAAAAAGTCTGGAAGTACACACTGTTCCCCAATAAAGTCCTGTTCCCCTTCCCCAATTAAAAAAAGAAATACAGTCATGGAATGATTGGAATTGCCATTATTATTACCTACAGACATCCAATTTTTAAAGAAAACTGCATTCATAAAGTACCTGGCGACTGTGGATGGAGAAAAGAATTCATGCACAAAATAGTCACAGGGATGTGAAGTACAATACAGGGAACAGAGTCAATAATGTAAGAACCATGTAGGGTGCCAGGTGGGTACTAGAATTATCAGGGGGATCACTTCATCAGTTATATAAATGCCTAACCATTGTGCTGCACACCTGAAACTAATATAAAATAATACTGACTGTCAAATAATATTGACTGTCAACTATAACTAATATATAGTCACAGGATATAAAGTACAGCATAGGGAATACAGTCAGTGGTATTGTAATAGTTATGTATGGTATCAGATGGGTAGTAGACTTGTTGGGGTTATCATTTTGTGAGATATGTAAATGTCTAATCACTATCTTGTTTTGTGCACCTGAAACTAATAAAAAAAAAAAAGAAAGAAAAAAGAATCCATGACCCAGGGTTCTTCACCCTGCCTTGGCCACACCCTCTGTGCTTTTGAACAGGTCATTCGCCTTCTCTGAGACTTGATTTTCTCCTCTGTGAGATGGGGGTGGTGATATTTGCCAGGAAACAGAAAAGCAAGCCAGCAGGAGTGTGTTGAGAGTGTGAAAAGGCAGGTCATGGGTGGGGGGAGGGAGAATGCTAAGGGAGCAGAAAATAGGAGTGGCCCAATGTGGGGAGTTTGGAAGGGCCTCCCTGGGAATTGACATTTAGCCTGGAATGTGAAGGAGTAGGAAAGAGAAAGGGACGTTGCTCCTGGCTTCTCTAGCTTCTCTCCTACTCCCATATCTGTTGTGGGCCAGGAGTTCCTCCCCTTGCTCTTTGGCCAGGACAGACTGTCGTGGTCCTTCCTGGATTGCCCTGGTCTGCTCTGCCCTAGTCTAAGGCTCTGGGTATCAGTGACGTCCCAGCAGCATATTTGCCCTTCCACTGAGAAGAGCAGCCCCACGGTGCTCCGCGAGGAGGAGCCCAAGTCCAGGGGAGTCCGATAACTGGAAATTGCCCCCCCCCAGAGCCACAGTGCCTAGGACGATGTATAGTTCTGGCATCAAACGAGTGGAAGGGGCCCCCAGGACAAAGGACCCTCAGGAGCCCCAAATCTCAAGAGGCCATCACTGGCTCTTACATGCAGATTGGGGCTGTGCAGCAGACTGACTGTGCACTTTTCCCAAGCCTCCTCCTGAGGAGGAGATTCTGGAAACACACCACCAGAAGGCCAGGTGTCTGGGGGTCCCATTGGTACAGAGGCCTTCCCTCCCAAAATATATGTTGCAGTAGCAGTAAAAGTGCGTGAGAAAGTACTTTGGCAGGCATGAGAAGCTTTGTGTGGAAAATATGGTAGATACATAATAAAGGTTGCATGGATGGATGGATGAATGGATGATGGATGGATGAATGGATGATGGATGGATGGATGGATGGATGGATGGATGGATGGATGGATGGATGATGGATGGATGGATGGATGGATGGATGAAGGGTAGATGGAAAGATGGATAGGTGGAAGAGTGAATATCTGTGTACATAAATGTGTGAGCATGAGTGAGTGAGTGAATGAATGAATGAAATAATGAGCCATTAGATGAATGGTTGATAAGTAAATGAATGATTGCACAAATAGATGCTTGAGTGTGTCAACACGTTAGTACCTAAGCAAATAAACTTCTAATCCAGAACAGAAAATCTACCTTAGATGTAGGGAACCCTTAGAAAGACAGCAAGAGGAAGAGAGAGTAGCCTGACTCTTGAGTGAGCTGCACTTTCGGGCTTCTTTAAGGAAGTACCATCTCTTGGCTTCCTGGAGAGCCGTGCATACTGAGAATGAAGTGAAGTGTGTCCACGCTCTAGACAACATTCCTCAGGGCTGGCTGGGTCCCAGCCCCGGAGTATCGGCCAGGCCGGTTAGGTCACGGTGGAGTGACTCAGACATGGCAGCCCTGCACCCGGGCAGCCTGCCATCCCACCCACCCACCCACTGTCGTCAAGAGCATTCCATGCCTCTCAGACCCAGAAAGCACCCCAGTGCAATGTGCTGTGTGCTCAGCATTCCCTCCCTGCCTTTCTATCCCTCCCACTCCCCACTGTAGCGCTGTCCTACCCTGTGTGAAGTAGTGGAGCCCTGGAGGCCTGGGATTGACACTCAGCTCTGCCACTTAGGCTGTGTGACCTCAGGCAAGTGCCTTAACCTCTCTGAGTCCCAGCTGCCTCATCATTTCAATGAAAATCTTGCTGGTCTCCAGGGGTGGTTGTGAGAGCTCAGAGTGATAATACACACCCTGCACCTAATTTCTAGGTGCTCAACTTTTTTCGTTTGGCAACAGTTTATGGAGCATTGATACAGTGCCAGCCAAGCACTGTGCTCAGAGATTTATGTGTGTTACTACATTCAGTCCTTGAACGGTGTCCCACCACAATTATATGTGGAAGTCCTAACCGCCAGGACTTCACAATATGACCTTCATTTGAAAATAAGATCTCAACAGAGGTGATCAAGTTAAACTGTTACCCTTACGGTGGGCCCAATCCAATGACTGATCCTTAGGAAAAGGGGAAATTTGGACACAAATAAATATGAGGTCAGTTAAGTTCCTGAACTCTTCCTAGAAAAAGCGTTACATACCTCATTGCTGAATGTCACTATGGTCACCTTCGAATTACTCCCTTTATGAAGCTATGCACCAATGTCAGCGCCTAGTCCACTCTTCAAAGCAATGTTGGAACTCTTTTTCTGGAATGGCCATCAGAGCTGTCGTTTTATTACCCTTGATGTCCTGAATGTCATCAAAATGTCTTTTCAATATTTCCTTTATCTACAGGTAGAGAAAGAAGTCATTGGGGGCCAGATCAGGTGAGTAGGGAAGGTGTTCCAATACAGTGATTTGTTTACTGGCTAAAAACTCCCTCCCAGACAGTGCCGTGTGAGCTGGTGCATTGTCGTGATGCAAGAGCCATGAATTGTTGGCGAAAAGTTCAGATCGTCTAACTTTTTCACGCAGCCTTTTCAGCACTGCCAAATAGTAAACTTGGTTAACTGTCTGTCCAGTTGGTACAAATTCATAATGAATAATACCTCTGATATCAAAAAAGGTAGCAACATCGTTGTAATAAGTTTGCAAACGTAATGGTCAGACCGCGTGTGTGCAGAGGGAGGATGATGAGACACACAGGGAGAAGTCCTATGAAGATGGTGGCAGAGATCAGAGTGATGTGGCCACAAGTCAAGGGACATCTGGAGCTGCCACAAGCTGGAAGGGGCAAGGAAGCTTTCTTCCCCTGCAGGTTCAAAGGGGGCCTGACCCTGCCAGCACCTTGATTCCGGACTTCTAGTCTCTAGAGCTGGGAGACACTTAATTTCTGTTTGTTCTAAGCCACCCAGTTTGTAACCCTTTCTTTGTGGAAGCCATAGGAAACTAATACACAGGGGATTGGTGCCATTTTGCTGGTAGTGATACTAAGGTTTGAAGGGATGATGGTGGGAAGGGAGGGGCTTGTACTTGGGATTAAGGGTGGGCCTGGGAGATGTGTGGTGATGAGTGTTCCAGAGACTGTTGGTTGGACCCTGCGTCTCCGATGGCCCCTGCAGCGCCCCTACCTTACCTTGGTGACTGTCCTCCCAGCCCCGCTGAGTCCCTGGGTCTGGGGACACAGGTACACTTACTGTTCTCAGCTTACTTGTGTTTACTGCAAGCATGAACAGCACAACCTTAAGCTGCAGCGTTGCCGTCCAGGAAGAGCGAGGGATACTACGTGACTCCTGAGAAACATGCCCCGTTAAGAGTCAGAAAAACAGGCCACTTCCGGGCTAGGTGACTTTGGGCAAGTTACTTAACCTCTATGACCCTAAGTTTCCTCATCTGAAACTGGAACTATGATCGACCTCACAAGGTTGTTGTGAAGATCGAATAAGAAACCATGTGGGAAGCACTTCGCACTGGACCAGGCCCTCGGCCATGGCTGTTATAATAGAGATGAGGTCTCCCAGGGAGCCTATCGCTAGAGGATCACTGGGTGTATTTACTAGACACACACACACACACACACACACGCATGCACACAGTGTGCTAACAGGACAAAATGCCAGCAAGGAAGCTTCAGTCCACACCCTCTGAGACCCAGGGTCTCAACCCCCTCCCCCCTATTCAAAGCGGGAGGGCATCTCCCCACAGCCCCCACCATCCACTCATCCAGAGCCGCTTACCTGCCAGGGACCCCAAGGAGCTGTCTCCCCTGCTTTCTGCCAGGTTCTCCCAGGAGCACAAGCAAACGTCCTCCTGCAGAGCTGGGGCCCACCGTCCCTCTGGGGTCTGAGCTCCCGAGGCTCCTCTGGCCCCTCCAGAGCGGCTGGGGGCCTGGGAGGGGTGGTGACTCACCGGCTTTTCTAGATCGGCATGGAGGCTGAACACCCCACAGCCCTTAACGGCACAGGGGGCAGTGGCCAGCGGAGCCACCAGGGGACTCCACGGAGCAGGGAGGTTGGAGAAAATGCCAGACGAAGCCAGGGAGAAGCTTTGGCCTGTAGGGGAGGTTTGTTACCAAAAGCTCCCAGGAAAACATAACATTGACAAAAGCTCATCGTCCAGAACAAAGCATGTGTAGAGAAAGGAGTGTGTGTGTGTGTGTGCTCTCGCACGTGCAGTGGGGCAAAGGCCTGGAAAAACAGGCACTTTTATGTACACTCTGGGTCCACCTTTTGATAAGACAACTTGTCAGTATATACAAAATGTAAATGCATAGATCTTATATTTAAGAATTCCTCCTTTCGGAATTTATCCCATAGATAGAAGCACACTTGTGTGCAACAATATAAGTTCAAGGGTGTTTGCTGCAGCAGCATGGATGGTAAGAACAGAAACCTCATCCAGAAAGTTCAGTAGGGCTCAGATCCCAAAGGGTAGCTCTCTCACCCACATGGAACTCGGACTTTAGCCCGGAGTCATAGAGGGCTTTGAGCAGGCGGAGGGCCATGTCCTGAGCGTGCTGTCGATGGATTGTTCAGACTATCAGGGAAGAAAGAGCAGAGCCCAGAAGACCAAAGTCTGGGAGACCAGCTAACAATTCAGGCTCCATTCTTTCTCCTTTGGACAGTTTAAAAGCCTTGTGGTAGCTGGTGGGATGTGGGGTGAGACAGAAAGAGGGGACGAAGGTGATATCCAGTAATACCTGGGAGGGCCCTTCTCCAGACCATCCAACTTGCTGCCTCTGGGTAGCCAGTGGGGTGCAAGGACAGGTTGGGATTTATTCAAAGTGCACCCCTAATGACTCCCCCAACACCCCAACCTGGAGAAGAATTGGCGTAGCAGCTCAGGGCTGAGCTCTGGAATCACCGGGCCTACATCCAAACCCCAACACCACCATTGTGATTCAACAAGTTTATTGACTGCTCTGTGCCTCGGTTTCCCCATCTACAAAACAGGGATAACCAAAGACCTTACCGCATAGAATTCTTGTAAGGGTTAAAAACAAGAATGTGTGTAAAAGCGCCACCCAGAACAGTGCCAGGGCGCACAGTAAGCACTCGTTAAACATGAGCTCTCCTTAGCACAACTAGGCATGTGGGAGACGCCTGTAGATATTTATAAAATCAATGTTCATTCTAATATTAAAATCAACCTGAAGGCTAATCAAGGTGTGAGTCTGATAGCAGAGCAAGACCCCCCCAAGCTTCGGAACAGATGGGAAGGAGGGTCAGGGATTCCCAAGGGGGTTGGCGATGGCTCAGGTTGGTGCCAGGGCTGGGGCTGGGCTCAGGCCCCACAGCTCGTTGAAAGAATGGACTTGGCCAGGCCCAGCACATTTGTCAGGGGTCTCCTGAACACAGGAAGCCTCTGGTTTCTTTACTATGGACCCACACCCTCTGGCCCAGCCCTGCCCTAGGATTGCCTCTGAATGGAGTCGGCCATCTTTTCCCTGTGTGCCTGCTTAGACCATCTTTACAGACTTGGGCTCCTCCCAGGGGGTCTGGGGGCATCGTCTGTAATGGAGAATAGCTGGTCCTCCGGAAGCATTCCTGTGTCCATCAGTGGCGGTCCCAGGGAAGCACCTCATTCGCCAAAGTCCTCTTTCCTCCCCGGCGAGTCTCTCCCATCCACTTCGACCATTGCCACTGCCCAGCTGACTCCAGGGTAAGCACGCTGGGAACAAATGCAGGTTGGGTTAGGGATGACAATGGAATGCGAGTAAAAAAGGGATAGATACATGATGGGAGTGGAAAGGGCTCTATATAAATGGGACAGGGTCCCTGAGCAGAGTTCGGATATCTCTTTTTCTTATCCTCCTAATTGTACACAAACAGGACAGGCTACATAATTTGTGGGGCCCATAAAAAAATGAACACGTGGGGCCCCTTGTTCAAAAATTAAGAATTTTAAGACAATAACAGCAGAGCATTACAGCAAGCACAGGCTCTCCCGAACATGGAACCTGGTGGGGCCACACAAGTCACACCCTGTGAAACCGGCCCTGTAAACAGAACTCTTGAGTGCATGCACGTGTGTGTGTGTGTGTGTGTGTGTGTGTGTGTGTGTGTGTGTTTCTGGGGAAAGAACCCTCAGCTGTCAAGGTTGTGACCCAGAAAGGCTAAGAATCACTGTGACAGAGTAAGTGAGGGCCCCTGCTTCTCACTCCCACCTCCTTCCTCCCCTCAGACAAGCTGGGGCTCCACGTTGTGACCCCTAGGGGGCAGAGTAGGTGTTTAGTGACACGTTGATGGAGCCGACTTCAGAGCAGGCCAGGCTGTGGTGGCCGTGGGTACGGAGACAAACGGACATGTGAGAGATGGAGAATGGTTAGGACTGGATGGGATGGGAGAAAAAGAAAGGCATGAATCTGCCCCCAGGTGTGTGGCTCCAGCAGCTGGACCAATCGATGGTGATTCTGTACATGGAGATGGAGAAAGGCTGGCAGAAGATCACGTGTGGTGTTTTGCTTTGTTGGGTAGCAAAGGGGATACAAAAAAAAAATCCTGTTCTGGCCATGAAAAGGTGTCAAGCAGACAGATACTATAGCTCAGAAGGAAGATGAGAGCGAGATACACACATTTGGGTCAATGGCTTAGAGGCGCCACTTTGCCTCATTGGAATGGGTGAGGTTTCCTAGCTGTGCAATGGGACCTTTGCGACTCTGGGCCGTTGATGTAACTGTACTGCCACTCTCATTTATAAAATGGAGGTAAGAATAATATCCTCTTTGTAGGATTTCACATATGAGCTTGTGAAAGGGAAATGCTCAGCACGGGCCCTGGTACCTCCTAAGCACCCAGTGAGTATCAGTTATTATTATTATTATTAATTATTATTGGTGTTATTTCTTCTCAAATATCTACTGAGTCCCCACTGTGGATCAGGCATTGCTGTGGGTACATGTCAGAAGGTGATAAGTGCTGCCTATGGCATAAGAAAAAAGAGAGCAGAGTAAGGGGGTCATGGAGCCGGGAGAGATGGTAATATTAAAGGAGGTGGTCAGGGGGCCCCGCTGAAAAAAGTGAATTTGAGCAAAACCTGAGAGGTGAGGGAATGCACCAAGTGGATGCCTGAGGGAGAAAGGTTCCAGGCCGAGGGAACAGCCAGTGCAAAGTGCACAAGGAGAGTTGTGAGACGTGAGGTCAAGAAGTAAAAGGTAGGGGGAACTTTGTAAGAAATGTCTTCATGGCAGAGATGGCTGGTCCTCCAACAGGGCAAAAGCAGGTCTCCAACCCGATGAGGCAGAAGGTTCTTGGACATGACAGAGATGGCAAGCTCTCCAATAGGGTGAAAGGAACCAGCTCTCCACGTGGCAGCCGCCCAAGGCTGGGGGTAGGTTCTGAGGCTCCCCCTTCTCCCCTAACCCCACCTCCCTAAAAGGGCCTCACCTGGCATAACATGCTCACCAGCCGGGCCTCTCCTCCTTTTGGCTTTGGTGTGTCTTGTCACGATGAAACTCGTCTGGGCCTTTGCTCCAGGACTCCCAATCAAAGCACAAATCTGAGTCATTTTCCTCTGAATCTGTGGAGGTATAAGATAAGGCCTCTTGGGTGGTCACATCTTGTCTCCTACCCCTGACCCAAAAGGAGCCCCCACCGGGCCTAGGCATCCCTGCAGCCTGGTCTGAAGCCAGGTTGCCATGGCAGAATCATGACATATGGGATAGACCTCAGGAAGACATCAGGGCCTTGACTGTGACCAGGGATCAGAAAGAAGGTTGTCCTATGGCTCAGAAAGTGGCCCTATCCACCTACTAAACAAGGAAGGACCCTAGAGGCGAACAAATTACCTGCCTGTATTGAGAGTGGTCCAGAGCATGCATGGAAGAGACACAAACCCAACCATCCATTTGTCCACCAGTCCCTTCATTAACAAATATCTGAATACGTATGTACCATGACTTCCACTGCAGCACTGTTTTGTGGTAACACACACACAAGCAATAAAACACCCTGGAAACCATGTGTGTGTGTGTG
Organism: Rhinolophus hipposideros; assembly: GCF_964194185.1. Lineage (NCBI taxonomy): Eukaryota > Metazoa > Chordata > Mammalia > Chiroptera > Rhinolophidae > Rhinolophus > Rhinolophus hipposideros. Next base: position 17,545,445 of record NC_138068.1, read on the forward strand.
TCCATCATAAGAAGTCTGGTTGACTGAAATCTGGCAGACTCCCACCAAATGGAGACCTGGCACATCCATCCAAAGGGATGTCATGAAGCTGTGAAAACGACTGCATTAGGCCTGTATCTTTCTACCTGCAGAACATCTATGATGCAATACAGGCAAGTCGCAGAGAAAAGTATATGATAGAACTCTCCCTCCTCTGTATTTTGGGGAGACCTACCCATGTCATTAGAGGTACATGAGCTTGCTAACAAGGCTAACATGGCTTACCTTGGGAAGGCAACGTGAGAAAGGAGATGGGGAAGGGAGATTATTTTTCTTACTACGTATGCTCCTGTTTCCCTGATTGCAGAGAAGTAAAGGAAGCTGAAGAGAGCCCTCAAACTGCAGACCAAGAGCAGGAGACAGAAGAGGCTGAGCCTCAGTGCCCTCATCTGTAAAATGGGCATAATAGTAGCCTCTTCTGTGATGAGAGTTAACTTCATCAGAAACAAGACATGTAAGATGGATGATCCACAATGTTGGCCGTTACCATGAGTTAAAAATCAGCATGATGGCTTGAAGTGTCTGTTGCTCACTAGACACAGTGACTGTTTTCTGAACATATACCATGTACTAAGTGTTTCACATGCATTTTCTCATTTAATCCTCTTAACTTCCTGAAGGCAATTGCTGTTTTTATTCACATTCTATAATGAGGAAGGCTCAGAAAGGTGAAATGTTGGGTCTCACAGCCAGAAAGTGGTCTGCTGGACTCAAATCTGCCTCCCACTCCACAGGCCCGGAGGGTTCCATTGGGGCACCTGTTTGAAGTCAGGGAACTCAAAGGCAGCTTTGAAATTAACAACTTGCTCCAAGGACCAGCATGAGAGATGGGTAGGACCCTCAACAGGCATGGCCTCTGGTGCCACTTCTCTGTCTCAGGCCTAATTCCATGTCTTTGGAGGTTTCCCTTCTTCTTTCTGTCAATTACTTTCAAATCACAAAGGAAATGTCCTCAGTACAGTATCTTCCCCTTGAAGGGCATGTGTGGCTTCGTCCTCTCTCCCCATGTGATGGTCAGGGATTGACATTGTCCCCACGGCCAGCTTCTCCAGGTCTCAGCTGTCCACAATCTTTTCTTGCCTTAGTGCCCACTCACCAGGCAGCGCCCTTCTCCTCCCCACTTGCTCCTCTCTTGACTTGGGAAATCATGTCCTCATGGGCCATATGGCACTTGCTGCTCAACTCTGCCTCCTGGGCCCTGAAAATGCCCTGCTGAGCTAGGCTGGGGGTTAAGGGGTGGGGTGGAGGGGCAATCAGAGCTACTCTTGTCTGTTTTTCATACTGGTTTCCAGGCCTAACTGACTCCAGTAAAAAGACCCACAGCAGACTAGAAAGCCACAGGCTAGGATGTCGCAAGCCCCAACCCCCCCCAAACCCTGGCAGGCCCACACCCTGGGTTGGGGCCAGTTCCTAGCACAAAGACAGAACAGATGCAATAATACTGAGAGTTCCAAGAAGACAGGGACCCCGAGGGAGGGTGGCTTACCTCACTTTAAGGATGGTTTCTGGTCATTGCAAAATTAACAAAAGGACTCATTTTTTAGTGCCACGTAAGATGTCGGTGGGTAAATAGCCTCTCAGGAGAGAGTGGGAGAAGGAGTCAGGGCAGGGCAGCTTGTGGATGGCTTTAGAGCAGGGCCTCCAAGGAGAATGACTTGGAGAGCAGTGCCTTAGACCTTAGGTAAAGTGCACCCCCTTCCAGAGAAGCCATCCAAAGCCACTCCTAGGCTTCCTTCTACCTTGATGAAACTGATACTGACTGGATATTTCTCCGCCTATAAGCACCTACTACGTGCCACATGTATACACATACTGTGTGCATCTCTCCACAGCCCCAAAGGGTAGGGGGACCATTATTATCTCCATTTGGTAGATGAGAAATCTAAGGCTCAGGGAGGATCTGCCCAAAGTCGCACAGCTGGTAGGTGGCAGAGCCAGGATTTGACACCAGACAATCGGCACTCTTTACTTCCTAAGTGTGTGACCTTGGACGGGTTGCTTCTGAGCCTCGGTTTTCTGAGTTGTACAATAAGGATCACTTCACAGGTTATCCTGAAGACCAAATGAGATGAAGCACATCAAGTGTTTAGCACAAGGCTTGGCACAGTGTTCACAACAGCTTAGCTATTATTACGAACTCTTAAGCGGCACGGCTGAAATCGGGGCTCACGGCTCCTAGACTCCAGACAGACGGCTTTTATAGCCACTACACAGACAAGTGCTCTTTCACCAGCCATTGGTCTGACGCCCGAGACGCGCCCCTCAGGGAGGGCTGGGGTCCACCCTGGGAATGAGGAGATCATACTTTAAACCAGCATTTTCTGGAAGCTCTCGCCAGGAACTCCTGATAATTACACCATTACCAGCCCCCACATTTGAGTAGGGGGCAGGTTGGTGGGGGAACTGCTCACCCTGTCTCAACGCTGTGTGACCAGACGTGGCAGCACACTCAGGACCCTCCCTGCCCAGTTGGCCAAAGGTCATGGGCCGGGAGGTCAAGCAGTCCCCAGGAAGAGGCCCAGAAAGATGGGACGCCTGATAGGACAGTGTCAGCCCTGCCACGTGGCCAGGCTGCATCCTTGCCCACCGGACCCCAGCTTCCCTCCTGGTCAGCTCCACTTGCCTCCTGCTTCTCTTGGCGGCATGCTGAGCTCAGGACGAGTATCAGCCAGGTGCAATGATCCTGTGTCCCAGAGAAACCCAGATCGTCCCTGATGTGTGATCTGGGCAGAAAACAGTGTTACTGGGCCCCTGATAAATGCCTAAGGCTGCCATACCCGGTTGTGCAAGTTGTTTATTGCACAAAAGCACGGAGCTAAAGGGGTGAGAGGGACTGAAATCCAGCCCATGCTCTGCTCAGAGCCTTGTGCCCTGGCTGCATTCACAGGAGGCAACACGGTTTACTAATTCATCGGCCCAGAGGGGCCACCTCTTTCTGAGGACCCCTGCTAGCACCAGAGACCTTATGTGCTAGCAGTGGCCCTCAGGGGACACATACATGCACACATATGTATTGCTTCCCAGTCAAACTTGGCGATTCACTCTCGGACTCTTGGTTAAGAAATTCTAAACTAACATGTCAGTCCTTTTCTCTTTCACATGACCACCTGTCAACGGTGAGGCAGCTGTGAGAAGGCCTGAAGGAAGCCCTCTCTCTGCAGTGTTTCAGAGCCCCCTGCCCGGCTCCAGGATTAGGACCCCGCCTGGGCAGCTCACCTTGGCTAAGTAAGAAGTGAAACCAGACGATCAGCGAGGACAGCAGCAAGCCCACAGGCAGGCAGAGCCAGAACACCAGGAAAGAAAACGTGAGGTCGTTCACCAGCGGTACCAGAGGATACTTCATGGCGTGTATGTGGCTAAGCCGGGCCAGCATGGGCTGGCCCGGCAGGGTTGCCCTGGGGACCTGGTGGGCTGGGCCACGCTCTGCTCTCAGCCCAATTGTGACTGAGCTGGTGACGTAACAGGGAAGTCACAGTGTCCTTCAGGTGAAGGGAGAGCTGTTTTGGACAGGAGCCGGGGCAGTGAGAGGCAAAGCCTGGGTTTGCAGCACTGCTAAGGTGCTACTGGGTTCACGTGCCACCTCCCCGATCCAGTTGTAGGATAGAAATAATCCTTACCTCACCAAGCTGCTAAAAGTTAGAAAAATAAGTGCTGAAATAAACACTGCCCCCAGGTGGCTGTTCCTATGTCTGAGGTCTCAGATTCCTCCGGAAGCCAGCCAGATCTCTGGTCCCGAAATTCTGGCTACGCGTGCCCACATTTACTGTGTGGGAGAGTGCAGACTGGATGGGGCTCAGTGCCTCTGAAGTGGGCAGACGTCAGCTCCAGCCAAGAACTGAGATGCGGGGAATGCAGGGCCAGTGTTGCCAGCTCTCCTGACTTTTCCAAGAGAGTCCCCAAATCTGGATTTTTATGTGAAATCTCCCAATTTAACAATGTTGAATCAAACGTAAAACATTGTTAAACAAGTCTGCCGAGCCAGATTGGGTCACTGGGCTGCCATTTAAAAACTTTCTAACACACAGTATAGGCCCTCAATAAATTATTATTATTTAATCTGGAAGCTTCAGCACCTCTCCTTATTAGGGTTTTCGGCAAGGGGCTTCTAAGGCTTTAACCTTGTTGCTTTAGCTCCCAAGTGGGCAGAATACGCCCAAGTGCCCTCCTTACCTCCTATCTCACTCATTAATTCACTCACTCATTCATTCATGAAGTAGTTAGTCAACTTCTATGTGCCAGGAATCGTGGCAGGAAGGGGGCTCTGGACCTCCCAGGGCCTGATAGCCCCTGAGCTGGAGGGAGACTGTCCAGGCTGGGAGCCTGACTGGTATGGGAAGTCCACACGAGGAATGGCTGCTGCTTGTGGAGGGGAAGGAGGCAGAGTCTGGTATTCTCCACGAGGGTCCTCAGACCACCTGCCTCTGTCACTGCTGGCAGGTGGGTCGGGGCTGGCGGATACTTACTTCACATGCAGATTTCCACGCTCATCCTGTTCAGCTGAGTCAGAACCTCCGTTACTGGACAACCAGTCTGATGCGGACTTGATTCTGAAACCATGGCATTTCGTGGAACACTGGAAAGTTCGGCAGCCCCAGCTCCAGGAGGGGGGAACAGCTTCAGGAAGTGGGGGGCAGACCTAAAGGATTCATGGGGTAGGACCGCAGCCCCAGCTCCAGGATGGGGGAACAGCTTCAGGAAGTGGGGGGCAGACCTAAAGGATTCATGGGGTAGAAGGACCCCCTTAGAGGAAGCTACCAGCCCAGGGAGAATGGCAAGTGGGGCCAGCCACAGTAAAAACTGGATGGAGGAGAGGGGAAGAAAAAGCTGGGGCTTGGAGGACCGGTGTGTTTAGAGGGAGTCTTACCCAGCTGAGGGATGACTGGAGTTCCCGGAAAAGGAAGTCTGGACAGATGGTTTTGGAATGTGTGTGCAAGAGCACAGTGCGCAGGTGGGCTGTGCCACTCAAGACTGAGGTCAAGACGAGGCGCTAGGTGGTCTTGTCTGGGTTGGGGGTGATTTCTGGGCACTGGGTCCTGAAGGGGCTGGGGCCAGAAAGAAATGGACAGCACAGATGGGAAAGGCTTGCACACGCATTTTCTTGCCAGATGCATAAACAGGGCCACAGTGCAGTCAGCCCAGGGAGAAGCTTCCCTGGCCACGAGGGCCCACCCGGGGGTCCTATGGTGAGCAGGCAGAGTGGCTTCCAGGCGCACTTCAGGGTGATGTGACAAGGTCAGTGCTAGGCTGGAGGGGTGGCTCTCCGCAAAGGCACACATCAGTTTCCTTAAATGGTACCACCACCGCACCATGTGAGATTTAGGCATTAAAGTGCTAATCTGGACCCGTGGAACCCTCTACAGCCAACTCTATTCAAAGGGGCAGTGATCACCTCTCTGCGCCTCTCCCCTTTCCTGACTGGCCAGTCCTGGCAGAACTCAGATTTTCTGTAGGCAGAGAGCACGGCTGCCATTTCCGTGTTCCCAACACACAGCCAACCAGCCCCTTGGCAACTACCAGCCTCTGCAAGGTGGGCCTCTGTTGGCAGTGCTTTAATTATACAAGCTCCTTCCAGCATAGGAAACCAACTTTTAAAAGTAATTGAATTTTGAATACTTGATGAAACTCGACACAACTAGGGTGAAAACCCAGACCTAAATTATGAAGGACGGCCAAAGCAGAGCCCCCCCTGGGAAGAGCAAATTAGGAATACCCGTGCCGGAGCCAACTCCCCCGGCCGGAAACCAAAAGCACACACGACGTTATTAGATAAGAATCTCCTTAAAATTTAATTGACTAAATGTATTACATTCAATATTCCATGGGTTTCTTCTGGACAAAGGATCGGCATAAATACAAACAAGCCTCTGGGCCTTCCTCCCTCACCAACGAACAGAAAACACAGGAGGCGAGGGGACACGAGTGCACCTTCATATTTACATTTCGCCTTTACAGTTCAGTGCCAGAAATATTTACAGAAAATACAATAAGAAAAAGATCATGTCTTGGCAACATACCGAAATTCATACAAATTGTATATATGATTTCAAGCACAGAATGATACTGCTTATTTTTAGCCACAACTGCCAAGCCCTTCGGAGGAGAAAGATGTTGGTCACTGCAAGAGACGAGGACTTGGGAAACTTCATTTGCTTCAACAAGTATTTATTGGGCGCCTACTGTATGCAAGGCACTGTGGAATTCCAAATTATACCTTTTCCCTCACCGTTAAAAAAAAAAAAAAGCATCTGAAGAACATGAGTTGATACCCTAAGAAAAACACTATACAGTACATGGCTTCTTTAGCTACTGAGAACCCACAGTTTAATTCCACATTGAACGGGTGGATTACCTCCCATCTCTCCGTCTCAGGAAAAGAGGCTGTCATGGAAATCCTTACAACAGACCATTTAACACAACTCATTGTTTCATGTAAACATAGAAATCTTTTTTTTTTTATGAAGACATAACCTGAATGGATTTTTAAATGCTGAATGAAGAACTACTGCCAGCAGGAGTGTCAAATTACCTTCAATACATTTTTAACCATCTACTGCAAAATACATCTGAGCAAGGCTGACTCCCACTCTGGGTCAAGTTCCACCTTCTAGCAGAAATAAATACTCTCAAAGACTCTGCCTCTCTAAAAATCAGTCTGCAGAGCCTGACAAGTACTTCCTCAGTGTAGGCAGAAGTAACCATTTGTGGAGGCCTCACGACATTACTGGCCAAAGATGTAGGTTTTTGTCTTTATAAATGAATCCAGAGGAGTGTGGGCTGCTCTGAAGTAGAGGACTGGGAAATGGAGGGCAGCATGTATGTACGCATACGCGCCGGTGCGTGTGGGAAGGGCAGGGCAGGAGGGGGTCGACCTACCTTGTAACTATTCCAGTCAAAAGGCCAATGGGCAGAAGGGGGGGGTAAAGGGGGAGGAGGAAGCACTGGACAAAAGGGAGAGTAGCTGAACAAGGAAAGGATTAAACCTGACAGAAGCGCCCCTCACTGTCCTCAGTGCTCCCAGCTAGAGGAGGAGGAAGGAAGCCTCCATCCCCCAAACGTGGGAAAGGAGTGGAGGGACTACCTGCCTCTGTCCCTTGGGTGACGCTCTCCTTGTCACTGAATGCCATGCTCATCCACCTCCTGGTGCGCTTGTCACACGCAGTAACTACACTGTTTAAGCCACGGCCCAAGCCGTCCTGGCTTCGCCCCAAAGGTTATGATCACATGCTAGCGAACCTACCATGGGGACGACGAGGCTGTCATTGGGGTTAAACACGCTCCTCTGCCACTATTTTACTCAAAGACTCTTAACAAGGGCAGCTGGGTGAACTCAGTGACCATGAACTCAAACCCATACCAGTGAAAGGTCCAAGGGTCCTCACCATGCTCCTTTTAGGTCGATGTTACTTTGAGCGGAAGGAACCAGCGCTCCTACGCTGTTTGTGTCTTACGTGCTGGGGCTTCATGCCTTTGGGGGCTGCACAGTCCTGAATCCATCCCTCCTTCCCTGGGAGACCATAAAGTCTTTCAGATCACAAACTGTATTTAACACAGCTATTCACTTACCAAAACCATTCGAATTACAAAAAATTGCCAGAAATTAGAGTAAATTAAAGGACCAGGAAGCCCACCCCTGACAGGCACACCACAGTATACTGTGCTGACAGTAAAACGAAGCCAAAGGTAAAAGTTTTATCTGAAAAATCACATTGAGGGAAGTACACCTACATCAGTTATTTTTAACCTCTGGAATGTTATGAGTTACACAAGCCTTCTTTGTTCACGTCCTCTAGAACAAAGGCCCATTTTCCCCTTGAACCATCAATCTGGAATTTCCATGAAAAGTTGTTAAACCTCACCTTATACCTGCTGAGCTATGAAAACATTTTCAGGGTAGAACTTGCTAAACTTTATCATAATCCCCTTCCCCCATGCTACCATCTCGAAATATCAATTTATTGCCCAAATGAAAAAGAAAATCAATTACTGAAAAACATTATACCTGAATGGAAACTGGAGTCATAGAAGGTGGAGGTTTCCTTTACCTGAGCTTAAAACAAACACGAAGAAGAAAAGTACGGCAAACTTAAAACCAAGAGCCATTATGCCCACATTTCTTGCTTACAGATGACAAAATACACACTTCTGGAACAAAAATATCTGCACAGGGATTCAGGCCCTACACTATCCCGCACCCCCTAATTAAACTACCAAAACATCAAACCAAACAGGCCACTGTAGCCCTGACCTACAGAATCTACTGACATCAGAGTTCAAGTGTGAAATCACCCCTATACAACTGTGATCACTTCTTCTTTGGACTTTAAATGTCACTTGTCTTAACATAAAATAATCTTAATAAAGAAGAACGCACATAAGATTAGGAGAAATGAGCAGTGTATACTCTAGCACTGTAACAGGAATCTTTGTAAGGAAGTTCTGGGTCTGGCCATCTCGAAACATTTATCCCTGGCAGAAAAGTAGCAGCGAGGTAACAGAAGAATTTCCAAATGACAACAACCGCCATTTCTAACAGCAGCCGCCCGAAAGGGTGGTCACTAATGTTTGTCAATGATGATGGAAACCAGTAGCTCTCTGGGAGAGATCTGATTTAGTAGCAGTGAGAGGCTATTTCCTGAACCACAAATTAGAATCCTTCATAAACTACTGCAGTCTCCTGCTTGGTCCTGAAATAAGAGACAGTGGATAAAACCAAATAATTTTCAATCTTTGTTGTAAATTTACATTTCTTACTATTTAACCAAGAAATACCAAGGAATTACAAATGTTTAACCTGTCATTGTATCACCGAGCTAGACAACACTGCTGAAAGTGGAGGCATCGCTGCTGTCATAGCCTTTAACCCCACAAACTCCATTTGTGTCCCCAGTAAAGGACAAGGCTGTGCCTCCATTTGAGATCTGTTCCTGGGCCGCCCAGAAACTAAGGCCTTCAGTCAGGTCTGTGCATTGATGAGAACAACAACTTTCTGAAATTGGAGAGAGAATGAAATATTTTAATGTCAGACTTCTTAGCTGAGTGGAAAACATTTATGTTCTTTTCTGTCAGCTGGACAGTTGGATGACAAATGGACCTACGAGCGAGCAGAAAGATGAGATTTCTTTCCTTCTCCTCCACGCTGTCAACAAGAGTCTTTAAATGTCCTGGAAGATTCTGAGACAGATTTTAATTTTGGACACAACCTCCTAAAAAGTGAGGTATAAAACTATCTTCAACTTCTAATTTGCAAATTTGATACTACCAATGCACGTGTTTAACTGAGATGCATAAAACCTTTCTCCTCAAAAGGCTTAGATTTAACTAAAATTGTCATTTTAAAAAGGAAGTTTATGGCTAAAATGTATATCATCATTATCAGCAGGAGTATGATTGTGTCTGGGAGCCCATTTCACTAGAAAGCCAGAAGTCTTCTATCAAATGGGTTTATAATGTTTCTTCTATCTGGTGATTAAACAGTAAGCTCTTGGGGAGTGATGTTTTTTATTTTTACAGTGATCACCTATTCAATTGTTTTGCTTTGATATTATGGCCCCAAACTGAAGTTCAAGAGTCCTAGACAGACAGTGGTCTAAGAACTGCAGCTTCTGAGTCCAACCTCCTGGAAGAGCGAAGTATAAAACTCTGGCTCCAGCTGCTTGTTCCGGTACTTGTTGACAATGTCGGCGATTTTCTGTTTCCGGCGGACGTGTGGCGGACTGTAGGAGTCGCTCTCCAGTCTCTTTCTTCTACAAATATTAATTACAGTCTGCCTCACCAGAAAACCTTGAAAACAGAGAGTTTTAAAATCAGTGTGAACAATCAGTCAGGTAGGTGAACCGTCAGTACTGATGTGAACCACTCTCCTCAAACTCTAACTGTATCATTTCATTCCATTTGCAAAACGGCCCATCCCCGGAGACAAGGACAGAGCTCCACTAAGACAAAACTGTCAGAGAAACACACAATGGCAAGGAAAAACGGAATCAAAATCTGGTCTGAAAACCCACTTCCTGCCCTGGATTACAAACAACAATCTTCATTTTCCAATAGGAAGTTTGTGAATTATAGTTCTACTCATACTCACTAGATGAAGCACAGTTTGGAACAAAACTAAACATGCTTCCTTTTTACCAAGCCCACAGCATTTTTCACATGTGGGACCTATTAAGTAATGTCACTGTTTCCTTATTTCTACTTCTTTTTGGGTCATAAAAATGTTAAAGAGAAAAAGAACTCTTAACTCGTCAGCTGCATGTGAAGACCTTACCGAGTGCTCGCCTGCTGACAATCATCCCATCCACAAGAGGGATGACCATGTTAAATTTTCCAGTGGCTCCTTGAATTTTTATCCGGAATAATCCAGTGTTTAACGGGTGGATGAAGATGACGGGAACTTCTTTTTCAAGAGTGGTAGATCTTAAGAAAAGAAAACTTTCTTTACCCCAGATAATCAAGGGTTGAAGTCCCTCACGTATAATACAAGAATACCATGGGAACTTGTTGCCAAGCAGTGTTTGAGAAGAGCCAAGAAGAGTCAGTCTGCTCAGAGTCCTCTTTCTGAGGGCCCAGGATGAAGCTGCCAACACCTGACCCTAAATACCATCACTGGGTAAGGCTTGTTAACCTGACAAAAAAGGCACTAAAAATGTGCTTAGAGAACCACTGGGACACAGGGTAGAAGAAAAGAGCAGAGAAATCTATTGCGCGGAGCTGCCAATCTAGCAACCAACTACGGACGGGCCTTTCACTTAGTTCCTCCTCCTTACAGGGAACAAAAGGGGCTGTTCGGAGTGCAGGGAATTCCACTACAGCCAACGCTGACAGAGAAGTGAGAGTCCAGCTCAAGCCCACTATGGGAACCCCTGATGTCATTTTTTTTCAGGGGTGGACGGAGGAGGTTGGGAGAGCCTCCTCAGCAGAGGTGACCAATGGCCACATCTTGGCTGAGCCAAAGTCATCCAAGCCGCTGACAGATAATGGGCACTATAGCCAACAACTGTACCTTTGGAAAACTGAATGACACCGTATGCGTCAGGGACATGCCAATGCATCTATAGGTACTTGTGTGACTCTGTGGTGCTACATGTCAGGGTTGGTTGTTTTTTCCTTTTGCAACACGGGGAGCTTTCTTTCTGTGCAGGTAAAGTGATTTTGACCAAAGCGACAGTGAGGCAATTTTTTAAGACGTTAAATAAAAATCGATCCTATACTAATTCTGCCCCCAAGACAAATTCTAAACTTCACTAATCTACCAATAAAATACAAATTTTACAGTCTGAGATTTTTTTTTTTTTTTAGTCTGAGAATTTTTGACCTAAAAAGATTTTTAAAAAGTATAAGACACTTACAAGTTCTCTTCCAAACTGTTCTAGAAAAGTCCATCTCATGAAAACTACTCTAGTCTCTTTAGTAAGTCAGTGTCATGGAGAAAAAGTAAAAACAGGGCTGTTCCGGATTAAAAGAGACTGAAACAATACAGGGTGCAAGGTCCTGAAGTGGATTCTGATTTGAAAAAATTATCTGTAAATGATGTTTAGGGAAAATGGATACATGTGAATATAAACTGGTTACTACATGAAATTAAGGAATTGTTAGTAACTTTATTATTGTGATAATGTCATCTTTATTGGAAAAGTGTTCTTCATTTTTTGGAGATGCATACTGATGTAATTAGAATGTTAGGATACCTGTAATTCACTTTAAAATACTTCCGCATAAAAAATACAAAGCTTTAAGAATGACTTGCCCTCTTCTAGAAATTTTGAAATGTTAAAATAAATCATCTTTACTTACTCCATTCCTACAACAATCATTTAACAAGGTTAGACTAAATTCATCTTACATGCAATACGAATCAGACCATGTAAATAGAAGGGAACTTACTCCAAATCCAAATATCAAGTTTAGCTTGAACATCAAGGTAGGTCTACTGAGATGTGCAAAATGAGGTTAGCATTTGGGTTCAGATCCTTTTCTCATTTATTTACTGAATATGTGATGCCGAGGAACCTCTATGAGCCTATTTTATCTCATTTGTAAAACGAAGATGATAATTGTACTGCTGGAGATATTTTAAAGTATGTGTTTCAATCAAAAACAGGCAAGCAAAAAGCCTTGGAACTATAATGCCTATACAGATACATTGTTACTATTCTTGCAATCATATTATTTTCTTTTTATCCTTTGCGTGCTACAATAAAAATCTTAACATTATAATAAAGTTAGTATTGCATTTTACTTAGAAATACGTTTCCATTAAATAGCTCATGTGATGAGGCTATTTTAACTAGAAATACTTTTCCATTAAATAGCTCATTTGATGAGGCTATTTTAACTATCTACCCAGAATGTTTTGACCAATTTAACTCCATTATGTCTATCTAACATTGCTATCCTGTTATTACAGTCTTCATTAATACTTAATTGCCTTCATGTTTTCTTTTGCTGCAGATAAATGTAAAGCAGCAATTAAATTATGCCATTTAAAAATCCTGCTAATTTGATCACCTTGTGCATTTATCTACCAACTTCTTTGATTCTTTTTCTCTAATTATGTTTATTATTGCCTTCATCCCTTCTGTTTCACTGTCTATTTCTTGATTAAACTTCAATCAACATACTCTAAAAAATAGTTTTCTCTATACTTAAAGACATGCTGATAAACTTCCAGCAAATAAGAGTGTACCTCAGAGAAGTGCTACTATTTGCAGTAGTTTCCACACCAGTACTGATTTCTGTCATCAGGTCTGAGAGGGGAAAGTTTTCTGAAAGAAAATAATAACATTACAATTAATATCTCCCTCCTATTTCCCAAATAATAGGAAATCTAATTTTTTAATCTCTTTACACAAGCAGGCAACAAACATATGACTGTGCTCTCCTACAATGCATAATCCTAACCCTCACAAATACAAAAATTCTCCCTCAAGACATACCTCTGCCAAGTTCATCTAAAGCAGAGATTTTTACAGAACATAATCTGCAGTCTTTTGAGGGCTTGGAAAGGGTTTTGGAGGGACTGGAAAGTAGCTATCACACTTTCCCACAAACTCTGAGCTGGATGAGAGTGTAGGCTAAATATGCATTTCTAATGCTCTTATGTTGCTGATATAAAAGTCACAAAGAAGTTATCCACAGCAGAATTCCTAAGGACAAATGACTCTTCACACTAAAACTAGACAGGAGGGTTCGTGGGAAGAGGATGAGGGAAATGCACCGACCCCCACCCCCTTTCCAGAGGTCCTGGGGCAAGTGGGACCAAATGGGAACAAACCGTTAACTGTCACACCACGCACAGCTAAACACTCTGTATCGAATAGACTCATTAAATCTTCACGACTATGAAATAAGTAGGTGCCATGAGTGTCTCCATTTAATAACGAGTCATCTAAGACTAAGGAAATGAGTGCGTGGTGGAGCCGGGATCCAAACCCAGGCTTGCCAACCTCCAGTCCCAGCCCTTGGCCGCCACACCGCGACCGTGCTGCTGCTCCCTTTAGACATTTACCAAGTCACTGTCATTCTGCTGTAACTGCATGTACGGGCAGAGTCCTTATACAGTACCTATATCATCATAGCGTTCTACCCAGACTACAGAAACTCTTGTCTCAGGTCCGAGGGGAGGCACAGGGCGACCCTGAGGCAGCTTCTTCATTCTGGAACTGGGACTGAGCTGCATGAGGCAGAGAAAAGCAGAAGAGGAGGAAAAAGGGAAAAAGAACAGGCTTAATAAAGTTACAACCATACATGTACCCAGCTGCCCAGTGACGTAAGTAGCAAGTCATGGGAAATCAGTTCAGAAAAAAAATGTGAAAGACATTTGCCACCAAGCTCTTAATTGGCTTCTCTCTTTATCAAGCCTCAATCTAAAACAAGGAACTGAAGGTCTAAAATCCTCAAGGGGAAAAAAGGTAAGGAATACCGAACAATCACAATTGATATGAATAAAAATAAAATTTGCGGGAATGTCTTCATGAGCGCTTGAAGGACTTGAGTCTCTCCATAGGGCCAGAAAGCAGCATGCTTCTCCATCACAGCAACATTGCTGATTTGCCTGGGAGCCTTATCTCTTAAATGTCCCATCCACAAGCTCTTCCTAGTTCTCAGACCAACTGCAATGGAGGGCACAAAAATTCCTTTTTCTTGTCAGCAAAAAGGGAAAAGAAAAGTTGCTTAAGTCTTCACTATTAGGTACCGTTTGCTTGTGGCTCCCCGGCCCACCCAATTGGCTTTAAGTTTCTTTGAAAGGCTAATAGGACCATGTGGTTCCCAGCAACTGGCGTGGCACACTGAGCCCCATCACTGTTAGGGCATGAAGCTGAGCTGAGTTAATGCTAAAGCCCTAAACAACGCTATGTGTACAGAGGAAGAACCCCACACTTACATTGAATTTTAAAAATAAAACTGCTTTCTTAGCACAAAAATATACACGTCTTTCCTAGATGACCAGAGACCATGGCAATCAATTCCCCCGATTCTTGTTGCCATTGTGGAATTCACAGAAAATGCCTGAAAAAGAGCTTTCCCTCAAAGTAGTGACAGACATGCAACCCACTCAGAGACTATTTTCTTAGCATCGTGGCTCCTCATCGGCTTTGAATCTCTGACTTTCTCCATCTCTGACTTCCACTACTAGACGTAAAGGGCTCCTGTGAGTAGGTCAGGCCTACCTAGATAATCTCCCTTTTGATTAACTCAAAGTAACCTTAATTACAGCCACAAAATCCCTTTTCCCTGTAATGTAACAATCACAGGCTATCTCATCATATTCACAGGTTCCACCCACATACAAGCGGATGACATTATACAAGGGCAAGAGTCATTGGAGATGGTCATAGAAGTCTGCCTAACATACTGACCTTTTTTCCTCCAACACTGCTAACGTGTTTTTTGTTTTTTTGTTTTTGCATCTATTAAGATAATGATCACTTTTCTTTTTTTAGTTTGTTGGTAGTCTACTGTAAAGTATGTGATAAATAAAAACAATGTGGTTTAAGTGTTGTCAGTCTTTGGATGTTAAGGAATAACTATGCTGGCAGTCAGAAAATGAGTACAAGGGCAGCCAATCTCTATTAGATCTGGCTAAAACCCTGCACTGCCACCCAACACGGACTTGTTCATCTCCAAACTATATTCTGTGAAACATTTTTAAATACAGCAACTCCAGATTTTCAAAATCAGCCTATTTCAGAGAGTCCTATACAACTTAACTGTTTTCCTAAATCAATTTTAAAGAGGAAAACTTCTCTCATATACTTTAAGCATATGCTCCTGTTAAAAATAATTTTTGCTGTGGAAGGAGCCAAATTAAAATCTTGTACAGTGGAAGCATGGCTTCCGTCAAGTATATACTTCTTTGGTCTTTGTTATTTTTGTGTTTTTTAAACATCAATCTTCTTACACTTAGGAACTGATCCCATACTCTTGCTTTTACTTAACTGGTTCCTTTCCAGTAAGGATTAAGAGGTAATATGAGGAGAAAACACAGGTAAAGACATAACATCCAGTGACACGGTGAGAAAAAGTATAAAAGCAAAATGCTCTCTTCTTGTATTAATAGTAGCTGCTGTGTGCCTCACTCAGTATGTTCATTCACTCACTGGGTTATTCTCCAAACTGCTACCATTTCTATGTATCCAGACCTGTTTAAGTTGAATGTCGCGTGATTAAAGGTGTCGAGCCACTGCGTACCTTTAGTGGTTATTTTTGGGACCAAATTAAAAACCTAGGCTTGAGAAGAAATGGGTGGGACAACCAAGCAGGTACCAGAATGGCAAAATCAAGAAAAACCACATAGGCTGTCTTAGGATGAACTATTTGTTGCAAGCTGAAAAAAAGGAAACTGTGAAAATTCGATTTTTAAAAATGCAGATACCAGTGAATGAGTATAGCCATAATTACTCTCTGGGTTAAAGTTAAAAGCTTTTCAGGAATGATTCTAAAATTACACCCATTTCACTACAGATTTTTGGATACACATCAATAAAGT
This sequence comes from Rhinolophus hipposideros, assembly GCF_964194185.1. Classification (NCBI taxonomy): domain Eukaryota; kingdom Metazoa; phylum Chordata; class Mammalia; order Chiroptera; family Rhinolophidae; genus Rhinolophus; species Rhinolophus hipposideros. The sequence goes on from NC_138068.1 coordinate 17,561,469, forward strand.
GACTTACCCTTTGTGAGGAATTAAGATTGTCTGTGTGATTAGGGAAAAGCTCAAGTGTTAGGGAGGGCTGTTTCAGGATTCCTGGCATAAGATCCATATTTGAATCACTCTCTTGGTCTGAGATATTACTTTCCAATGAATCAGCTATGAAGGTAAAGAAAAAAAATTATAATAATACCTACTACTTCTTTGGAGCAAAAGTGTTTAAACTAATTATGCTAATCGTCTAAGCTAAGTCACTTAAGCCAAGCATTGCTTTTAGAGCCTGGGTTGGCATACTTTTCCTGCAAAGGGTCAGGTAATAAACATTTTAGGCTTTGCTGGCTAGACAGGCCTCTGTTGCACATTCTTCTTTGTATTTGATTTATAACCCTTTAAAAATGTAAAAACCCCTCTTGGTGTTCTGAATTTGGCTCGTGTGTTGTAGTGTGCCGGCTCCTGCTCTCCAGGATAAGGTAAGACTAGAAAATGTTTGACTTTTCAGATGTAGAATATAATAAAAGCCATCTGTTATTCTCCAAATTATTTTGATTATATATCCAATCCTGTAGCATGGTGCCAAGAGCACTGGGGCATCGCAAAGCTACAGGGAGCTGGTCTCTGTGATTAAGGAGTGACCTGGCTGGAAGCAAACACAGAGTTATAAAAAACAAAAATACGGACAGACGGGGGCACAGGTGGCAGAGGATATTCCATAACAGGAATGAAGGCTCAACTGTGGGCACTACAGTGCAAGGACACTGACCAAACTCTAGAACGGGACTGGTGCGAACAGGCTGGGCCAGAGACACCAGGCAGGACCCGGCCCACAGGAGACAGACGAGGCCTGGCGTCTGGAATTGGTGGTAGTCACAGCCCTGACACAACGGCAAACACCTGCTGAGATACTGACCCCACAGAGACAGGGAGGGGCCTACAGTAGGACATTAAGGGTCCAAGTACAGAGGTGAGAAGGCTGCGAAAGTAGAGCACATGAAAAGTCAGTCGCCTGGAGATGAGACGGAAAATGTGATGGGGAGCATCCCATCCTATGGATGGTCTCAATGAAGAAGGTAGTTTTCCGCCTACTGCCTGGTCAGGCACCAAGAAATGGCCTTAATTTGCAAGAAGCAAAGATTTTAGGCAAAATAAGACTGAGTGCTCACTGAATAGTACTCAGTCACTCCTGATCCTGAAGACCAGGCTTAATCACTATCTTTTCTAGGCTGCTGAAGTTTCTCTTGCTGGTGTTAGATCAGCTGGAGGCCGCCACAAGAGCCTTCCAATTGTAAGGTTTTGTGGGGTTCCATGTAAAGGCTCTCATGCGGAAGTAGGGAAGTGCATGGAGGCTCACTCATAATTAGTGAAAGAAATGAAACAAACTGAAAAACAGGGCTTCCATGTATTGATTAGATTTTAAAAAGACAAAAATGGGTTGAAGTGGGTCTCCTTCACTATTTAAATATTATTGTTAGAGGGTCAGTGTGCTTGTCTTTAATTACTTTCCTTAAGAAAGTTAAGAGGGGCTAATGTCCTGTACCTTTGCATAATCTAAAAGCTATCAGGCCTTAGAGGCAAAAGAAAGCCTTCAGAATCTCTCCCAATGCAATAATACTGCACAAACCAGTGGATACAAAAATAGATCCTAAAGCAGCACCACATAAATCATGCTCTTACTTAAGGACTCCACAGGAGAAGGAACCACAAAAGCTATTTCCGTAAGGGCATCGGCATAATACAGCACCTTCTTCTGTCCATTGAAAATGTTAGCCCCGACATCTTCAGAGGAAATCACTTCATCTAGGAATGAGAAACACTGCATTACTGCTCCAAAAAGCAGGAAAGCCCAATTTCATCTTACTTCATGAAATTTTAATTGGTGAATAAAGCGGTAATAGATAGAATGTACATTTCCAACAACAAGCAGTTTGTGTGTAAGAATACACTATAAGCGTTCATTAAATGTCTTTACACTAACTTTAAGTCATAAAATCTTACATCATTTCTGAAACGACTCTGAATCAGACCACTTCTGATTAGCGGGGCCTTTGGCTCACCTTTATGAGGCAGATTAAAGGAACAGTCTTTCGGGAAGAGGTAATAATCAGGGGGAACAAGGCCACCAGGCCCTCTGCAGGGAGTCAGAGCAGGTGTCTGAGTGTGTGTACTCTTGTTTTCAAGGCATTTCTGTCCCTGGTCTCTCTCTGCTGCTCCTCCTCAGCTCTGCTTCTATTCCCCTTCCCACAGTGGTCAGTGATATAAAATGTAGAGGCAGTTTTAGTAATAGTGTCCGTTCTAAGCCAGCAAGATTCACTAACAGCGGTAACATTTCCTGAGTTAGTACACTCCTCTGTTAAAATGAACACAATGTCCTGCCAGTAGTAATACATAAAATACCAACAACCTGACAAAAAATCGCAAAAAGGAAATGGAAAGGAGTTCTCAGGAAAGAAATAAAAATATGAAAAGATGCTAAAACTCAATCATAACTGAAAATAGCAAAGTTCTCACCTAACAGATTGGAAGATACCTAATGTTGGTGAGGATGGGGCAAACAGGAAGGTTAGACCAGAGGTTAGCAAACTTTTCCTGTAAAGGCTCAGAGAGTGAAATAGGCTTTGTAGGCCATGTGATCTCTGCCACAGTACCCAAGTTGGCCACTGTAGCATGAAAGCAGTCATGAACAATACATAAATGAGTGTGGCTGAGTTCCATTAAAACTATTTATAAAAATAGGCATACGCTGTAGTTTGCCGACCCCTGGTTTAGATGCTGGGAAGGTATTTCGCATCTACTGTAGTAGACGCTATGGTTACTGCCCCAATACCCACTCTACCCTCCCCTACTCTGCCTGCAGCAGGCATGAACTGTGGGGGGGACTGACCCTTCACACCAGTTCTACTTTGTCTATATTTCTCTATCAGGGTCATTCCATCTCTCCTGCTATAGCAACAGGTCTGGGGTGGTCCAATCACTGAGTATCTCAGGACTGGGGACTAGGTAGGTTCTGAGACCCAGCTACTCTCTCCTCTTCAGGTTAGTGTGGAACTGCCTTTTTGCAACGAGAATAGCCACACTGGGGATACAGCTGACATATGGAGAGCAGAGCTAAAGGAAAACTGCAGAGAAATAGGAGTACTGATCAAGTGACAACAAAAGTGTACACTAATCTCTGGAATTCAGTTACAGGGGGCAATCAATGACTAAAACCTAAGCCAGTGTGGGTCAGGTTTTCTGTTACTTGCAACCATAAGCATCCAACTGATACTTTTATCAAACTGAAAACCGTGCATATCCTTTATCAGTTCCCCTCGTGGGAGTGTAGTCTATAAATATACTCAAGCACATATTAAAGGATATGTGCAAATGAAAATTAGAATATATCCCCCAATACTTTTTTGATTCAACCTTGGTTGAAATTAGAAAAAAACTACGGGCTACGGATCACAAGTCACAGGGGTATTTAATGGGAAACGTTGAGAGAAGTATAATCTTGTTGACAGAAGGACTCTGACAATTCAAAGCATTGGACGCAAGCATTACCTACTTCAGAGAGATAATATTAACTTTCCAGTGACTGCAGGAGCCCTCAGAACAAAGAACATTAGCCAGGTGGGGCAAAGGTCTTAAGTTTAAATTTATACTTGCTCTGGTACTTGTTATCCTGATGACATTTCCTCAGGAGGATTTGAGATGGGCATGGATCTCTCAGAGATAGTCAGCTGCTTACTAAAAAGGTTTTCATATAATATCCCAAGAATATAACCTTTAATGATAGCCACAAAGTCTACAGAACACATCTGTTAACAGAAAACTGTTATTTATTAGACAAAATACACTTATTAGGAAACTGTATTGTTGCTACAGATAACCTACATTTATTAGAATATTGTTTTTAAAAATGGAATTTGTTTACTCAAACTATAAAAAAGAACTTACTAGCCTTGTGATAAGCCATTCATTTTATATTAATTAGTCTCTCTTTATATATAAAATTTATTCACTTATGATTTTTCCCCCCATATACACAGAAAATAGCTGGAAGAATACACAAATCATTATTAAGTGACCTCACGTGAGGACTAGGACTAGTGGAAGATTTTTCCTTTATATGTTTCTGTTTATTTTTTTAATAAGACTACAAAAGCATAGTAAAGGGGGGAAATCAAGAGTAACAAAACAAGAAAAAACAAATGTCCATTATGAGCTTTACCTTGCTCGGGTCCTTCACCATCATCACAACTGTTAATAGACCAACTGGTGGAAACATGCCCAGTCCAACCAGGGTGTCTGCCCACATCTACTGACCAGCCAAGGGAGAGCAAAAATTCTAGGAAATGTGGCTGAACATTTCTGGAAGACTCCACATTCTTTAAAATCTGAAAAACATACCAGTCATCAGCTATAATGAAGGAAACAAAAGAGCATTATCAAAATAAATCTTCATAAAAATCAGTTAGCTTTGAAGTAGCTGACAAATCAAGTCTAAGCTCAGAATAAATTTGGGAATGTGTCACTGTAGTTAAAAATGCATGTTTTCGAGTTAGATTTTAATTCAAATCTTGGCTATGCCTTGGACAAGTTTCTTAACCTCCCTGTTTCAGTTTCTTCATCAATAAAGTGGGGGGGGAAATAATAACAGTTGTGAAGATTAAGGGTGATATTGCAAGTAAAGCCCTTAGAAACCCATCTAGCAAAACAATTTTTGAACCAGACATATTTACTAAATGTAAACAAAAAATACTATTAATATGTCCCTGCCTTCACAGAGGTTACTGTCTGGTTAGTGGAAACATTCCATAGATATGTAATTATACATGAGTGTAAAAACATCCTTCTCTTAGTCCAAAGAAGAGAATGCAGCCATTCCAGAAAAAAAATGAAGTGACCTGGAGGTTCTCCCCTCTTCACTAAGTACCAAATTTAATACCTGGGTTTTTTACTGTCCCCCAAAAGAAAAGCCCCTGGTTCTCTGGGGGTGCATTTGCCCTCCAGAGGACATTTGGCAATGTCTGGAGACATTTTTGTTACCACAACTGGTGGCTACAGGTATCTAGTGAGGAGAGGCCAGAGGTGCTGTTAAATGTCCGATTTACAGGACAACTCCCAGTACAAAGAAGTAGCCTGCCCAAAATAGGAAGTGATGCTGTTGAACAGCCTACGCTAAAGGAAGGAAAATGAGACATCCCATACAAATTAAAAACAAAAGGGGTGGCAAGGGTGTGTGTGGGTGTGTATGTGTGTAAATGTATTTTAAACATAAGATTCTGAAATATAACATTCTCTTAGCCCACTCGACCTTCTGCATTGCGATCAGCAGGCGCAGGATCCTGGAATCACTGTTTTTAAAAGTTCCTCCAAAAGACTGATGCAGCCAGTCCACGTATCACTGATGCAGTTCATACAATGCTAATCTATGTCGAGACCACCAGGAGGCCTGACAACAGCAAAATCTGGGGTGTTACATCTATTACTTCTCAGTCCTCTGGACATCACTGCTGGGCCATCATCTCTCAAACACATCATCTCTTAAACATTTCTCTTTAGAAGAGAAGTTCTTCTTTAGTTCACCCATATCCCTTCATATGCTTATAAGTGCCAGGAAACTGACTTGATAGTCAGTTCTAGTTTTCTTCCAATTAAAATTTTTATTCATTAGTCAAACTTTTCAATAAACAATTTCTGGAAAGTTAGTCAAGATGCAGTAAGTGAGTCCAGTTCAAATTGAAGGCCACTGGCTGGTAGCCGGAAATTCGTTTGCATCTCCACTGTAGCTAGGGAAAGCAGGTCTCAGCCACGCTAAAGGGGGCCTCTGAGAATCTTCATTGTTTCCTACTCACCCTCAGTCCCTGGACAGCTAAGGAACCTAAATTGGTTTGCATTACCTCAAAGGTGTGTATCTTCTTTCACAGGTAGGAGAAAAATGGCCCCATTATTCTCATCTGAACCATGCATTAGACTTCCTTCAAAACAGATTCCCAACCCCTGCAATTAACCCAATTCTACTGAGGCTCTTCCAAAAAGTTGAGTCCACCAATCTCATCCCTGGCTACCACCAGCCCACATTCTCCCAAGATCCAAGCATAATGGACCCCACAATGAATTTTGTGAAGGCGGATTTCTCTCTTACCTCCAGGGCCCTTACGCATGTTATTCCTTTGTTAGTACAACCTGCTTCTACCTTTTTACCTATTGTCAGTGCATACCTCAAACACTAGCTGAAAGGTCTTTTCCTCGAAGGATGCCTTGTTAAAGCCAGATTAAGTTTGCCTGTTATGGCTGCTGTTAATATGCTCCTATGCTCAGCATACTTTGCTATGGTTTTTATTTAATCCTCTGTCTTCCCCTCTAGACAGTAGTTGTAGGAGGCTAACAGCCATGTAGATCTTGTTCACCACTATACCGCTGGCACCTAACCAACAGCAGACACTTAATAAACAGTTACTGAATAAATTACCTCAAATGAGAAAAACTTTCCAGTAAATCAATCTTGTTTTCTAGTAGCTCACCAATAATTTGGAATAGTGCTTCTAGTATAAAGATTTAGCATCTTTGGTAAGTTTCTTTCGGTATGCTCAATTTGAGTAGCTAACGGTCTTATGATGACTACAAGAAAGTTCGCAGTCACAGCGCCCCACGTATCTGAATACTATACAAAGAGCTTCTTGTGGCCCTTCCTAGTCACATTCAGTTACTACCTGCCTAGGCCATGTTTCACTTACTCATTTCCAACAGCCAATTTGCTGTTTTTCATTCTCATCTATCGTAGTTTTCTTCATCCTTCTCCTAGTCTCTTTGTCACACAGATACAACTGTGCTTTACTTATTTTTCTGTTTTTTATCCTTTATTCCAGGTGTTATTTCTCACTACACACTACTCATGCCTCAACTGAAAATCATTTGCTTGTGAAATTACCTAGAAGGTGAGCTCCTCAAGAGGAAAGACTCATTATTCACTTCTATCCCCTGGCACATTGAGCCCAGGGAAGATTCAGTAAATACTTCCTGCTATTGTTTTATTCTTAAGCAATCAGGCCTAGCTTTAGCTTTTTGTGGCTAACTTTCTGTACTTTAGTTTGTTTTAGGAATCTAAATTCCTTAAGAGGAAGAAAGACATGCTATAGCTTGGCTCTAAATCACACTAACTGAGAATCAAAGGACTGGGGACTCCAAGCAACAGTTTTCATTAATTCAGTTTCTGAACTGGTTCACAATGATTCTTTAAGCATCAAGTATAACACATCTCCTACTATGGATAAGCACAAGCTACATAAAATTTTGTGTATTTATGAGCATAAAAAATTACCCCCATAATTCGGAAACCTTACCTCCTGGTTTGTTTTCTGACCTGGTTTCATATAGAAAATAAAAACTGTGTCGAAGGGACGACATGGCAAGAGATCCAGATACCCAATGTCATCAAAAAATCCAGGTATTGTGGCGTCAAGTGCAATAAGGTGAGGAGGTAGACGACTATTTGCAGGTTCCTACCACCAAAGGAAGAAAGGAGAAATGATTACCTCTTTTCACTATTCTAAGTATAAAAGCAGTATTTGTTCATGGTTTAACAACTAGTAAGCATGAAACATACAAAGTGGCAGGAATAACCACATAATCCTCAACTAAAGAAACAATTTAACAATCTTGTGTTTACTTCCTTCCCGTTCTTTTATTTGCCTTTTTCTTAAAGACAACTGAGATCATATCATTGGGTTGGTGCAAAAGTAACTGAAGTTTAAAAGGTTGAAAAAAATTGCAAAAAACCACAATTACTTTTGGACCGATCTAATACTTATTTAATTCTGGATCCGATTTTCTCTATAATGTATTATGCTTTCTAGAAAATAATTGTAATGCATTTTTTCCTCATTCATTGCTGACGGAAATGTAAAGTGGTATAGCTACTTTGGAAGACAGTTTGGTGGTTTCTTAACAAAGCTAAACATAGTCTTACCATACAACACAGCAATTGCACATCTTGGTATTTACCCAAATGAATTAAGAACTTATGTCTAACGAAAACTTAAACATAAATGTTTATGGCAGCTTTATTTATAATTGCCAAAACATGGAAGCAACCAAGATGTCTTTCTGTAAGTGAACAGATAAATTGTGATCCATACAATGAAATGTTATTCGGTAATTTAAAAGAGCTATCAAGTCACAAAAAGACATGGAGGAAATCTTAAATGCATATTGTTAAGCGAAAAAAGCCAATCTGAAAAGGCTACATACTGTATGATTCCAACTATAGGACATTCTGGAAAAGGCAAAACTGTGGAGGCAGTTAAAAGATCAGTGGTTGCCAGGGGTTGGGGAGGTGAGGAGCGAGGAATGAATAGGCAGAGTACAGTGAATTTTTAGGGCAGTGTAACTATTTGGTATAATACTGTAATAGTGGACACATTATTATACATTTGTCAAAACCCATAGAATATACAATATGAATGAACTCTAATGTAAACAAACTATGGACTTCAGTTAATAATGCACAGATGTTGGTTCATCAATAAATGTACGACACCAATGCAAGATGTTAGTAAGAGAAAACTGGGGGAGAGGGAACATGGGAGCTCTTTATACTTTCTGCTCAATTGTTCTGCAAACCTAAAAGTGCTCTAAAAAATAAAGTCTATTAACTTTTAAAATGCATATCTTGGTTTTGTTTTTCCCCCTAATCCCTTATCTTCTTGGAGATCTTCATCTTGCCCAACAATGGTACCCCTGGTAGTTTGACATCCATGGTATTTTTCAGGAAAGCATATCCCGGGGATGGCAAAGATCACTATTCTACATCAGCAGGAATTGTGAGCTCGGTCTTCTAGTCTATTAGATACTGTTCCTGGTAAGGGCTGGGGCAGTTCCCTAGAACCAAAGACATTAATTCTGCAGTTAAAAGAGAGGAGTATTCCCACTAAGTGAGATAAGTAAAGACTACAAATAGCCTGGTGTCAATTCAGGTCAGATTTTGTTACTAAATGAATTTGCTACAAACGTACAAAAAAACTTCTGGTTTTCAGTTTTTATTTTGAAATCATGGATAAGGGATTGTGAAGCTATAGTATACTGTAATATACCTCGTAGGGCAAAGCCTCCACATTCTTTTTTTAAGTAAACTAGTTCATCAGCTTGTTCTTCTGGATGATCTTCTAATCCAGGAACATACCATGCACAAACTTTTATCTCTTAATAACTTTTTCAACTTTTTTTCTTCTAGGTCTTGCACACAGTTTGGTAGGGTAACTTTTGTCAATATCACAGCTATAAATGGGGTATTTTTGCATTGTATTTTTAACTGAGTAACTACAGTCATTAATTTTTGTACTTTTTTGTGTGGTGATCTTAACTCTCATTTACTTTAAACATTTTATTGATTCTCTTATGGTTGTCTAATTAAGTCTTATTACCTATGAACTGTCTTCTTTCCAATAGTTTTTATCTCTTATTTAGTTTCTTTGACTCTTTCATTGACTTTCCTGATTTTGATATTATAACTACGCTATAATGTAAGATGTTACTGGGGGAACTTTCCCGTACATTTTTTTTTACAACTTTGTTAATCTATAATTATTTTAAAATAAAAAAATTTAATTGACTAAAAAATTCTCTGTGTTAAATAGTGGTCAAGGTAGATATCCTTTGCCTGATTTTAACAAACGGTGCTTCTAGTTTCTCACCTGCCATTTAGAGAGATGTACATTACTAGTTCTGATTTTTCGTTTTTTTTAAGCAGAATGAGTATTGTTCTACTGAATATTGACTTACTGTTTTACTGATTCTTACAGGATCATATTATTTTCTTAATAGCTTTACTAATATTTCCCAATAACTAACTCTCCTTGAATTCCTCAGATAAATCTTACTTGGTTGTAGAAGGTAATTTACTTAGTGTCCTGTTCAATTCAGTTTTACTAGCATTCTCCTTAATATTCTGTACACACTTTTGTACATATATTCATAAGTAAGATTGATTTACAGTTTTTTGTATGTGTGTGCTGTCATTTTTAAGGGATTAGAGATATGCTGAGATTCATAATATAAACCAGGTAATTTTCTGACTTTTTCCTATGGTCTGACACAGATGAAAAGCATGAAAATTATTTTCTTGAAAGCTTAAAATTTTAACTAGAATAGATAACATGAAAAGAAAATTACAATTTCAGAGACAGTGCTATCAAGGCTCTTCTTATCTTGCTTCAGTCCACAGGATGTAATAACTTTTTCCTTGTATATTTTTATTACTGCTTCTACTCTTCAATTTTCTCCATTAGGAGTATGACTAATCATTTGTAAAGTTACATCTTTGTTCCTTAACTTCCGTCTTTGCCCCTGTATTTCTCATTATTTCCTCTCTCTTCTTTTCTTCTACATTTTAAAAGAGTTTTTATGTTCATACTCTCATTCACCAACTCACTTTCCTAAAACATAAATTTTTTCCATCTACATGCTGAAATCCAAAATCCAACAGCACTGGCTTCCCTGCTTTCCTAGAAAGGTAAATGGCTTTTAACCAAGTAGCTGCTAGGGAGTAAGGGCAGGGGACAACTTGTGCAATAAGCAACTTTTTGGTTGGCAATCATCAGTTGTGCTTTTCAAAACAAAGAGGCCTTAGTGCAAATCCCAGGCACGCTATTTCACATCTGAGCCTCTGTTTCCAAAATTGTAAAAGAGGGACAGCCTCATTTCCCTTGTAAATTGTTTTAAGGATAATGAAACTAAGAACTAATGGCAAAAAAAAAAAAAAAAAAAAAAAAAAAGAACTAATGGCAATATTTACTTTACAGGCTGGCTTACATTGTGCTAAGTACTACACGAAGCATCTTACATGACCACAACAAGATGGATACTTTTATCATCCCCACTGTAGACGAGGAACTAAGACTCAGAAAAGTCAGTAACTTGCCCAAGACCACATAGCTGCCAAGTAATGATGCGGGGACACACACCAAGACAGTGATCTCAGAAAGTACAAAGAAGTGCTTGGCTCACAAATACTTGTTCCTTTTTAAAAGTGGCATGAAATAGCAGAGTCAATCGGAGCCCATCCTTTTGGTAAGAAATTTTACTAGGGGAAGATTTTTTAAATTTTATTTTAAGGGAACACCCTTTTTGTTTTGTTTTTTAATTTTTTTTATTGGGGAATACTGGGGGACAGTGTGTTTCTCCAGGTCCCATCAGCTCCAAGTCATTGTCCTTCAGTCTGGTTGTGGAGGGTGCAGCTCACTGGCCCATGTGGGAATCGAACCAGCAACCCTGTTGTTCAGAGCTCACACTCTAACCAACTGAGCCATCCGGCTGCCTACTAGGGGAAGATTTTTAATATTCTTTTTCTAACTATCTGTAGATGTTATTTATGTATGTGATACATGTTATTTATATATGTCTTACATTACCCAGGAAAATCCAGAGCTGGATGTATTATCAAAGCAGTCCTCTCAGCCAGAACTCTGAAAGCATTCATGGGACTGTCACGGACTCATATAGTAACCTATAGCACCACAGAATTTCATTTACTTGCATGCAGAGTAGGATTTAACCAGTTTCTTTTCTTTAAATTCCTTCTACGTGTATTCTGATAAAAATGTTTCAGCTTATCACCAGCTCAATGCCCAGTTATGATGTACTTACTCATAACAGTTTAGGAAAATTACCTTCAATGCTTCTAAGGACAAAAATCCAAAGTGTGACAGGAAAAGGCGTGCTGTTTGGAATTCCTGGGCGGGAGGTGGGGGCTTACAATCCGTAATTGGATCAGGAAAACTTCTCTTCTGCAATTCTTCCTCACTTTGTTGTTCAAGGTGTATTTCATAAGCAATCTGCTGAGCCATGCCATTCCTTAATTTTTCATGTCTCTCTTCTAACTGAATTAAGCAAATATTTAATTTTTTGGAGCTATTACAAAAGCATTATAATAGGATTAATCTTAATTTTAAAAGGAAAATAAAGCTACAAGCAACAAAGTAAATGACGATGATTTTCAGTGATCAACACTGAGTTTCAATTCAATGCAACCAAGTGGATGTAACCAAGCAAACATGTTTCCAGGTTAAAACAAATACCAAAGAAACTCCCCACCGGCCTCAACAATTGCTCCTTCATCTCCTCCCTGTAAATGAAACCATTCTGTCTCCGCTGCCCTTCAAGAAAGGGGGCAGAGTTGTTGCTCTCGCCCCTATTCCAGACCACTGTCCATCATCATCCTGCAGTGACCTCCTCGTGTTCTGACGTCCTTATCAATATGGATTACTCCACTATTCTCTGAGCCTCCCCGCCGACCCTCCACTTACCTTCTGATCAATCCTACTTTAAAATTCCATCCTCTTTCGTGAGCCATGGTGATTCTCCTAACCACCTGGCTTCTATTTCGACACCTGCCCAATCTTCATAACTCTGGCCATCCATAAGCGCACTTTGCACCTCAGGTATGCTCTACTTTCAAGAGGTACAATTCTGAAATTCCCTTCTCCAATTGTAAGCCCCCTTGGCCTGCAGCATTTCCACAACGTCGCTTCTCATCACTGTGAGGCACCCAACACCTCCCCATATTTTCTCAGGCCACGCACATCCTTCTGGCTTCATCTACCTCCCAACCAAGCCTAAACCCCCAAACCTAACATCTTTTCTTGCTGTGGTTGTTGCACCAAATCTAACATCTTAATCCCCTCTCCTACGCATGTAAACGGCTGTGCTGTTGCTCCTTAGTCTTCCATGTTCTCACCCCTGTCAATCTCCACACGAAGTTTTTCACTTATGCGTCCAGATCCAAAGGACTTTGGAAGAGTCAGCAGAGTAAGCTCACTACGAATGATGCTCCTTACTCTCAACCGGGCTGCCTGGCAATTTTAAGAGCCCTCTTTCATTGCCTATTCCATTACTAAGAACTAAGGTTAAAAGTTACGTAAGCTCCTTCAATTTCCCTCCTTTCCATCTCTACATGTGTCTGAACATTACTCTCCTCTCCTGTCTTACCAGAAGTATCCCTTTCTACACACAATCACATGGACTCCTGACCCTACTGCCCCCAGGGCCTTACTCTATCACTTATTGCCCCAACCAATCCTACAGTGTTAGCACATGCAGGCCTTTCTCCACTGGTTCCTTCACCTCTAAGCACATTCGTATTCCTCCCATCCTTGAATTTAAAAAAGAAAAATAACTAGTCTCGCCTTTCCTCAACTAGGCTACTCCCTCCTGCTTTATCCACTCTGCACCTTTCCCTTCGCTGCTAACAGTATAGTTTATATTCACCATCTCTCACTAACCACTCACTCCCCAGCCCCTTATACTCTGCCCCCCACTTTAATACTCCTTGAAACCTATTCTCAAAGGGCAGCTACAATTTCATGCCAAAATCCAGGGGCCTCTTCTTCGCGCTCCTTCTCCCTGATCTGTGTAGCACTTGACGGTGTAGGCAGCCCCCCTTCCTGCCCTTCTATTCTCTCATGCCCTGGCACACCTGTCCCCCACTTCTTACAAGTCTTCTCCCTTGACCTGTAATATACCAGTTACTTAAACCAAATCAATTTTTTCTGTCTTCTCAAACCTTCCTCTTCCTAATTTCCGTATTTCTATAAAGGGCACCAATATCTTCTTTGCCACTTAAGCTCGAAATCTGAAGTTCTTTAGCTCTTTTCTTTCCCACATCAATCCAAGACATGTCGGGTCTACCTCTATAATAACTGCATATACCGGGGTCGGGGGAGGGTGTTCCAAAAAATGTACACATTTTAAGAGATGTTACCTATGTATTACTTTTCAAAGTTGAATTGAATTACAGTAGCAACGTGTAGTATGACGTTCGCGCAAAAGATGGTGTTAATCAAATGAATGCTAGTGTCATTCATTGTATTACAATTTTAATACAGTTTTTTCCTGTCTTAAAATGTGTACACATTTTTTGGCACCCTCTGTATTTAAACTTCCACCATAAGTGACGTGGCCCTTCCTTTCTCCTGCCAGAATTGTCGTAACAGTCTCTGAATTGGTCTCTTTTTTCCCAATATCCTTCACTAGAGTCTGGTCATGTCACCACCCTACTGAAACCTACCGCGGACCAGCCTGGGCCGCTCAGTGACCCTCTCTCTAAGAGGTTCAGTTCCTTCCAATAAGCCACAATCTACACTTGTCTTACTATGTAACCTCCGGGATGACAGAGATCCAAGTCATCTGATGAATCCCCTCCAAAAATACTTAAAAAAAAAAAAAAAAAAAAAAAAAAGGCAGTGTCTTGACCACAGAAGTTGTTTAAGAATGTTTTTAGTCATTCCCTTAACAATAGCTGAGAATAATTTATCTTACTTCTTCAGTGACGATTTCATGCAAATCTGGAATGCTTAGATCTGCTTTCACAAAAGGAATCTTATCCACCTCTTCAGGAAATGGTCGGTGTTTCACAGTATATTTAAATCCAACATCATTTTTAGGAACTGGACGAGGTTCAGGCACAAAAAGCTGTTAAAATAAAACAACACTATTTTTATTACATTGGGTGCCATTGGTAGTGATGTGTATTTCCCTGTCTCTCAGATGCCTGTGTTTCTCTAGGATTATATATATAATACAGGAGCGCAGTAAGCATCTGCAAACACTACTGCTAACAGTAAAGGTAAATAGCCTATGTACCAGTATACTCTATTATATTTTTATAAAACTGTTTATCAACTTATTATAAATTTGGGGACTGATAAGTAGGTTGTGGACCCCTACTGCCTCGGGTCTGCATCTCCCACATCCAGTGGTAAGCCAATGGGTAAGGCATTTCAGAATTTAAGGCTCAAACTTCCTTCTTCCCCAAGGACTCTCAAATCATTCCACAGGATAAAGTACAGTTCAGGGCCACTGAACACCGTTAGACAGGGAGTTCAGTCAGAATCTTAGCATGGCTTAACTGAAAGAGCATGGGCACCAAATCTAGGTCTTCCTGGCTCCAAATAACTGCTTTAATGTATATTAGCTGTGAGACTTCCATTTTCACCCCTGAAGAATGGAAGCAACCCATCACAAGGATGTTGAAAGCATTAAATAAAAATGGATGTTGCACATATTAAACCATCAACACATTTCAGTTCCTTTCCTCCGCAGTCTTTAATGCTTGGAGGCCTGTAACGTTACTGATGGAATGTGATGTACATGACGCTACCAAGAGAAGCTAGGGGTGTGCTCCTCACAGAGAGAGAAACACATTTCATCTAATAGAGACATCTGAGAAGTTAAATGGTTTTAGACACATCCTCTAATTGTGAGCATCTCTCTTAAATACTGGTGAAATTTTATGAAGTCATGTTTTAAATAATTTTTAACATCAGTGAAAGCTTACGATGTGATAAATGAAAAGAGCAGTATACAAAAATGACTCATTCTATTGAAGTATTACTGTGTACAGAAAGAAAAAAATATTGGAAGGAAATGCAATAAAATATTAACAGTGGCTATCTCTTCTAGAGAGTGAGGGTACTGGTGATTTAAATTTTCTTCTTTATTATCTGAATTTTCTAACTTTCTTCCCTGAGCAAATTTTACTGACAAAATTACAAATGTTATAAAGAAAATAAACTCTGCCACCCTAGAATAAGATTTCATTAAATTATACAGCATATTAAGATTTTTATAGAGCATATTTGCAATTATGTAGGACTAAATCATTTGAAATGAAGTCCTGTTGCCAGAGAGATCAAGGGTCTGGCCAAATTCTCAGGGCGTGTACCTGAGTTTTACCATACTGAACATTACATGACTAAATGGGGCCACTGTTCAGAACAGTAATTCTTAATCAGAAGTGGATGTCAGAATGACCTGGACAGCTTTCTAAAACTACACCTGCCTTGACGATGTCTTGAAAGAGTAATATCAAGAATCTGGAATTCTAGGCACCTGAGATGACTCTGATGTGAACCCCCTGACTGAGACCATGGCTAGGGTCCAAAATACTTGCTTTTCTCTGTGGTTTTGTTGGAATTTTTTCATCTTTACATCACAGCGTGCCCACACGCATGTGCACGCGTCCACACCTCATTCCTGTCACTTTCCAGTAACTTCTGATGCATAAATACCTTCTGGTTTGCTTTTGCTCCTCTGGGTAGAAGGCAAAGCTGCTGTGCCCAAGCGAGTCTTCCAGACATTCCCCGGACCAGCACAGTGACGGAGGGGAAAAAATCATCTAGAATAAAAAGATGCAGAAGTTTTTATTTCGGACAGCCATTTAAAACACACCTGTTCTCAACTGCAGACCTTCTAATAATCAAAGCCCTAGCACCATGTGATTCGCTGGGTCGCTGTATGCCCAGAGATTCTTCACTTTCCCTCACCTTCCAAGCAATAAGGGTCTCTCTGAGAATATGCTTCCTTTGCATGCTGGCTGATTCCACTTACTCTCAGGGGAAAAAGTGTACTTGGAGTGGTCTGGGTTACAGTCGTAACCACATGGCTTGAGATGGTTTATATTTGAGTAGGGGAGAAGAGGAAAACAGTGAATGTTGTGGCAATGGAAAATCACTGATGGTTCTTCAGAGGGGCACTGGCGTGGTCAGATCTGTACTTGATGAGGAATACGATAGTAGCAACAAGTATGATGGAGTTCAGGGTAACACATTTTGGAATTGGAAGTGGGGCGATCAGACCAGGTAGGAAGCAATGGCAATATTCTAGGTAAGAAATAATAAGGCCCAGTGTTTGGATGTATTGGGAGGGTTACAGAGGAAAGACTCAAGAGTCGCTGGGGAAGTGGAAACTTGAAAATGATTATATAAGGGAATAATAGGAAGGAACAGGCAAGGGAAAGATAACTCCTCAAATGTCCGCCTGTTTGGGTGACACCAATAACTGAAACAGAACAAAGTGGAGTGAGGGGCAGGGTCCAAAATTCAAGAAGGAAGGAAGAGTAATAATTATTTTTCACCCAGTAAACAACAGGAAATAGTCCACTGAAATAAACATTTTATAAAACTACAGAGCTCTTGTTTAATATTTCAGATACGCATTACGGGCCTCTAAAAGAGTCTATGTAATACATATATTCCATCTTCTGACCTTCTATTTTCCAGTTGCATTATCCCACAGCTAAACAGCCTTTGGCCAAATGCACAATTACTTAGAATTTGCAGTCTTCCCTTCCCCGATCTTGGAAACAGCTTGCTAGTACTGATGGACATGTTACTCTAGCAGTGGAGGAAGCCCAAGTGCTGCAACTTACTCTGCTCATTTCCAAGAGGCTGCTCCAGCATGGCCAGGATGACGCTGTTATCCAGGACAAAGTACCGGAAGCTGTGCTTGTTTATGGTTGGCAGCCGGGAGTATTTAATCAAAGTGGTCTCATTCACCAGACTACAAGGAGAGGCAGGACCACTGGGGGAAGGAAACGCGCCAAGCAACTGCATAATACTGTGGAGAACACAAAAGGTAACAGTTAATTCCCCAAGCAAAATCTTAGGTTTAGCCCTGCATCAATGTGTCCTGCTCTTTTGATTTTAACTGACCACAGCCATGCTTTCTCTTTGCAGGTCACATTTACTCCTCGTGCTGGATGCATGGTGTGCTGTCCAGATTCCCTTCTCCAAGACTGGAGATCCTTTACCCCAGATGTAGGGAAATCGTGGCCATGGCTTTCAGCTGGGTCCCTCTCCAGGACACTCCCTCAGACAACGAGAACCTAAGATTACAGCTTCCTCCTGGGACAGCTGGATTCCAGTGAATGGTTGATGCAGGGGTATGAAATCCCAGCCGTCTTGCCCCAACTTGAGAGAACACTGAAGGGCCAACCCAGCTCCAGAGCTCTTTGGTGCAAGTGCACCATAATTTAGTTCTTCCCTCTGCTCAATCCTGCTTCCTTCACTCACCTGTAGGGGTTGATGGTGAGAGCACTTTCCAATAAATTTCTTGTAAGCAAATTTCTCTTTCAGAGTTTGCTACTCAGGGAACCTAAGTAATCACACTTCTAAATCACGAAGCTCCTACAGACATATTATAAGTTTTTGTGTGCTGTAGCTTTCAAGATTGAGCTAGCTAAAGCATTCTAGACCTAGAAAAGGATCCAGAAATCAGCCAAACCCACTCAACTTTTCAGATGAGGGAACGCAGGTTCAGGAGAGATAAGTGATCATTAAGAGACCAGAAACCAGGGCCTGCTGCCTTCTCATTGTGTGGCCATGAGTAGACATTATCCTTATTTTACAGATAAGGAACTTGATGCACTAATACTTATAATTCACAAAACTGTTGTAATTATTAAATGAGACTATATTAGAAAAAAAGCTTTGGAAACTGGAATTCAATTGATCAAGGCTTAACACGCAAAAATATTTATGTACGCAGAGATTTCTTCATACATTCAGCGAATAAAAATGGCTTATGTACAGCACTTACCATGTGCCAGACACTGGTCTCAGCACTTTACACATTTTATTTAGTTAACATAACAAGCTTGAGCTAGGTACCATTATTATTCCCATTTTATAATGAAGACTCTGAAGCACAGAGAGGCAGTGTCTTGTAGTGAAAACATAAAGATTTTATCTCGTGGTCCTAACATCACCTGACCCTTCATACGCAACTCATTTGGAAAACTAATATTCCCCAATATCACTTTTATCATCTCAAGCCTCAGCCTGAGTGGCCTCTCCCTTTCTTTCACTCTAATGCTTGAACCCAAACATCTCTGCTAATGTAAGACAACATTGCTCAATAGATATTTTCCTTCTGTTTTCTCTCCTCCTAGGAGGAGGACTATCTACGAATTTCAAGACCCAAGAGAATGTGATGATGAGGCAGGCCTAAAGATTTGTGGGAAATAGGTGAAAACCCAGGAGACCAACAAATGGGAAAATGTGGCTTTGGTTTTCTAAAACAGGACCGAGATGACTGTCACCAAGCCTACGGACGTGTGAGCTTGCTGTGCTCTATGCAAAATTATAAGACATTATCAGATAGGTTGCTTGCAAGGGAATAGGCCACTAAGATCAAACCACACCAGCCTAACCACATTTTCTCTTCTTGATAATGACTAGACTGGAAAGGCAGAGAAATATCTTTGATATCAAGGCATGTTAAATATTTGCCAGTGTATCATGACAAACTTGTAGACAAGATTTTAAAATCTCTGTGAACCTGAAGAGAAATCTCTTATGATGTGCTTTGTGAGTTTACCTCTGTTCAATTTTTTTATCAGTGTCTTTGATTAGGACACACAGGGTAGGCTCATTACATGTACAGTTGACCAAAAGCTGAGCTGCAGAGTTAATGTATCAGAGTAAAAGCTGGGATCCAAAAGAATCTTAAAAGACTAAAAATAATGAAGTAACTCTTACATGAAAAAACTTTCAGGTTTAAATGTAACGTTCTGTACATTACATCCAAATACTATTAAACAAATAAGTACAGAAAGACAGACGAAAGGAAAATATGTGAAAAAAGATTCAAAGATTTTAGTGGACTTAATGTAAATCACCAAGTTCTCAAAAACCCAATGCAGTCTCCAAGTACATTTTAATGAAAACATAACTCTGCAGAGTTGAAAGGTCATTAGACCACATTTAGCATATTATACTCAGTAAATGTCCTTTAAGAGGTACACAGCCAAACCTACACCACTGAGAGAATGACCAAGATGATAAAGGTACTTAAATCCCTGTTTTATGAAAAATAGCCGAAGATGCTGGCAGAATGAATCAGAACAGGCACTGTCTTCAGACTTTGCTATTGCTTGGAAAAAAGGATTTCACTATCAAAAGTTTGAACCAGAACCAATGAGTAGAAAGAAGTTCAAGTGGGGCGATTTCAGCTCAATATAAACATCAGGTTTTTAACAATTAAAATGAAATGGGTAACCTTAGGGGTTAGAGTATCCCAAAATCAGAGGCTAAATAACTTGGTAAATGTCTTAAAGGTGACTTAGCAGAAGGGCTGATGAAATGACTTCCAAGAGACCTAATTCTAAATTTATATTAGTACACCAAGGAGAAAGAAATCCAACGGGCCAATCTGCATTCCCTAACTGTCCACTGTGTGCTCAGCACTGAGGTGTGTGAAGAGGCAACACGGCTGTTACCCAGGGTGGGGAGACAACGCTAGCATGTACCAAACAAACTCAGCTACGACCATGACAGGACAGAACTCCATCCTGTGTGGTAGGGTCAGGCTAAATGAGCACAGAAGTACAGGAAAGAGTCATCGTGCAGGAGCAAAATAACTAAAGAAGGTTCTATGGAGGTAGCTAGATTTGATGTGAGCACTGAAGAGTGGTGATGTGGCCAAGAAAAGAGGGGAGTCCTGAAAGGAGAGGTTATGTAGACAGGCATGAGTGTGCCCGTTCACAGACACAAGTGGCCTGCCAGGCCCAAGAAATGTGCTGGCAGAAGGAATGTGCTGGGAAAGGTCAGACAGTTCGAGTGGGGACAGAATAAAAAGGTCCTTGAAAATCAGACCATGGAGTTCACACGACGTGGCAGGAAACAGAGATCAATTCAGTCTTCAATCACTCAAGCAGCAGAATAAAAATAGTGCCTAAGAATGAGTTCAGCAGTAGAACGCAAGATGAACAGGAAGGGTAAGAGACTGACATCAGGGAAATCAGGCAAGAAGTGAGAAGGGCCTGGACTAGGACGCTATCAAGGTTAGAGGAGACAGAGGAGACACTTCCAAAAGTAAAGTCCATTGGACTCACACACTGGCTTCATATGGGGAATGACAGATAAATACGAAAAACAGCCAAAGTTCTGTGTCTACATAACTGGAAAATAGCAGCAATACTAACATACAGCTGTAATTGTGAGGGAAGAGAACTCTGGTTTTCGACATGTTTCACGCCAGTCCTGTTCAGGGTATCCTTCAAGATTGGAAACTGGAGGTACCATTGGTGAAGTTGCCAGCAGAGATGAGACAGGTGAGCTACCTACATACCTGCATGGCTAAGCTGGGGAAGCATCCTGGGGCTCTCTACTCATTGTGAGCACATATCCAACCCTCAAGGCCAATCAGACTCTCATAGGAACGTCCCGTCAAGACTACAATGAAGCAAACCTATTTTTGTACAATGCAGAGTCCCCAGTGAGAAATGTCCTTCCCCTTTCTCTCCATATCCTTCTTTCTCTTCAAGGTACACATCAAGTCTTAGTTCTTTTAAAATGCTTTTCAATTCACCTCAGCCCACACGTGGTTTCCTCCCTGAACTTTTATTATTTCTAGTACTCATTCACATTTTTCTGATTTTCTGGCTATTAGCCAAACCTCCAGAGTCACTGAGAACCCAGCGTTAGCGCAGTGAGCCAGGTTAAACTAAAGCCAGCACACTTCTAAAAACTCTACTGAATGACCTAAGCCCATGAGAAACAGAAATAAATCCAACTTTACTGTGCACATCCAGGGTTATCAACAAACCACTGAACTCATAGAAGATTCTGAGATCTCGGGAAGGATTGATTTATGTACAAATCTTCAAGTAGTGTTGCCTACCACTTATTTTACTAAGATCAAGATAAGGCAATCCAGAGTGACTGATTCCTCCTTCCTTTTATGTTTTTCTGGGTCTGCATCCGCATTTACCTTTTGATAAGCCCCATCTTTCCACCTACACTGATTCTACCTAACCTTCTCCACTTACCTCTTCCTTGCAGGCTATCAACCTGCCTAAACTGCCTTCCTTCCCGCCTACTCTCATCACTTATCAGCCAAACACAACTCTCTCAACTCTTTCTGCTCCTTTTTCAAAATACCAATCTGTCTCCGTTCCTTCAATATCAAAAGGCTTGAACAGGAGTCTTCTCTTGCTGGCTTAACCAACCTAGAGTCTGGTTTATAGTTCAAACTTTACCCATCCTCTAAAAATCAGGTCCAGTGTCATTTTCCCCAGGAATCTTTGATTTCCCCTTAACTGGACGTATTCACTTCCTCCTTCCAACTCCCCAGCATTCTGTATGTACCTCCTTCTCTTGGAGCATTTATTTTCCACCTAATATTACAGTTACTCGTGCTCATATCTTACCTTCCTTAGTGGACAAGAAGTTCTTTGAGGGTGGTAACGGAACCTGACTTAGCTTGGTGATCCTATTGCCAGTTCTTAACAGGGAGTTTATATATCTTGGCTGAATGAACCTATGATATATAATATAAATGGTGAAGCAGAGACTACAGACCTCAGCTAGAATGCAAGAGACCGGAGGGTGTGATCACAGACAGATCCCGTCTCTGGAGTCAGCCATTAAGTCAGGGGGTAGAACAAGGCTCTCCAGGATCCTTTCTGGCTCTAACAAGATATGACCTGAATTAATGTCAATAGACATATGAGGACCCAAGTTCCTGGTTTCTTTTGGTCCAAAAACCAAGACATTTTCTTTTCCACTTTATTTCTGTAGAAAAAGTATCCTAAAGGGCTTGTGACACTTAATGCTGAAAATCTGGGGAGGAGATGAACAAGGATCGCAGCTAACCCATCTCATTTCTAGGCACAACCCCTGTTTAGTCATTTTCATACCATGTCAGTGTGGCTTCAGCAGCATCCTTGACCCTCATAGACGCAGGGTTCGGTTCCTTATCTCCTTTGTACTTGACCTCTTGTTCACTGCTCTTGGACTTACTTCCTGAAATACCCAGTTCCACAATCTCCAATACTTCCTTAAGACAGTCCTAGAAGCAGGAAAGGCAAATCAGTTTTTATAATACACTTATAAGACAAGGAAATATTTCACATGTCAATGGTGGTTGTGGTTTGGTGGTGAGGCCCCAGTTTCTCATTTCTTTTAATAGGTATATATTAATTTCGTAATAATATAATAAACTCCCCTCCCCAGTTTCTCTTTAAAGAAATAAAGTTAAGTGTTCAGAGAGTTAGATAATAAATAATAACAAATTCAATTCAATTTTGTTAGTCATAGTTTTTATAAAATTACTGTGAACTATAAATCATAAAAGCCCAAATGAAAGAGATGTAACAGCAATCCATTAAACCTGGATGGTTTAAAACATGTTAGATTATCCAAAGGGAAGCTCATCAGTTATTGACATTTTTAAGAAATTCCTGGTATAATTTATAAGCCATAATGAAAATGACTAAGATTTAATCAAAAGAATTTTTTTTTAAAGCTATATAAGCAATAAATATCCAATAAGGCTGGTATCTTTTCTTTTATTTACACTGTGAATTCATTAGAACTGCCTGCCTTGCCATAAAAAAAAAAGTATTAAATGGAACAATGGCAAGGAAAGCAGCGTAGATATCTGTGCCTCCATGAAAGCAAACATGCATGAAATGAAATTTTTAGATACAAGCTACCTTTACAGACAAGCTGGGCTCTAACCTTTTCATCGAGCATATCGGGGTGCTCTGTCAGCCAGACACAGAGACACTGGAAAGCGGCCACTATCATGGAGTGCAGATCCCGGGAGTGAAGAGGAGCTGGCCGACTACACTGGTACACAATGTAGCTGCACACGGAACTGATGGCTCGCTTCCGGTCTCCTGAATCCACCATCACCTTCACCTGAGCATATTCATAGGGGGAACACAGTTAGCCAAGAACTATACCAATTTCAAAGCATCCGCACTGAGGCCCGGGGTTCCTGAGAATGTGCCACTCCACAGGAAGCTTTGCTTTTTATATAGAGAAACAGTATTTCAGATGTACTAGTATACTCCATATAAAAAGAGAGGGTATTTTCAAACCCGAAAACAGTATTTCCATTTAGCATCCTTTTTCACACGCTAAAGCCTACACACGGGGGTGCACCTAACTCATCATTGCCAGAGATTAAAAGAATAAGCTGGCAATGGACAGGTGCACATTTTTTAAGCCCCCTAACCCAACTCCAGTGATGCTCTACAGGCTACAAAGGTCTGTTCAGCTACTCACAGGTATAATTACATACAGTAAACTATATATATTTAATGTGTACAGTTTGATAAATTTTGGTGTTAAGTATACACCTCTAAACTATCACCACAATCAAGACAGCAGACATATCCATTCCCCCCCAAATCTGATGCACCTTGTAATCCTTCCTCCCACTCCTTCCCCCACTCACCTAAGTTACTGCTGATCTACTTTCTGTCACTGTAGGG
The DNA here is from genome assembly GCF_964194185.1 of Rhinolophus hipposideros. Taxonomy (NCBI): domain Eukaryota; kingdom Metazoa; phylum Chordata; class Mammalia; order Chiroptera; family Rhinolophidae; genus Rhinolophus; species Rhinolophus hipposideros. The sequence goes on from NC_138068.1 coordinate 17,585,491, forward strand.
TAATCTGCATTTTCTAGAGTTTTATATAAACACAAACAGTATTGTACTTTTTCTTTTTTTTTGGAAGGGGGAATCTGGTTTCTTTTACTCAGCATAATTATTCTGTTATTTATGCACATTTTTGTGTTTATCAACTGCTTGTTCCTTTTTATTGCTGAGTAGTGTTCCTATGTATATAGGTCACACAATTTACCTAGGCATCTGCTGATGGACATTTGGGTTGTTGCCAGATTCTGGGTATTACAAATAAAGTTGCTATAAACATTCGCGTACAAGTCTTTGTATGGATACATGCTCTCTTATCTCCTAGAAGTGAAGTGACTGGGCCACATAACAGAAGCACGTTTCACTTTTTAAGGAACTGCCAAGTTGTCTCCTAAAATGGGTGTCACATTTAATATCCCTGTCACCAGTGTATGCGAGTTCCAGTTCTTCCACATTCTCACCAACATTTGGGCTGGTCAGTCTTTTAAATTTTAGCCATCCTAATATGGAGTGGTCTCTTATTGTGGTTTTAACTGCATTTCCCTAATAGCTAATGATGGTGAGCATCTTTTCATGTGCTTTTTTGCCATCTGTACATATTCTTTGGTAGTGTTTGTTCACATCTTAGGCCCATATTTTAAATGGTTTGTTGTATTATTGAGGGCTTTGTTGTCATTATTGTTTTGTCTTTTTAAATGATTTTATTAAAGGTCTTTACAAAGCCATATCCAGACTCTCCAGATCCAGCTGCTGAGACTCTTACGCGGTGGGGACTGGCTACAGCATGACAGGCAGCTCTGGTTTCCTGAACCTTCTGTGATGAGACAGAGACAGTGGATAGCATCTCAGCTCTAGGGTCCACAATGCTCATGCGGTCACACCGGGTTTCTTAGGGCCATTCTTACCACTTGGGGCCCAGGGAAGTCTGATCTTCACTTTGATGCCCAGCGCGCCCTGAGTGGCACATGGCACATGGTAGTCAAGACATAGTAGTTAAAACAGGGTCCCCACTGTGGATCGTTACATCATCCATAAACTTCATGGCTCCAGGCTCTGTCCTTGGAGTTTCCATGACCGTGTAGCCTTTGGCCCCACTCTCCATGATGAACTGCAGCACCCCACAGCAGGCTCTCCACACAGCGAGCCCTCCTAGGAGTTTGTAATGCAGAGACTATGCAATGGCACACAGACCTCTTGTGGCCACCTTTTCCGCAGAAAGCTCTACACAGCCCTCAGGGAAGTCAAATTTCTCAACTACACTGGTTAATTCCTAGATCCACTGGTCTTTCTCACCAACAACATTCTGCATCCTGGAGGCCAGGTAATGATTCCTGTCCTGGTTGGTATAATTTGGACCTCAACTCCAGAGAAGCTGTATTCAGCAAGCTTCTGACTGAGAACTCATTCAGTTTAGCTCTGAAAATGTCATCAACAACAAACTTCCTCTTCTTGGAAATTTGCACAACCACATTGCTACTGTTCACTACCAAAAGGACAGGCTACTGCTAAGTTTTGAGCGTTCTTTGTATAATCTGGATACGAGTCCTTCATCAGATACATGCTTTGTAAAGATTTTCTCCCAATCTGTGACTTATCATCTCATTCTTTTAACAGTATTTTTTGAAGAACAGTAGTTTTTAGTCTTGGTGAAGTCAAATTTAATAGTTTGCTCTTCTAGTAACATATAAGAAATTTTTGTGTGACCCAAATCTTCGTATAAACAACAAAGGTTTTCTCCCCATGTTTTTTTCTAGAAGTTTTAAAGTTTAGCTTTTACATTAAGGTCGACAATCCATTTTTAGTTCATTTTTGTAAATAATGCAAGGGGTGAATCAAAGTTCTTTCTATGTATCGGAATATCTGCTTGGTCCAGCACCATCTGTTGAAAAGACTGTCCTTTCTCCTTTGAATTACCATTGCACCTTCGTCAAAAATCAGATGTTCCTACATGTGTGCATCTATTTCTGGACCCCCTATACTACTACTGCTCAATTTGTCCAACCCTATTCCAATAGTAGACAGTTTTGATGACTACAGCTTTATAGTAAGGCTTGAAATCAGGTAGTGTGGCCCTTTCTGATTTGTTAGACAGGCCCAGAGCAGCACGCCATCTAGGGCTGGATATCGCTTACCACTGAGAGAAGAACCTTACTCTCAAAGACAGTGTGGTTCTGCAAGTCTCCCAATAGCTGTTCTTACTTTCTGCATCAGTCATGCTCCTCACAAAACTATGGCCATTACACCTATTCCTGAGCATCTGAGGTAAGCTCTGGTGAGAACATCGTAGGTTTTCTTGCCAAGGTTGTCTCTCATGACTTAGGTAAGTCACAGTCTCTGCTCACCTGTCCCCACATCTGTAAAACAAGGGCTTGAACTTTATCATCGCAGACAACATCACCTTATGTGTGTATGTCACCTTTTTGCTCACAAAGTGTTATACATATTTCATTTCCTTTGATCCTCACAACACCAGGTGTTAATGCACAAGGTAATCCTGCCTGTTTTACATATAAGAAAACACTTAGATGTTAGTGAGGATGTGGAGAAACTGAAACCCCCGGTACATGACTGGTGGGAACATAAAGAGATTCGGTCACTACAGTTTGGCACCTCTTCCAGAAGTTAAATATAGAACTATCATATGACCCAGCAATTCCACTACCAGGTACATCCTCAGAACTGAAAATACCATTCACAATAGTCAAAAGGTGGAAACAGCCCAAATGTGCATCAACAAATGCATAATAAGAAGACAAATTGGTGTATATATATAAATACAAGAATAATGTTCAGCCATAAGGGAAATGGAATTCTGACATATTCTACAACATAAATAAACCTCAAAAACATGGCAAGTGAAAGAAGCCAGACACAAAAGGTCACACATTTTATGATTTAATTTATATGAAGTGTCCCAAATAGGTAAGTGCACAGAGACAGAATGCAGATTGGTAGTTGCCAGGGATTGCGAGGAGAAGAGACCAGAAAGCAACTGCTTTATGGGTATGGATTTTCTTTTTAGGGCGATGGAAATGTCTGGGAACTAGACAGAGGTAGTGGGTGCACAACACTGAGAAAGTATTGATAGCCACTGAATTGTTCACTTTAAAATGCTTAACTTTATGTTAGGTGAATTTCTCCTCAATAAAAAAGAAAATACTTAAGAGAACTGCAAATGGCCACCAACCTCTAAGATTCCACAAAACTGAATAACGGCTGTGAAAGAAATGAGAAAGAATAGCCAATTTTCACCTCTCTCTGCTAATGGAAGATGGGAGAGGCACAGCCAGTCCCAAACAGCATGTTTTAGGATAGTCACTCTTTATAAAAAGAGCCCCTTTTCTTCTTTTACCAAGCTTGTATTTGTTTATTTAAATTAGAAGATCCTATCATGGCGCAAAATGCCATGCTGAAAATTTAGGGAAATTATAAGCGAATACAAAATAAAACAAAGGTGAAGTTCATTTTGTAAAATCTCACATGGAGGCTCACTTTTGCACACTTAGAATATAAACTACGTTTGAGTATAACCAACACTGCAATACCCACACCAAGGGGTGGGGAAATACAGAAAAAACAAGAGCCATGGTCCAGGGCTCTGGGCTAAAATAAAGGACTGTTCCTTCCTTCTCACCTTTGCCAGGCCAGAGAGGAGCTCTAGAGCTGCCAGCGATATGCTCATATCCTGCCGCCACTGCGAGTTGAGTCTTTGGGTGACGAGGTGAATGCTGCGAATCAGGAGCCCAGCAGCTGAATCTGTATTAAGAGCTAGGATATAACCCCAATGCCACACCCCACAGGGAGGGAAAACAACTAAGCGTTAGTAACGAAAGCATAGCATTCCACCAGGCACAGCCCACAGCAGCCACAGTGAGCACAACGGGCACCCACACAGTGCTATGCTCCCGCCCCACTGGCCTGAGCGTCAAGCCTGACTGAACAACAGTGCACAGGGCATACACACGGGACCAGAGCAGCTTCTAGTTCCCAGCTCAGGTACTTTGATACAGGAATCCAGTGGGACTTGGCTGTTTCAGTATCATTCTTATAACAATGCCAATTTTAAAATTTCTAAATTAACTAAATAGTTACATTTTCAAAAAAAAAACAACACAAACCAATGAAAGGCTATCAATTATTTCCCTGGAATTTTATGTGAGGGAAAGAATTCAAATCTCAGAATCTCCTCAGATGCTGGGAATTACTCTAAAGCATCTGTTGAAATTTTCAGGGTTTAAACCATCAAAAGTCACATGCACTGCCTTTTGAAACATATTTTAACATCTAACTCTCCAAGACTACTTTAACACTTCTAAAAAAATTAAATAACCAAGTCATTGTGTTTTTATTTGGCCTTCAATTCTACATTTAAAAGTAATGACTACTTAGCTAATAATAAATTAGGGCAAATTAAATTAAATTTATAAAAAAAAGCTTTAGGGACATTATACCTGTCGATCCTATCAGAAAGAGGGCAGTGACAACAGAAAAAGGAACGATCATTAAAGAGAGACATTCATGCGACACTAACACAAATCTGGGTTTCTTAGTAAAAAATATTTTACGACATTACAAGCAGAACTCACTAACACCAATTCAAAATGCTGCAACAAACAATAATCACTTCAAACACTTATATTAGAACACATACAGTAATGCAAAAATTTCTTTAGTTTAAGTGTTTTAGAAAGCATGAATAAACTACCCCAAAACACAAATTTTCACCTATATTTTCACTTAAATCCATGAACATAATGAGTAAGAAAACTAATTTAAATAACTTCTTCATAAATATTTAATATTCACATAATGACCTTATGTATCTGATATGCTCAAGGATACTTAAAGCAAACTTAAACCACAGAAACATGCCTGGACTCCTAGGCCCATGAAATCCCCAGACGATTAAAAAATTTAACTCACATCTAAGGATCTAGATTTCATTCCAATCTAGTTGGATTAACACTCACAGAGTCAGTACACTATTAGTATTTGTGTATAAAAACTAAAGGCACCCACAAACTCATAGAACCCGTAAAGTAACTTCCCAGGTTAAAGGACATCATGGAATAGGATATCCTGCTAGCAAATGTCCCCTTACTCTTACCGAAAATTTGTGACTGAAAAACCTACCCTGATACAGTATGTAGGTTTTAAACACAAAGACAGATGGGTTCCCATCTCATGCAGACCTAATCACTCACCCTCACCACACAGTGATAACTGTACTGGCTGATTCTGCCATTAGATCCTGAGCAAGAGCCCACATCCTATTTGACTCTGTATTACCAGCACCTGGTACAGAATCCAGAACTGTTTCCTGACCACCCATTATAATCATTTATAAAATCTAATACTACCCAGAATCTAACTACTAAAAGAGCTAAATTCACAGACTTGTTTTCTTTTTCTTAATCTTTTAGACTAATAGCCTCTTTATTATACTTAAATACATTTTAAAAAAGCATGAACATTAAAATTGTTTGTTTTGTATATCTGGGCATTAAAAGTTATTCTATAAATTTTGGATTTCAAAAGAACAGACATGGCTTACCATAATCTCTTAGGAGAGCTTGAGCAGGTCTTTCACTATCGGGAGTTGTGGGCTCTGTACTTCCACCACTTGCTGAACTAATACCACTATTAGTGCGACTATGACTCTTCAGGTTATTTTCTCCACCACCCTAGTCAAATAAAAATGAATCAAATATTTCAGGGCTATATCCATAGTTTACAAATACAGACAGAGGTCAATCGTTCAAAGCCATGTTGATAAAATGGAATGTATCAACTAAATAGCACTATCTGAAACACAGATAAAAACTGACAAGGGATGAAATCTGCTGTACGTGGTGTTTTTGCATAGACATCATCTACTGAAGGGTATGAAGGGTCTGATGATTGCAGGTGCCCATTCTGGGGTCTTCTTTGCTGTTTACAAAGGGCCAGCCCAGGATCATTTCCATCTTCACTAGACTTCACTAGCTAATGACTCTGGGTTTTTAAAGAAATCCCTAGTGCCTCCCAAGTAAAACTTCAGAACAGGAATACATTCTTAAAAACAACATACACAAATAAACAGTAACTCACAAATGTAGTTATATCATAGAACACAATTGATAAACTACTATGGTTAGTATGAAGATTAATTATTATATGTATAGGAGCTAAAATCTGAGATTTCCCTCATTTCCCCCCCATATAAACGCAATTCATGACATCCAGATCAGCTGATTATTATTAGCGACCTCCTGGGACATGAGTATATTCCTTAATAATAATTTGATCACCCATCCTACATCTACCCAGCTCACTCCAGTATACTCCATTAATTTTCTCATTCCCCCACCTCTACTTCAGGTAAAGGAATCCCGTGATCTTGAATACAAAAGCAGGAGGCACTGGGAGTCTCTGGGAAGGTTTTTGATTTAGAATCATTGGTGCTCTGGGAGGGAGCTGCAAACTTTGGCCTAGAGAGCCTAGAAAGAGCCGATGAGACGACAACAGTAAACTCGGCGCTTGCTAACAGCCAGGACTAGATCTACGAGGGATGGAAGAAATTACGAATAGGGGAATTTTTCTAGATTTTTCAAGCCAGTTCACCAGCACAGCAAAAGAAATCAGAGCTTTAAGTAGACACTACTCAGGAATAAAGACTGCATTTAGCTGGAATTTCTCCCATGCAGAATCTCTTAGGGATCTGATGTGGAGTTGATGAGGCACTGAAAGGTAAGGCACCTCAAAATGTATTTTAAAATAGGATCCTTTTGAATCAATAAGCTGAATTTATAAACAAATGCCTTTAAAAAAATCACAAGGACAGACATTTTGGAATATAATTTACATAAAACCAGAAGGTGATACTCTCTGACAGATTACACGTTGGTATGCTTCTTACCATCTCCATCTGGCAACCAATGGCTTCTAAAAGTGCTGAATCTTGAACAATATTTAACATTGCCCCTATAACAGCAAAAAGAAAAATGCATTTAAATACATGACAAGAATACTAAAATGGCTAAAATAACTCAATTAGCAAAGATAATAATATGATCTTAGCTGAGCATTCCTGAAATTTCCAAATAATTACTTATAAATCTGTTAATTGGTCAGAAGAGATACTCTTCAGAAATTCCCTAGTTCTGATCTTCCCCCAGTTTTAAAATCACATTTTTCTAAAATGAATTTAAAGGCCAAACTTGGTTTTATATAAACACGTGACCATTATCAGATGTTATTTAATTGGTGTGAAAGACCAAATGTAAACATCTCAATTTTAAGAATAATACAAACTAGGAAAATTATAGAATACTTTAAAAAGCAGATACTGAATGTTTTTAAAAATAAAAACCACAGCTCTATCTTTCTGACCAAACTGTTTTTTAAGAATGATTATGTCCACACGGTTCAGGGTTTAACCATGGCTGGATATTCCAAAGGCAAGCTGCATGTATGCATTTATTACCAAGAAACTCACAGCCCTAGAAAGGCTAGGACAGAAACCTATGAGCAGCCTCGCACCGTGCTTCTCATCTCAGTGGGGGAGTACTCTTGTCCACAGTGGTTCAAGATAGGACAGACACAGCTTTGCCCATCTATGGCAAGAGTGACAACAGACTCTTCCTTGGAATGTACAAGGAAGCTCTTCAGATCATGGGTAAAGCAAAACTAAATTATCAACTGTAGAAATTATCTGATTTCAAGTGATATGTTTCTTTAATAACTTAAAACACTACAACTTAGAGGCTCTCTCAGATCGAGAGTTACCGTTTGTTCCTTCAGCTCCTTTCCAAAATGAAAGGATTTACTTTACTCTTCCCTATCGATTCCACCTTCTCACTCCATAACATACTATACTTCCTGAGCACCCACTCCAACCAACCACTACTGCCATCGCCAATTCTTTGGCTGTCATTTCCTCTCTTGGAATGAAATCCTAACGTCATTTTTGCCTATTCAAATCCTGCCCTCCAAAATCCAATTTAACTTCCACTTCCCCCTAAGAAGTCTTTCTTGCTGTTTTGGTTTCTTCTCTCTCAGCACTCAAGACCTCCATATGATATGCAATCAGCACTGCCTTCTGCTGTTATCTGCTTTGTGAGGATACTCTAATATCTGCAATGAGACTTGCTCAAGGGTAAAAGCCATGCTATTCACTTCCAGAATACCTATAACTAAGACCATGCCCTTGGCTTTGATGAAAAGACAGAAAGTACTGTAAGAGACAGCCGCAGTAATCAAGTTGAGAAGTTATGAGGGCTTAAAATATGGCAGTGGCCATAATGATGAAGAGCCATTTAAGACTGAGAATCAGTATGGTTAGGAAACAGTAAGGAAGAGGGAGGAGCAGAGAAATAGCTACTCCCTATTACCTCTTGGCAGGGTTCTAACATGGCTTCCAGAATTACACCCACCTCAAAATATTTTCACATGTATGTAATGAGCAGGAAGAAGAGGAAGAGGCAGAAGTAAGGAGGGAGGAAAGGAAATAGAAGAAAGAGGAGGGGAAGAGATGGGAGGGTGGGGAGAGGAGAGAGAAAGGACAAGAGGGAAAAAGAAAAAGGAACACAAATAACACTAAGCAAAAATGACCTACCAAAACAACTATAATGCTTTCCTCCCCTCATCTCACCCCTTTAATTTTTTTCACATACGAAAGAAAACAAATCCTGCCTCTCATTCAGAGTAAGTACAGTTTTGTTAGGCTTAGGCTCCCATCACTGACCCCTGCCTCCTTAGCATGCCTGGAGTCAACAGAATCTTGGTTTTCACTTAGAAAACAATGTGTGAACACAAACCTAATATCATTTGAGTGTTGTTGGGGTCTGTTTCCGTTTGCAAGGCACCTATTAGTATATTCACAAGTCTCAGCTTCAGGGACAAAAAAGTTATTGGTTTATCATAAGAAGAGCTGTCATCATTACTAAACTTTCCTTCCAGGACCACCTACGGAAGAAACAAATAATATTTAACATTGACTGTTGTGGTACGCTATGCCCATGGAGGAAATGCTACAGTGGACAGAGAGATCAGCCTCACAAGCAAGGCTTTCAGTCTGACTATTATTAGCCACTGTGCTATGTCTGTCACTAACTCATACAACATACGTCATCAGGTGTCACTAGCCAATCACTACTTGAAATGGTAGGCCAAGGCATGCTGGCTGACTGACAGAAAAAATACCACAAATCTACTTTGTTGATTCACTTGAAATAATGTGAAAAATGTTTTTAAAAGCTCCTGCTCCGTTTTTAAAATATAATTTGACTTGAATTAGCACACAAAACAGAATATAGAATATAAAAAACTTTAATAAAATATTACCTCAGATTTGACTGTGCCAAAGTGATGAGGGAGGGGCAACAAAGAAAGCAGGATATTAATGGAAGATCTTCTCAATTCTGTTGGATTTACATAGCTTTTGAATTTGGAGAGTTCTCTGCCAAAATAAAAAAATGAAAAATAGCTATTAGTATTTCTGAACTAAAGTATGTTTTTAGCGATTGCCAAATATACATTATGCCAAATTTTCACAATACAAGCACTGGGTTTGGTTTCAGAAAGAATGCAATACATACTTTCCACTGAGTTTACACTCTGCAATTCACGTGCTTGTGTGTGTGTGAATCTCTATGTTAAACTGTTATAGAATTAAACTAGAATTTGATTGATCGATTTTAAACTGTTATGGAATTAAACTAGAATCTGATTGATTGATTTTAAACGTAGGGCCTACTCTACAAAAATAAGACCTCTGGGCGGGGGTTGCTCTTGCCCCTCTAGAGGATTCAATATGCCCATGGACAAATCAGAACTGAAGGGGTTCACGGATAAGGGTGGGTCTGAATATTCTACAATCATTTAATGTGAGCTAAGTTCCCTTGCTATGAAAACAACAGGATAGGATAAATTAGGAAACTGGGGAGGAAGCACCAAAACAGACCAGGCCAAACCCAATAATTGATATACTAGTACAGAATGACAGCTTACCTGTCAGGCAAAATGGTTTCAAGAGCTGAAATAAAGTAAGGAACCACAACATCAATCCCTTTCAAGTCACAGCAGAACAAAGGAGGGGAGTTTAGAATAACGCTGGCCAAGACAGGGTGGCACACATAATCATTTATCTGCAAACCTTGAATTAAAAGCATGTAAAATCTAGGAAAGCAAGAAAAAAATTTTAAACAAACTGATCAATTGTTTTCATAATTATTAATATTTTCTACATAGTCACCTGAAAGGCTATATATTCCACTCTTCACTACTTCTACCCTTTAAAAAGTATATCTGGAGTTAGAACAATTCAGAATCAAATACACTAAGAACCAAATTATCTTTCCTAATTAAAAGGAAAAAAAAGATTCAAGTCTATTATACTTTTTTGAAGTTTTAAGCCTTGCAACTCAAATTTATAGGTGCCTGCAAATGAAGCAACCAAAACAAAGCAAATGGCTGCAGTAATTATCCATAAACTGGAGGAATTAAATTGAATTCCAACTCAGCAAAATTTTGCAGCATTTCACAATTCCTGAAAAAGTGTGTTGTATCTTTTTGCCCGACCCATTATTTTTTGAGGGACAATGAAAAAAAGAACCTCATTCAACTTTGCATTCATCATGATACGAAGGTAACTCTGCGTTAGACTCCTTTTAAGAATATACCTAAAGTATACCTTACATTTAGTATACCTTACTTTTAACCTCTCCACTAATCCCCAATCAAGTAAGCATTCAATCTTCCATCATTCGAGAACACTATTAATATACTCTTTTTTAAGGCACTTTTTTCTTCTCTGCAACTCTTCTGAAACAACTTCATCTCCTGGTCATTGCTCAACCCATTTTAGTCCATCTTTTCTCCCCAGAACTAAACTAAAACCATGTTAGCAAATAACCAAAGGCCTCTCAACTGCTAAATCCAGAAGACATCTCTAAGTCTTAACTTATGCTGCCCTTTTAAAGCATTCAAATCTCTGATTACTCCCTTCTCTCCTTGTTCTTCTTTGACCTCTCTGGCTAGTTCCTTGAATAGCCCTTCTTACTCCACCCGCCTTCCTAAATTGGCGTTCCTCAGACTGCCAACCTCAGTTCTCTAAGCTATTTCCTCCACTAGCCTAGTTTTAAACACTTCTTAAGCCACTGAATACAATCAAATCAGTCTCTAGCCCATAACTCTCACCTGAGCTCCAGATCTATTAGCCTAAAGCATATTGGATATCTGAGGACAAGGCATGATTACTGATGTACTCCAGTAATCTCTGTGCACAGTGGCATAAATACTTATTGATAAATACTCCACGGGCACTCAAATTCAGTAAGTTCAAAACTAAGCTCACCACTGGCCCCCTCACAAATCTGCTATTTTGTTTGGTCATCCTACCACCCGTCCAGTCTCAGGGATCAGACAGAAAGCTCACGGTCACAGCCTTCTTCCCTAATGCTGGTGATACCATCTGGGGTTATCTCCCCAGCCAGCAGTCTCCCACCTGAGAAATGTACCCCCGCACACACTGGGGTGCCAGCATCCCATGGGACCACCTTCACAGCCATAGCTGACTAGACCAGAGGTAGACACCTGATTAATCAGATTCCCCTTCTCAGGAATCTGAAGTTAGGATTCAGGGATGCTAATGTCACCTAGACCAAGGCCATGAAAACTAGGAACTTAGAAGCATACTGCAATATAAGAAAGTGAAGCAGTTCTAGAATACCATGAAGACAGGGAAGAAGGAAAAAGGAAAATTGTTTTGGTCCTTAAATACTTTCTAGTACCTGGTTCCTCCCGTTCATGAGGCCCTGCTGCACATCCAAGCCTCAGAATGTATTAAATAGTACTAGTTTCTCGTAACTCATTTCCGTTTTGCTTAAGTCACATTAAAAGGGTTTTCTGTTAGAGCCTATTAAAATAGCCCTGATTAGTTCCCTGCATGCACAATTCTATTTCATATCTATATGCTTCGGCACTTTGTTCCCTCTGATAGTTTAATCCTCTCCTGAGAACCTAGCAGGTACACAGACACCTGACTGCTCTTGTTGATAGTAACATGACTTCAGCAGCTGTGAATGCTCAGTTGAGGAGGGAAAAACAGAGTCAACGAAAATAGGAAGCTATTACAAGTTAATTTCAGGAAACAATAAAAGACCCAAAGTGTCATAGTGGGGATAGAGTAGAGAGATTAGAAAGAGGGTTAAGTAGGAGAAAGGCGGAAGCTGGATGACCAACTAAAGATACAGAGCGAGAAGAGTAGACTCTAAAATGACTCCTAGTTTCTGCGACAAGCAACGGAATGGACGGCAGAGCCATTAACAAAGATTGGTTGAGGTCACAGATTTCGATAAGATGACCCTAACTGTCTTGCTAACATAGTCTAAATACTACCCATCCTTTGTAAATCCAGCACAATCATCCAATCCTCTGTAACTCTTTCCTGAACCCCGAGGCTACATGTACACTGCTTCTTCCTCTGAATGCCCATAGCACTTTATCTGTGCCAACTTCGTATTATTATTGGATCATTATTACTTGTGTGCATGACTTTACTCACTCAAGAAAATAAGCTCTTTAGAGGTGAGATTTACAGCTAACATTTCTGCACCATTTATAGTGTCTAATGCTGTGCTAAAATTTCATTTAAAAATTAGGGTGGTCCTTCCAAATCTCTTTATAATTAACGAAAGTCAAATAGAACAAGTAATACTTCTAAAATAAAAAGAGTTTTAGGGATCTTTACCAAATCTAATAAGGCGGATAAAATGGAAGACTTAAAGCAAAAATTTCAATTACTTACAGACATTTGCAAGTTATTTCAAATAACATTTACTTATCAATTCCGCCTACCAAGCCATGCTACAATAGTTTCACTACCCCAACTATATAAATGGAAAAAATAAACAAAAAAAATTCTAAGACCTGGATAAATAAGCTGGCAGAATCTCTTCTCCAGTCTTCTTGCTACAAAAAATCCTACACAGTGTCCCACAAGCCTCTGCTCTTCCTGCTTCATAGTTATCAGGAAATTCACTTGCATCAAACATAGGATTGGAAACCATGGTGTCTGTGGACATTTGTGACCCTTTCCGTCGAAATTCCATGCTAGCTTGTGTTGTAATGGCTGGGGAGAGAAAAGGAGGGTTTTATTATATTTATCAATATGCAAATAGGCTCATGGGACCCTGGACACAAAGATCAAATGTTGGTGTCATTAAATAGCTATGTGAATAGAATCCAATAATGCTTTTGTTTAGCAACTATGTCTTAATTTTTTTAACAAAGGGCTCTCTGAAGTCTTCTTTGAAAATAGGTAATTTAATTTACAGTGGTATTATCAGTTTAACAAATTCTACAAGAAGTAGTTTCCAACTGAAATTTTGATCAGCAGAGTACATTTGTATATATCTGTTTATATACAGATATATAATACATAATTTGGCTTTTCTATTATTCTGTTTTTAACTTCTCCTATAGAACAATGTTTAAACATTAAGAAATACAGCTACTGCAATTTACACATTACCCCAGAGGGACATCATAACTGAATGGGCAATACCATGCCAGTTTGTGTACTTTAGGGAGAGGGCAAATTAAGGATGACAAAATGGGTAGGAAGAGTGAGCATTCCCATTACCCACCCAACTTCGAAACACACACCAAAGAATCGTCCAACCAAGCAAAATGAGAATGAATTTTAACAACCACAGACAGCAGCTAACTTGAGGTTGATAAATCAGAAAATTGGATCGGTAATAAAGATTATCATGGTCATTCGTTGTCACTGAAACAGAAGCCCTTCGAAAGTTGCCTTTATTTTTAACAAAAGATTTCACAATGCATTGAAAATCACTCTGAAATCTTTTATCACTCTACACAAAAGGTTTAAATTATTTTGTAATAATAGATTTAATGGAATGCAGAGTCAAGCATAAATCTTTATGCAACTTCCCATGAGCCATTTTAGTCCTGAATAAGCTTTCCAGCAATAATACATTTGAAAAACACTACATGCAGAATGCATACAAATCAAACACTAAATCTGTATAAAAATAAGCTTAAAGCTTAAAAAAAAAAAAAAAAAAGCCAAAACACAGTTAGTGCAAAATCCTGGAATTTATGACATGACCAGACTAGTGTACAGAAATAATGGGACTGATTCAGGCAGATTAATTTGCTTTTGCCAACAATCTTCCCCATTCAAAACACAGAAAAGTATTTTTCTTCCCAAGTGCAAAAACTACAAGAGACAATGACAATCAAGTTTTTTAATGGAATTATGAAAAAAATAAAAACATGACTGCAATTAAAGAGAAGCTTCTGGTTCCTACTTACAAGATTTATAAGAAAGAAGAATTTGGATAAAAGATGCTGCAAGATAATAGAAATAAATGGAAACAAATCAAAGGACAGCAGTAATTATAAAATACTTTAAAGATGGTGAAATTTTACAATAAATTAAGAAGCTCTTTAGCTTTTTAAAAGTTAGATTAAAAGCTTTATGATACCACAAGCTAGTTCAAAAACATAGGATATTGTGCATTCAGATCCAAAATTATAATTTTTGTCCCATGCAAAAAAATGAACAAAGAAAATTATACAACTACAAAAGAATTGAGGTTTTGAACTGCCCATTACGTGCATTAAAATTTTAATTCATTAACCCTTCCCAGCTCAATGTGACTTTTACAAAGCACGGTGTACTATTAAATAAATCTAAAGCTAACCAGTTCACAGAAGCAAACATTTTAAGTTAAGAGGTGAACAACATGGCAGAATTCCTTGATGACAGCCAGTACTTAGAAAACAGACTAACAATGTTAGTATTCCCAAATTTCCCACCACCCCCAAGACCTCAGGAGTGGCACCCAACAGCACTCTAACCATTCAACTATCTGGACACCTCCTATCTCCTGGATAATGTAACAGCCTTTCTCATCTCTGAATGCAAGGCAAGGAAGAGGAGCTTCTATTCTTTCCCCACGAAGGAAAATTATAAGTTAAAAAATAATGTGTTGCCCACATATGATTTGAATTCTGGCTTCTATCTTTTGGCACAAAAGGATGAGCAAAGCTGTTACAAACTCCCTCAAGAGTGAGGAGATCTGTAAGTTCCCTTTAAGCAAGCCCATCAAGGCAGCAGGTGGAGCCATTCTGGATTCAGGGAGTTTAGTGTCAACAGCTCGATACCCAGAAGTTACATGGTAAGAATTGCATTTAATAAAAAATAAAAATATGACTGACTCATTCTAGAAAATACAATGCAAATTAATATAAACATGGTTCAGAAAACTCAAAATATAAAGCACATGAACATAAGAAAATATAAGCCAAAAATGGTTTTTAAAAGTTTTCCTTTAGTCATCATAAGTACATTTACTTATCCATAAGTAAGCACCACTTTCAAACTTGTAAATAAAATAATGGAAATGATAGAACATAGTGTCTGAATCTGAACAAAATAAAGAAATCCCTAAACTCAACCACACAATCTCAAACTGTATTCCTAAAAATGTCTTTATATTCACAACTTTTAAAAATTATTTATAAGATTTGTAAACACATCCTAAATAATTATATGTGTATAATGCTAACACACATAGACCTCAGTTCTGAGATGATACGTAATAGATAAGAATGCCTTTCTGAAAGAAAGCAGAGAGCCTTATGGCCATTGGTTTTTTCCTTGGAATTAACATTCTCCCTAGGAATGCATAAACTAATGCAATTAGGCATCCTTTTACCTCAAGCTATTTCCAACCCCAATGGAAAAGTGCTTTCTTACCAAACCACCAATACACTCATTAATGCATACAGCACAGTGCCTGGCACAGAGTAATTTAGGTCAATAAGTGCCAACCATTATTATTATTTAGCTCTAATACATGTCATAAATATTCAGTACATTCTGCACTATCCCACCCTCCATACTGCACCCTACTTCCAAGGAAAATGGTAAGACGACAAAAAATCAGGTTTTACTTAGACAGTGTTTCATTTTTATAATAAAATCTAAATGAAGATATCAGGGTTGCAATATGAATTCTCTACCAGTCTTATTTAATTTCAGAACAAATTGTATTTTTGAAAGTGTACCCCTGAAATAAAGTTCTCTAAACTAAAACCGGAGACATTAGAGTCTTTTGTGAGGCAGAAATTTTCTGATATTTGTATGTATTAATGAGTGAGTGGTTGTCAAAATTTAAGAAAACACTTCTTGTGAATACATTTCTGGTCAAAATCTTTAATTCTTTATATTAATATTATTATCCTGGCTGACATGAAGGGAACTTCCAGGTCACCTACTGAAAGGAATTTGATTCAACAACAAAAAATGGCTAACCTAAAGTGTGTCTAATAAAACCAGACAAAAGCCAAACCTCATAGAACAAACATAAAAAGGACAGGTAGGAAAACTTCCAAAATTCTGTTACTTCAGCTGGAAGGGGTTAAACACAAGACACTGGTTGGTCAGAGACAGAGAGCTTTTGAAGATACATATTAATCTTGCAGGTAGGAAAGGTTAAAAAGAAAAAAAACAGAAAAGAAAAAAAATGATAGCATATTTCTTGAGCAATATTTACCAGTCATGCTGCTGTCTCTGTTTATCCCATTATGAAGTTTACAGTGAACAAATGCTGCATCAAATAACCATGATCCAAAGAGATTCAAGATGCTGTTAACCTTTGGTCTCCGAGGGGCAGGCAGTGGCCGGGGTTCTGTACTAGTCTGATTTGGACTTGACAGAGGAGAAGTGGAGGATGTCTGGTGCTGAACTTTCGAGGCATGAGCACTACTAACCTATGAGAACACAAGAATATACCCACACTCATGAAAAGTTTGAGAAAGCAGCAACACTTTTTTTTAAAAGGATGGCAGATTCAAAAGGCAACTTTGTACAGAATAACAATGGTGATGGAAACGCTTACTGTGCTTGTCTTCATGGTGGCCTTATTCACCGTGACAGCCCGGTGCCGCCGGTTATGTGGCGGGGTGGTATTGACAGCAGAGCTTTGAGGCATACTTAATCTGTTCACAGGTGTTGGAGGGGCACTGTCTGATCGGGGTCTAGAAATGCCTTAAAAAAAAAGACGAACGGAGTTATTCTTCGTAGTTCAAAATAGGAAGTCAAAAAACCTTCCTCAAAAATGTAATGGCTTGGTGCAATGTCAGAGGGGTAGTGGATGGGGGGGGAGGTCACACAGTCTGAGGGATATAAATGACAAACGTCTAAGTAGTACTTTGTCTTGGCACCTGAAAATAATTATAAAAAAAAAAATCTTCCTCAAGCAACACCAGGGAAGGCTTGGGACAGACTATATAGCAGACACTGTTTTAGTGGCCTCCCAATAGCCATTCACCCATTCTTCCTGAGTTACAGAACACAGATTTTAGTTGGACACGGCTACCTAGAATAAACCACTACATTTTCAAGGCTCCCTTACAGCCAGTGTGGCCATGTTCTGACAACAGAGAAGTGGGTGATTGCTGGGTGGGTCTTTCCTCTTAAGGAGTTAAGAGGACCAATCAAGTGTAGACTCTCCTTCCTTCCTAATTCCTAAACAGGATAGTTGGAACGCATTCAACCATCATGGCTCATGAGACAGTACACAAAGGATGAAGAGTCAAAAGATGGAAGAGCATTGGGTCCCTGACAATAAGGGAACTGCTGTAACAGCCCTGCACTGCCTAACCCTGGGATTAACTCATGTGAAAATAAACTATCTTGCTTATTAAACCACCGGTATTTTTGGTTGTTATAGGCAGCCAAACTTAATTTGAACTAATATATTATCTATGTAATACATTAACAAATACATATAACAGATGTTTTAGAAAATGATACATAGTAAATATCATTGTCTTTCAACAGGTAAAAAATATCTGACTTTTTATATTCCTAAAATGTGAAAAACAGTTTAAAATAGCGGTTCACAAAACGTATATAATTTGTCTCCTAATGTTACACATAAGAATGATATCTAATACATTTTAATTTGTATTTTCTTGGATTACTAGCAAGAATGAACACTTTTCTCTTTTGCAAATCTTTTTACTCATATCCTTTGTCCATTTAGCTATTAGGTCTTATTCTTTTTCTTAGCATTGTTTAATCTGTTTGTATAGAGACAACAAAAACCCTCTAGTTTCCTAGTTTGTTATTTGTAATCAAATCTTTGGGCTTTCCATAATACTTTCTAGACTCTAGAGTTATGTACATGTAGCTCTTCAAACATCTAACAAAACACACAAAATTCACCTAAGAATGCATCCACCAGACAGCTGATTCCACGCATGGCACGAAAAAATATTTGAGGCAGATGTTTAAGGCAGGGATACTGATTCAATTCTTGCGGCATTCCGCTCACATTCAAGAACTGTTCCTGAAATTTGGGAGTAGAGCTTATAATGGCTGGGTTACTCAAATCCACGGGATTACTATCAAAAGAGAGAGAAGAATTAATTACACATTTAGAAGTTTCTTTAGCAATAAACTGCATGCAATCTAATTTAAGAACAGGGCTCTTTGTGCCTATTTAATTCAGAGTGAAGACTAATCTGTATTTAATAGGCGAGGGACTCAATCATCAACACTTCTTTCCAGAAGATCTGCACTGTGTTTACATAAACTTACTCTGCCTATTCAGAGAATGAGAATCAAAATAACACTAGAAATTTTTAATTTTTTAAAAGTACACATAGATGTTTTTCTAATGTTCTTATTTTCTAATAAGCAATGGAATAAAAACTGTAAGTCAATCAATAAGAACTCCAAGGAGAAAATTTTACTATAATATTAGCATATCCAATTTTTAAAAAACTGATTGAAAATTGGAATTAGTAAAGCCATACATTTCAAAACAAAATATTTGGACTTGAGTTATATTTTATGTATAAGCAATTTTAAATATTTCCACTAAAAAATAGATTTAGATTTCCACTCAAAATGGTCTGCTTTGCTGTCCATTAAATAGCCAACTCAAAGTAATAACCTACAGCCAGCACCTGGAAAAAATTTCCACTAGCTCCAAAGTCAAAAGAACTAGGCTGAGAAACACAAATCAGTGGTTTATAGATGCTCTGCCCTTTGAAACCTCTCTTTCCATCCACTCAAACCCTTAAATGCAAGTGGGAGCAGGGGAACATATATACATATATAGAAATGGACTTCTAGTATTAGCACACTGTATCCATATGACTAGTTCATGTGGGGTAGAGGAGATACAAAGTTTAGGAGCAGTGCCAAAAGGCTTACACCTGCTTCTCCAGATGTAAACCTGAAATGATTTTATTGGCACTCAAATTTGGAGAACAGATTTGAAAAAATAAAATTTGAATGAAAGTGGGTAACAAAGGACTTAGGTCAGATCATAGAAACTGCATCCCTGCGGCTCCCAATGCCCTGTATATCTGACACATGTGGAAAACCTGTTAAAAATCCAGATTTGACCTAGATTTACTGAAACAGAACCTCCAGGTGGGGCGTGAATGGCCATGCACAAAGAAGTCCAAGGACAACCATCTGAGAAAGGTAGTATTCTAATCAAGAGAAACATTTTTTCCGCCTAGATAAAGATATAAAGCATTACCATATGAGACAAAATTTGGGTGTCTATCTCCCTTTCATATTCAGCCCTCTTCCCAGGAAATTTGTCAGTGACCATGGTAGCCCTTTCTGAATAACCTTCATGGACCTGCCTCCCATCCAGCCACAGCTCACTTAACCAAAAAGGTAACACTGTCCAAAAGGTATCTATCCAGATGCTTGCTAGAGACTTACAACTGATGTAGCCTAACTAACAACATTTAATCCAATTTATCCAGTTTGAGAATGTGAGCAAAGGGAAAGCCCCAGTGCTAAAATGGCTAGAGCTGTTAAGTCACAAAGCTGTTTACACCACTGGGCAGTTATCATGGGGCTGCATGTATCCGAAAGGCAGGAAGAAACAGAAACTCAGGGGAAGCCTGCCAGAGAAAGATAAGTGTATATATGCACAAAAAAAGCAAAAAAGCCAAGAAAGAAAGATGACAGAGTGGCTTGTCCCAAGGCTGCTTTGATCCCTCCCCACTTTGAGTACTGGACGTTCACTTGGAGTCCAATGAGACCTCTCTATCATCTTTTCCCCCTGCAATTGTTTAAGTAGGTTCCTATTCTTTATATCTGAAAGAAGTTTGACTATAATAAAATCTTTCAGCTCAAGAAGATAAAGCCTGAAAAGATCAATTAACAGTAAAGAAATGGGAAAAGATTATCCAAGAACTACCTCTAAAAAAGATTTCAGGACTAGAGTTTTACTGGTGATGTATTTCAAATTCTTAAGGAACATACAACTTTCATGCAACACAGCACAGAAAAAGATAGGACATTTCTTATTCTTTTCTTTAAGTTACCAACACATAAATTAGTCAAAAGATATAACTAGAGACAATTTGGGGGAAAAATATTAAAAGACTGGCATTCCATACATAACCAAGTATAACTTTTCTCTCAGGAATGAAATGCGATTCAATATTGAAATAAATTAATATATCACGTCCTTAGGTAAAAAAGAAAAAACATTTAATTGCTTAAATGGATCCCAAAATATGATTTGAATAAAATTCAGTACTACTCCTGATTTTATTTATATGTAAATTTTTTAATTGCTTAGGAAACCAGGAACATAAAAAAAGAATAACTAATATCAACAGCCAACATCCAACTCAAAATTTCATGTAGTAGATGCATTCCAATGAAAAGCAGAACAAAAGATGTCAAAACAGCATCATTTTAATTCAGCGGTGTTCTAGAAGTTTTGACTAATGCTGTAAAATAATATACAAAAATAATTATTATAACAATAGTGGCAACTTTTCAAGCACCCATCAGACACTAAACATTGTACTGTTTCATATGCTTTTTCTTCAATTCTTATAACAAGATGGATACTATTACAGTTGACCATTGAACAATGTAGGGGTTAGGGGAACCGAATCCCACACAGTCAAAACTCCCTGCATAACTTTTGAGTCCCCAAAAACTTAACTAATAGCCTATTATTGACTATTATTGAAGCCTTATCGATATCATAAACTGCTAACACATATCCTGCATGTTACATGTATTACATTCCTACAATAAAGTAAGCTAAAGAAACCGTTATTAAGAAAATCCTATGGGGCCAGCCAGGTGGCTTAGGTGGTTGGAGCGCCATGCTCCTAACGCTGGCCAGGACACCGGTTAGATTCTCACATGGGCCAGTGAGCTGTGCCCTCTACAGCTAAGGTTGGGAACAACAGCTCTCTCCGGAGCTGGGCTGCTGTGAGCAGCCAGAGGTTGGCGAGGGCTGCTGCGTGCTGCTGCGGGCTATTGTGTGGTGCCAGAAGTGGCCGGTGGCCAGCGTGAGCAGCTGGCAGCTGGCGAGTGAGCTGCTGTGAGTGGCCGACCAAAGACTGGCGACCAACTGCCTCAGCTGGGGGAGTGCAAGGCTCATCATACCAGCATGGGCCAGGGAACTGTGTCCTACACAACTAGACTGAGAAACAATGGCTTGAACTGGAGTGCGGGGGGTGGAAGAAGGGGAAAAAATAAAAATAAAAAATAAATAAATAAAACAAAACCAATAACGGTCAAGGGAATTTTTTTTTTTAAAATAAGAAAATCCTATGAAAAAGAAAATATATTTATAGTATTTATTGAAAAAAATCTGCCTATAAGTGGATCTACACAGTTCAAATCCCTGTTGTTCACGGAGCAACTGTATATCCCCATTTTATAAATTAAAAAGTGACTAAGACTCAGAAAGACTATTTGCTTGCTCAAGTTCATAAAAAAAAAAATAGTAGAACTTGAACTCATGTACAGCTCTTACTGCAACTAAAGCACTTTTAAGACTGAAGCACGAATTACTAGAAAGGAGACACTTCTTATTTGCAGATAAGTGTCCATAATGCCTAGAGCTCTTTTAAGTGTCCAAAAATAATACACAAAAACAAAATACAACATTTTCTTTACAGCAGTAATAGCCACTTACAAGATTTAATAGCAGAAAAAATTAGCCTTTTACAACATCCGCAATAAATACTAGGAATAAGGGCATAAGAAATATGCAGATTTGTGTGAAGAAAACTACAAAACACTTCTATAAGATATTTAAGATTCTAAAAAAGAAAAATACCTACTCTTAGAAAGACTCACTATATTAAGGTATCAACTTTTCCTAAATATAAAGACAGGCGTAATACAATTCTCATCTTTGGCAGTCTGGCTAACTGTTCACTAGTTTTTCTTTTCCTCCTACTTCCCTTGCAATTAAGTATGGTATGTGTATGACTACTGGTCAATAGAACATGAGTAGCAGTGATTTACATCACTTCAAGGCCTGGTTCATAAAAGCCTTCCACATAATTTCCGTTGCTCTCTCTCCCATCTGCTAGCCAGAAACAGAGGCTCCAGCTTACAAAGCTGAGGCCCTAGTAATATAGCCACATGCTGAAGATGGCAGAACCTCTGCCACGCTGGGTCCCTGAATGACTGAGTAAGCAGAGCTACTCCCTACCTGACTTGACGAAACTTACATTGTACTAAGCCACTAAGATTTTCTGGTTCATCTACCAATGCAGAACGTGTTCCTTACCTTAATCAATACACAATCCAAACCCCAAAAGGTTTTTAGTTGTGTTTTATAACTTTATCTGGAATGTTAAACAGGCAAAGAAGAGATAAAAAAACATTCTAAGAAATGGAAAAAGGGAAAAGACAGTAACTACTATAAGGTTAAAATAATTAAAAGTGAATTTGTACAAAAATGAAGCGATTAATGGAATAATATATGACCCAAACACAAAACCTGGTATATAAAAATGAACTTAACGTCATAAAGGAAACAAAGAAGAAATCATAGGTGAATCTATCTGATCAAAGAACACAGACTTTCTAATCTTAAAGGAAACAGAAAATGATCACAGAAAAATAGATTTAAAAAATAAACTGAAATCACTGAAAGATGAAAAACACAAACTACAAACTGAAAAAAAATTATAGAAAATGGTTAACATCCTTAATTTATAAAATCGTCATACAGAGTAATTTAGAATCACGAGTATAAAAATAGAAAAATGAAGCTAGTCAAACCAGAAAGAGAAAAT
The DNA here is from genome assembly GCF_964194185.1 of Rhinolophus hipposideros. NCBI lineage: Eukaryota > Metazoa > Chordata > Mammalia > Chiroptera > Rhinolophidae > Rhinolophus > Rhinolophus hipposideros. The sequence goes on from NC_138068.1 coordinate 17,608,591, forward strand.
ATGCAAGGAAAACATTTAAGAAGAGAGTACACGACAGAACAAAAGTTCCAGAGCCCAAGAATGGGCCTATTAGAGAGAAAGGTAGGAAGTGATGAAACTGAATTGAATAGAATTACTATAAAGAATGAAATAGCAGGAAGTAGCAATTTATCCCTCTGTGAAATTTTACAGTGTATCCCTCAGTGAAATTTTAAACAATAAGACTACTAGAAGAGAAGCCTAGAGAGCCAGACTGACCAGTCAGGGATGGTCTCAGAGAATGGTGACAGTTCCCACAGAATGTGACAAAGTCCTGAGAGACATATCATCCAGAGTGTAGCAACAGGCAAGAGAACAAATGCTAAATCTATCACAGGGAAACGCTTCCAGAGAGCACAGACCAAGAGCAGCTGAGGAGAGCCTGACCGTATTGCAATAGGGAGAACAGGAGACACATTATGTAGATATGTGTGTTGTCCAATTTGGCTCCTTCTGACACTCAGAAATCCAACAAGAGAGTTACAGCATGGTTCTTGTCCTAAGACACTGGGTAAAGAGCACATGAAAAACTAAAGTAACAGTACCTTAACATATGTAAAAAGCGAAACCACGTCTGTGCAACACACTCATTATCCATTTCAGGAGGGATCAGACTGGCATCTTCATCGGGAACTTTAAATGGAGGAAATGAAGGACCATATGTAAAGCGTAGCAATCTAGAATATAAGAAAATGCACACCAGTAAGTTCATTTCTTAACAGAATGAAAGACATACTCGAGCATTAAGATGTGGTAAGAGAAATAAGAGAAAATAGATGAAACATGTATTGTACCTCACTGAAGTAAGATAAATGAAAACTGTCTATGAAACAAATTGGAAGATTTCCAGTTTTATAAACTATTTTAAATTTTTTATTTAAAACATTTAATTTACTTATTTTAATAATTTATTGTTATTTATGTTATTGTTTTACTTTACATTTTATAAGTTGTATAATTTATAAATTTATCTGTCATTTATAGAATTATTTCTTTAAATGATTTTATAAATTTATATATTATTTAAATTTATGATTTAAGTAATATAAATTATTTCACATTATAAGTGTTATACTTTATTATATAAATATACCTTTATAATATATATTTATAATTACACATAATTTTGCAATATAAATATTATATATTACTAATTTATAAAATTATAAATTACTTAAAAATTTTTAACCTATAACTGCAAATGACAAATAGTAAATTAATTATATAATCATATAATATGCAATTATATTTATATAATTATCCAATTAGACATCTAATATAAATAATAAATTAAATTATTTTTAAAGGATTCATCCCCTTCCCAATGCATTCAACACAACTTTTTCATAATAATAATGGCAAATTTATTTGTAATAGTAACAGCAATATAACTTCACATGAAGTTTAGAATTTATAGTGTACTTTAAAAGTAATTCAACAATTCAATTACTTAATTTAATAGTGATAGTCCAAATGTATTAAAACTGTTCAAAGCCCTTTGACTCAATTATTCTACATTTAGATATTAGATCTTGATAAAATAACAAAATACATACAAAGATTATTTAAAAGCATTCATGTAAATAATATTTTTAAAGTAAAACACTGGGAGAATATCAAAACAAGAAAACTATTAAATGAATTATAATTCCATTCATATAATGAAAACGTATAAAGCCATTCAAAATATGATCTTGGGATCTACTCAAGAAGAAATAAGGCATATGTAATTAATGTGACAAGAATCAGACATCAAATAAAAAAAGCAAATACTATATAGAATAATCTCAAATTGATTGTTTTAAAAAGAGAAATGGAAAACAATACATCAAATGTTTAACACTGGTTAGCTGTAAGTGATGGATATTCCCCCTAAACCTTCCAAATTTTTTATAAGCATGCATTGCTTTTATAATCAAGATAAAAGTATTATTTAAAAATAGATTCATAATATTGACATTCACCAAGATATACCAGAATAAACAGAATATTTCAAACCTTCATCTTTTAGTTTAAACAATGATAATGATGTAAACATTTTATTATCTCAGAAAAAGACCAGTCTACCCTGATATATAACACCACCTACAAATTATTTGTTCCTGCCTCCACCCCCTACCCTACCCCCAATCAAACCTGAATCAGACCAAATCTCTAGATCTAACTGTATTTCCAGCTGACAGGAAATACAGGGGACAAAGGAACATGTTAATTAACACAACTTGGACATAAACAGAAAAATCTAGAATGTGAAACACTGTATAAGACAAACAACCTAGTTTCTGCAACCAAAGGGAAAACAAAAACCTGCAAAGAAAGAAAAATGAGAGAGCAGAAACCTACAGCTTAAAATAGGCTTAAGAAACGTGGACTAAATGTAATGTAAATGTAATATCTAAACCCTGTTTGTTTTCTGATTAAATGGAATCAACTGTAAAACGAAAAAATATAAAGACATTCAGGAATATCTGAGCATTGAATGGCTAACTGACATTAAAGAATTGTTAGCATTTTTTAGGTGTGATATGGTATTGTGACTATTTAAAAAAGAATCCTCATGTTTTAGTTATATATTAAAACATGTAGAGTTGAATGTAAAAAAACAAGTCTGAAAAAAATGAAGCTTAACAGTTTACTCATAGACTAATGATTGTATTATACATAAATGGTAAAAAAGGTAAAATTAGTACTATAAAAAAACTGCCTACTTTGGTTACATAGTAGCACATTACTGTATGATCCCATTTCTGTAAAATTATATATAAACATATATAATAGGATTTCTGGTGAAATTAACTTTTTCTGTTATACTTTTGTATGATTTGGTTTTTAAAAATAATGACCAAAAATGTTTTAAGAAGGGGTCGGATTGGAGAAGTGGGGAGTGGTGGGTAGGGTGCAGAATTTATCTGCTTTTCCAAGGCATTTGCTTAATCTGAAAGGTTTTAGATTAGACAGACACTAGCCAAACTACTATATCTATTTTTTAAAAGTGACTCGATTTGGTATATAAAGTACTGTAATGACACACACAGGATACAAGCTTTTTACAATGTATTGCATGAATCCCAGAAAGACACAAAACAGAGGCAAACTGCCTAAGGCCAGCAGATAAAGGAAGGCAGGTCAATGATAACCCACCTGGAAGTGAGCGCACAGATGACCTTGCTCCATTGCTCCACCACGGCGGGGTGGTGCCTCCAGTTAGCCACCATCTCCTTGGCTGTTTTCCAATATGGAGGTGTTGGGAAGCACCGAGTACACGCGAGTAACCAAACCTCGAAGAGAACACCAATCAACTTCTCTGCCAGGTTCTCAGCAATGCCACCTTTCCAACAAAAAGAAAACGTATCTTTGGTGTACTTACTTTTTAAAGCATAATCTTTCATTCGCTAATTTGGGAGAATTGGTCAAAAAAATTAAAATAAACGCAATGCTAAGTTCTGACTTTCAAATAACCATTTAAAAGTAAGAACAAGAAACTATTCTTAGGAGCTCCTAGGAGGGAAAGCATGGATCCATCAACCAATTATCACTTTGAAAGATTTCAAGTCACCCGGCCCAGTGCTTGTATATTGAAGATAATCCTCTAGCAAGTGGGACAGGAGTACAGAGGGGAGAAAGGAAAAGACGAGTGCCTCTGAGGACTGACTACTAGGAGGCAGTTTCTGTGCCAAGTAGTTGACACACATGACCTCCCCTAATCCTCACATGAATTCTACAGGGTATATATATACTTTTTAATTTTTGTTGGGGAATATGGGGGAACAGTGTGTTTTTCCAGGACCCATCAGCTCCAAGTCCAGTTGTTGTTTTCAATCTAGTTGTGGAGGGCGCAGCTCACTGGCCCATGAGGGAATCGAACCAGCGACTTTGGTGTTAATAAGCCCCGTGCTCTAACCAACTGAGCCAACCGGCTACCCCAGGATAGATATTTATAATACCTATTACCCATTTTGAAGATGAGCAAACTTAGGTTCAGGAAATTTAAGTAACTTAAATCGGCCCAAGTTCATACAGCCAATAATGAAAAGAATCAGAACCAATACCCATGTTTTTCTACTCCAAATTTAGTTATAAATTATTTCAGGTGTTTGAAAGCCCCCCCTTCAAGTGAGAAAGCAAAATGACTAGTGCTGCACAAGACAGAGCCTCCACCATGAAAACAGAGCTGTTCGTCGGCTCTGAGTCCTGGAACTAGGGACTACAGTGGTCTGTACGAGGGAACTAGAGGTCTATACTCGGCATAGCTCTAGAAGGCAAACTTGCTACTTGAAGGAAAAGTTATAAGGATGTGTAGGTCACATGAGCAAAAAACAAAGTTTCCACAATAATGAGCCCCAGAAGGGGATAAACTGCCTGCCTTGTGTTGCTGAGATCCTAGGCCTGGGCAGTGTGTAGCAGAGAACACTGACAATGACTGGCAGCTAGCGTCGACACCAGGCAGCGTATTCTTATTGTGGGGTCTCTTTCAATACAAAAATTCCATGATTCCTTTTAGATATTTTCTGGACACAGCACCCGTGAGAGCACAAGCGCACTCACACGTGTGTTAGTAAGAGACTACACATATGAATAAGTAACAGGGAATTGAGAACTAGAATATCAACTTATAGTCTGTGTATACTGTGCTATAACATACAAAACAGGGCTTCTAAAATATACTCTGAAGTCTTATCGGAGGCTTTTTAATGGCTAACAAGCAGAATACTGTCATACTTCCAAATGGAACACTTTAAGACAGTGTAGGTTTCACCTGCTGAACAAAATATCTTCTGTACCTATCAAATTTTCAGAGTCTACTTTGATAGCTATTTTGTAATCAGGTACATTACATATAGGCTCTAATTTAATTAGTTGTTTCTTATCCAGGCTCTATCTAATATATCAAACTGGCTACTACTGTTCCTATCACTATAAAAAACGCATTACTTCACTGAGTCCTTCCCTACCATCACTGAAGGTAAAATAACTTAATATTGTGCCTTTGAAGGTTTCCATTCTAAGAATTGTTAACCCTGGTTTGTCAACTATTATGCCAAAATTTAAAAGTAAACTGTCTTTGAAGCTCAGAAATAAATTAGAAAAAAAATTTAACAAACCTTGAACAGTTGGCGGGGCTAGAAGTATGTCATTGATCTGCAGGAGAAATAACAATAAGACTTCCCAGGTTTCTCGGGCCATGATGGATGACTCACGGGCCAGTTTCTGAATGGCTCTCAGGACCTGTAAGCATAGTCGGATCTGACTGGAGCCTTGTTCTTGCCTGAAGAAGATAGAACAGATCACTGAGCAGCCTGGAGGTGAGAAAGCATCAGCGTGAGGACAGGTAACTATGGACGCAGCAAGCAATGGTCCATGACGCTCCCTAAGAGCATCAGCAGACAAGGCCAGGCACACCCTCTTTAGGTCACAGTTCCTTCTTCCCCGTCATACAGTTCAGCACTCAGACCTCGGCCTACCACTTGTATCAGAGCTTGAAAGCTCCTGGGTAGAGAAGGGGAGACTACACATGTAAGCTTCAACTCTGGATTATCTACGTCTATAATGTGATGCCTGGCACAAAACAAAAGGTATGCAACAGGTTGCTGCTGAATAAATGAATAAATACCCAAAGCCACTCCTGCTGCTCACATTGAGGAAGAATAGCCTTTGCATTCTTTAAACAACAAAATTTTAAACACACATTCACAAGAATTCTAGTGCTCACAGTGTCTTTGAAGCTAGTATCTTCCAGCAAGGAGCCTCTGGATCCAAAGGAATATCCTAACAGAACTTGAGGTGGGAAAGTAATTGCCTCAGAGATGAGAACCTGCTACTGCTGTGCTACTAAAAAAGGCAACTTAACCCAAGATGAAGGCTCCAAAGGTTCTCAAAATACCCTAGAAGAATAGTTATGTAACTCTTTTTAGTGCCCAGTACCATTTTTGTCCAAGGGAATAATATAGGTCAAAGTATTAGGGCTAGGGTTGAAGAGGAGGGAAGATAGAGGTCCAAGTCCCAGTCCTTATCCACACTCTCCAAAGTAGACGACCTGAGAATTCTGAGACCAGTAGGAAACCCACTGCGTCAGCGAATGGTACGTTGGCCTCCAGACCTCCTATGTGAAAGCCAAGACAAGTAACTAATATTATTGAAATAAATCTTGAGGCCAAGTTCCTATATATTGTGACACATCACTAAAAAACTGGTGAAAAAATGTCTGAATCATTCCTCCTTAATTTTAAATGCATAAGAGAAGCTGCAAAACTGTTCTTCTCCAGAGCATTAGAGATCTTGTTCCCCAGCATATCATCAATTTAGCTCAAATAAACCCTTACACACACACACACACACACACACACACACACACACACACACACATGAATCAGAGTAGGAAATCTCAGAGACTCCTCAAGAAATCCGGAAAATGAAGTGAGTACCCATGGAACTCCTACCCCAACCTTAGGATAGAGATTCTCAGATTCTAAGCCAGAAAATCAGACACTTACCCCAGAGGTGCAAACAAATGACACCACTAAGTTTTCCCAAAAGAGGTCAGACCTAACGCAAATGATGAGACATTCACCTAGGAAAAGCCAAGAGCCCCCAGGAGCAGGGAGCTGTCCCACGTTCAGGTGGAGGTGAATCTAGTCCATAAGGGCTCAAGCTTGTGTCTGTTGCTCCGCTACTTGAAGAAGAATATGAAATTATATAATAGCCCCAAACCTCATCTGGCCATCTAAGAGGAGGTCCAGAATAACAAATCAGAATGCCACCAGTGATACTGGGACTGACACTCTTCCAAGCTGGCAGTCACACTGCATGCCTCCCACATGGGACCTAGGCCTGCCCACTATTTCCAGCTGTCTGCCCAGTGGCAGGAAAGGAAACATCTGGTCCTTAGGTCTAGCAGCCTCACTCAGAAAGCCTCAATTCAAGAGCAGTGTTCAAGTTTCTAAAGCTAAGAGAAGCAAGGTAATCTTTACTAAAAACTAAATAGGAAAGTCTAAACACCAGAAATTTTCCTTCCCTCTCAATATTTTCAAAAGTAACATGCTCTTCAGAAAAACTTCTAGAACAGGGACTGATGAACTATGGCCTATGGGTCAAATCTGGCCTGCCATCAGTTTTTGTAAATGAAGTTTTATTGGAACACAGCCAGGCTCATTCATTTACATATTGTGTGTGGCCTCTTTCTCTCTACCAGCAGAGCTGAGGACTGGCAACAGATACCATATGGCCCACTAAGCCTAAAATATTTACTATCTGGCTCTTTACAAAATAGTTTGCCAACCACTACTTTATAACATCACGTTTTTTCAAGTACAGTATATTTGAGCAATATATAAAAATCCTGATCATTTTTAAAAGATGGTTCACTCTCAATTATGCATAAAAAAAAGAAATCAAACTGATAGGCAAAAGAGAAAAGTTACATCCACTTTGACTTAATCTCTAGCAAAGTGGTAAGTCGCAGTTTCTTCTATTTTGAGTGTCACTTTTCATAGACACAACTAAGTAAACTTGATGATAATTTTGTGAACTATCTGAATCAAAAAGAAAAAAATGAAGTTTCCAATAACGGGAGATGAGATCGTAACTCAATATTCAGCATTGAAATTATTCAGTTCTCTAAGACATTATTGGACAGGAGAACACTAATACTCAGTTCAGTGCCCTCTCAGAAGTATGTACACACACTTTTGAGAAAACAAGCTAATTACTAAATAATAAAATGAACAATTTATAAAGTAGTTTTTTCTCAAAAGAGAAAAGCAAAAGCCTAATTAAATTCAAATGCCGTTGTTTTTTTTCATCAATAGAAATTAACTGAGTACTGAGAGGAGGTAAGGGAACAAAGAGACACAGTAACAATACAACTCATGAGACCGTCCCATGCACAAAAAGGCCAACAAATCAGTCTCCTACATGGGATGATAAGAAAGCATTAAAAGTATTATACCATTTGAGAAGAACCTGCTTAGCCACAAATAATATGCTAATTACTACCAAGCATTTCCTGTTATTACTTGCATTTGAAATCAATAAATACAAGCAACCAGCATTTAATGCACACCTAAGGTAATACCAGTATTGCACCAGGCACTATGGAAGCCCAAAAGATATATAATAATAGATGGGGAAATGAGACATACACATTTTAAAAGATAAGCAATAAAACAGTGAAGAGGTAAGAGGGACACAGGAAGTAACACAGGTTCACAGAAGGTCTGATCACTGTGGGCCTCAATGGTTAAGTAAGGCTTCTCCTTACAAGGCAGAATTTAAGATAAACCAACAAAAGTGAAATGAGGACTGCTGGGAGAGGAGGGGGTGGGAGGAGGCAGAGGGAAAGGGGCAGGAAGAAGAGGAGGAAGAAGAATAGAAGGAAAACTGAAGGCTAGGTGATGAAGGGGAAGGTGTTTCGGGAGTCTTAGGGAATGCTGAATTTATGAGTCTGTCTGACCAAAGAGCAGGGCTCATGCAGATTTAGTAGCAGCTATTCTGGTTGGGGCCAGATTAGAGCAGGCATTTCAGACTAGTAAGGAGTTTACACTTGACCTTGACACCCGAGTTCTTAATGGAGATTTTTCCTTTTCAATTCAGATTTCCAAAGTAATTTTCCTTCTATATTTAAGGAGCTAAAGTCTATGGAGCTGGTTCTTGGATGAGTCAAAGTCCCTCACCATCAGACAGATCAAAAGTTCTAACCAGAACTTTTCTAAAAGGAGGCAAGCCTCCTTGCCTCTTTCAAAAACACTGAAAATAGTGCCAGCCCGGTGGCTCAGGGGGTTAGAGCTCTATGCTCCTAACTCGGAAGGCTGCTGGTTCGATTCCCACATGGGCCAGTGGGCTCTCAACCACAAGGTTGCCAGTTCAACTCCTCAAGTCCCGCAAGGGATCGTGGGCTCGGCCCCTGCAACTAAGATTGAACACGGCACCTTGAGCTGAGCTGCTGCTGAGTTCCGGATGGCTCAGTTATTGGGAGCGCGTCCTCTCAACCACAAGGTTGCTGGTTCGGTTCGACTCCCACAAGGGATGGTGGGCTGTGCCCCCTGCAACTAGAAATGGCAACTGGACCTGGAGCTGAGCTGCGCCCTCCACAACTAAGACTGAAAGGACAACAACTTGAAGCTGAACGGTACCCTCCACAACTAAGATTGAAAGCACAGCTTAACTTGGAAAAAAGGCCTGAAAGTACACACTGTTCCCCAATAAAATCCTGTTCCCCTTCCTCCCCCAAAAAAACACATTGAAAATAGCTAAAAACAGATTTTTTTTTTTAACAGAAAATCCCCACAAATGGGCAGGGAACTAATACTTTCTTCTCCATTAATTTATATATTTCCCAAATTCTTTACAATGACATAATTTTTTTAGAAACAGAAAAAAGTTTAAGCCACAACTAAGACACATATACTACATTACAATATTTAAGGTGTCTGCTTAGCGATGGGGTGAAAATCAGTAACAAACTGTCAAGATAATCTGTTGGCCTACTACAAAATGGCCCATAATAATGTCAAGTCTGCTTACTTTAATGTCTTCATTCTCTCATAGGAAAGATTCATTTTAAGGTAGAAGGCTTAGTTGCCTTTAGATAAGTGGATATAAGAATAATGACAGACAAAAGTATGTCTTTTTGAATGGAAGGGAAAGGGTTCACAGTATTTTAATATTGAATAACTATCAGATTTAAAAGAAAAGCCAAAGGCCTTTAAAATGAACACACACGTGTTAAAAACCCCTAGTAAACATTATATAAACCTATCTCTCCTATCACTTATATTACCATGTTTCCCTGAAAATAAGACCGGGTCTTAAATTAATTTTTTGCTCCATTAGGGCTTATTTTCAGGGGATGTCTTCTTTTTTCAGGTACAACAATCTACATTTATTCAAATATAGTCATGTCATCTTCTTCTGGAACATCGTCATAATGTACTAAATGCGTCCGTCTGGCTGAGATCTTAACTGGGGCTTATTTTCGGGGTAAGTCTTATTTTAGGGGAAACATGGTTTATTTTAGGGGAAACATGGTATTAGGTTGGTGCAAAAGTAATTGCGGTTTTTGCAATTCTTTTTAACCTTTGAAACCGCAATTACTTTTGCACCAACCTAATAATACACTCTTTAACAAGTAGTAAAAGTAAACTGTTCAAAGGACTAACAAAAAAATAACATTTATGAATATTTTACTATGATCCTGATAATAGGCCAGATAGACAGGGATAGCTTACCTTGGTACAAAAAGATTTTGTAGGTGTTTTAGTATACTTTGAACATACAGATTAGGTTCTTTAATAACTGGCAATGGAATAGAATCTTTCGGCAACACTAACGCCATAATCCAATCTGTATATACATCAACACAATATTTTACAGTCTCTCCATCCAATGGAAGGGTCAGTCCATAGCAAATTACTTCCATGGTCCATTTTACCTAAACAAAAGATAATATACATATAGAATTATCACACATCCCTATCTGTATCTCAGTAGACTGATTTAAAATGTTAACCTCTTTTATTGCCACAGAAAACCTCTCAATTGACGGTGTATTCATCTCAACATTTAGATCAGATTTATGCTAGAGAAAGCACTCTCCATGTATAAAACATACCCGGACATTTCCTAAGCAAAAGATTTAAGAAGACAATAGGGCCAGCCCTAGGGCCGGCCCAGTGGCTCAGGTGGTGGGAGAGCCGTGCTCCTAACGCCAAGGTCACCAGTTCGATTCCCACATGGGCCAGTGAACTGCGCCCTCTACAGCTAAAATTGTGAACAACAGCTTTCTCTGGAACTGGGCTGCCATGAGCAGCTGGAGGTTGGCAGGAGCTGCGGAGTGTTGCCATGTGACACCATGAGCGGCTGTGAGCGGGCAGCCAGTGTGAGCTGCCCGGCGACTGACTGCCTCAAACGGGGGGGCAGCACAAGGCTCATAATACCAGCATGGGCCAGGGAACTGCCCTACCCAACTAGACTGAGAATAGGCTTGACCAGGAGTCGGGAGGAAGAAAGGGGCAAAAAAAAAAAAAAAAAAAAAAGAAGGGGCAGGGGAAATAAAAAAAGAAGAAAATACTTATTTCTAAATAGTAAGCCTATGTCGGCATTTACCCTTTAGACGTTATTACTGTTCGCTCTGTGAAATAAAAAGTACAGGTCATCTTGATTTTCCATAAAGAATGGAGGCACAGAAATAGAAAATTTTAGATATTTTTCTCCACTTCATTGTATATGGGTACACACGTATTTAAGAAATTGTGTACATAAATTCAATCACATTCCATTTCCAGATTATGCAATGTTAACAGACAATAGGAAGGAAAATGAACTGCTCAACTCTTATCTTGTGACTATTTTCTCTGCCAAGGAAAATAATATTTAAAATGGAAAGGTTAAGAACAAACACAGGTGAGAAGGGACTAAAGCTGGGTACGTTCTTAACAAGGCACTTAGCCGCGCTAAATGAGTTCTAACCTCCTGACCCATCTGAATCACATCGGAGAGGCTGAAACAGCTTGCCTGAGGGACTGCTGAACCACTGCCTGCAGTCATAAGGAGTGAATAAGGTGAGATGAGAAAGGGAAAACAGCTCAATTTGCAAGAGAATGAAACTAGATTACAGATACTGAACACTGTAAAGTTTAAGTGAATTCCAGACAAAACTGGGACAAATTACTAAGCAGATGATCAGTGAGCACTTATAAAAGGGAAGCATGGTCACTGGGAACCAGCCTGCTGAAAAAGAACAAGTCACGCCTGACAAGCTTCATTCCTTTATTAACAGGGTTGCTGTGGCTGCAGCTGACAATTACATAATCCTGGTAGTTTATGAAGCACTTTCATCTAACCATCAAAATAACCCTGTGTTCGAGGGTAAACTATCCTCACTTTATAGATAAGAACACTGAAGTTTAGCAAAATTAAGCAATTGAACCCTGGTCTTCCAACTAGCAATCTGAAGCTATCCTCACGCTGCCATTAACAGCCTTCTCTGTGAAACAGGTCTGGGCACTGGCAAGAAATCTGGAGAGATGCAGGATATCCTTGTGCATAAGATGGAGACATATGGCCCAGAGGAAGGTAGAATGGCTGGATTTACAACTGGTAGAAACACCAGATGAGAGAGGAACAGTGGATTAATGTACCAAAATCATTTTAAAATAAGATGCCAATGGCATGCCAACGGCCATGCCAACATTTTAACTTAGGAAAATATGCTGACCATTTGTAGATATCACAAAGCTAAAAAGAACAGCTAAGTTGTTTGACAGAAATTGAGGATTTGAAAAGACTTCCACAGCTTAAAACTAAACTTGCATCAAGATAAATACATGACTGAAATTTTTAAGCTCAAAAACAACTAAAGGCTAAGAGTAGGAAATATACAACAATATAATGTAATGTATGTAACATACAACAGCAATGAATGTTAAAGAAGACTGTAACAGCACAGCGAAGATGTGACACATCAGAGGGTGGGGGCAGGATTTAGCTGCACAAGAGGAAGAATTTTAAAAGAGGTTGCAAATCCCTAATTCTCAGATAAAAGACAAAAGAGAAGAAGACATCTTTGGTGATGGTTTTATTGTATAATAGTAGAGGACACTGGATTCATGGACTGTTCTCTTATATCCTGTGAGGGTGGGAAAGGAGGATAAACAAGGACAGCACCAAAGCACCTCTATCCACTCATATGCCATCTCTTCCCAGGAGACGGAAGCCAGGGATTACAAATACATCAAGAGGACAGCGTGCCAGGCCAGTGCTGGTCCTCAGGGTAAGTCTCTGCGAGGATACTCTGAAAAGAGAAAAATGCTCCTCCAATAGGAATGAAGACCTTCCAAACACACCTCTGAGTGGAAACCTGAAGACTGAGCCTTGAGTTTAAAGGAGAAAGGCCTGACACTCAAGACAGTCTCAGGCACGTAGCTCAGGTGGATAATTGAGTCGGGCTAGTAGGAGGTCCCAGCAGCACATGGTGGTACAACCCATTCCGTGTAACTGCCATAAACTCTGAGCCCCCAACTCTCAACTCAAAGTCAAAATGGAGAAAGCACACTACAATGGGCACAAGTCCATAAAAAAGACAACGTTAAATAAATTTTTCATTAACTTATATTTTCACATAGAAAGAAATGAAGCAACACTTACTTCTTTGTCCGTTTTTAACAAACTCTCGCTGCCAGCCACTGAAGGAGTCACTAAGGCCTGCCCGAGAGGATGGACCACGGCATTGGCCACCTCTCGCCCAACGCTCTCTGGATAGCTGTGCAGCACGCTGGTGTGGCCCTGATCATTCTGAATCACCAAATGCAGAGACCTCCATTCAGAGTACATCGTGCCGCTAAAGGACTTTCCAAATGGCACCTGAAAAGACAAGACAAAAGACAACGTGACAAATTATACTGTTGTGAATTAATAAGGGGAAGTAAAATACAGATTTACCCCACCTGGCAAGATAAAGAAGCTGCAACTACATTGCCTCAAGAAGACTGAGAAAAAACACACATCTGAATGTTTTGAGGAGTACCCTAAAATAGCTTCAAGGTGAGATCAGGGAAGAAGGCAGACCCCTGGGAAGCAGCTGTCTGAGCACCTTCCCACAAGAGCCCTCAGAAGCCCCGGAGCAGAGCTGGGACAGACGGCCACTGTGCAGGGAATAAAACGATCAGATCTGGTACACTCACAGCATGAGGGAATCCTCCTCGCTAGGTTCCAGGATAGAAGAGGATGGAAGAATGGAGTGCCCTAAGTAGGAAAGGAAGACAAAGGAAAGACTTTACTCTAAGACCCAGATTTTTCAGTCAATGGTTTCCACATGCCTAACACACGCTGGAAACATACCCCTGAAATTGCCCACCAATGTCCTCAAATCAGACACAATATTCTTTGGGAGTATTTCATTTCCTGCAGCAGTGGCACACAAACTTCCAGTAATGAGACACCTAGATGTCACAGTGTCCTTCAGAAAACATATTAAGAGCTGCCACTTACTGAGTATTTACTACATGCTACTTATGTAATCATCAAAGCAACGCTATCAATAGGAAGTAATTTATCTCTATTTCACAGATGAAAAAACTGAGGCATAGAGAGGTTCGCTTCTTACCCAAGGCTTCACGTAGCAGAGCTGAGGTTTTAACCCACATGCTCCTACCCATGGCATGTACTGCCTCTCCCTATCCTACACATTCTCCATGGCATGTACTGCTTCTCCCTATAACGCATATTCTCCATGAAATGATACCCAAGTCTACCATACAAATGAAAGATTTTAGCTACAGAGAACATATCTGTATGAATGCAATGTAAATATTACAATCATAAATGCCATATTCATGAAGAGAATCAAGGATGGTTAAGCCTTTCCAATTTATTTCTGTTAACTGCCATTTTCTACTTGCTCTGAAATGTTTGCCCAGACAGCAGTGTTTAAACAAAATACATGGATACATGTGATCTTTCAAAAGTTCTATCCCTTAAGCTAATTTTTCTTCGAATTGGGAAGAGACTAGCATTGCTGAATTTTATCTTAGAAAACTTCATTCCAGCTCAAGTATCAGTGTTTTTCAAGAGGATGTGGTGTTTGAGAATCACAGGCCTACAGAGTGAAGAGGGAACTCCTGAGCATGAAAGTCAGTCATTCACAAACTAGTCCTAAACTACTTTTTTTCCTTCTTTCCATACAGAGGAACCCACCATCTGCCCTTCCCTCTCTTGTGAACCCTCCCCCATTTGATTTAATCTTCTCAGCTTCTTCTGGAACCTCATGGACTCTGGGCCCTGGTACCTTTCCGTGGCCCTGTGAGGTCTAATGTCCTCCTCCTCTGGACAGAGGCCCTGAACTGGGAAGGCAGGAGGGATGGGCCAGCACTGAACAAGGTATCTACAATTTGAAGGGTGGATGTAACCATTGAAATCGCCTCAGTTTCCTCAGGATTTATAGCATTCCCCCCAAGGAAATCCTGGTGCACCAACCCCCAACATAAGCACTCTCAAAAATGGAAGGGGAAAAAAGGAAAGCTCTGATAGGGAGCCATCCCCATCAGATGACAACTTATTCCCATACTACACATTTTTTCCTCACCTTTTAAAAATTAATATATACTAGGGGTGGCAAAAAAATGTATAGACACTTTAAGAAAGGAAAAAACTATTAAAAACCCGATGACAAAGGATGAATACAAGTCATGTTTGACTTCTGCAATTACAAGAGGTGCTCAAAGTGGTTACCATCAGCGTCCAGGCACTTCTGATTACGGTGAACTACAGCTTGAACAACATTGACCAAAGTGTCCACTTGTATACATTTTCTTGGCACCTGTTTTTTTTGTTGCCACCCCCAGTACACACACACACACATGCATACATATATAGTATACATACAGTATAAAGTATACAGTATATGTATATATAGTCTTACATAAATGCACAATATTATACAAGTTTTTTTGTTTTGTTTTGTTTTAGCATGTTTTTTCAACATTTTCATTTTTTGTTTGGCTTCATTCTCTGACCAAATAATTCACTTCCCTGGATACATAATCCATCGTAACAACCTAACGTTTCCTCTTGTATTTTGTTCTACCTTAACTCAATGTTGTTAATTTATATATATGCATAACTAGGCATTGTCTACTTTTCTGTACATTTTTTTTCCTGTTCAACAATTCCTCATGACTATCCTGCCAATTAATAAATTCTTTTTAATGGCTGTGTAATATTCCATGACATGGGCATGGCATAATCTATTCAACCAGTCTCCTAATGAAGTACATTTACTTCATTTCCATTTTTTTTTGTCATCAGGCAATATTGATGCAATAAACGTGCCTGTTCATGTATCTTTGAGCAGCAGCCTTTTAATTTCTATGGAACAAGTTCACAAGAGTGAAACTGTTGGGTCAAAGGATATATGTAATTTTAATGTTAATGGGTCTTGCCAGATTGCTTCCCAAAAAAGCTATAACAATTCCCATTGACATAAGGAATGGATGAGAGACCTTTACCCCTTTCACCGTCACCCTCCTGCCAGGAATCTGATTGATTGATTGATTGATTGATTGATTGATTTGCCAATTCAGTAGGTATGAAGTGAAATTTCATTGTTCTACCCGAATATTTATCTTTATTTTATAGCTTCTAGTTTTGAGTCTGGCTTAGGTGGTCTCTCTCCCCCTTCTCTTTTATCAGTGTTTTTCAAACACTGGGTCATGAAATAAATGTAATGGATAACACTTTAGTTTTTAATTACGTGGAATCAGATATACAATAAAGGCATCATACATAGTAAAGGTAAGGAATGTTCTATGAAATTTGCTTCATTTTTTATATATGCATATGTTCTGGGTCACAGTGTAAAATATATTTGTTATGGGTCTAAGTCCAAAAGCTTGAAAACATACCCCTAAAGTGTCATGTAGCCTACTAGGTTTCCATGCAAGACAACTATTTAATTCTTCTCATGTAAGTTTTATATTCATCTGGAATTTATTTCTACAAGCGGTGTAGAAAAGGTCCAATTCTATTTTCTTCTAGATATATAGTCAGTTTTGCCAGCATCACCTATTAAAAATACATCCTTTCCTAATGAACTGAAATACCAGTTGTCATATAGTATGTTCTCATTTATATAGGAATCTGTTTATAAATGTTTAACTGTTCGTCTACTCCTATGCTAATGCATAACGATTTAAATTCAGTGGCTTCATAAACTTTTTTAATATCTGGAAAGGAGGTCTCCTCCACTTCCACTGTTCTTTTTAAAAACTTTATTGGCTATTCTTGGGCATTTATTCTTCTACATAAAATTTCAGGTGATTTTATCCAATTAAAAGAACAAAACAAAGCCTTGCTAGAATGCTAACTAAAATTGCTTATTCCACCTTCCCAGCCTCATCTTCTATTGCAACTTCCCTCTTCCCCTCCATACACACCCACAGCTATAGCCAACAAGAATTACTGGTGATTCCTCAAACCCAGCAAGTTTTTTCATACCCATATTGCTTCCACTACTTCCAGTGACCGAACTGCCATTCCCCACTGTGATCCACCGTCTGAAGTACTCCTTCAAGGCACAGCTCAAGGTCCTCTCTTTGGTAAAACTTTACTTGACTCCTCAAATCACCCCTCCTCCCCAGCGTGGAGTGCCTATTACAGGCTGTCCACATGGAGCTTCACATCAGCTTATCCCTTAGCTGTGTGAAGATATCTTCACCACAAGTGTATCAACCCTTTTTGAAAGGAAACCTCACTTCCTGAATCTTTGAGTAGTCCCTGGGACACAGTGGGTACTGAATACGTTTCAGAACGTCAAGGTTTACCCATGGAAAAAAAAAGACATTAGAAGGTGTTCCCTTTATGTCCAAAATTTTGCATGCCGTATACAAATAAAAATTGAAAAATGTCCTTTGTTTTAAGATAATTATTAGAAAAATAAAAAAGTACTTGATGGTTTCCAAATATTTAAGGAATATTTAACTAATATTAAGCATCCATTCCAGATAATACATTATTGGAGGAAAAACATGTTTCAAGGAAGAAAAAAAAAAGACAAGTTAGCTCTCAAACTCCATTGTATACATTAAGAATCATCTAGGGGTGGCCGGTTAGCTCAGTCGGTTAGAGCCTGGTGTTAATAACACCAAGATGGCTGGTTCGATCCAGCATGAGCCACCATGAGCTGTACCCTCCTTAAAAACAAACAAACAAAAAAAACCCTAAGGTGCTCTGACATAAAATGCATATTCCAAGGACCCAGCCCTAGAAACTTTAATTCTGTAGGTCTGGGTGGGGCCTGGGAATCTGCATTTTAAGAAACAGCTACCACCTCTCCCAATTCTGAAGTAAAGACAGGAATATCATTCTTTAAAAAAAACACCAGGAAAAAACAATCAAAACTGGTTTCATACCTCTTAAATTCTTCTCAAAAACTTTTTAAAGTTTTTAAATGTGAGAAATTTTAATTCTTTAACTCTATTAATGTTTAATTCTATTAATGTTTAAATGATTAAATGTAAGAAAGTGTAATAAATGCTTACAAGAAACGTACTGTAGAAAGGTAAGTGAGGATACAATTATAAAGTTGAACTAACATATTAAAAATGTATGAATAGAAAAAACAGATGCTAAATTTTAAGAAAATAGATACAGACAAAAACATTAAGACAAAAATGTGCATTATAATTACAGGCAAATTAGATAAAACGGAGGGAAAACCAACATTGGAAACAAACAAGGAAATCAAAAAAACACAAAGTAAAGCAGTTCTGTATCTACTGAACTAGCAAAACAAGTGATAAGAACTCAGTTCTGATTAGGAGGTAAGGCCGGCCGCACACATTCAAGAGCTTAGGGCAACGGTTTTCAACAGAAAACAACTGCCCCTAGGGGGTAATTTGGAAATATTAAGTGCACTTTTCGGTTACACAATGATGGGGGCGTGCTATTGGTATTTATGGGCAGAGTCAGGAAATCTAGACATCCTGCCATGCAGGAGGACAGTCCTGCACAATGAACAATTACGCTACATTTCACATGACTTGGAAACGTCTGCCAGAAAATCATTCTGTTCTCGACTGTCTAAGCCTAAAAATCTAATTCCATCTTACATATAAATGCTTTTATAATAGCCACTGAATTACTGAATTTCTCAGTAATGCAATTAATCATATAAACTGAAAAAAGGTTGAATTTTTTTATATTTAGAACCTTACCACACCATTTCAGAAAAATCACATCACCAGAGGCCATGCCATTTGTCGCATCTGAGTTGCTAATACCTAAGACACTGTGGTTAGGAAGACAATCACAAGAACTACATATATACTTATTTAGCCCTTATTTCAAAATGTCAAACATAAAAACCAGTGTCACGTAATTGTCTTCTCAATTTGTAAGTGGACACAAGCATCTGACTACTCTGTTATGTCCTCTAGAACCTGAGCACTTTTACTGAAATACTAATTTTATTGGAAAGACAGTAATTTATATTTTTCATTTGTTAGAGTTTCATTGATTTTTTTTGTAATTCTGTGTGTTGGGAGGTTATGTATTATCTGTTAATTTCACGATAATAAAGTGGTTATTACTAAATATTAGGTCTGAGTAAGCGGAACCCCCGCTGCCCTCCCGCCCCACCCCCACCTCCTCTAGGAACCAAACACGTAATATATAGTAAAGCGGGTAGGGTGGGCACTGTGGCAAACTAAAAAATATAGGCTCTCTTTAAAGGGCACAGCCACTACTCAGCCCCAGCCAACTATTACCTTGACGGAATGCAGACCCAGTATTGTTAGATAATCCAATTTTTCAAGACACAGAAAAATTAGACATTTCTGCGAAGTCTCCTACTCTTTAAATGTTGGCAAATAATTCAGTTTTTAAAAAATCCACACAACGTGGGTTTAAAAGAACTCATCTGTAGGTCAGTGTATGCCTCTGATCAAAGATAAAGGCACACGCTGCTTTTGGTAAGGGAATTAGCACAGAGCCTGCGGCATACCCTATGGATGACCCACTGCTGGCCTGGAAGTCCCCCACCTCACCTCTGCCCCAGGGACTGGGCTTTGCAGGTCCCAGAACTTCCAGTGTTGCTGCCATTAGAGAAAATAAAGACGAGCACAGAGTGTAGTGTGACCGATGTGGTAGGGTGAAGCTCTCCTCCGCCGTCTCATCAGTGAGCGGTTTATTCCTCGACACAGAAATAAGGATGCCCTCTTGCTGTTACAGGTCAGCCTGCCCAAAGCAACAAATCCAGAGATCCCAGAGAACATCACTTTCCGGAGCCAGCACTGCTGCACAGCCTCGGACCTCCTGGGCAAGGATGTTCACATTCACATCACCCTCTCAGGACAGCACCAAGGCCTAACAATGTTGGGCCCTGAACGCCTCGTCCACCTGCCAGAGGGTCTGTAGCCCTATGCTGTCAATAAATTGGCACACTTGTCAGGCACCTCAGGCTCAGGTCATGTTTCTCATCATTCACCCACGGACAGAATGAATGTTTTGCCAACACATAGCAGGAGACAGTCACATCAAGTACCTTGATCCAGTAATACCATTTAATTCTTCCTTATAAAACAACTCAATAGAAAAATGGACAAGATGTTCACTGTAGTATTGTACTTAAGGTGGGGAAGTGGGTATAATTTATCTGCCCATCAATAATGGGATAACTTCATAATCAAAACATAAAAACTATATATTATAATATAGCCATTTACCATAGAGATGAGAAGCATGAAAACATACCGGAGGACTGGTTAAGAGCCAGGGCTCTGGCACCAGACTTCTTAGACTCAAAGCCCAGCTCTACCACCTGCAAGCTGGGAAAACTCACAGAAGTTACTCCACCTCTCTGTCTGAGCATCCTCAGTGGTAATACGGGCTTAACAATAGGATAATAGCCTACTTCCGTGTTGTTGCAGTGATTACAGAACCAACGTAAGATGTTTGGAACATGTCCTAGTCTTCAGTCAGCAATCAATAAATGATAGCTGTTCTACAGAGGGATAAAAATACGTATCATGATTAAACTAGATAAACATGCATACATGACTAATAATTGACTAAGAAAGATCTCAGAGAAATGCAAGTAGTTCTGAGTGGTGGAACTGGTACATTTGGTACAACTTGATGTAATAAGTTTTTATTAGATCATCATGTCACATATATAGACCATCATGATTGTATATGTCAGCACCCTGACTATACATATGAATACTCAAACACTGGCAGGAACCACCAAGTGACTTACTCAATAAATAGTTATTAACCATCTACTATATATAATGCAGTGTTAAGACCATAAAGGAGATAGATTAATAGTACTTGGTTCCTGTTTCAAATGATTTTATAGTTTAATTGAGGAGATAAGTAACTGTAATATGAATTAGAAACTTGAAGTGCTAAATGCTATTTTTTTTAAAGACGCTATAGGCAAGATATTGTGCAAGTTCAGAGAACAAAAGATTACTTTTGACTGAAAGAAGGGCTAAGCTGGAAAACGACAGGATAAAATCAGGGAAGGCTACAGCTTATGGGGCATATGAATTAGGTACTGAAGGAAGGTTGCAATTTTAACAGAGGAAAGAAGTTGAGTGGATAAGAGTGACCGCCAGAAGGGGCAGGTAAAGGAGGAAAGAAAAATATATAAGAGGAAGAATGCTTGCTTCAAGTAGCAAAATAACAGCACCAGAAACTAAAAACCCAGAGTGGGAGAAAAGAAAGTTGTATGCAGAAGGTGGCAGGTCAGGCTTCAAAGGTAAGCAGTGACCAATTTTGAAAGACTATGACTACTAGACTGGTAATTAATTTAGTAAACACTGGGGCAGAGACTGAGAGAAAGTTTAACTTCATCATAGAAATGATACAACAGTAACTGAATTCCTATTAAAGAAATTTTATGGAAGTGTCCCAGACAGGCTGAAGGGCAAGCAAAAAAGCAAACTCCAGTGTGGCTAATACATGAAGGAAAAGGAAGGCAGGAAGGATGGGGAGAAGGCAGGGAGGGCTGGGCACTGCAGTGAGATATGAGGACAGAGCTGAAGCTAGATGATTAAGGGCTTTGACTGCTAAGTGAAGGATCCTAAGATCCTCCTCCCCCGCTCGGCTCTGGTAGCTAACACGAGCTGCTAGCAGAGAAGTCTCTCCATCTTCAATGCTCTAGAAGTAAATATGGAGAAAGGGGAAGTAGATGACAATGCTCCCCTTAATTCCTTCCCAATTCTACATGCACTCATTTTTCTAGGTAATCTCCCTGGAGGTTTCTATTATCAGGTAACCATGTGCTGGGTAACAGCATATGGCTTCTAGGTACTACCGCAGAGTAACATGAAGGTTGGCCCATTTGACAAATTACCAAAATGATCAATACAGTGGTGGACACACTAAGGCCACAGCCTGACATTAATTACATCAATTGATTCAACCAGTATTTATTACATGCCTTCTATACACCAGGCACAGGGAATATTAACGGTGAATAAATATATCCCTGTTCCCAAGGAGCTTCAAGTCTACTTACAGAGAATATATTTTTTTTAATTTCGTATATTCAGACATCAATTATTTCATTAAACAAACATTTATTAAACACGTTACATGTCAGTTATTGTCCTAGGACACAGATCGCACTGTGTCTCGTAGCTATAAACAGGACACAATGGCTTCCCAAGAGAAGGTTTCATAGTGAAGAAGACAGAAATCCATGACAGCACCATAGTATAGTAGCATTCAACATGATGACAAAATGAAGGGAGCGTCATGCAACAGAAAAATACTGGAGATCTTGCTTAATGACAATGTAGCTTTGCATAACCAACTGATCATTTTCAAAGTTTTCATGTTACTTCATTTTATTCCAAAAACAAGCCTAGAAAGTTAAGGAAGACAGATGTCACTAGCTACTAGGTGAGGAACCAAAGTAAGGTTATAACTTGCTCAGGTCACATGAAGTAACAGTAGAGTGGGGACAAGAAACCACCTCTTGCCTCCAAGTCCAATGCTCTTCCCTTTTTTCTGACTCCATACCTCATGACATGACCTTGGACAAGTCTCTTGGCATTTGTCATAGTTTCCTCATCTGTAAAACAGGGAGAATACCTGCAGTACCCAGCTAAAGTGACTTGGGTTAAGGATCAAACAAAGCAACGTAAGTCAATATGCTTTGAGATGTACAAATACAAGGTATGTATTATCAGGCATGCCTTGTTTCTCTTAGGAAAAATAGGGTACAGGGTGCCAAAACACTGAGTAAACAAATGAACCATACTGGATTTTAAGGCACACAAGTACACTCAAGGTCATCCATACAACCTGATAGCTAACAAAGGCAAACGGAGCACAGCTCTTATTTCTGTTGTAGTCCTAGTGACTCTACCAGGCAAATTGAGCCCGCAAGTTTGGCTACAAAGAAACGTATTCACCTGTGCACTGGGTTCTAACTGTGAGGGACCCTATCAAAAACCTGAAATATCCGAAAGCAGGACAGGGTCTGCCTACATTCCTCTCTAAAGATGCAAACAGGTAGCTTTTGTTAGCCTATCCGAATGTACACGTGTGTGTGTGTGTGTGTGTATATATATGTATATATAAATACACACATACACGTGTGTGTGTCTGTGTGTGTGTGTGTGTGTGTGTATATATATATATATATATCCTGCTTGCTCCCCACCAGCACCCAGTTCTCATCTTTTACGCCTCAAATCTGCTCTGTCCAATTCAGTAGCCACATCCACACGTAACTACTTAAATTTAAATTAAATTAGAAACTCAGTTCCTTATTTACGCTAGTCACATTCCAAGTACTCAATAGTCCCATATGGCTAGTGGCTACCACATTGGACAGGGCAAATATGAAACAGTTCCAGCAGTGCGGAAAATTCTAGCTGACAGAGCTGCCTTAGATACTGCACTTTTATTCTTAGTACAACCCTGACTACAGACTCCTTAAGGACAGGGGCTGTGTCTCATTTACCTTGGTAGCCCCAGTTTATATAGCAAAGTACACGCTACACACTCACTATACATCGAATTGAAAATCTCAAACATAGCAGCCTACTCTGCCCACTTCCCTCATCACCCCACACACACCACCACCACCAACAACAAAGACATTCTCTCACATGGGAGGAATGGGTGTGGAAGGGGACACTGCGTTCAGAGAAAGGAGGCCTGCTTTCTAGTCCTCGATGTGCTAGAAGCCACCCATGTAATCTTGGGCAAGCTACCTACTTTCTTCGCCTGTGAAAACTTAGAATTCAACTGCATGTACCTTAATTCTACAACTTTAATCATCTTGTATGAAAGGAAATCATATTCTATCTAAAAGGTCTTTACACGTGCCAGGGAACACACCTGCTAACACTGATGGGAATCTTGATTTAAACAGAATCCATTTCTAGGTCTCAGGCTATCATGATTAGAGTCACTTCTGGACTTCAACTGAGCATGTGGAATTTTTCACCTTTACTTTGGAGATCAACTAGAGACTTAAACCTCAGGCTTTAAGATTGAGTTTCTTCCATGTGCTGAGGCCAGAACTGGATACTCTGTCCACATCTGATCAGAGAAACAAGAGCAAGTTTCCTTAGTATCTGAGTTTAACAGGAATTGGCCCATCAGTTTCTATTAGCCTTAGCCTAAACATTGATAAACAGTACAATATTGAACCAAGAAAACCTTTCTATAACAATCCTTATGTTGCAAAGAACGTCATTTTATGAAATGTGTACTTTTATTCAGTCGCATACTTCATATTTAACTGCTATAAAAAAAATATTTATTGTCCCAAACCACCTTCACACACATACTCACTTTTATAAAACTTACATGGTTTTAAGACCAGCCAAGAATAGAATCTTTATTGCCGGCTTTCCTTTAAAAAATGTAAATGTGTTGGGCAATAGCACAGGAGGCATTCTGCAATAAATGTACATCAGTTCCTCTGACATCAAAGTTTTATTAACTACTTATGTATGTCACCTCTCCTGGTGAACAGGATGAACTGTTCCCAACAGCAATTCCAACTTCTAATATTTACTATTACCAAGAAGGCAATAACATTTCATGGATGACAAGTAAACACTATTTTGGACAACGAGGTAGGGAACAAAGGCCTATGAGCAATAAAAAGGTTTCTGCTGAAGAATTGATTGTATCTGATTGTAATAAAATCAGATATTTAAAACCGACCCATATTGATTGCACAGTTAATCTACATAGTGCCTTGCCAGTGTTAAAAAGTCAGTGTGTTCATTCAGCTGCTAGGTGGATAAATGAATGAACCTAGAGTATTTCCAAGCAAAAGGAACAAAACTCGATAGGTTAAAACCTACCAAATACCTTTTGCAAAAATGGAAATGGAAAACAATCAGTAAAATCCTTGTGAGTCTGTGTGTCAAAGCCCTAAGAGGAATACAGAGACGGAGAACACATGGTCCAGCTTGCTCATAATCTAGTAGAAGAGACAGGAACACAACACAGAAAAATAACCGGTAAATTCCACTATCACGCTAAGGAGCAGGTAGGGAAGACCCACGGTGGCTGGGAGGAGGCGTCTTGAATGTTGGACGTCATGCAGCCAGAACGGGAAGAAAAGGACACGTGCGTGTGCGTTCAGACGGAGCAGAAGTGTGTGCCTTTGGGGGGAGCGGAGAAAAAGAGCGGAGGACAGTCTAGGCACAGGAACGACACCCGCCAAGAAGACCCAGCGCTCAGAGGCGCTGCACCCGTGAGTACCGTATATTCAGGAAAATTGCAAACCAACAGTTTTGCATGACATACGCACACTTTAAAAGGTCCCGCGGACTCAAATCCTGCAGACAAAGCTACTCCCCACCCCCACCAGGCTTTGAGAGGGTGCCGTGGTCAGTGAGCCTAATAGAAACATCTCTGCCAGTGGAACCTGCATTTTTAACAAGCTGCCTGATGCTTTTTCTTACACGTTTAAACTAGAGAAATAACGGAAACGTGTTCTGAGATGCAGAATTACCGACTGTAGCAGTGCCCAAACTTTGCTACAAACTAAAATCATCTGGAGCTCTTTTAAAAAAAAAAAAAAAATACTTGTCTGGCTCCCCCCCGCCCCCGCCCCCATTCTGATTTTAATGGGTGTGCTACGGGGGGCATCACGAATCTTGAAAAGCTGCCCTCGGCGATTTTAACCCGCGGCAAAACCGGAGAGCCACTGACCTCATTGTTAAGAACTTGAATCTGGAGTCCCGACTGCTTGGGTTCAAATTACCAGCGAAGTGACCTTCGGCAAGTAAGTCACCTAACCCCGCCCCCCGCCCCCATTCGGGGCCTCGGCTGCCTCGTCAGTGAAATGGGGAGAATCGCCCTACCCCGCCGGTCGCCGGGAAGTGAGACGCGGGGGATGCGTCGACCTGGCACGACGCCCGGGCGAGCGGCGAGCGCTCAGCGAGCGGAGCCGTTCCGTCTCACTATCCACTCCTCCCGGTCCGACCGCCGCTGTGCAGCCGGCAGCATGGTCCCCACCGGGCGAGCAGCGCGGACCCAGCCCCCGGCCGGACCCCATCCTTCGCGGGGCTGTCTCGCCCCGCTCCAGACCCGCCCCCGCCCCCAGGTGGCCGAGACGGAGCTCGGCCCGGCCCGGACAGCCTCCAAGGGCCGGACCAGGCAGCGCAGAGCCGACGGACGCCGCCGACGCCAGGGCTGACTTCCCCCGGACCCCGCGGGTCCCCCAGCAAAAATGCGGAGATGAGCTCCCGAACGCCGGGCTTTGGAGCAGCCGGGGCCGAGCAACAAGGCACGGCCGTCCCGGGACCGCCCGCAGGGGAGCAGAGGGGAGGGTCCGGCCGCGACCCGCAGGGCCGCCCGGTTACCTGAGGCGACGGGCGGGGCCCGCATCGCTGGGGCGGGCGCCGCCACCGCCGGCCGCAATCGGCCTTCCGCCTCACGCCACCTGCGACATGGGGCGGGCGTTGGCGCTGCCCCAGCCGGCTGTCCTCAGGCGGGCGGTCCGTCCACCGGTCAGCGACTCTCCCGGGGCGCTTGGGGACGACGAAGGCCGGTCGGGCCGGCAGGTTAGGCGCTGCTCAGGCAACTTCCGACTGCCAGGGACGGCAGCGTCAAATAACTCCCCGAGCCGAGTGGGCCACTGCGCGTGCGCGGCGCGCCAGAGCAGGGACTTCTGCGGGTGGCGTCAAATAATTCCCGAGACACGGAGCCGGAAGCTGCGCGTGCGCAGCTATCCCAGGTCGCCGCGCGGAGGTACATCCCCTCCTCCCTTTCCGGATCCAGTGGAGGGGGAGGAGTGAAATGACGGTTGCACCTACCTCATCGCAGTACAGGCGGGAGGTGCTCTACCTGCGTCCCTGGGAATCAATCCCGATTCCGCCCGTGTTAGGTGGGGACGGAATAAGAGTCTTCTCTGCGAGATTCTGGCTCCCACCCAAGTTCTGAAATTTCTCACACCCCATTACAGCACCCTTCCTTTGAGATGTTACCCTTTACTCGCCGCCTCCTTATTACCTGGACATAGCATTGATTATGAGCAATGCTGAATTCCAGGCCAGGTGTGGGTTACAAAGATGAATCAGGCATCAGATTCAGAGCGTCTCATTACGGAGCTGAGTCCGATATCGGTGATCAGACACGAATGGTAACAACAACAGCAGGAGATACCAGTTTGAGCACCTACAAGGCACCACACATTTTGTGAACAGTATCGCTTTCAATAATTTGGTTTCAGCTTCAACGACGAATATAAGAAATGCCATTAGAGAGGCACAGCTCAAGTGCCTTGGGAGTGGAAAGGAGGACACTTGAGCCAAGAGACTCGAGGAGGAAGGACCTGGGCGTGAGACTGTCCTTGACATCGAGGAAACGAGTCACCAGGGTGTTGAGGCTGAAGGCACAGTCGTCTGAAAGGAGCAGAAGGGAGCGAAGGAGATCCTGACTCCTATCTCCTTATTCTCAGAAGAGACGACTAGAAAGTAGTGACACAGGAATCGGCCTAAAAAGGCCTTAGAAGTGTGTTTCCTCAAGACCTTGCCCCACCTCCCACCCCCCACAGCCAGGAAAGGAGCTAGAAGTATCTAGAGGAGGGAAGGAGAACGAGATGTAAGAATATTCCAGGACAGGAGCAGGGCTATCTCCAGAACATTTTGTGGATCAAAGCAATGTATTTCAATTAGATGCCAAGTGACAATACCTTCAGAGTCTCACTCAGTATCTATTCCAACCACGTATCCCTTGCCTTTCTAAACTACAGCGGCTGGAAAGCAAGCAAGCAGACAATTCCCAAAGTCCCTTGCAGCTAAGGGTGGCAATGAGACAAAATTCTGGCCAATAAGATGTAGGCCGAAGTCCCCAGGGAGAACTTTCCTTCCAGAATAAAAAAGAAGTCTTTGGAGAAGTTTGTCACCTTCACCTTTCCCCTACTTCATACTTGGAACTGAGACACAACACCTGGAGGTGCAGGAGCAGTCTTGAGACCATGGGGAGGGCACACTAAGAAAGGCGTAACAGAATGACAAAATCAACCTGGTTCTCAAGCATATCTCAAGATATACTCAAGCAGTTCTACAGACCCTGGACTGCCTTCCTGTTTTATGGGGAGTGGGGGGATCCTATTTGAACCATAGTTTGTTGAGTTTTCTTTTTTCTTTCAACTAGATGCGTTCCTGACATAATAAATATTGAACACCTTCTGGAGGAGAGACCCTAACCAAAAGCAGGAGATTGCTACCGTCAGATCCCCTTTAGAGACTATCAGATTGTAATGGATGTTCATTCTGACATAAAGCAGTACCCCTCCTCCACCGCCCACTACATGCTGGTTCCTGGAATAGGCTGTTGTTCCTGGTCTGGTCAAGCATGTAAAGTAATTTCCTGTACCTGATAACGTTCATCTACTAGTATCCCATCTTGTCCTCCCCCATATATAATTCTTTACACCTGCCAAGTGGTGCAGGGTCCATTTCCTCTTGCAGCCACCTAAGACACACCTCATATGTAAGTTTCCCTTAAAAAACTCTATTAATTACCAGACTGGAGCTTCTTCCTTCAGTCTTTCCCTGACCTCCACTTATGGAGGTAGATTTTCATCCTCAGGGCCTTTCCCTGAGTCTTTGAGTACTAACACACCTGTAATATATCGGACAGGTAAGGGGCTGATGATGGGGGTAACCAAATGGAAGAGCAATGGGTGATGGAAATTGGAAAAGTGACAGACACCTAGGACTGGGAAGCTGTCTGAAAGCTCTTGGGGAGATGATGAAAACACATCTATCTCCTACCTGGTGACTTAAATTCATGCCTGAAAAATTCTGCTTCTAAGTGAAAAGCTGTTAAATGAAAAAATAAAATGGTGTTGGCATGCTGATTTTGGTGACTCTCACTCACATTGAAACCAGTGTGAGTTCAAGACTCTGAGCTGCCAACAGTCCGCTGCAGACACTTGGGTTTGAGCTGCATGTGTGGGCCTGAGTGTCGGCTCGCTCCTCTCTGTTCAGGCTACAATGCCATGGCGGGAACTTGGGAGAAGGCAGCAGACATCCTTTATTCTGTGTACTCTGCATTTCCCCAGCTTGCTCCTGGGGCGGTCACTTCACCCCCTTTGGCGGTGATGTCAAACGTCCAAGGACGTTTGAGACGTTGCTCAGCAATGGTAATGTGCTCTTCCCATTGGTGTACTTTCTCGCTTCCAATCAATGTGATAGCATGGTGCTCTCATCTGCCTTAAGCCACAGAGAACAAAGGATGAATGTATCTTGTGTGAATGGGACTGCTCTTCTCACTCTGCTCAGACACCCCTTTCCTGTGCTCCTCACTGCTGGTGGTGTGTGGAAGGCAGGAGTGTGGTCAACATTAAAAACAGTCATGTTTTAGACATGCAGTGCCTATGACCTAAAGTGTTCAAGATGTGATTGGAAGACCTGTTGGTCTATGTTTATGAAACAATATTCCAAGTGGTAAATTTAACATGACCAGAAAACAAATTATCATTCATATTTTCCTGCATACTGTGGGAACCCATTTAGTTCTCATCATTGAGGCACAGTAAACATCTTCGAGTCACTGGAAGCCAAGATACAGGGACCAGCAGCCATGGGTGATGCAGTATCATGAGTCATGACAGACCCATCATTAAACAAACGTATTAGAGAACTACAAAGTTAGGAAGATCTAAACGCTTCAATACTAACAGGTTCCAAACAGTGGGAAATCCAAAATTAAGCAAGAATGGCACATTTTACAATAAAAAAAAACATGAAGAGATGATTCCTGCCCTTGAACAGGAGGAGGTAGTATCTCACACTACCAAGAATCTGCCCACACACTGATGGGACGATAAATGGAGTCCCAATACCTCTTCTCTACCCATTATTCTAAATCTCGATCAATAAATCACTCTAGTCCATGTGGGCCCATGAATTTTGTAATATATTTTAAAAGTGTTTTTTTTCTATTTTTCAATTACAGTTGATATTTAATATTATATTAGTTTCAGGTATACAGCATCGATCAGTCTAGTACCTATCTGGCACCACACACAGTTATTAGGGTATTATTGACTACATTCCCTATGCTATCCTGCAATACAATATATAAACAATAAGCAGGTTGTTTATATAGACAAGGGCCATGCAAAAAATATTTGCCCAAGGCCTTGCACATACCTACTAGGACTGCCTTGGCTCCTCCTCTAATCCCCTCGACATTCCCTGAGCTCACTTCCTCCACTCTTGAGAGCACCATCTTCCAGGCTGTCTGAATTGCCTGCCAGGCCCCCCACTGGAGTAGCTACTTATGCCCCAGAACATTCCCTCCAGTCAAAAGGTCCAATTCACACATATACATCTTCTCCTGCCTGGAGAGAGTATGCCTGCTCTTGTATTTTTAATAGCAGGAAGTAAATTCAGTGACCAAAATAAGGGCAAGCCACTGAGGAAGGACAGCTGTCTGAATGCCACCAGCAAAAGGTATCACAACATGTTTATTTTAAGAGCTCAACAAGCTTCCCAGTTTGCCGGTATCTCTGTGGCCGGTAAGGTGGGCCAGTGTCATAGATGGGAAAGTCAACCTGGATAAGCAAAATGCCCTCGGTGCTTCGGGCAACAGCCTCCCAAATAAAGGGAGTTCATGAAAAGCAAGGAAAGACTGAGAAACTGGTTCAGATTGGAGGAGATGAAGGAGACATGACGACTAAATGTAATGTGATATTCTGGATTGGATGCTGACACAGAAAAACGGACATTGAGAAACTGGTGAATTCCAAGGAGTCTGTAGTTCAGTGAATGGTAATAGACTGATGTTAATTTCTTTATTTCTGCTCAGTAGGGGAAGCTGGGTGAAGGGTATATGAGAACTCTCTGTAGCAGGTTTTTAACTTTTCTGTAAATCTAAAATTATTCCAAAATAAAAGGTTTATTTTAAAAAGTCATGTCTATTACTTGTTCCAATCTCCTAGTAAAATTAAAGTGAGGGGAAAAATAAGGGGGGGCATCTATCTCCACTTCTCTAAAAACTTGTACTTTGGAGACTTCAACCCCAAAGACCCCAAGATAAGAAACAAATGCAAAACTTGGCCTTAATATGGTGCAGAAGAACCTTCAATAAATAATGGAGGTCAATTTAAAAATGAAACAGGGCATCTGCTATTCCGAGTTTTCATGGCACTTTCTTAATCTTCACCACCTCCCTCTAAAGGAGATAACTGAGGCCCAGAAGGATTGAAACTTGTCACCCAAGTCACCCAGCTGGGTTGGACCAGATCTGCGGGACTCTGAAGCCAGTGCTCTCACACCCACTCCAGGCTGCTGTCCTAATCCTCAGTGTTGCATACCATCCACATCTGCCGTCTTTGAGACCCTCCCCGTATCCCCTATGCTACCTTAGCACATGGACCGGTCCTCCTTTCTTCAGTTAATTCTACTTCCTTAGGGAGACCTTCTCTGACCATCCCCGCACACACACACACACACACACACACAAGAAGTCAGGTTTCCCTGTTTAGTCTCTGCGCCCTTTCATTTGTTCTCCATAGCATTTCTTAGTTTTTAATGATTTCTTCATTTGTGGGTTACTTGACTATCATAATGGGACCGTGTGCTAACATCTGTCTGTGTTAACTAGTGTATGTTCTTGATTCTGCTGCATCCCACTGCTCAATACAGAGGCTGGCACCTAGTAGGTGCTCAGTAAACAAGTAGCGACTGACTGAATGAAGAAACTCTGGGCACACAAAGGTTAACTCCAGTAGATGGGGCTTGTGCTGGAGAAGCAATATGGAACTTGGCATCCTGCCTACAGAAGGCTCTGGAAGGTGGTTGTAGGACTCCATCAGGTACACCAAGATGGGGAAGAGGGATCCCGGAGAGTGGGGGACTCAGGCTGGAGAAACTTTTTAAGCCCCAACAAGGTGCAGCAGCTCTCCTGTGAAGGAGGCATCCTCGCAACACTCTTCCGTGGATTAACCTCGAACCTCTCATCCTCTAGATCTCTGCCATCCACATGCGGCACTGAGCATTTGAAATGGGTTAGTCTAACCCCAGATGTGCTGTAAGCATAAAATGTACACCAGAGTTCAAAGACTTAATTTGGGGGGAAATGTAAACTATCTCAATCATTTTATATTGATTATATGGTGAAATGACGCCAGTATTTTTTGATGTAGTGAGTTAAATAAAATATATTACGAAAATGTATTTCACCTGTTTTTTTATTTCTTTAATGTGACTACTGGGAAATTTTTAAATTGCGTATGTAGGTTGCATGGTTTCTATTGGACCAGGCTGTGTTGTCTATAAGCTCCATGAGTTCCCTCCTCTGTTTTGTTCCGAGTTCTATGCCCAGCTCAGAGCAAGGCCCAGCACACAGGGACTGTTCCATATATATCTGGAGTGTGAATTAATAGAACTTATGATGGATGTACTTGTCAGCACAGGGCCTGACAAATATATTTTGAATGGAGAAATGAACCTCCAGTCTTCCAGCTGTTCTCGTGGCTTGATTCTGCTAGATGTCTCCCCCAGCTGCTTCACCCAGCACCTCTGGTGCCAGACACTGATTTTCTAAAAGGATTATGGCTCTTCTTGCCCCTAAACCTGGTTCTTGGGCCACCTTGGTAATAACTTGCGAAGGTTTCCTCAAGCTCAGAAGAGCTATGACGACTCCTGCTTCACACACAACAGTAAGGAGATGGACAGTTGATATTTTGGTGTTGAGTGAAATATGCTTATTGTCTGTGAACATGTCAGGTTCACAAGTTCGTTCCTCAAGACTGTTGATTTAGATGAAGAATATTTTAGGAAGACTGAATAATAGGCAATAATTTGAAGCAGATGGAGGGAAGAGTCAAATATCCTCATTTCCAGTTTTCTAGTACAGACAAGCATCTGACAGCCTGATATATTCATGCAATTTATGAAATCAGGATGCACCATTTTTTACTTAACACACCAGGAAATGGAAAACCAGCTGAGCCGCTCGTTAGAAGTGGGAGAGGTCCCTTCATTTCTCTCAGCCTTGGTTTCCTCATTGATAAAAGGGAGGATAATTAAATCTACCTCACTGGGTTGTGAAGGTTAAATGAGGTAATTATATATATAGGCTTCCTTAGTATAGTGCGTGGCATTTAATAAAAGTTCAATCAATGGTAGCGACAATTAACATCAGCCCCAGCGGGATGTCTGCAAATGAGCAAAGAAAGATACTCACGGTGTCATGTTAACAGATGAATCTGTCATAATGACATTTTCTATTGGTTCTTCATTTTAACTAGCAGCTAGCTAGATATGCTCATCAAATAAAAATAGCTGACATTTATTGAACACTCAGTATAAGCCAGGTACTGTATTATGCATTTAACATGCATCATTTTATTGAATCCTTAGTATTTGGGGTAGGTGCTATTCTGATGGTCAAAGTACAGAGAAAGAATCTGAGGTTCAAGGAGGCAAAAGACTGTGTTCCAAGCCCCACAGCAATTAAGGAACATCTGAATTCAATAAGCTCTTAATGACTTCACTAGGCTGCTTCCCAATATGGGCGTGGTGACATGGCAGTTGTAGTCATGGGGACAGAGGGGTTTTGGTGCACACTGGCAAGGCCACCACTGGTTCCATTCCTCATCCTTGCATGCTGATGGAGCTCCTTGCATGTATCAGTCACTAGGCTGATGTGACTAGTAATGGCCTCTAGTAATGGCAAAATAGTGGTGAATGTAAGGTCTCCTCCAAAGAAAAAGAAGACTGGAAGTTTGGTCACGTTGGCACACCTTATAAAAATCCAGGCCTCGTGATGAGTGAGTGCTGCTCACAGCCAGGCCCTGCAGAGCACCACTGCGGTTTGGAAATTGGAATATCATCCTCCCCCTATAAGAGTTCCAGAAATGGTTCTCTTGCCTGCAACAGGAGCTCAATACTCTCTGCACCTTTGGACTCTATTGATAAAGGGGCTCAATTCCCATCTCTTCCTGCTTCTGTTCCTGCAACCAATTACTCAGGCTCTTGACGTACTCAGAACTCCCCTAGAGGACAACTGCCTGGCTGGGTTATCGCTGCTCTTGGTCCTAGACCAAGGTCATGGGTTAGGTCTGCCCTTGGGTGACGGCGCTTCCCCAGCCACCTGAGCTGTGGATTTGGGGGCTGGAAGGTGAGGGGGCTGCAGAGCTGACAGGTGTAGAACCCGACCTCAGGACACACACAGCCTGGTTGGCTAATCCCAACTTGATGGTGCTGCCACCCTCACCACGTGGCAGGTGTTCGCCATCAGGTGCAGCACCGCAGTGGCCTCAAAGGCTTCTTGCCCACCTCCCCTCCCCAACCTCCCAGTTCCCTGGACCTGGTATCCCAGAGGAAAGTTTCCTACTATCGCAGGTCCATGCTGTGACCCGGGCTGCACAGGCTGCAGTGACCACCCAGAGGTGAGAGCCCCTCCCTTGACTGAGATCACACCTCCTACAGGAGGCCTTCCTTGTCTATTCAGCTTAAAAATACCACGCCCCCTGCTGGCCCCTAGACTTCGTTTCCCGACTTGATTATTTTTTTTCCTTAGCCCTTCTCCAGCATACTGCACGTTCTAGGACTTTATGGTATGTCTGCCTCAAAATGGAAGCACCAGAAAGGCAGGGATTTGCTTTTGCCTGCTTTTGTTTAGCAGATCCTTAGAACTGTGCCTGCACGTAATTAAGACTTGGGATGAATGAAATGAGGGACAGGGAATCCAGTCTGGGTGGAGATTTAGCCAGTGAAGGAAGGCTTCCTGAAGGAAGAGCGACAAACTGAGTCAGCAAGTGTCTGAAATGGAGGACGCACGCCAGGCACATAGGCCAGGAAAAGGAGAGCATTCAGGAACCTGAAGTAGCAGAGTGGCAGGGGCCTATGGCGCTGGAGGGGAGTCATGTGTGACAGTGGGTGGACACACAGACACAGGCAGTGAGCAGGCCCTGCCCGTCTCCCCTGGAGAATGGGAAGTCTTGTCAAGAAAACCCTGAGAGAATAAAGGGGAAGGGAATGGGGTACAGACACTGCTACTGAAAGCTGACCGGAAGCTGCTTTGCCATGAGACGGAATAGTCAGTGTTCAAGAAAGGTCTACAAATGCCACGGCAACAACCAGCAGTAAAACTTCACTGAAAAAAAAAGGAACACTGGCTAAGTTGGGGGAAAGGTGGTCATTTTTCACTAGAGGACCAGGGCTATGGTTGGATGAAACTGACACAGAGGAGTTGGAGTAGATGGGGAATCTTCAAGAGAGCACATGGTTCCTGGGTAAGAATTAAGGAGAGGGGCAGGGCAGAAGGACCTACGCCAGAACTGGAGGGAAGTTCCACCCGCTCGCCCTCAAGCATGCCTCCCGCTGACAGAGACCCTCAAGGTGCTAAATTCACGAGGGCGGGTCTTGGCCGCCTGGTATCCACTTCAGCCCAGTCACGGTGATTTCAGTTTCAGTGCAAGGAATGGACAGTTAACTCCTCTCTTTCCACTATGGCTTTTCGGGGAGCTCCTGTGTGGACTGTACCTGAAAAATGAGGGCAAGGTAACATGTTCCCCCAGGATGGTGAACGAAGTACATGCGTGCTTAGCACGTGTCAGCCCTTACGGTCACTGAACATGTTTCCTAAGACCGAATCTCTCTCCTGGGAACAGTCACAGTAACCCGAACACCTGGCCTTTGTCTACCGCATCTGGAGTTCCCCCAGGGTTTCCTCGTCTGCCCCGCTCCCACCCCTGCTCAAAACCATCTCTCTAAATTCACCCAGTGTACGCTCACCCCCAGAGCACAGGACACTCCTACCTCCCTCGGGGACTTCAGCCCCTGGCCCTGCCTCATCATCCACCCCACCATCATCATCCTTCCAAAGCCTTGGCCCAAATGTCCCTCAGCCAACAATTCTAACAGTTCTCTTCCCTCCTAAAGTCGAGTCCCCCAGAAGCACTTGGGGTTGTTCCACCTTAGTCCAAATGCTACCTCCCATCTCCTACCCCCTCAGTCATGCTCAGTGGAAAGTCTCAATGACTGAAAGCTGAGAGATCTGCCCGTGACCCACTTTCTCCACATCCCGCCTCACTGGCACATGGACGTATTGATTTTAATAAAGAAAATAAACAAATAAAAACAAACAACAGGGCAATTTCGAGATTTATTGAGGCAGGTGAGAGGCCAATGCTGCACAGCACAGACAACTTAGACAGAACTCTTGGTTCTAAGGGGTTACACCAGGAGTAGGTGGGGGGCCAGGGGGCCACTGGACGACCTGGCCCAGACAAAAGGAAACCAGTAGTCCTGGTCCACACGCTCTGTGGCACCTGCTGGGAAGGGGCAGAGCCAGGTGAAGGTCTCCAACTCTGCACATAACCCCCCAGGGCTTTCCCGATGTCCTGCTCACTCCGAGGGAAAAGTCCTTCCATGCCGTGCTGAGCTAACACAGGTAAGAAGGTCTGGCGATAGGTCACGTGGCAACATCACTCTTCATTCCGCTACACCCATGTCCGTGATCAACCCCAAAATAATCTAAAGGAGAAAGTCAAATGAGGCCAGCAGCTTGGAATGTCCATCTCAGAAGCACAGGCCCACTTAGCTCCTGGGCATTAGCTCACCACGAGGAGGCCCCTCCAGAGGAGCTGTGACCCAGATCACTACCGCGAGAATCAGTGCCTCTGTCCCCTTGGGGTTTCCTCCAACAATCTCCAGATCCAAGATAGCACTCCTAGAGCGAGGAGGCCACAGAGCAGGAGGTCACAGCAAGCGTTTGGTCTCCAACGTTTTCTCATATTTCTTCAAGTGAATATCAGTGAGAATGCCCCCAATTAATCACGAGTGAGATGCCAGTTTTGTTTTTCTACACCAAACGCAGCTCAAAAAGGTATCTCAGTGCTTCTAGACAAGAGTCAACATGGACATGGTCTTAAAAAAACGGGCCTTTTCAGGGCAACAGAGCAGATGCAGTCATTGGCAGAGAGACTGCTGGAGAGCATGTTCCAGTGGCTCCTCCCACTGAGGCCCCGCCAGGCGGTGTTGGGAGTGAAGACCAGCAGCCCAGCAGCCATCCCTCCATGCCGTCACGACCTGCCTGCACACCTGTCTCCCCAGGCGCTCGTGCTCACCCCAGCCTAGTGGGTGTTCTCGTGTTGCTCCCTTCCCGCCAATACCTTCCTATTGCACATTACATCCCACTCTTTCAAAGCCCTGCCCAGGTCTACCACCTCCAAAGAGCTGCTACCCTTTGAAAATCTGATGGCAATCCCTATACACCCAACACAGCATTTATTCATTA
Organism: Rhinolophus hipposideros; assembly: GCF_964194185.1. Taxonomy (NCBI): domain Eukaryota; kingdom Metazoa; phylum Chordata; class Mammalia; order Chiroptera; family Rhinolophidae; genus Rhinolophus; species Rhinolophus hipposideros. Next base: position 17,645,848 of record NC_138068.1, read on the forward strand.
TGCATAAATTATCCTGGTCTCCCAAAGAGTCAAAATCTTGACATGGACATAGCCTGGCTCTGACAAGAGGAGGCCAAGCTGACAAAGGACAAGCTAAAGAGTCTCCTGCCACTGACGGTCACACAGCAACACACAATGCCCGAGCGTGGAAAGCATTGGCTGCAGAAGCAGGAGTGTGCGAAAGCGTCAGCATTTGAAAGGGACAGGTGTGGACCTTCCAAACACGGGAATTGCTTTCACCAATTCCTCTCCCTGCATTATGAACGACCAGGGCACATACAGCCCGTGATCCCTTCTGAACGCAGGTGCACACGAGGGCAGAGAGAGATTCAGGAGAAGAAGCAGTGCCAGTGGCCTGTGGAACACACTGAGTCTGGGAACACAACCCAGCGGAGCACAGGACCCCAGGAGTGGCCATTCCTTCCTGGGAAAGCCCCATCGGACATCCTTGCCAAGAGGAACCAAAGGGAAGTCACTCGGGCAAAAACACCGGGAAAATATTAGGCTTGGAAACGATAGGAATCATATGATCTTAAGGACCACAGAAGTCACCTCTGTCACAGCTTTGTTTTTCAAACAAAGCAAGTAAGGTTCTGAATAGGTCACTGACAGAGAGCAACAGAGGAAATTCAAAGCCAGGGACAGGAGTGTCTGACACCTAAGTCCACCCAGTTTCCATTACAGGCTTCCGCTGATCCTCCAGGGAGGGAGGGCACATATCCCAGAGAGGGCTCATTATTCAAGTGGGACTCTGGAGGCCCCAGCCTGCAGCAGCCGCTGAAGACGTGTGAAGGGCCACGTGTGACCTAGGCTGGCTGGGGGTGGGGTGGCGAGCAGATGCTGGCTTCATCTCACCTCTCAGCTCCCTTACATCTCTTCACCCAAAGCCCCTGGGAACACGAACATGACTATAGGAGATGCAAGGAACCCATACTTCAGATAATGGACCAGAGATCTTACCTCGAGGACACTGGGGGTCTAGAATGCTCCTGACATGACAACTCCCATGATACTTCTGTACAGTGCATTCATCTGCAACAGACAACAAGCTGTGAATGAGCACTCAACTTGTTCTGCTCACAGCAGGACCCGGTGGGCATCGGGAGAGGGCTCAGCGCACTAGTTACAGATAATACGCAGTTCACAAATGGTGGCTGTTGTTATTTCCTGACAAGACACATGACTTCCTCATGAAGAGGACAGTAGTTAACTCTAAGGAGACAGGGGATAGTGTGTGGCAGGGTGACCAACGCCGATTAATGGGAAGGTACCATGGCTGACTGACAGCAATTGTGCTGGGCATCAAGGGGAACTTAAGCAACATACAAGGCCTGGTTTCCAACAGCAGGGGCAGGAAGTGAAAACCCCAACAACACTAATGAACACACCACAGCCCCCGAGGCCCTGGAAGCCAAAGGTGTGTGCAAGGAAAATGGTGGGAAAGCTCCCAGAACCACAAGGTTCAGGACATGGACCCTCCAGACACGGGACAACCCGTTCCACATTTCCCCTGCCTGCAATACCAATGAACAGGGCATGGGCAGCCTGTGACCACTTCTGAATGCAGGGGCAGAAAAGGACCGGGGGCTTGCTGAAAAAGGAGGCCACTGGCAGAGGCTGGAGCAGCCTCTCCAACTGAGCACAAAAACCCAGTAACTGCTTCTAATCCTGCAGAAATTCCTCCACCATGGCCCAGGCAGGAAAGGCAATCAGAAGACAACTCTGAAAGCAAAGTCATAGAATGCTTAGGCTCTAAAAGACAGGGACTATGTGATCCTAAGAAAAATGGCTTCTGTATTCTTGCTTTCTGGAGGATGAAACGGGGATAAGAGAAGATCCAAATCTAGGAGGAGGCAGAGAAGAGATTGAGACCTGGGTAGAGGTGGATATGCCAAAATCCTTCTTGAAGCTTTCGAGTCAGACATTCTGCTGCCAACATAAAATTTGAGGAAGGGCTCCCCAAGGGCTCTCAGAACCAAACACATAAAGGGGAACCAGGTGTGTTCTCAAAGCTCCCAGAGAAGGTAAAACTGGGGGCTCGGATGAAACCACATCATCTCTCCTCTATCTTCTTTCCAGGCTACATCACACCTAGGGAACCTGTGTGCACCAGTGGCGTGCAAAACCCCAAGCCTCCAGAGAACACAACTCACCTTGGGCACACCGTGGTCCAGCCACTTCCTGACAGGATGGAGACACCTCTCAAGGGCCGCTCTGCACTGGGCTGACTCCTCTGCAATAGAAGAGAAGGCCTGGATGAGCAAACTAGCTGTCCCCTGGTCACAACATGTCCTGGTAAGCACATACAGAGTATCTGGCACAGTAGCTAGCGGCATCACAAATGGCGGCTGTTGTTAGTTAACCCACAAGGCACGTCATTTTCTCATGAACTGAAAAGAAGTTTGCAACTCCACATGGGACAAGAGATGTGGCACAAAGGGGCTTTTCAGATCATCGTCTGTGCAAACTCTGATGAAATTGTAGAGGTTCCGGAAGCTGGATCTTGACTAGGATGTGGAATCCGGAACAGGTTTGGGAACGTGTGGCACCAGACAGGCAGTGCCTGGCAGGGATGGGGAGGGCAGTGGGGCAGGAACACCTCAGGTTGCCTCTGGAAAATCTTCCCCTGGTGGACTGGGCTCCATCTCATACCCAGGAGCCTTCAGTGGGTGACTACTGGCCAACAGGAAGAACAATTCCAAGACAGAAGAAGCACACTCACTTTCCTCTGGCTGGCTGGCTCACAAGTAGTCTTTCCCTGACCCTCCACAGGTAAAGGGCCATGCCAACTTACAAAGACGCATCTCCCCTTTTCTTTGCTCCTGTTGTGCGTTTGTTCCACAGCTTCTGAACACTGGGCACCCGCCAGGCCCTGCCACGAAGGAGAGGTGAGACTGACACTGAGCTCAAGATCAAAGCAGAGAGAAGCAACAAGACCAGAAAACCAACGATTTCCACAAAGCATAATCAATGTTCTCATCTCATCAAGCCACTTCCCAGACTACATCACACCAGGAACTCTACATGACGAAGGAGCTACACAGGGGAGAGAAAGGAGGCAGAAATGGCCTCCTGGAAGGAAGCCCTTGGTGAGAAGTAACCCACCTTGTGGCTCCACAACCACCACGTAGCTCCTTGACATACAGCCCGTGCTTTATTCTCCTTTTAAAAAGCCTCACAGAAACTCGCCCTGTTAACAGCCTGCTATCTGCCCTGGAAGGGCGAAGCTACCCAGCCAAGCCCAGGACCCAAACACTGTCATTAGTTCACGTAAAGATTCCATCTTCCCTCATCAAGAGTCCACAGAAAGACCACCTTTTGGTAAAAATACCTCAAGAACTCATTCACCACGCATCTATCTACTGAGTACCTACTATGTGCCAGACACTGTGGATTCAAAAGCAAAGGAAAACACAGACAAGGCCTCTGTCCCCCCCAGAGCTCTTACAGTTCCCCTACCTGAAGGAAAGTAAAGACAGGACAATGAAGAAACTGACCCAAGGTTACAGCGCTAAGGGGGGCTGAGTCAGGATCTGAACTCAGGCCTTCCTGGCCCCCCCGGCCCCACCCCACCTGCAACACCAGGCCTCCTGCACGGGCTTTGCAGGGCAGTTCTCAGAGCCGGCTGAGCGCCAGGACCAGCCCCTCTGCCGCGGGGCAGGAAGGCAGCAAGCCCCAAGTTCAAGGTGCCCCGGCGCAGCAGCACTCACCCGGGGGTCAGCCTCACTGCCTGGACACGGTGGGGACGCGTCGGGCAGTGCAGGTCAGGGTCCTGCAGGAGGAAAGGGCGCTGGCTCAGGCAGAGCCCGCACAGCCATCCAAGGGACAGCTGTCCTCTGTCTGCAGGAGCCACAGAGTCGCAAGGCCTAGGCAGGGAAAAGCACGGGGAACAGGCTTTCGTGCAGAGCAGGGGACAGGAATCCCGGCTCTGGGGCCCTGCGAGCGTCCTTGGAAGCTCAGTCAACAGGTCTGTAAAAGGAGGTTTCAACACTTTCCTTTAAAACGTATTATGGGGAAAGAATTACGGTCATTACGGGCACTTTGTAGGCAACAGACCAGTGGCCTGGCCAATAAACGACGGGAGTCGGAGGTGGTGGGGGGCAGTGAATACCGGGGGCTCTGGCGCCCCTTAGGTCCGGGGTCACACGCGGCTCCACACCTCTCGCTGCGGGACGTGGGGCCCGCGCGTCGCGGGATCCGTTTCTGGCCATTAGCGGGCACGCAGGGTCCACCCCGCGCGGGGGAGGTCGGCGGTCCGACGCCGGCCCCCGCCCGCTCCGAAGCAGCGCGGGCGATGGGGCGGCCGACCTGAGCCCCGTCCCGGAGGCCACGAATCCCGGGAGGTCCGCACGCGGCGGCGGGGGCGGCGCGGAACCCGGGGCTGGGCCTGGGTCGGGGCGGACCTCCCGCCGGCTCCCCGCGCCCCCGGGCCGCTTGTAAGGGGCCGGCGGACCAACACCCGCCTTGCAGGCCGCCGGGGTTCCCAGTGCAGCGTGTCCCAGCAGGGACTCAGTCGCGGCGCCAGGACCGGCGGTGGTGGGGTCAGAACCCACGGACCGGCCGCGACACCTCTGCGGGCGACACAAGCTACTCCTCCCACCACCTGAGCGCCGGCGACAGCCGAGAGCAGCGGCTCCGCGGGCGGAAGTCGCGCCCGCGGTCCGTTGGTGCCCCTTAGTGGACTGGAGCTGAAAATGTGACTCGCTTAAAATAGTCATTGGTTCATAGAAAGCTAGTTTAATAAATTTTAGTTGTCATTATTATCATCATTTTATAAAAACTAATACCCATGTAGAACTTTTTAAAATTCTGAGAATTCTGGAAATAGAATGTACATGGTAATCCATTAGCTAATATCATACATAACGGTAAATTCATAGAAGCTGATTTCTACTTTTATCCTGGAAGTCCCAGAAAAATAGCCAGGGATAGCTGACACCCTTGGCCAGGAAAAGCCAAGGTCTTAAGAGTGAAGAACTGATGTGGTCAGCTAGCATAGTAAAAGATAATGAGCCAAAGTCACATATCGTTGTCCTGGAATGCCTAAGTATTCAGGAAAGAAAGTGAACAATTCTCAAGCCAGGAAAGTTTGAATTAGCTACAAATATCTCAGTTGTTTAGTTAGCAAGGAAGATCTAAAGTTGTTGTTCAGGGAAGCCCAAGTTAATCATTCTGATTCATTAGTCAAGAAGGTTGTTTTCAAGGGTCATCCACAATGGATAGATGGAAAGTCCAATGTCACTGTCAAGGTTATTAGTCTTTAGGACTCCAGTTCCTCAGGGCACAGCCCCGTCAGTTTTTGAAGGTGGAGGGCCCCATGGCAGAGGCCTGGGCCATTTATATCTCCATTCAGCCCCTCTCCAGAACAAGTGGCCTTCAGCCCAGGACAAAAATGAACCAGAAGCAAAACTAGTAATAGAGAGGCTGTGGCGGTCAGAGGACCCAGCTATGGGATTCAGGGAGAAGGAGGTGCTGAGATCTAGGTGGGAGCTGACTCTGGTGGGTATACTCTCTGTCTCATCTCAGTGTGTTAGAGCATCCAGTGAGGGCCTGGGGCCGCTGGAGACTCCAAAACAGACCAGTATCCAGGCCATAGGGCAGCTCAGGAAGAGCCCATCCTATGTGAGAGGCCCCAAGGGGCTGGTCTGCTCAAGGTTTCTATCAGGCCTCAGATCCAACCTGGGGGCACCGGATCCTATTGCTTCCAAAAGATGAAGTAACAGAGGAGCAGTAAAAAGCCAAGGAGGATGATAGACAGGTACAAGAAGGTCTCCAGCATGGTGATCATTCTTAGAGAAGGGACGGGGCCTGGAGCTCCTGCAGATCTCACAGGGCCAGTTGCTGACTTCCAGCCTAGACACTCATCACCTCCTTAGAACAATCTATCCAACTAGCATTCCTTTTCCCCAGGGGTAAGGGTTCCAGGCCACAGGCCACTCTCAGCCACTGTGAGGTCACAAACTCTAGATTGGTGGAATGTTGGCCTCCTAGCTACAGCCCAATCCTTTAGTAATGTGACCAGTATGTTGAAAGCAGGTCGCCTGGTATACAATCACAATTTCTTTTCCCTCACCTGTCTCTTTAGACTTTCTAAGTGGAAGTATCTTTTCCTCGTCCCTGGAAAAATATCAGTCAGACCTCATAGCTTTTCTGCTCATTGTTAGGTAATCAGTCTTACAATCACTAAAAATGGTGAACACAATTTCCATTCAATTATTTTAAATGTCCAGTTAAATGTATTAATCACATTTACAATGATCGTTTACAGGTAAGACTTCTCTCCTCTCCACCAGCTGGGGCCAAGCATAGAGTGGGCTGCTGGGAGAGGACAGGAGCCTTCTCTCTTTACTTGTCCAAATGTGTTTCTCTTTACCAGGTTTCTGCCCACTACCCCACTCATAGTACCTACAGGATCAAAAGAAATGAAATAAAGAGTAAGGTGGACAAAAAAAAACACTGAAAGAGTAAGGTGGAGGGGAGACTTCTCTCCAGATTGAGCTCATGTTTAATGCTAAGTCTTTCTCTCTTGGCCTCTATTTCAGGGGTTCTTTGAAGGCTGATGTCCTTTGCACCTAATGATGTGAACAGTTCCTCTTCTTGGGGTCCCCTCACCCTAGCAGGCTCTCTCCTAGGCAGGACCTTTTGGATAACAGATGAATGTTCCTACCACAGGTTCTACACCTGCCGAAGAATATAACGAACCTTTGTCCAAGGAGTGGGTCAGGCACCGGTCACCTGTTGTGAGATTATGATTTATAAGAAATATATATTTTATCATTCTGATTATCAAAGTACGCATATACGTATTTCTCATGTATATGTGGTCTTTCCTCACAGGTCCCAAAACTCTAGGAATTTCGTAAGTGTTGAGAACAATGAAGGTGTCTTTTGTTATGTAAATGAGGCAACTTTTGGAAGCACCTAGGGATAGGGGCTGGCACAGGTAGAGTTCACCTAATGAATCTAGGGTTGAAATTTTCAGTCCTACCCCAGACCTTGAACCGCCAGGGAGGAGAGAAGGGCTGGATGTAGAATCAGTCCCCAATGGCAAATGATTTGCTCATTCATGCCTATGTAATGAAGTCTCCATCAAAACCCAAGAGGAAGAGGTTTGGAGAGCTTTCTTTCAGGATGTCCCAGGTTCAAAGGTAAGGTGGCATGGAAGGGGCGTGCTGTCAGTCTTCTGCTTGCTGCTTCTCTCCTCCGGCTCCAAAGGACTGATCACAGCCCGATGGCCCTTTAGACCTACGCTGAAGAACACAGCAGCCACCAGCTACATGTGGCTACAGAGCACTGGGAATGCAGCCAGCCTGCACTGCCAGTGTACAACACGTACTGAATTCCCAAGTCTTTGTACAAAGAAAAGGAATGGTACATAGCTCAGTAATCATTTAAAAATATTGATTCCATGCTGAAATGATAATATTTTGGGTAGCTTCAATAAAATATATTATGAAAATTAATTTCACCTTTTTTGCACCTTTTTAATGTGGCTCCTAGAAAATTTTAAATTACGTATGTGGCTGGTATTTTCTTTCCTTTCTTTCTTTCTTTTCTTTTTTTTTTTTTTTTTGGTAATGCAACTTCCCTACTTTATTTAAATCTTCAAAATAGTCTTTGTTCTACATTTTCAGTATAAAAAGATCCAAAATTAAGTGCACCACAGTGTAGAGAGAGACCTATAATACCTCCATAACAGTCAACAGAACAGTCAAAATCACATGTACAGAACACAAAATTTAGATGAACTGAAATTATAAGGTAAAATAAAATCCAATTGCCAAAAACAAAAATCAGAATACTAAGGATCATTGAAATATTCTTAACCCTGATTTTTCTAGACTCAGGTATGAGGCATTCACAATATGACCCCATTAACCCAGCTTAAGATTTCTGGGGAGGTCCAGTTTGGCTTGATGTTGTGGATGGTTCTGGCATCATATTTCTACTGGACAACGCTGTCTTAGACTTTTCAAACACAGCACACTCTCTCTGCCTCATAAATAATCCTGCAGTGTTCTTGCAGTGACAGATACCCTCAACTTTCTCAGTATTACTAAATACTAAAGTATAGCAACTACCATTCTTTGGCCATTTGCTCTGTGCTATGCTCTTGACATAAATCATTTCATTTAATCCTCACAGTAATACTATGAGAGGGGAGCTCTGACTTTGCCCATTTTTCGGAAGAGGACAATTGAGGCTGGGCAGAGAAGTGAAGTCTCACAGACAGTAAGAACAGGAGCGGCCATCATGAGAGGATACCAGTGCTTGTGGTCACAAGTGTGCAAACCTGACCCCTTTGTCCAGCGTCCTTCACAGCCATACCACGCCATGGCCTCTCCCCATCACAGAGACCGCCAACATTCTCAGTCTTAGAATCACACCCGTCCTCCCAAACACAGAATATGGAGTGTTCCCACCCTCAGAGACCCCCGTTTATCTCTCGGTTCATCCATGTGGCCTGGATTTTCACATTGTGTTGACCTAGTGAGTGCAAGGATTCTGACTGAGGGCCGCCCCCACTCAGGCCCAAGGGTGGACTCTTTACACTTCCAAATGTGGCCCGAGTTAGTGGCAGGGCTGCTCCAGATTCCAGAGGTGCACCAGGCCCAAGATGCAGGCAGTGTTACTGCTCAGTGAGATTTGGGGGCCATGGGCCCCCCCCCAAGTCTGTCTCTGGAGTGATGTTGGGAGCACAGGACTTCTCTCTTCTCTGCCACGATGCATATCTGATCAAGTCGCTTCTGCGTCCAGGACTCTCTCCACACTCTAATCCCATTTAATTTTAGGACGAGGTGCAGCAAACCACCTGCTCACCTCTCTAGGCTCATCTCCTTGTCACTCTCACATTCCAGTCTCAGGCCATTGGAAAAATATTTTAAAAACTGGTGATGCCCAAATAAATAAATGGGCAGAATTTATTCATTTGTTCAACCGTGCCAGCCCCTAACACTAGGTACTTTGGATACAATGGTCAATCAGACAGATCCCTATTGTCCAAAGTAAACGCAATTAAAGCCACGCTCCTGCTAACAAAAGCGCCGAACGTGGAAGAGTGATCATTTCTACATATAAATGACAAATCAGTGACCAAGGAGCAAAGAGAAAAGCAAAACAAGTGGGGGAATTTTACATCCCTAATTCCAGACTGGGAGATAATTCCAAGCCCGCCTGAGTCAGCTCCGCTCCACGAGGGGGCGCGGCAGGAGCGCTGCGCGGGTTCCGCCCGGGGAGAGGCCGCTCTAGGCCGCGGCGCGCGCGGGAGCCACGTGTCGGCCGAACGCCGAGCGGTGGAAAGTATCCTGCTCGTGCCGTCGCCGTTGGTAGTCGTCCCACGTCATCTCCTGAAATCGCCGGGTATCCGCACCCTCCCGCAGTGTCGGCTCTGTCTCCGCTGCTGTCCCGCACCGCCGGCCGCTGCGCCCGGGTGAGTCCACTGCAGGGAGCGCTGCGCACTGGGTCTGTGCCTCCCGATGAAGGGAAACTGAGGCCCGGGGGCGCGGGGAGCCGGCGGGAGGTCCGCCCCGACCCAGGCCCAGCCCCGGGTTCCGCGCCGCCCCCGCCGCCGCGTGCGGACCTCCCGGGATTCGTGGCCTCCAGGACGGGGCTCGGGTCGGCCGCCCCATCGCCCGCGCTGCTGCGGAGCGGGCGGGGGCCGGCGTGGGACCGCGGACCTCCCCGCGCGGGGTGGACCCTGCGTGCCCGCTAATGGCCAGAAACGGATCCCGCGACGCGCGGGCCCCACGTCCCGCAGCGAGAGGTGTGGAGCCGCGTGTGACCCCGGACCTAAGGGGCGCCAGAGCCCCCCGGTATTCACTGCCCCCCACCACCTCCGACTCCCGTCGTTTATTGGCCAGGCCACTGGTCTGTTGCCTACAGTGCCCGTAATGACCGTAATTCTTTCCCCATAATACGTTTTAAAGGAAAGTGTTGAAACCTCCTTTTACAGACCTGTTGACTGAGCTTCCAAGGACGCTCGCAGGGCCCCAGAGCCGGGATTCCTGTCCCCTGCTCTGCACGAAAGCCTGTTCCCCGTGCTTTTCCCTGCCTAGGCCTTGCGACTCTGTGGCTCCTGCAGACAGAGGACAGCTGTCCCTTGGATGGCTGTGCGGGCTCTGCCTGAGCCAGCGCCCTTTCCTCCTGCAGGACCCTGACCTGCACTGCCCGACGCGTCCCCACCGTGTCCAGGCAGTGAGGCTGACCCCCGGGTGAGTGCTGCTGCGCCGGGGCACCTTGAACTTGGGGCTTGCTGCTTTCCTGCCCCGCGGCAGAGGGGCTGGTCCTGGCGCTCAGCCGGCTCTGAGAACTGCCCTGCAAAGCCCGTGCAGGAGGCCTGGTGTTGCAGGTGGGGTGGGGCCGGGGGGCCAGGAAGGCCTGAGTTCAGATCCTGACTCAGCCCCCCTTAGCGCTGTCACCTTGGGTCAGTTTCTTCATTGTCCTGTCTTTACTTTCCTTCAGGTAGGGGAACTGTAAGAGCTCTGGGGGCACAGAGGCCTTGTCTGTGTTTTCCTTTGCTTTTGAATCCACAGTGTCTGGCACATACCATGTTTCCCCGAAAATAAGACCTAGCTGGACAATCCGCTCTAATACGTCTTTTGGAACAAATATTAATATAATACCCGGTCTTATTTTACTATAAGACTGGGTCTTATATAATATAATACTGGGTCATATATTAATTTTTGCTCCAAAAGACGTATTAGAGCTGATTGTCCAGCTAGGTCTTATTTTTGGGGAAACACGAAGGTAGATACTCAGTAAATATTTGTGGTGTAAATGAAAAAAGTGAGGCATTTTTAGCAAAAATTGGTCTTCCTGTGGACTCTCCTGATGAGCGGAGATAGAATCTATATGAAGTGATGGTCATGCTTGGGTCCCGGGTTTGGCTGGGCAGCTTTCTCCTGCTTGGGCAGATAGTGGGCTAACATGGGCTTTTCTTTCTGGCTCACCTGCCATTTTTTGCCCCTGCATTCGAAAGTGATTGTGGGCTGCCCGTGCCCTGGTCATTGATAGTGCAGGGAGAGCAATGACTGAAAGCACTTCCCCGTGTTTGGAGGGTCCACCCCTGTCCCTTCCAAACCCTGGAGCTTTCCTACACCTCCCTCCAACCACCTTTTAGATGCCGCCTGACCCCTGGTGTCTTGTTAATTGAGTGTTCTCTGTGCCTGGCTCCGTGCTGGTTTCTGTGAAGCTTTCATAGAGAATGAGAGTGGGTCCTGCCTCAGGGAATCTACGGGTTGGTTCTAGAGCCACAGCTGGGGGCTTCTGACACTGGTCTTTTATTTCAGCAGCCCTGTGTTCTTTCTGTCCCTGTGTGTGAAGTGCTTACAGGCTGCCTGTGTTCTGGTAATGCAGGCAAAGGAAAACTGGCAAGGTTTTTCTCACCTTCAGAGGATCCATGCTTATTCCTTTCAAATGGGACAGACTTAGGCGACTGGCAGTGACTAAGAATGAAGCAGACTGAAGATCAAGGGAGACCGACTGGCAGTGCATTCGTATACTAAGACCTGGAGTCCCCCAGGGGCTTACTGTTGATAAGCATGATGTTTTTCTGGACATAGAAGCAGTGCTAAGTGGCCAATCATGTGCTGGCTTCTTAACCCCTGCAGGAGTGACATGTGACTGCTGTTCCACGTGTGTGAGAGGTGTCCTCACGGAGAGCCTGAATTGTGAGCTCCCAGGTAAGTGGTGTCCTGTCTGTTTGTCTTGAGCTCAAGTTCTGTGCAGGCTGCAAGGCCAGAGGTGCTTAGGTGATGAAGTGTGTGGGGGGAGAGCGCGCAGGGGAAGGCCGCTGTGATGTTGAGAGGAAAACAGCAGTGTGTTGGAATGGACAGAGGACTGACTGCTTTTTAGAGTCAAACCTGGATTCATAAGCGGTGACCGGCTGACTGCTCTTCTCTGAGCCTGAGTGAGTCCTGCCAAGTGTTCCATATTGGTCCCGCTGACACCCAGTCTTTCAGCACCCAAGGATTCTCAGTGTATCTGCTGTTAGTCTTCCCTTCAACTTTGGGCAGGGACTGGTAAGTAATCTCTGAAAATCAGAGGTGGCTTCTGGAATTTTAGGTTGTAAATCTGGTCATTGACCTGTCTGCTGGTCTGTTCCCAGTTCGGGCCATTGCTCAGGCTGCTGGCAATGGCCTCCTTTCTCGGCTCACTCACTGCCCTTTTCTTCCCCTGCATTCGAAAGTGATTGTGGGCTGCCTGTGCCCTGGTCATTGATAGTGCAGGGAGAGCAATTTCTGAAAGCACTTCCCCGTGTTTGGAGGGCCCATCCTGTCCCTTCCAAACCCTGGAGCTTTCGTACATGTCTTCCCACCAGTTTGTGTTACTTCCTGGTACCTGGTGCTCTGGCTCATGGAGAGCCGTTTTTGCTGAGTGGGGCCCTGCCATAGGGAGTTGATGTTTATGGGCTGGTCGCTCTCCTCCTACGGCTCCCCTCCTGGAAGCTTTCTCTACCTCTCCATCCATCACACCCCTTCCCACCTCCTCAGCTTCACCGAGCAGCACTGAGCACACCTGGAAATTATTGATTTGCTTATCATGCCCCCATGCTATGATCTTGAGCGCAATGCCTCTGCCCGGAGCCTGACATGTGGCACCTGGACAAAAATAAAGCAAACGCGACAGAGATGTGGAGATGACACGTAGTAAGGTGGTAGGGCTCATGCCATTGTGGAGGTCACGGGAACAATCCCTTGAGCAAGCCACCCTGCCAGGGCTGAGGCATTCCCCATTCTTCTCCCACTGGAACTGGTGTTTCTCTATTGAAAGGTCGACTTCTTATGGCCTACCGTTAGTCCTGGCATGGGCAGGGCCCACAGTCCAGCGGGGTGGTCGTTCCTCTGCAACCTCCCATGGCACCTCTGCATGCACAGACCCATCTGCAAGAGACAAGCCATGAATGGGTACTCGCAGAAGGCCCTGGGGCACAGAGCACTTGGCAGATGACAGCACCCACAAATGCAGGATGTTACTCAACTGCCACCCTGCTGTCTCAGGAATAAGAACAATTTAACTCTAGGAAGGGGTCCGCCGATCACCTGTGATCAGGAGTAGTAGCCATGTTAGCCTCCGTGCCAACTGTGCCCAATATGCTGCTGCCTATGTTAAAAGGGTGCTGAGGCCAGGTTTTAGGGAGGGTGCCCTGGCTGACGCAGCGACTCGCAGGAATCGCGAGGGGACCTGGTGGTGGGAAGGCCCCATGTCTACCACCTAGTGTAAGGGCTGCTGACATACACGTCCTCAACTATACTGTGCTCGGCCCAGCGCGATTACTGCTCTACCATCTGTTCAGGATGCAGTGGGACCTCGGTGTCAGAGCCCCTGACAGTGTGCGCTGAGCTGTCTTCCTGTGGATTCCTCTTATCTGGTCAATTGTCCTGATCGTGAACTGCTTGAAAGAAAGTAATTTATTCTTAAATCTTGGCTTTTAAGATGTTTCCTTCGTTACCCTTTCTGTCCTGGTGATGCTCTAGTTTGGCGTGCATAAAATGGGAGCTTGGGCCTGCGTGATGGAGACCCTCTCAGTGATGTCACTTGAGGAGAAGATGGAGCCGGAGACCTTGGAAGGAAGCCCCCAGGTTGTGAGTCAGTGACCGTCAGGGTAACTTGGCACCTGGGTTTGCTGCCATTTCTCACCAAGGTGAGTGAATGCTAAGAACGGGGAACTCACAGCCAGAGGGTGAGCTGTCACGCAGATGGCAACTCCACACCATTGCTCTCACCGCTCCTTTCTTTCAGAGTCTCTTGGGATTGTTGGCGGACACCAGAGGGGCAAAGAAAGAAGCCTCACCACAGACGAAGCCTCACCACCACTGGCTGCTCAGAGCATCATGGGACAACGGTTCTCTCTGCACAGGAGATCAGAGGAAAAGTGCTGGGACTGGGGGTTGGGGTCCACCTCAACTGGCTCTGAGTCTTGACGACAAGCAGTACCCTTACAGGGCCATGAGCGGGGGCAGGGGAAGGGTGCCCCGTGCCCCTCTGCCATGCTCGGAGTAGCTTTGATAAGCAGCAGTTTTCTCTGGATTCTGTACCTGCTCATCACTTTCCACCTACCCATGCAATAAACCTTACACACTTGCTCCTTCTGCCTTTTAAATCAGTACCAAGCCGTGTGCCGGCAAGCCTAGGTGTGGAGAAAGTGGGTCACAGGCCAGACGCTGTTTTCAGTCCTCAGGCCTTTCCTGTCACGCTCCTAAGGTTGGGGACAGGCTGTTGTTGGAAGTGTTCAGTGAGGATGAGGAGGTGAACAAGTGATGGCAGTTGGCTCAGATTTAGTGAAAGTTGAGGGTGTTGAGGAACAGTCAGTCCAAGGCTTTGGAAGGGGCCAGTGACAGGGTGGCCTGGTGTGAGACAGGTGCTGGTGTCACAGAGGAAGCGGGGGTGGCTTGGAGTTCTGGGTCCCAGTTTGCCTGGGATTGAGGGGTTTCCCGGGACGTGGGACTTGCTTTGCTACGACTGGGAAAGCCCCAGGCAAACTGGGATGAGTTGGTCAACTTCTCTGGGGTATGAAATACATGACGTCAACTTGAGAGGACAGGTTACTGAGTAAAGGTGGGAGCAGGGTGAGCGTGAAGCAGCTGCCATTGGTGGACGTTGGGAGTGTCCTCAAGGTCAGGCTTTTTGGAGATCATTGGGGTAAACTGGTTCCTGAGTCGCCTTGGATGTAATTCACTTCCCGGATTTCCTCAGGTCCTGGAGACCTGGGAGGGCTCCTGCTTCACACACTGCAGTGGATCTAGGCAGGAGTGGCGACCACCTGGTGTCTGGTTGGCCATGTCTGGGGTCGCCAGGCAGACTTCAGTCCTGGCCCACGTTCCTGCTGCTGCCCCTCCATAGCAGCTGGCATTAGCCACCATCGCCAACTTTCTCAAGTGGACCCTGACTCCTTCTTTGGCATTTTTGCAACAGCTACAAGTAGCTGACTGAAGGTGGCAAATGGAAGTCAGAGGATCGTCCTTGGGTAGGTCTTAAAGAGAAGGGCAAGGCAGAAAAAGAACCTTCGACTTCTGGATGTCGAAGTTCCTGGCAGAGTACACTTCACCTGCGAAGAATGCCGGTCCCTGCGCTGGAGACCATCGAGGTGTCCGACTCACCAAGGCGGGCTTGCAGCCTGAATCCTGCCTGTCTCAGCCCAGCCAAGGTGGTTTCAATTTCAAATGCAGAAGTCGGACAATGAAGTCCAGCGTTTCTCCACGGCCTGTGGGACCTAGTTCCTCATGGAGACCCCCTGTATCTGTAAAATGGGGTTATAAAGTTCACGCATGTTCACCCTTAGCACAGCCATCACCACATTGTCGCTGTTATTGATTTTACCCCAATGATCTCCAAAAAGCCTGACCTTGAGGACACTCCCAACGTTCTCCAATGGCAGCTGCTCCACGCTCACCCTGCTCCCACCTTTACTCGGTAACCTGTCCTCTCAAGTTGACGAAGCAGTTTGTTCTAGCAACAGACAGGTAAGGGGTGGGGTTAAGGTCCCCAGAGTAAGGCTGCGGACAGCTGCAAAGGGAACATGTGGGGATGAGGGGAGGAGAAGCAGGAGGAGCAGGATGAAGGTGAAGAAGGTGTCCCGTGGTCAGGCGTGACTTCAGATGCCATAGGCTCCCGGTGGTTAGTGTCATGGGAGAGGAGGCAAGGGTCACAGCCCCGGGGGCGCCACAGGGCAGGGCAAGTCCAGGTGTGTCAGCCACTCCAGCCACAGTTGCTGCTCTTCCTCAGTCTTCGTCCTAATCAATTTTGGCCCCCAAGAGCAAGAAGTTCTGGAGAGAAAGCAAAAAGGACAGACAAGAAAGGTCATTGAATTACATTGGAGCTTCCCGAAAGGGAGTCCATTAAAGGGAGAGACAAGTTCTTACTTGAAAAAAAAACACCAGGTCAGTCCAAAAACCATGCTCAGAAGCTTTTATAAAAGGCGGCCTTATAAAACACTGTCCATATCAGGAAAGTATTCGCATTTCCTGAGCTGATTTCTGGAAGGCATCCGTGAATATCACTTTCCTCCCAAATTTTTCTCTCCTAGAAGAACAGGGCACACGTGGGTGCTGCCTGAGTACATTTCTGAGACTGTAGTCCCACGTGACCGTGGAGTAAGAGCATATTATGAACAGTGAAGACATTGCAAACTAGTACTTCTGGGTTATATCATAAAGTAGACTATGATTGTCCCTGTCCCCTACCCCTGGTAAGTTTTTTCCACTATAAGGTGCGGTCAGTTTTTCTCCAAGCCCATCCCTTGCTACTGTGTGCGAAGGCTGGCCCGTGGCCCAGTGGAGACTTACCCCACCAGGGAGATTCGGGGCTTGTTAGGTGGCCCCTCAATCCAGAAGTGGTGCATCTAATCTTACCCCTTTGCATACACTCCTGCCCTACATGGCTAAAAGGCCTGGCACATTGTAGATAATTAACGTATTTGACCTGAATTACTAAGAACAGCTATTTCACAGGAAGCCAAGATTCCAGATCATCAAAACCTATCATTTATATACCAAAATTCAAAAAAATTTTCTATGAAAATTAGGTCTAGGAGGTAAGTGGGAGTTAGGGGCTGCCCCTAATATCCACCAACCCTGAAGCAGCCCTCCCAGGAGGTCTTAGAGCTCCCCACTTCTCACTGACCCCACTTCTCACTGACCTTGTGGATTTGGAGGGTCAAGCTGTTGAGGTAGGTGTCCCTTGGCAGAGCGAGTGGGAAACCTTCCTTCAGCTTTGCTGAAAGATAAGAAGAGAGGTGAGCTGGACAGAAAAGACGGGAGGTGTGAAGACAAACATTGTATTTGCAGCTGGCCAATGAGAGTGGGCCACTGAAGCCAGTAGGCTGTTGGAGTCAGGACTGTTATTTTTTGGGGGGCAGGGGTGGAATGCAGACAGACAAATGCTTTGGAAATGCAGCCTCTTCAGGAGCAGACAGCCACTTAAGCTTCCACCTTCCCTCCAACACCACCCAGACTGGCCAGGGCTGAGCCATGCATTGTTTATCCGTGTTTACCCAGGAACTCATCCCTGAGGACCACCATCTCCCCCATGGTCTTTTCCAGGCCAATTTTGCTGCTCTTATCTCTTGGTTGTAAAAGGCAGATGGTGAGGCTAGTTGAAGAGGGCCCTGGCTGGGAGGGTGTCTGCTGGCTTCTCAGGCAGTGAATTCTCGAGTACTACTTCCATCGAGGTCACCCAGCAAGTCAGTGACCTAACCTGGCTCAGAACCCAGGTGTGCCGGCTCTAGGTGTTCTCCACCATGCCCCCTGGAATGCTCCTCCCTGAACCTAACTCCTTGTGCTTTGGGACTCAACGTAGCCCTCACTTCTTGGACTGACCTCTAAGTCAATTTCAGTGTCTCCTAGCTCCTGTAGCCTCCTCCAATTGTGGCATTCGTAAAACGTACAGGTCTGCCTTCTCAACAAAGTGTGAACTCCATGAAGGCAAGGATCATAGGTTACCAGCACCTCAGCCAGCACAGAGAAGCCCGACCCTGACTTGGTGAATCCTACAGAAGGGTAGAACCCAACCATTGCATGGGGAAGTCAGTAGCAGCAATTCTTACCGTTGACAGAGGGGTATATGAAGTAGGTTGCATGCTGATTTAAGATGGTTTCCATCGACTCCAGCTGGAACAGAGGAGGGGCCAGAACAAAGGGATCAGATCGGACATGAATAAAAATGAGTCCAAGGAAAGAACATCTGTCCCCACCTCCGGTCAAACCGACATGTCATCCCATCTACAAGATAGAGGTTGACTGTGGCTATCACCACCACAGATGAACTGCTCCCTTTCACAATCCCCCGAAACCCCAAATCTCTGAAATTCTTTCTCCCTAAGTGTACGCAAGTTCATTTTATGGCAAAACAGGACCTGAACTGTTATGGGGCTATTCGGTGTTATTCCACTTTGTGTGAATATTTTAAACTTTTGTTGCAGAAATAATGTGTTTGAAGATAGAGTGCTGCCCCAGCTCCTGCTGGACGTGTTATATACCACCTGGTGCATACCCCATATTACCTCAAAAAAGCTCAATTCCGAAACCCATCAGTCCTAAGGGCTTTGGATAAGGGATTGTGTACCTGGGCCACTCTTACTATAATAATGAACATATATTGAGAGCTTACTGTGTGAGATATTTTGTCAAGGTGTCTTAATTCATTGCCCCATTTCATATTACAGCCCCCATTCGAGGTAGATGCTATTCCATTTTAGTCAACATCCTCTCTTCTCTCACTTCCTAGGTGACCTCATCAGTCTCTTGGCTTTATCTTCTATATGTAGAAGACGCCACATTATATTTCCAGCTCCTACTTCTCCCTTGACCTCCAGACTCATAGCGCCAATTTTTCTACCTCACATCTCCATTTGGACAACTCGTAGGCATCTCAAATGGCTCCATCACACATCCATCTTCCAATTAAGCCAGATACTCAGGGGGAAGAAGACCCCACTCCAATCCATTAGCAAGTCCTATCAGAATGTTGAAGCCTAACCCCCAATGTGGCTGTATTTGGAGTAAGTGAGTATTGAGGTTAAACGAGGTTATAAGGATGAAGCTCTAATCCAGTAAGGTTAGTATCCTTATAAGAAGAGATACCAAGCCAGGGAAGCCCTCTCTCTCTTCTCTCTTCTCTCTTCTCTCTTCTCTCTTCTCTCTCTCTCTCCTATGTAAAATACAGTAAGAAGGCAGCCATCAGCAAGTCAGGAAGAGAGCCCTCACCAGAAACCAAATTGGCTGGAACCTTGATCTTGGACTTCCCAGCCTCCAGAGCTGTGAGAAAACAAATTCTGTTGTGTAAGCCATCCAGCCTATGGTACTTTGTTATGACAGCCTGAGCTAACTAAGACATCTCCCTCTGCCTGACCACTTTTCCTGGCTATACTACAGGTTAGGGCAAAAGATAGACCAAGATGTGGCCTCTGTCAGAGTATTAAATGACAAGCAGAGTCAGCGGTTCCCCGAGTTGTCCTCAGTGTTTCCTCTCATCCGCTTTCCCTTTTTCCCTGCGAGCCAAAGATCACAGAATGGAAACTGGAATGGAAAATAAGAAAAAGGAAAGTCCACAGAAGGGAAATAAGACACCTATTCTCGCCTTTTGCTGTCTCCTTCTCTATGCTTCCTCTCCTTCCTCAATCCCCCAAGGTCATAATGCAGCAGGCTTTTCTTTTGTGACTCCTAATTATATCTTTATTCTTCCTGACTCCAGCTAAGCCTTAATGGTGGACAGAAATATCTAGTCCACAGCCCTGAAAAATCCTATGGGAACAGATTCTCCAAGTTTGCTTACTGATATAAGGAAGAGAAAAAAAGAGTTGGGAGAACTCTGCCTTGCAAGGCTTTTGTCCTGTTGCATAATCCCATTTTGGAATGGCAAAAGCTGACACTGTGTTTTCTGTGGCATTCTTTCAGAAAAATATTTTAATTTTTTTTCATTTATTAATAGTCCAGAAGTCCCTAAATGGAAAAGGTCTGAACTTGTGAAAAGGCTCAGAATTGTTTTAGTTTATGCTGTTGTGAGTATTTATTTTGCAGGTTATGAAAATGTTCTGGAATTAGATTAATAGTGATGATTGTGCAACTCTGTGACTCTGCCCCTGGCCAAAATGAAGAAACGCTAAGTAGGTTTACAGATTTAATTTATAAAATTTATAAAATTTAAATACTTATATTTAGCAATAAACACTATTAAAATACACACACACAAAACCCCATGAAAAGTAACTATGCTGTTCACATGACAAATATAGAATCTGTTTTTTTAAAAATTAATTTGTAGTACATAGAGTCACTGTTGGCCCTGTAGAGACACAAATTTACCTTTGAGGATTAAGCTCCTGAGAGTCTAAATCAAGAGGTCCTTTGAGAAAAAGGTGCCTACATAAATATGGCTTACTCAGTGGGAGTGGACATTCTCCTGAATAGCACCTACTTACACCCCACTACACTGAGGGAGCAGGAGATGGTTTCTCCTCTCAGAAACCCATTTATTTCCATCTTGATGGTGTGAAGGACAAGTAGGATGTGTGTCCCATTGTGTAAAGGTCTGATGGCCACTATTCCCAGTCATCCATTCCGTCAGTATTTAGTAGTTACCTGCCTAGTCGGACCCAGAACTAAGTGGAAACGTGCTAAGTGGGGGTGGGGCGGGGCAATGATGACATGCATCCAGGATCTGCTTCAGGGCTCGGCCTGTGATGCAGCTTGTCATGCAGCGTCTCTGATCCCCCGTCCTGCACAAGAACGCAGGACATGGTGAGGCCTGAAGGGAACACCCACGGAGCCATAGATAGGGAGTCATACCACTATGGTCTCACTGGCGGCTGGGCTGGAGACACAGGAAGCAGGAGCCACAGGATCTGCAACCCGCTGTCCTCTTCTCTGCCAACCAACCTCACCTGCTAGCTGCAATCCGCCTCTCTGCAATCCGCAATCCGCAATCCACAATCCACACTCCGTGCTTGCTAGTTTAGCCACGGCAGTTAAGTCAGTGGCTAATGGCTAACCGGTAACAGCTGATGGCCAACTAGCCACAGCTGATGGCCATCTACTACCTGAGCCAGCACCTTTCCATGTGAGGCCGAGAGCCTGGAAACTGCTCTGGGACTCTGTCCCCACACAGCTCCAGGCTGTGCACAGTGAGGCCTCGAGAAATGTCAGTCTTGATGATATGGATGTGTTTAAGAAAAGGGTCCCAATCACACTGTGGCAGAGAACCCTCTTGCTTGATGCAATTCCAACCCTCCTTCTGGGAGGAAATTAGCATTCTTGATAAATGCTTAAGCAATTTTCTGATAAACTTTAACAAGATTACAACCTCTTTGGGGAAATCAGCTACCCAAACACTCAGCTGATTATCAGACATTCTTTGTCTTGCATTCATTTTAATAGTGATTACCCAATCATTCTCTTTTTCTATAAAACGTCCTTAACACAAGGGAACACTGACTTGCCTTTGTGGCAAGATTAAAGTAAAACTTTGACATATGCTTATAACTAATTTATCTGAAAAAAATTTAAAACAGTCATTATGAAGATAGGACATAAGAATAGTAGCTAACATATATTAGGTTCTTGCTGCTTGGCAGATTTTACATGAAAGGTTTTGTTATAGCTCAGCTCACTTTCTCTTTATAATGAGTTGGGTTATAATAGTTCTGATTTACTTATAAGATGATCAGAGAGGTGAAGTGACTTGCCCAAGAGCACACAGCCAGTAAATGGCAGAGCTGGGCTTTGAATCCAGGCCTGTCTGAGCCCAGAGCTGGAGCTAGCAATAGCTACACCCTACTGCCTCTGCCAAAGGAATGATAGCAGCAGGCGGAGAGTGGGATAGTCTCTGAGAGAGGGGACAGGTATAAAACTGGGACTGCAGAGGAGGGAGGGAGCCTTCCCAGGTAGAGACCTTGGGAAGGAACTGCTATGGAGGAAGAGGAAGTAGGTGAGGGACATTGGAAACAGAAGGGCACCCAGGAGCAAAGGCAGAGGCAGAGCCAAGGCCCAGGCATGTTCAGAGGAGACTGTAGAGTTAGTTTGTTAACCTAAAAAGAAAAGGCCAAAGTGAGAGGAACAAGCTTTTGCATGATATCTATATCTATGTCTACGTCTATCCTAGATATATATATATAGATATCTAAATATAGATATATAGATATGTCAAGCATGTGTGTGTGTGTGTTTTATATATATAGAATAGCTATTTAAGAAGCACTGATTCAGGCAGAAGCCCAAACAGTGTTTTGGTTAGGAGACAAAGGCATCGGGTATTTATGAGAAAGGGAAGGGAAACAATTAATTACATCAATAGAAGGAAGTCACTTCTATAACATCTTGACACTAATTCTAAACAATGTTTTTAATTTTCAGTCCAGTAGTTATCAGTTCGGTAGGTAGTTATAATATCTGCTTTCTCGTTCTCTTTGCAAACAGTTCTTTGGGGCACTAGGTTGCTTTAGGTCCAGTCCAAAGGTTATTTTGCCCTGTTTTAATCTTCCAAAGGTTTGAGGCTTAAGACATGCAAGGCAGTTCCTCTGGCATGGCAGCTCCAGCTCCATTTTAAAGTGGCTCTGTTTATATTGTTTACAAATCCAATCTGGCAGCTGCAGGATGGTCCCCAGTCCTTTCAATAATGAGGAATAATGAGGAGCCTGTCATCTAGTATTGTGGCTGTTAGTTGGCTATTTATGACTCGGGATTCAGAGTAACCATCCCAGTTCCGTCACTTACGAGCTGTGTGACCTTGGGCAGGTCACTTCACCTCTCTGAGGTGAAGGTTTCCTCATCTGAAAATTGGGGCTGGGGTATAGCCTCTCATAGGATTGCTGTGAAGATTAAATGAGATAAACCATGAAAAGTAATTAGCACATGTCTGGCACCTACTAAGGGTTCCATAAAAAGGTGAGGTGTTACTGTTTTAATGTGTAACTGAATTATGGTGGCATTATGTCACTTAATTTTCTCAGGAGGGCTGTGAAAAAAATTCATCATCTTATTTTAGTATAATTTCAGACTGTTAAGAAAAGTTGCAAAAAACAGTACAAAGAATTCCTGAACACTCTTCACCAAAACTGTGTACTCGTGTGTGTGTGTGTGTGTGTGTGTGTGTATTTTTTTCCTTCCTGAGCTGTTTGCAAATCACATGCATACCTGATGGCTCTTTACCCCTAAGTACTTCAGTGTGTATTCCCTAAAAGCAAGGACATTCTCTTATACAGTCACAGTATAATGATCAAAATCATGAAATTGACATTGATACAATTCTATTGTCAGCAGGCCATATTCAGATTTTGTCAATTGTCCCGTAACATTCTGTATAGCAAAAGAAAGTCTTGTATCATACATTGCCTTTAGTTGTCCTGTCTCCGTAGTCTCCTTGAGTCAATGGCAGGTCCCCAGTCTTCTTTGTCTCTCATGACCTTGAAATTTTTGAAGAGTATAGGTCGGTCACTTTCTTCAGGTTTGTCTGTTGTTTCCTCATAGTTAGATTCCGGGTGGGTATTTGGGGCAGGAATCCATCCCAGTGCATCACATCATTGTGAACATTTTGTTCACAACCTTAAAAATAGGGTCCCCTCATGGAAAGAGGTGGGGAGCACTGCACGAGAATCTCCTGGGGGACTCGATAACCATGTAGACACCCCCAGTACCCGTGAGAGTGTGGGCCTGGAACCCGCGTGGTTAACCATGCATGCTAGGTAGCCAGTTGTTTTTTTCAGTCGTGACATTCCAACACATGGCCAGCAGATGGCGCTGCACTCTGCCCTTTCAATGCAGCGTCTGCATTTCTGAGAAGATGTCACTGTAACTCTTTCTTGTGAATTCAAGCTAATATCTACCAGGAGAGCTTGGCTGCTTAAGCTGCCTGCCTCCTGCTCTCCCCGCTGTCCCTTCAGAGTGACTTCTCTGGATGCCCCAGGACATCAAAGCTGTCAGAACTCACTTGAAGGTTCCTAAGCCAGAGACGACCCACTCCTGAGGTGACAGACCCCTCTTTCTGAAGAACTAGCCAGGAGCTATTAAAATAATAATAGTAATAATGCCCCCACCGAGCATTTTCTGAGAGTTTATTGTGTGCTAGGCCCTGTGACAAGCATGACTCATTTATTTTCTTCTCATTAAGGCTCACAAAACCCCGCTAAGGGTTGTTACAGAGGCAGTGACCTGCCCAAGGTCACACAGCACATCACTGTCACCACCTTCTGTTTCCATCGTGGCTGGTACTTGTGCTTCAGTTAGAGGAGGGAGTGGGGAACAATCATGTCTGTGTTATAGGCTCGTGCTCTGAGAGCTCGGATTTGTCCTGAGAAGGGAGGGGATTTTCTTTCCTGCCGGTGGGGGCCAGGGTGACTGGGCAGGGGCCTGCAAGGGACAGACACGGGGTCAGTCCCCTGTAGGGAAGCGGGGCTCAAATGCTCAGGGAAGCAGAAACGACATGGGTCCAGCATGTAGAGTGCCAATGAGACCACTGTCTAGCAGACTCAGAGGCTGGAGAGATTTGGGGCTTTTTAAAGACTAGGGGACCTTGTAGGACATTCAGTCTGTGTAATGTCCACTGTAGAGCAAATCATATTTGTTGAATTTGTTTCCACTTATTTAATCCTTTTCCAATAGATTGCATGGAGGAATTTTCAAGGGAAGAGAACCATAGTGTCTGGGAGGATGGTGTGAAATGAGCCTAGAGACTGGGCAGGCAGCAGTTGTTACTTGGAGACGTGAGAGGTGGGGTTCTCACTGATGGATGTGGTCAAGAGACTTGTCCTAGAAAACAGAGAATTTTGGAGCTTTGGGAGGCGTCTTTATCAATATCTATTGCTATTGAGGGAGACCCTGCCTGTTGCGTGTGTAAGACCTCATCTCCTCTTCTTCCTCATGAGCAGAACCCTGGATTCCCTGAAGTGGCCACTTTCCCAGCTAAAGAGCCACATTTCCCAGCACTGGCAGCTGGTCCCGGCCAATGAATTGTGAGTCAAAATGTGTTAGTCTGGATTCAGTCAGGAGAGTAAAACCACCTGGTGATTTGAATAGGGAAAGCTTAATATAAAGAATTATTAACTGTAATAGGGGATTGTGGTAATGAAGGATTGGTTAGCAAGAAGCAAAGAGAACTCTGAAGAATATAGGAGTAACGTAGCTGATATAAGGAGTGGCTACTACTCTTAGGGCTGAGATAAAGTTTTCCTCTCTCCCTTTCTCTACCCACAGGGTTGAGATCCAGATTTTGTTGGAGGGCCTGCCTGTGGCAGAGAAGTCACTGTGCTCTGTGCTGCTGGAACTTTCGGGAAATCTGTCCTCTGGAACTTCTCAGAAAATGGCTCCCTGTGGTGCCAGGGAAAGCTATTCACAGGGAGGTGTCTCAATGGACGCACTCAGATACAAAATCACCAAAGGTGGGGATGCTGGAGGAAGCTCCTGGCCTCTCGGTATTGCTGGCTGCCATACATGGCGGAAGCCTGGTGTTGGAGTAACTGCCTGTGGTGTAGGAGGCTGCTGAGTGAATATCCCTGAATCAGGAAGGGGTGGGCTCTTGGGAAACCCCTTTAAAAGGGATCAGATTTGGTGAGCTTGTCCCTTTTGCACTTTGATCTTCTCTTTCTTCCTGCAGCCTGGATCCAGAATACAGCGGACTTGGAGCAGATCTGCACCTCATATGTAGTATGAGAAATAAACCATTGTGGTGGTTAGCCTCTAAGACCTTGGGGTTGTTTGTTCCGCAGCATAACCTAGTGAAACCTGACTAACACACACAAAGAATGTTTTGTATAATCATTGCCAGTTTAAGTAAATAGAAGATCCCTCTGTTTTGTAAAAGACTATGAGAAGGTAAGAATTACGGTTAAAGAAAGAACAATAAGGCCTCATTCAAAGGAAAAGGGAAAAAGTTATAAAAAACATTTCCTGGACAAAATATTTACTGGTGCTTACAAATTTGTTACAGGATCATGAGACGGAACAAAAAGAACAAAATGAGAGAAAGATAAAACATTAAAGGAAAAGCAAAGAAAATTTGAGAATACCATGCTTATGTACAACTCAACAGACTCCCTGATGTTGCTCAGGAAAATAAAAGGAATGTTCTTAAAGCAGTAAAGCCTGGCTGCTGCTTACCTAGAGGCCACACCAAATTGCCTGTGTGAGATACAACTGGGAACGTCACTCTGTCCTTGAGACTTATGATTTCAAGCCACTGTGTTCTCACCTCCACGTGCCTTGTCTGTCCTCATCGGCAGGCACACGGGCTTCCCGCTGAACTCCAGTTTCAGAATGACCTTTGAGGTGTCCCCAGGGAGCCACAAAGTTAATGGCTTTTGAGTCAGACACTTCAACACATCGTCTCTCTTAGTTTAGTGAGGATCCAGCTACTGGCTTTCAGAGAACGTGGCAATAGACAGAAGTAATTGGCTCAGATGGGTACGAGGAGGAAAAGATGGCAGAGTCAAAGCCCTGATGACCTCCAACACCTCTCAGATGAACAACAGCAGCTGCAGAAACCAAATGACAGAGCAAGTAAGAGAAGAACATGTCGTCTATAATGAACTTGGCAGATTTGAGCAAATTGGCGAGAGTGTCTCCCAGAAACACTCAGATATCTGTGACACCTTAAGAAAGACCCTGAGCGCCCCTGCCTATCTCCCCGATAGTAAGTAGAGGCATGTTCTTCAAAATCAGCGAGAGGACCCAGAAGGGTCTGGCCAATATTTTCGCTTGGCTGAGGACTCAGGGCAGAGGTGGACTCAAGAGAGTGAGGGAAAGTCCCACCTTGGGCTTGTGCTCAAGCCCGGTGATGGTGGGAGCCTGTAACCTTGCCACTCTTCTTTTCTCTGAGCTGGGTTCCGAACCGAGATCAACAACCTGAGCGCAGAGTGAAGACAGGAAAGATGGGAGCGACACTGACATCACCCTTTCACAATGCCAGCTGACCAGAGAAAAATAAACTGAACCGCACTAGATAAAGGGCAGTTCAAGGCTTTACCATGAGCCACAGGTCACTAAGGGATACAGAGGATCGGAATCAAATAACTAATCAAGTTAATATTAGTGATAAAATTGCATTGTGTATCCTGCAAACAGAGAATATACCTTCCATTGAAACACCCAGAGAGCACTTACAAAAATTGGCCATGGCTATAAAGGAAGGTATCAGTATCAGCACCTTTCCCCAAAATGGAATAGTAGAGACCTCTCTCACTACCAAATAATGAAAACAGAAATTAAACCAAAAATAGAAATGAGACAAAGAACAACCACACGGAAAATTTAAAACCCTCCTCCTCAAAATTTAAAACTCCATTTGAGAACAAAAAGAAGTCAAAATTGCAAGTTCAAACTAGATTGAAGAAAAAAAAAGAAAATACTGTGTGTCAAAGCAATGAGATACAGCTAAAACGATATTGAAAGGAAAATTTAGTCTTAAACACTTATATTTCTGAAAAAGAAAAAGAGAAACAAAGATAAATGAATCACTCAACCCAGGAAGATATAAAATGAGCAACAAAATAAATCTAAGGAAAGAAGGACAGAATAAAGACAAGCAGAAATTAATGAATCCGAAAACAAAACAAAGGTAGAATTGATAAATTGAAGAGCTGATTCATGGTGGAAAAAAACAACCTCACAGAGTGAAATAGATAAGCCACTAGCTAGCTTCATCAAGGGAAGAAAAACCTTTACAGAGAAGGCCCAATTAGGAATGAGACATGACAGGGAACAATAAGAGAACATTTTCATATGTATTTTTAAATTACATAAATAATGCAGGGGTACTGGTGCAGTTGAAACAGAAGTCACATAAATAAAAATAGAGCACAAAGCTAACGGTCTGTATCAGCTTGGTATGGCCGCCACAACAAAACACCATAGAATAGGTAGTTTAGACAACAGAAATTTATTTTCTCACAGTTCTGGAGGCTAGAAGTCCAAGGTCAAAGTGTCAGCAGGATTGGTTTCTTCCGAAGCCTCTCTCCTTGGCTTGCAGATGGCCCCCCTCTTGCTGCCTTTTCACATGGTCTTTTCCTCTGTACACAAGTACCCCTGGTACCGCTTTGTGTGTTCCAATTTCTTCTTCTTATAAGGACAGCAGTTAGTTTGAATTAGGGTCCACCGTAATGGCCTCATTTTAACTTAGTCACTTTGTGAAATGCTCTATCTCCAAATATAGTCACAATTCAGATGTACTACTGGGTGTCAGGGCTTTGACATGTGAATTTGAAGGGGGGGGTGACACAATTCAGCCCATTAACACCCTCTTTCACCCCACCCCCGAAGTCCCACCTCTCTCCCCAAAAGTAACATGATTAACCAGGCCCTCCATGGTATTTGTGGGGCCCAGGACAAGAGTCAAATTGAGGCCCACATGCCATATATCTACATATTACTTTGTAAATCCAGCTAACCAACAGTTAAATTAAAATGTTATGTTTTCCTGCCTGGACAAATATACTTTCATATTGATCTGGAAACCAGGTTTGGATTTAGAATTCTCACGCTCGCCAGAGTTCCTTGGCAAAATGTGGCAGTGGGGTCTCCCTTCTCTTCCCATGCCTGCTCTGTCTGCACCACGAGGGCCCATGCCCCCATGTGGAGACTCCCACCTGCAATTCAAGTTCCTGCACACTCCCCTCAAACAGAGCCTCTTGGTTACTAGTTGGGCTTAGCAGTGGTGTCCTCCGTCCTCAGTAGGATGTACGGGGTGAGTTCCTTACAGACCCTGGGAGGAATTCCAGGGTCCCAGGCATAGGAAGACTGGTCTAGAAGGAAGGCTCAGGCTCTAGATGGGCTTGTTCCTGGAGGGAGCCTGAGCAGGCTCCTCTAAGATGAAAGCTCAGGACACAGGCCCCTGCTGCTCAGGTCTGAGAGTAATACTGTCACAATTAGTTATTAGTGGGTGTCTTCTCAGACCATTTTGCACCCACTTTGTCTATAAAAGTGAGATTTGAATTACAAAATTGATGTCTACTAAGAAATAAATCCTCAGTTTTTCTCTATTTCCCCCCCCCCATTTTGTCTTTCCACGTCAGCATATATACATCTACTTTATCCTCTTTAACGGTTGCATGATATTATAGAATATAAAGGTAAGGCGGGGAGCGGAGACAAAATTATAAAAACTATTTATCACAATGCAGTGTTAATCCTCCTAAAAATTAGGATGATTTTCCTAATTTAAAATTCAAAGTAAGTTTTAAAAAATATAAAATTACCAAAATTGACCTAAGAAGAAAATAAAAAACCTAAACAGACTAATAACTATGGAAGTAGCTGAGGAAGTTGTCCAAGAGAACTCCATAGTTTCTTTCAAATCAACAAGTGACAGATAATTCCAAAGCTCATCAAACTCTTCCAGAGCATGAAGAAATAAAGAAAACTGTCCAGTTACTTTGATGAAGGCTACCAGTATTGCTAGGGATTGCAATGTATCCTCCCCCTAAATTCATATATTGAAGCCCTCACTCCCAGTGGGATGGTATTTGGAGGTGGAGCCTTTGGGAGGTGGTTAGGTTTAGCTGAGGTCGTGAGGGTGGAGCCCTCGTGATGGGATTAGTGCCCTTATTAGAAGAGACACCAGAGAGATTTCCTTTTCTCTGGGTTAAGACACAGCAAGGGGGCCATCTGTAAACCAGGAATTGATCCCCAATCAGAAACCAAATTGACCAGCACCTTGATCTTGGACTTCCTGGGTTCCCAAACTGTGTGACATAAATTTTTGTTGTTTCAGCAAGCCACCTAGTCTAACAGCCTGACCTGACTAAGACAAATAACAAAACTTGACAAAGCAGCAAAATGAAATTCATAGGCTAATTTTATCTATGAATGTTGAAGCAGAACTTCTCTATGAAAGATGAAGAAGGAGAAGCCAGTAATATATTTAAAGAGTAACAAACTATATAGCCAAATGGTGGGTGGTTAACACACAGAAATCAGTCATGTCAATTGCATTTCTGTATATTACCAGTGAACAGTTGGAAACTGAAATTAAAAACACAATATCATTTACTATAGCTCTAAAAAGGCAATACTTAGGTATAAATCTAAGAAACATATACAGGATCTATGTGATGAAAACTACAAATTTATGAAATCAAAGACCTTGATAAATGCAGAGACAAACTGTGTTCATAGATTGGATGATTCAACATTAACAAAGATGACATTTCTCCCCAAATTTATTTATCAGTTTAACACAATTCTTATCCAAGTTCCAGCAGGAATTTTTGTAGATATACACAAGCTGATTCCAAAATGTATACATTAAAAACAAAGGAGCTAGAATAGTTAAAACACTTGAAAACGAAGAATAAGGTTAGAGGAATCACACTGCCTGACTTTACTACTTATTATGTACCTACAGTAATTAAATGATGGCGTTGATGTAGGGATAGACACATAAATCAAAGGAACAAAACAAGGTCCAGAAAGAGACCCACACAAGGATGACTAACAGATTTTTGACAGGTGCAAAAGCAACTCAATGGAGAAAGGAGAATCCTTTCAACAAATAGTGTTGGCACAATTGGACTTACAAAGGCAAAAATAATAAACCTCAACCCAAACTGTACACTATATGCAAAAATGAACTCAAAAGGAATTATAGATCTAAATATAAAATGCAAAACGACAAAACTGTGAGAAGAAAATATAGGAGAAAATCTTCACGACTGAAGGCTTGGTGAAGAGTTCTTAGACATGATACCAGAAGCACAAGCCATAAAATAAAAACAATTAAGTGCACTCCATCAAAATTTAATACTTTTGATCTGTGAAAGACTTGCTTAGAAAATAAAAAGACAAGCCACAATCTGGGAGAAAATAAGTGCAAATCATGTATCCGACAAAAGATTTGTTTCTAGAACATATAAAGAACTCTCTAAACTTAACATTAAGATAACAATCCAATTAGAAAATGTATAAAGACTTGAAGAGACACTTCACCGAAGAAAATATAAAGATGACAAATAAGCATATGAAAAGACGTTCAACCTGAGCTGTTAGGAAAATGAAAATTAAAGCCACAGTGAGATGTTATTACATACCTATGAGGATGGCTAAAATTATGGATACTGACAATACTAAGTGCTGGTGAGAACACCTTTTTGTATAGCCCTAACTCTTAGAACCATGGTAATGTTTCACATACCCAATAAACAAATAAATAGTCCAAACCAGCCAGGATATGTGGGAGCAACCCAAAATGGCATACAAATGATAGCAAATGAACCTGTGTTACAAGTGAATAAGATAACCCCACTGAAGAACATAGAGAATAAAAGAACTAACCTAAGTAATTTTGGAAAACATTTTGACTGAATATTTAGAGCTATAGACAAAAAGAATTGCATACAAGTATTCCACTCTATTAGTAAATGTCATGCAGGGTGTCATGCGGGGTCTCAGCTCCCACTCCCTGGATACGAATGCAGGACATGGTGAGGCCAAAAAGGAACACCAACGGAGCCATAGATAGGGGAGTCATACCACTGTAGTCTCGCTGGTGGCTGGGTTGGAGACACAGGAAGCAGGAGCTACACGATCCGCAACCCACCATCTGCTTTTCTGCCAACCAACCTCACTTGCCAACTGCAATCTGCCTCTGCAATCCACGCTTGCTACTCAGCCACAGCAGTTATATCAGTGGCTAATGGCTAACCGGCAACAGCTGATGGCCAACTAGTCACAGCTGATGGCCATCTACTACCCGAGCCAGCATCTTTCCACGTGACGCCGAGAGCCTGGAAACTGCTCTCTGGGACTCTGTCCCCATAGTAAATAACTACGTACTAGTATTGAACAAAAAAGTAAATATGTTGTGGATGGATAATGAGGGCCAGGTTTCTCACTGTCAGAAAAAAGAAATTAGAAATAAGGAAAGAGTCAGAATGCACTGTGTGCTGTTGGATTGGATCAGAAATTTAAGTGCAAACACATAGTTTTAAATATATTGACAGATGGATAAACATAGAAATGAATATAAATGCATTAGTCTACTTATGTGTATTTCCTAGTTCTGTCCTCTCAGAAGGCAATCCATCCCAGTAGCAGTGAGCAGTGAGCATACCTGGATATCTACTGCCCAGACCATGGTTTCTAAATACAATTTTCCTGTTAAAAATAACAACAAAAACTTAAGTTCCTTGGAGAAATGTTTAATTCCAGAATTTGGGTAGGGAAAGTAAAACATGAGCCTGGAATATCTTATGGTGCTGGAGAGTAAGGACGTGTTCAGAAAATGATGGAGCCAAGCTAGTCTTTCCTAATGGTTTAGAGCTGGGACTATTTGAGCAACAAAATAAAGATTGGATTATAACCCTGTTCTGTTTTCTCCCATAACCATTATCATCTCTTAACCTACTACATAATTAGCTTAATTATGTTTTTGTGTATTGCTTCTCTCTCCCACTAGAATAAAAGCTTTCCAGAGGTGGGGATTTGGGGGTCTGTTTTGTTTACTGATATATCCCAAGTACCATAACAGCACCTGGCATATAATGCAGACTCAATAAATATTTGTGGGATGAATGAATTTTGTCTGTTCCCCACACTGGCACAGAGATCAGGGAAACGGAATTTTCGAAAGGACACAAAAAGGACTTTTCCAAATAATTGAACACCAAGCATCAGCAGACACCACCATCTGATTCTCTGCCTCAGCATATCTGAGGTTCCCACGAGCTTGGCAGGACGGGTCCTGAGGGAGCAGAGCAGCCCAGGACGTTCTCTGGAGGAAAGAACATGGCAACCTGGGAGCCCATCTCCCAGGGAACACTTTGGAAGATTTTCCTCTCTAAAGGATATTTGGAAAAGCTGTGGTTATTTTGCAAACTCGGTGAGAAAGCTGACTTTGGCATGGCTAATTTAAAGACCTTTGGTATCTATCTCAGCTGTGAAACCCTCCTCCTCTTGGGAAGTTACATTAAGTGTCCATTTTATGGAAAAGGGAAAGGAAGCATGAACAAGGTAAATGCATTAGTTTACTAGGGCTGCCGTTAAAAAGTACCACAAACTGGGGGACGTAAAACAACAGAAATTTATTGTCTCACAGTTCTGACGGCCAGAAGTCTGAAATTAAAGTATGCACAGAGGGGCCATGCTCCCTCTGAGACTTTGGGGAGAATCCTTCCTTGCCCCTTCCTAGTTTCGGGTAGCCTCATGTGTTCCTTGGCTTGCAATTGTACCAGTCCAATCTCTGCTTCCGTCATTCTATGGCTGTCTTCACATTACCTTACCTCTGTGTGTGTCTGTTTCTGTGTCCAAATCTCCCCTCCTTATAAGGACACCAGTCATATAGGATTAGGGCCCACCCTCATGACCTCATTTTAACTTGATTATCTCTATCAAGACCCTATTTCCAAATAAGGTCACAATCTGAGGTACTGGGGGTTGGGGTTTCAGCATATCTTTTTTGGGGTACACAATTCAGCCCACAAAGGTAACTGCAAATCATGGAATGTTAGAATTAAAAGGGACTTTTTCTTTTGAGCCACCCCACTTTGTACTCTCTCTGCATGACCTCAACCACGCCCAGGCTCTCCTGAAATGGGAAGTCGTCAAAGAAATTCATCAAAACATTAACTATGGTAAAGAGCATCTCAGCCTACTGGGCCTCCCACCCCTGCTGCTTTTGACCACCCTCCAAAATGTAGGCCTCTCTTGGTTTCCGATGCCCTGGTTTCCAACCTCCTCACTTAACATCTCATGGCTCATCTACCTTCCGAATATCCTCTGGAGCCCCAAGAGACAGCTTGGACTCATCCGAAAGAGTGAGAACAGGGTGAGATACCCTGTTCTGTGATCTGAACAGGAGTGATATGAAAGTGAAATGCAGAGGCAACTGAGCTTGTGCAGCATAAACAGAAGCTATGGAGATAATTAGCAGCTGACTACAAATTGGAGGAGCTATGTGATAAGGGCCTAGGGCCGTCCATAATTGGGGAAAAGATTGGAGTATTAGGCTAAGTGACAAGAGACTTCATATCAAATCACCAGATACATATTAAGTGTCCAACTCAGTACTGCAATGGGCCGTGGGTAATACAAAGACATATAATATTCGTTTCCTGCCCTCAAGGAAATTAACATCTACTTTGGGAGGATGGACGTAAAACTCAGGAGAAGTTAGATAACAAAATATTTAAATAGCAGCACAGTACCATACAATCAGTTGCCAAATGAACGGTAGAACTGAAAACAGGCTTCTGGAATTCTGATCCAGGAGAGATTATTTGGTTATTTATGGTCTAGAAAGGTGCATATTTTCTTACTGGAGGAAAGGAAGGGTTAAGTGAGCAGGGCAAATCGATGAAATGAAGAGACTTTTTTTTTTTTAAACAAAGATCAACAAAATTAATAAACCTTTAGCTAGATTAAGAAAAAAAAGAGACGACTCAAAATAAGAAACGAAAGAGGAGACATTGCAACTGATGACAGAAATAAAAAGGATTATAAGAGACTACTAGGAACAATTATACGCCAACAAATTGGATAAGCTAGAAGAAATGGATACTTTCCTAGGAACATACAACCCCCCGAGATTGAATCATGAAGAAATAGAATATTTGAACAGACTGATAACTAGCAAGGGGATTGAATCAGTAATCAAAAATCTCCCAACAAAGAAAAGCCCAGTATCATATGGTTTCACTGAGAATTGTACCAAACATTTAAAGAAGAATTAAGGCCAATCCTTCTCAAATTCTTCTAAAATATTGAAGAGGAGGGTATATTTCCAAACTCATTTGGTGAAGTCAGTGTTACCCTGATGTCAAAGACAGTACGAGAAAAGAAAAGTACAGGTCAATATTTCTGATGGCTATAACAAAATACCAGCAAATCAAATTCGATAGCACATTACAATGATCAGATGCCATGACCAAGCAGGAGATATCTATGGGACGCAAAAATGGCTCAACATACACAAACCATACACCACATTAACAGAATGAAGGATAAAAATCCCACGATCATCTCAATAGGTACAGAAAAAGCATTTAGCAAAATTCAACACCCTTCATGATAAAAATACTCAACAGACTAGGAAAAGAAGGAAACTAACTCAACATAATAAAGCCCATATAGGAAAAGCCCACAGCTGACATCATACGTGAGGAAGTGAAATTGTTAAAATCCCCTCTAAGCATTACAGAAACTTATTATACTTGTCCACTGGGTTGACAGGTGAGAAGGGGAAGGGCTCTAGGCCAGAATGTTCCTTCCTATTTAGAAGACACTTTCAGATTACAGTCTTTGTGTGTAGTTTATTCAATGCTACTACGTCTGCGTATAGTGGCCAAACTTAAATCCTTATTTGAAACATCTAGTCTTTCTAGATGTTTAAAAGTGCACAACATACATTAAAAGTAGAGAGTTTAAGTCGTGTCCTTTAAGTATTTTTTTTCTGTTAATTCCTAGGAGTGGTTGTATTTAGGGAATGCAATTGTTAAACTTGATGTCCTGAAGAGTATGCCGACAGTTCACAGGGTAGTGGGGAAGGGGTTATGTCCTAGACTGCTCACAGGGGTGGGGAGAAGTGTATGTGTGTGTGTGGCGGGGTAGAGAAGTGGAACTGAAAGCAAGCTGGGCTTGGTTGGGTCTGGGGGATGCAGGTGATGGCTCTGGGCCTACCCCTGCACCCAAGATGAGATGATAGTGGTGAGATCATCCTTTTAAAAACAGCCTACCTGCCCTGGGGATTCTGCTGATAGGTGTGCACTAAAGACCCCAGGGGATCACTTGCAGCGGAGGAAATTCTTCTCCAAGGGAAGTAGAGAATCCAGCTCTGGATCTTTTAGTGGCCCCAGGTGGGAAATTGTTTTCTTCTGGCCCATAAAGCATCCGTCTGTGTTTCTGAGTTTTACTACCAGTGTACCTCTGTGGGCTGGGTAGAGGAGTTGAGGGTGGATTTATGCATCAGACTCCAGGGGAAATCCTCAGCACACCTTTACAGATTCCTTTGTCACATGAGCCAGGGGCGGCCCCCAAATCCAGTCAGCCCGAGGGGGACATCAAGCCTGTAGTTAGGGGACAAGTTGGAATTTCTTAAGAGAGGTCTGGACCAGACAGATACAGCAGGTCCTCAAGTAACGTCGTCATCACTTCATTGGAACACTGATGAGATGCTGTAGAAACTTAACTCTTGTTTATATCAACAGTAATTGGTTTTATTATATTAATATGTAGTTTTGCTTAAAGTCACAGAACCTATCGACGACATTAAGTGAGGACTTCCTGTACATGGG
This sequence comes from Rhinolophus hipposideros, assembly GCF_964194185.1. Taxonomy (NCBI): domain Eukaryota; kingdom Metazoa; phylum Chordata; class Mammalia; order Chiroptera; family Rhinolophidae; genus Rhinolophus; species Rhinolophus hipposideros. The sequence continues at coordinate 17,681,555 of NC_138068.1, forward strand.
GGTGATTGCAACCTCTGATGGTCTTCAAAGCCTTGGAGCTGGAAACCCCTTTTCTGCTTATACTAACCAGAGTGGATTCTGCAATGTGCAGTTAGGGAGCCTGAACAATATAGGGTTTGTAGTGCCAACAAGAGCCGAGCTGAGGATGAGTCAGCTGGGGGCAGGAAGTGGCGTCCCTCCAGGCTCCGCCAGCTCACAGAGAACAGATATTGTGTCACCGGCTTTGTGCTCAGTGTCTGAGGCCAGCAAAGTGTCTGTTGACCAAAAAGGCTGGAGAACAGAAGACCCCTTGTGAAGTTAGAGGTAATACAGGTTCACAAGACCACCCTAACTTCTGACACCAATGGAAACTTCTGACACACGGTCCTCAAGATCACCCATAAGTTCCATAATTTGCTAGAAGGACTCCCAGGACTCATGGAAAGCTGATATAACAGTTTGTTAAAGGGAAAGGATACCAATTAAAATCAGCCAAGGGAAGAGGCGCATCGGGCAGTGTCCAGGAAAGTTCCGAGTGCAGAGCTTCCAGTTGACCTCTCCCCGTGGATTTGTGGCCTTACTTTCCTGGCATTAGTATGTGACCATATGCAGAGTGAGGCCGACTGGGCAAGCTCACCCAAACATTGGTGTCCAGAGTCTTTATTGGTGGTTGACCACTCATGTAGGTGACCGCAGTCTTCAGGGGTCCAGATAACACCATGTGAGCCAGAGCTCCCACCATAGATTATACTGTTAGGCTGGCATGGTCCAATGCCCCCAGGTAGACAAAGATACTCTTATCAGGCAGGACTTCTCAAGGGCTTAGAGATGACCCCTCAGGGGCTGAGGGCAAAGACCAGACCTCTAATACTCAGGTGCCAGCTAAGGAGAAGGGGTGAGTGTGAAAGAGGAGAGACTGTAAGCAAATAGCTAACTGCTAAATTAACAGAAGAGTCTCTTTCAATGATTGGATTCCATTTCTGGACATTTATTTGATTGACGTACCTGCACAGATACATGTACGAGTGTGTGAATAAGAAATGATGTATGGATATTGTTATTCACTAAAACATTATCTATTGTCAAGAGTTTGGCTGAGCTGGAAAGACAGCTGAGCTGCCAGGTGTTGGAGCAGTTGGTTAAAGCAACAAGAAGCCAAAATGCAAGTGCAAGTGAGCCATTTAGTCACTCACTCGGATAGCATGAGCAAAAAGCTCAAACTAGAGAAAGCACTGCCCACTACCCCCCGCACGCCTCACCCCAGTTCCATTTTCCCATGGAACAGCGTGCTGGTAGACCAGGTGGACCTGCACAGACTTGCAGACATGGGGTCATCTGACTAGTGAGGAAACCCCAAACAGAAGCCTCTGGCAATTTTATGGATTCTGGGCCAGAGGAGAGGGAAAAGGGGAAGGGTTGGGAGTAGAAAATTACCGGGTACTGAGTTGAGGTGGAGAAAGGTGTCTTCAGGGTTTCCCCTTTCTCTCCCTGATAGAGTCCTTGGCAGAAGAAGACCTCAGGAATGAAGCCACCTGGGCTAGGAATGCAAATACGGGTCTGCTTCTGGGGACCCCAAAGGGAGGCAGGTGATAATCACATCAGCCGTTCTCTAGGACTGGTTATACCGTGGCCCCTCCGGAAGCTTAACATGAATCCACCAAGTCCCCAGTCACCCTGCAAGGAGGGGTTCCCAGCCTCATCTGACATGTGAGGACACTGAGGCTTAGTGAGGCCTTGCCAGGGGCCCAAAGCAAGTAAGTTGGAATCAAGACTGGCCCTTTCCACCACACCTGTCTCTTCAAAGCAGGGACAATTGGGTCTGAGCTGCCTCTACTTCCCCCACGCGGAGCCACTTAGTGCTTGTAAATAGGAAATAGGTATGTATGGCCAGCCAATAAATGTTGAATCCCCACTAGGGCTAAATAAATCCTTTTACATGGATTACCTAACGTCATCATTGTAACAGCCCTAGGAAGTGGCTAGTATTACTATCATCCTATTGCATAGATGAGGAACCCAAGGGGGAAAGGGAATGGCTCAAGGCCACATGGCTAGCACGAGACAAAGCCCGAGCCCTCCTCTAGTCCATCATAGGAATGGATGCTGGTGGCAGACAAATCAGCAAAAGGAAAGAGGAGGGAGGTGGGGAAATCATGGTTCACCCTGCTGTTAGCTGGTGACAGCACTTATCCCATCTTGGAACATATCTCTGTTACACACAGGGTAAATGGGTCTATCCCCTGGGAATTATCTGCTAGCCGGCAACTCCATCCATCTGCTCATTGACACAATAAAAAAAAAAATCAAACGAGCCTTCTGATTCCCATTCCCTGGGGACCCAGCTACATAACTTGGAAACAACTCTTTAGTAAGTCTGATCAGAGGCTGGTTGTGAGGTAATTAGAAATGATGGCCTCTTCCTCTAGGCTTGGGACTCACAAACGACAGTCGGCTGAGCTTTATATTTGGGTCGGACCAAAGACTTAGATGGGTCCACTTCCCCCTAATTTACACCCATTTCAATGAGGAGAGCAGCAGGAGGCTGAGAGTTTGCTTTGGGAGACTCACTGGGTCTGGAGTCTGCCCCTGCAAGAAGTGAAGGGAGGGGGCCCGTACTGAAGTGAGCCCGTGAACTGAGAAGGACAAGCTCCTTAGAGAGTGGGCACCAGTGCCAGGTCCAGGGCTGACAGGGGAGCAGAATTCCTCGTTCTCTCATTGAGGTCCGGACGACAGTGATAAAGGGGATGATGGTCAGGGTGGACTATTGGAGACCACAGATGGAGCTGGCCAAAGACAGTGGGAGGTGGGGAGGTTTGGCTAGAGTACCAGGTGATTCCTTCATTGAACCATTCAATAAATATTTATTGAGGACTTATTATGTGCCAGCACTCTGCTAGGCACAGGGATCAGGTGATGAATAAAAAAGATGGTGCCTAGTCTTAAAGATCGTACAGGCCAGTGGGGAGAACGGTCTGTTTTGGTAGAGAAAGTAAAGTTCCGAATCAGAGATGGTGTGGGTTCACCTCCCAGAGAGGAGGAGTGTGGGGACATAGGTGAGGCAGACCTTGCCCCCAGAGCTGACAACAGAAGTCTTCATCCTCCCAGAATCTCCAGGAATATCCTGCACATCTGGAAATGCAACTTGCCGATCCAGCTGTGGCCTCCAAGCCCTGTCTTTCTCCTGGCCCTCAAACTCTCATGTACTGGATGTTGGCACCCAAGAACAGAAAGTCCTAGAAGAAACAAGATAGGACAGGATGGTAAAAGCATTCTCTACTCCAAAAAGATGCATCTCTGATTTAAAGGGAGTTTCATGTCTGGAGAAACACAAACTCGGCCAGAAACCAAGCCAGTGCATAAATTGCGAGTGTGCTTCTGTCCCCAAAGTCTCCATAAAGCACAGCTTTTGCCAGCTACCTTCTCTAAGGTGGTGATTTATCTGTCCTTTCCCAAGCTGCTTCTTCCTGGCAGGCCTCATAAATGTCCTTTGTGTCACCTAAATTCTCTTTGCGAAAAATACAAAATTGTGAGCAGCTGGGGTTTCCGCTCCTACCTCCTTGTAAGTTTTCATCACCCAAATGGGCGGCAATTCTGAACTCAAGGCAAAGTCCTCTGATTTCCCACAGTGACCCATCCCATGCTTTTGGGGGTCAAGCAAATGGACAGCATTGACCTCAAAATTCTAACTATATAGCATACAATAAATCTTCTAATGACTTTCCTTGTGCCAAATGAGCTAGAAGCTTTCATACTTGGCCTCTCACCTTCACAAGAGCCCAGTGAGGATTGGGCTACATCCCATTTTACAGAGGAGAAAACTGAGGCCAGCTGTGTGAATTGTCACTCAGTCTTTGCTTTGAATAATGATCTGTCTGACTCATTGTAGAAGACACTCAACAGTAGTTGGATGTTGAGTATCCCTGGGCCCGAAAGGCCTTTGGATATTTGTTTTCCAAATATAACAGTTGGTCAGTGTTTCAATGTTCCTGACCACTCTGCTCTTATTTGCTATATGTCGATGATGGACTAGTCACAATGCAGCATCTCCTTTAATGCTCCCAAGCCCACCAAAGCAGTCATCCCATCTTACGGATGCTATTCTAGAAGGATAACCTGAACTGTAGGGCATGGATAGACCATAAAATGCTCGGTCAGAATAGTGGAGACGAAGAATCAGACATATTCCTTGGTATTAAAATAGTTAAGTAAACCGTGGCCCATCTGATGGATGGGACAGTGCTTAGCTTTGGGGTAGGGGAGGAACTAGATTGCAACAAAAAGCAAAAAGAAAATAAAGAAAACAGGGATGTGCACAGACAATGCACCTATCCCAAACAAATGACTTTCAGAGTCCGAAATGTCTACGACTGGTCACCCATGTGCTGGTCACCCATGATGAGGGTAGGAAGGCAGTGTGGCACAGACTGTGTTAACTACCTCCTGCTCCAAGAGAGGTCCCACTTCTGAAGGACATGTGGATGGCTTCCTGGCATCCAGACATGCCAGGAGCATCCTGCTCCAGTCCAGGTTTTCGCAGCTGCAGGACTGGGCGGGTTCCCACCCACTGAGTTATGGCTTCCTAACTGAAAAGGTTTTAGGTTGGTGCAAAAGTAGTTGCAGTTTAAAAGGTTAAAAATAATTGCAAAAACTGCAATTTGCACCCACCTAATAACAAATCCCTCTCCCCAATTCCTCAGAGCCCCCTGAACCCACTGACCTTGTGGATCTGGAGAACAGGGTCGTAGAGCTGAATACGCTTTAGCAGAGGGAGGGGGAAGCCTTTTGTCAGCTTATCTGGAGGTTGAAGCAACATTGAGAGAGCTTTGTTAATAAATAGCAGTTATAGACAAAGTTAAAAAGAAGTCCTCTCTGCCAACTCTACACGGAGTATATTCTCATTTAATCATCACCAAAGACTGTGAGGCAGATGTGATTATTATTGTCATTTTGCAGGTAAGGAAATTGAGGCAGAGATGGCCATGTAACTTGGCCTGGATCACTCAGCCAGAAAGTGGCAGAACTGGGATTTGACCCAGGCAGGCTGCCACAGGAGCCTTAGCTCTCCACCATAAGGCTACATGAAAGGAGGGGTCGGTGTAGGGGAGAATACACTCATGATAAGAAGCTCGTGGGCATCTGCTCTCTGCCCTCCGTCCCGTCTTGCTTTCTATTGCAGCCAAATGAAGTAAAGCCCCATGAAAACAGGGTTTAGGTCTTCATGCTTTATTGTTTTGACAAGCGAGTTGGCAATTGACTTGGAAATGTGAATTCAGAGGTGGGCTGCCTTGTGCCCTCTGTATTAACTTGGTCCTTAGTCTTTCACTTGCCACTTCCTTCTCTTGGGAAGAGCTGCTGCAAAGAGCTGCCCCAGTCCCCAACCCTCATTAAGTCCTGGAGGGAGATGAGGTTGGCTTCAACACTCCCATCTCACGACAGGCCACTGAAGCTCAGAGAGAAGTGACTTGCCCAAGGTCTCACGACCTGTAGGAAAGGCTTATTTCCCAATTCCAAGTCCACCTCTCTTTCCCTCAAAAAGCAGTGTCCACTCTTGACTTGGAAAACCAGCCAGTGCTTCTTACCATTGATCTCGGGGTAGAGGGTGTTGAGAATGTAGTAGTTCAGCAACGCCTCCAACAGCTCCACCTGGTGGAGAACAGGAAAGGTGACCACATGTGCCATCTCACCCACCAATAACCGGCCACACAGCCACCTTGGGGGTGGGGTGATTCTGTATGTGCTGACATGGCAAAAGGCTTGAAAAAAGCAAATTTCGGGTAGATACCTACATCACGCTACTATTTGCTAAGATGAAACTACTTTGAGATGCACACTTATATGTGTGCAAACGATTGAAAAATTTTGGCAGACTACATGCCCAACTGACTTTTCTCTAGAAAGAACATCAAAGTTTGGCTTAGTCTTATTTTTAATTTAATTTAAATTTTTTTTTACAGTGATAATGTTTTCCTGAATTACTTGAGTAATACAAAAAGTGTTCAGTCAAAACTAAAATTACAAAACACAATTTTTAACACTCTCTATGTGACAAGTATAGGTTTAGAGCATTACATATATATCTGATTCAATCTTCACAATAACCCCTTGATGTTGATATTTGTGGTCCCCATTTCACAGATAAAAAATCCGAGGCCCACAGAATGAAAGCGACTTGCTAGAAACTGGGCAGCAGGGTCAGAATTTGAATCCAGATTTATCTCATTCTATAGATAAATGCCTTTTTACATTCCATGTTTTGTTTTTGGCGAATCTTTACATATGCATGTTTTACTTTATAGAACATTTTTACATGCCCCACACACATACACTATCAGTGTGTCATTATTCACTTTATCCTTCATTCTCTGAGTCATCCTTGGGGGTCCCCAAGTGTATCTCCCCACACCTTATATGCTTATTTCATCTTCATAAGTACTTTAGGAAAAGTCTGGGAAGAGGAGAGCAGGGTGAGGGTAGTCAGAGGAGGCCAGCATTTGTGAGATGGTAAAAACGAAGACAACTACTACAAGTTAAAGTCTTTCCACCTCCTCTTCAGCCTGTGAAGAGCAGCTGCTGTCGCCCACCTTCCCTCTTTTCAAAAATCTGCCCTGATTGCTTCAGCCCACATCAATCTTCCCATTCTGTTTCCTCCTTTAGTAAGAGGCCATCTGTTTCACCACTTTATACTCTTTGTGGAAATCATCTCTTGGTTTTGTCTGCCCAGAAATCAATTCCTCTTGTTTTAATAACAGAGTCCCTATTTTCCTCTGAGGAACCCTCCTTTCTGATCTCAGTCCATATTGTTGGGGGTTGCAAATTCTGGCTCCAGGAAACCCATCCTAGGCGGATAGGATTTGTTGAATCTCTGGCTACAGTGATTGGCTAAAGAATGGGCACATGACAAAGGTTGATCCAATGAGAGCTAAGAGGAATTTTTTTTTTTTGTAATGTTGTAGGTTAAAAAATAAAAAAGAAGCTACAGGATATTTTTTTTTTTTCACCAATGGGAATAAACTGCCTGAGAATGAAGCCAACACAGATGAAAGCAGATAAGAGAGATGGAGAGAGACTTTTGATGCACTAATTTGAGCACCTGGATCCAGCTATGCCTAAAACCTTTAGCCTTAGTTTTCTTTGTTTTTTAATTATGTGACCCTATATATTCCTCTGGTCTGCCTAAGACATTTTCAGTTGGCTTTCTATTCCTTGCATTTAAAAGAGTTCTGTCCAATAGAAGATTTACTTATATATGATCTTACATTGGGATGTAACTTTTGCTTGGCCCTATGTTTTATGACCTTGAGGGCTGCTTTTCTATTTTCTCCTACAACCATAGTATTTCTTTGTAAACAATCTCAATTATTTAATACCCAAATCATTTCATAAACACAAACAATAACTTACGTTGAATACTCCAAATTTAGATTCTTTCAGCTCCACTCGTACCCTATAATGAATCAGAGAAAAATTCATGATGTGGACTGTATTCCCATGGGAGACCTAAGCCATGCGGGGGTCCCCTGAAAGGAGGAGGCCCTGGATTGAGATATCATAAGGCCAAGGGTGGGGTAGAGGTGGGAGTGATAAAAATGGCTGAATAACCAAAACTAATGACATAATCTTATTGGGAAGACTCGAAGAAGGGAGGTGGGTAATGTAAAAGAGCTCAATCTTTATCTGTCACCTCAGGAAGTCAGTATAACTGATGTCTAAAATTCAGATTAAGAAAAAGCAGTGTTAGTAAATTCTGTAGAAATTGGAAGTGATGGATATTAAGTGGAAAGGAAGTTTGTGGAAATGGGGCCTGTGAGGCAAAAGAATTGGACTAACTTGGGTAAAATTTAAGTTTCCCTCCCCAATGGTGGGCCCCTAACGTTGACAGGAGGATCTCTCACATCCGCATTTCTAGTTACAGATAATCAGCTACAGTGCCAGACAGAGCAGGCTCAGTTGAGTGACCCCATGTGGGTAGAAGGCTGACTTACTCTTCTGGCTTCAGGAACCCAGTGATTTTGCTGGTGTTGGTGTTGAAGGTCAACATGGCAGATACATTAGCGGCCTGGAAATACCAGTAGAAATAAACAGGTCTGAAAGACGGAGGTTGTCACGTACAAGACGGATAACTGAGGACTAGCTGTCTTCTCTAAACAAATATCTCTCAGTGAGTTAAAGCAGGGACTCGCCCCCTGGACTATAGACTCCCAGAAGGCTCATGGTAGGTGCTTGATAAATGTTTGAATGTGAATTTGAAAATATTTACTTGAAATGGTTGATTCTGATAGCAATTACACTTTGAACAGACTACCAAGAGAAGATGTAGAGGGCCTATCCCCAGAGATATCTATAGGGATCATTTCTAGGTATCTCAGGGCCAAGATTCAGCCACAGTAGTAATAATAATAGATTATGTTTAATTTAAAATATATTGATAACAACACTTTTCATAACAATAACAATATCAAATTGCACTTTTCATAACAATAACAATATCAAATTGCATCTAGGAGCAATTACCCTTCCAGAAATTTGTCTTGTTGCGTTTTAAACCTTAAACGAGAGCAAAATTCTCCATCCAGTGAGCAGGAGCCCCCAAAGACTCAGAATCTCCTCTCTGTTAGACAGGGTCCATTGGGAAAGGAGAAGCCACTCTCAATATTTAACTCAGAGGGAATTCAATACAGGAAATTGCTGAGAAGCCAAAAAAAAAGAGAGTTGGAGAGGCAACTCAGAGAGCAGCAGAGGCAGGAAGATGCTTCCCTCCTGGGACCAGAAGAAGAGAGGGAGGAGTTGAGATTATGGGAGCCACCATGGAGAAGACACACTTACTGCCCAAGTCTCTGTTCAAGACAAAGAGAGAAGAACAAATACTCTGGCTTCTTCCTTCCTCCCACCCTCCATTCTCCTGACAAGGCCTTCCACTGGCCGCCCTAGCTGGAAGTCAGAGTGCAGGGGAGCTTGGGAAATGCGGTCTTTGGGGGTCAGAAATAGATACAGAGCAGAACAGGTTAAAACCCCCCCATACCTTCTTCCCCATAGTAGTCCAGACTCAGTGAGAGATACATACATTCAACATATAAACCAGAAAACAGCTACATAAGAATCTTTATAATAAATGCAATAAAGAAAAACAATAGGGTGCTACAAGAGAAAAATGACAAGGGGTCTAAGGTAGATCAGGGGTATGGGCAATCAAGAAAGGCCTCTTTGAGGAAGTGATATGTAAGTTGAGATCTTAAGGAATTAGCCAGGTGGTGAGTTGGGGGGAAAGCACACAAGAAAAGAGAACAGAATTGGCAAAGGCTTTGAACCTTACCACACTAAGCCGGAAGACAGGCTCTTTGACGGAGCTTGGCAGGAGCACAAAAGCCTCAATCTCCATCTGGGGGGCCAAGGACAGATTCCCAGGGCTGAAGTTCAGGAATGGGGCAGAGACCACTGCTCCCTGGAGCTCCAAGTTCATGTTGGGGTACTGTCTGGCTAACTGGGGACAGAATGAGGAGATTATGTCAAGAGCAGGACATATGCAGGTTTGCCGGGAGAGCCTGGAGGGAGTCAGATAAAGCTGAGAATGCTTTTGGTTGATTAGATTTCCACGAAATGCTCTGTGTTTTTTTTTCTCTTAATAGTATAACTGGATATCTTTCCATGTCAGACACACAGTCTGTATCATCTATTTCATGACTGCATTGTATTCCATTATGCATAAGTACTGTCATTGATCTAATCCTACTGGGCCTCAAGTTGTCTCCAAGGTTTTGTCATTATAAGGAGCACTCGCTGTGTACCCTTGGCTATTATTTGGGGTGTGTCTGTGTGGGAGATACATTCCTGGAAGTAGAATTGCTGTGTCAAAGGGCACGGATATTTTTAAAGCTTTTTGATAGGAATTGCCAAATTACCCTCCAGAAAGATCAGAGCAATGTTTTTCACTCCCCACCTTCCCTGGGCAATGGGTGAGAGCTATTGTTTCTTCACACCCTCATCATAGGCAGCTAATTGCATATACAGGGACCAGACGCCAATGTTTTTGAAATATGACACAACTATATATCCCTCCATTTCAGAAGAGCGTGCAATGTTTTGTTTAACTAGAAGTAGGTACAGAATTTAATTTGGGGCAAGTCTGTTCCTTTTGGGGGGGAAGTTGGTGAAAGAAAAACAGTCCCCTAAGCCTTTTGGTTATGCAAATATAAAATCTACATCCTATTGTAAAAAATATATATATATTAAGAAAGTTGAGGAGCAAACTGCTTTATTTAGAAGGTAGGCTGAGTTGCTTCTCTGCCAGGTTGATGATGATGTGAGCAGGAAGGGGGGGTGGGAGTTTCCTCCTCTTCCTGGGACAAAAAAGCTGTGGGAGCCAGGATGTGGCCAATGCACTCCAAAGCCAGCCCAACAACGTGGGGGTAGGTTGGGTTGTTGTGGGCTCTAGGGAGAAAACGTGCCTGTAGGGGGCGCCTTAGGGAAGAACGTTGCCAAGGCATTGCAGAAGTTGAAGTTTAAACATTTCCTACTATTATAATTTCTCCCAGCCATCATCAAGCCTTCTGAAAGGCAGGTTAACACTACAGCCTATCTGATCTGTGTTTTGGGGGCACGCAGAAGGTGGGGGAGAGGACAGGTAGACTTCTGTGGGATTGAATGAGATGCTACACATGATAGACCTGCAAAGTTATTCACTGTAACACTGACACAGCAAAAGACTGGAAGCAACCTTCAATGTCCTTCTGTGGGAAACTGGTTAAACAAGTACTGGTCAATGCATACGATGGCAGACTGCACATGCATGAAAAAAAAGAGTGAGGAAGATCTTTATCTACCTATATGGATTGGTCTCCCAGCACAGAAAGGGAAAAATGTAAGGTACAAAATGGTGTGTCTAATACCTCTTCCGCTGTGGAGGAAAATGGAGGAAAGATAAACAAATTTGTTTGTATGTACATAGAATGTTACCAGAAGGGTGTATACACTCTGATAATATTGGGAGACTCTGGATGGGAGGGAACTGGATGGTTAGGCGACAGGAATAGACAGGAGACTTTCCATTCTGCAGCTTTTTATGTTATTTGAAAGTCAAACCATAAGAATTTATGATCCGTCAAAAAATAATTTTTTAGTTTATTAAAAGAACAGTGCCTGGTCCCTACTACGCCCTCTCTAATTGGCGTTATTAATTAGGGCACATTTTGTGGGACATGTTGGCATTGGGATTCTCAGATATCACCAATAAGAGACTGGGCAACCTATGATCCCACATGATACAGGGCTTAGGCCTGTGTTCTTTGGGCTTTGAAGGGAAGGAAGCATGAAAAGCTGCAGCATCGTGGCCTTCACTGCGGGCCCTCGCTGCCAGACTGTTGGTCAGGCTGAGAGTAGTGCACAGGTTTTTAAGGGAAACCCCTGAGGGCTCAGCCTGCACCTACCGAGCACTGAGGGAAGGCTTACCCGGGGAACGAAGGCACGGAAGGACTTGGTAGTTAGTCGGATGGTAGAGGTGGGTGGAACCTGCAGCAAACAGACACAGTGAAGCTTTAGAGTGCTCCTACTGGAGGTGAAGGTCTAAAGAGGCGGAGGTGGGATGTTCAGGACTGTAACTTCTCAGCTATCCGGGGTTACCATGGCAGTGACGAGATGCCTGTCCTGCATGTACCATGAATACATGAGTCCCCGGGTCCTGTCTGTTCTCCTTGGGGCACAGGTGACATGTGGGACCAACTCAGAGGGTCTATCAGGGTGAGATTTGCAGTTACAAAAACCTAGGTTTGGCTTCTGGCTTTGTCACTGTGTAGTCTCGGGACAGTCCCTTTACCTCTCTGAGTCTCAACTTCCTCACCTATAAAATGGGGATAATAATAGTTGCCACCTATCCGGTCATTGTGAGGGCTAAATGAGATAGTGGGTACAAAGCATTTAGCACAAGGCCTAGCATATATAGTGAATGCTCACTAAAACATATTATATGATGCCATCCACTAAAAGAAAGGACTACACCACAGGTGGGATGGGTGAATCAAACATTATGATAGAAGGAAAAGGTCTCTACATGTGTGAGAAATAATTCCAAGGACAATAAGTCATTCTACCCATCCACCAGATGGTCCCCAATTTATTACCAGGGGATGCTGGATCATCCAAATTGGACCATGTTGTGTTTCCCTCACCATCCTGATATCCTTCATGAGGTCTCAGCTTTTACAAAGAGCTACAGGAAGTAACCATCTGAAACTCAGAAATATTAAAGAGACGAGAAATAGTAAAGATGTGATCCACTATAAAATTTAGTATACAAAGCCACATTTGAGAGAGTGGTTTTAGAGGTAAGCACTAGAAAGACTTTGTCTCTCCTTTTTACCATGAATCACTAAATTATGTATATTTTCTGTTTTGGCTATAAAAAAGCTCCCAAATTTATAATTTGAAAAGAAAAAGATCGATTTATGGGTCCAATATCTTTATAATTGTCGTTTACCTTTAACTTGGTCTTTATTTCCTATTCTATGTAACTTTATGCATTTATCAGTGTATCTATTATCCTGCCTCATTCACCAAAAAACAAACACACACACACACACACACACACACACACACACACGCACACTAAAACCCCTCCTAAAACCATCAGGATGAGAGAAAATATGAATCCGAATAACATATCTAGCTATGGGGGTGGGGAATAAAACACAGACAAGCAAGCTAAAAAATCTTCCACAATTGTAATAAGGGAGAAAAAAAAATTGACTTGGAGTTTCCTGGCAGCCAAAGTGAAAATGGAAATTATGCTAACTTATATTTTTCCTAGTCTCCATCTTTTTTCTTTGCCATAATTTACTATTTTGCTGATGTAAATGGGATGGAAAAGAAATAAGGAAGGGAAGCCAGGTTACATAATAGTCATCTGTGAGCATTATTCTGTCACTATCCTCACCAAGTCATCTGTGATGGAGAAGTTCAGGTACCCTGCCTCGTGATATACTAGGCTGGCTGTGTTGAAGACATAATCAGAGATGGCAAAGTAGACCATTCGGTTGTGTTCCTCAGGAAGGCTCATGACAGGAGCGAGGAAGGCAACTGGGGAGCGGTGATCATGGTTAAAAAATTCAGCCTGGAGAGAGAAAAATAACATGCATTTGAACTTTCAAAGTCTACCCCAGGGCTGGACATCCGAGCTAGGTAGTTGTCTATACAGTCTGATGAGGTGGCAATGGCTAGAGACACTGCCTGAAACTCCACCATTAAAAACATTTTCCTTTGGGTTGCATGTCCAGAATCCCTTCATAAAAGGCTCCCCGGCTTTGGTGTATTAACCCACAAGACCTACCGGCCAGCCCCTCCACACTACCTAGGGCCCGCTGTGATTGACTTCACCTGCACGGTGGACAAGGTGAAGGAGGGGAGGGGAAGTTTCAAGGCCTAAGATTAGTAGGACATTTGGGAGAGGATCCTGGCTCTGAGAACACACCCCACCACTCCATATTGCCCTGCCCTGGATACAGCCGGAAGCACAGAGGAGATTAGCACAGATCTGAAGCCAGGGGGACAGGAAAACCAAAGAAAGGGCTGACCCTGAGGAAATGCCACACTGGGGCTGGACCCACCCAAGCCCCTGCTCCAGAAGCCTCACCTTCAACATCACGTCCAGCATCTGGGCTGTTGCCTGAGGGGCCTCCATTAAACTGTAATCAATGCCGGCAAAACTGTCAATCTCTGTTGTGACTATGAAGCAGGGGAGAGGCAGAATTAGCAGACAGGTGATAGAGAAGAGGTAAGGGCTCTGACTGACCTAAACTTCTGTGACTTTCTTTAGAGCCCCCTGCCCCTCTGCCTCAAGTCCTTCCACCCAGCCCAGCCCTGGGGCAAAGAACAGCTTCACCAAGGAAGACACAACCTGGGTTTTCTTTTCCCATTGGTGGGTTAGCCATGGGATGGGTATGCTCAGCCTGGGGCCTGAGCAGGTTCCAGGGAGACACACACACACACACACACACACACACACACACACACACATCCTGAGGGCGGGAGGCGCCCAGGTTTGGCAGCTGGTCCACACTTGAAGCTTCATGCCAAGGAAGCCACACAATGGGGAGAAGTCTGCAACCAATGTTATGGCTCCCCAATTTACAACTGAGGCCTTGATCTCCGGGAAACCAACCTCCTATCAACTCGAACCAAATAACCAGGAAGATTAGGCATGTCCAGAGGGTTCAGACACTTCCCCACAAAGTCCTAGAGGAACAGGAGATCTATGTCCCGTGCACTGGGTCATCTGTGTCCCCCTGGGCCTCCAGTGAAGGGGGATGTCAACAAGTGAGTGGGGGGACCTGGGGTCCATGACATCAGAGAACACCTCAGACAATTTGTCAGGGACTATCCCTGCAAGCGTTATGTGTGCACCCTAGATCCAGGGGCCCCTCTTGTAGAGGATTGTTCTACGGGTACACTTACATGTGAGGTTGTGCACGGTGCCCCCAACTCCATGTTGGCAATAGCAAATAATAAACCTACATGTCCAGCAGCTGGGGACTTGTTAAATAAATGATAACATATCCACAGGATGAAATGCTATACTGCTAAGAAAATGAGGTGTGTTACTGCCACTTTGAAAAACTGTTTGGCAGGATCTGATAATGCTGACCTTATGTATACCACATGAGCCTACAATATCACTCCTAGGTATAACCCAAAGACAGGCGTCCATGTTGTACTAAAATATGCATTGCAGCACTACCATAATGACCATAAAGGTCATTAGACCCAAATGACCTTCAAAAGTAGAATGGAAATAGAGGGACATCAACACAGTGGAATACAACACAGCAAGGAGAATGAATGAATTCACTATATGCAACAATATAGATCAAAGTTATATTTTAAAGTTAAACAAAAAAAGCCTTTTGCTTTTGATAAAAGATTCTAAATACAGCAAAGTTCCACTCATGTACAAAGCAAAAAATTAATCTCTGCTGGTAGAAGTTGGGATGGTAGTTACCCTTGAGTGGTAGGTAGTGACAGAAGGACACATGAGGGGACTCTGAAATGCCAGTCATAGTCTGTATATTGATCTGGTAGCTGGTATCTGCGTGTTCAGTTTGTGAAAATTCTTTAAGCTATTCACTTGTGATTTAAACACTTTTCTCTGTGTACTAATTTCCACAAAAATGTTTTTAAACGTCAGATCGATTTTTATGTGCTGATATAGAAAGATCTCCATCATATACAAGTTACAAAAGAACAATATCTGTACTATATATAGATGAATATATATTCATAATTATGTATATACACATATATTCACGAACACAGGAATACATACATTAATGTATATTCATATGCTTATGTATATGTATATTTGTATTTGTATATGCAAAGAAAATATTTGGGAAAATACACCCAAAACAGAGGTTACTTCTTGGAAGAAAATTTGGAGAGGAAAAGGGACTTTTAATTTTTACTTTCTATACCTCTGTCCCATTTAAGGTTTTGTAAGGTACATACATATATGCTTATAAAAATTAATAGAAATAAACTGTTCTGAGGTTGGTGAGGTATCCTACCTGGCAGAGTTTGGAGATAAGGCTGTAGGTCAGAGGTCACTGATTTCTGGACCATTTCGCAAATCTGAAAAAAATGGGAAGCGAAAGCTTGAGTGAGTTCCCTGGCTTTGGTCTGGCACTGCGCTAATTGCTTCAGCCACATTATTGCACATTCTTGCTCACTGATCCGTTGATTCTGCAGAGATGTGTGAGTACTTATGTACCAGGTAAGAAACAGAAATAATCAAAACTATGTAGGACCCTAATAGAGCCTAATTGGTCCTTCCAAAGTCGACCCCAGGGCTGGACATCTGAGTTACATAGTCACCTACACAGCCTGATGAGGGGACATCGGCTGGAGGCCCCATCTGAAAGCCTGAAAGCCCCATCATTAAAGACGTTTTCCTTCGGGAGATCCTGGCCTCCCAGAATTTATAGTTGAATAGCAGAACTAGACAGTCAGTAGAAATAGCCACACAAATTAAGTGTATAATTAATGTAGATACTTCTTAAATGCCATCACTTAACAGGTTGGCCAGATTGACCAACGTTTGCTGTTTCCCCTGAAACATTACTACATGGCAACAGGGTGCTCAAGAAGGAGGCTGGCTTGTTTTACAAAGCTCAGCTAGACCCCCGGGACCTCAAAACAAGGAAAGGAACGGAATACAGCTAGCCATACCCAATCTGTGGGACCTGCCTGCTATTCCCAATTTAACTACCAGACCAGACGTGGAGTCGGTGGGGTGGGGTTTCTCTCTCTCTCCCTCTCACTCTCCCTCTCCCTCTCCCTCTCTCCTTCCTCCCTCCTCCTCCTATCCCCTCCCCCCTCTTCTTCTTCCCCCTCCTCCTCCCCTCCCTCCCCTCTCTGTTTTGTTTTTTTCCCTTTCCCCCACTTTATCATTTTCTCCCTTCCCAAGCAGTCATTGCTACAGATGCAGCTTCACTTTCACTTGTATGATACCTGGGAAATGGGATTTTGGGAAGTGAGTGTTTGGGAGAACTGAGGGTTAACATGAAACCTCTTTGTTTGAGCCAGAGATTCCAACATTTGGAGATTTCACATCATTTTTTTTAAATGGGAAAAACTGACATTCTGTCGCTGCCTTCCCATCCAGGATAGGTGCTCATGAGCTTACCCAGGTAGGAACCAGGGTTTCTACCTAGTTCATGCACTTCTGAAGTTTTCTACCTGGTCTCTGCAGGCACCTAAGTGATGATTTCCTTTTTGGCCTTTGTGGAATGCAGGGCAGTGGAGGTCAGTGGGCAAGGCTCAGTAGAGGGCGGGGCAGGAGTCTCTGTTTTGTCCCTGATGTTTTACCCTTGGTCAAGCATCTTACTATTCTCAGCCTCACTGGACAGTCTCAGGGTCCAGAGACCTACTTTTTGCTCCCAGCTTTGCCACACACAAAACTCTGTGACCTTTGGCAAATGATTTATCTATACTTTCTGGGTCTTGGGCCCAAGTCTGTTTGGGCCAACCCCCAGGGCTATCCAGGGCTATAGGTCAGTAAGGACTTGGGCCCAGCCTTTGAGTGGCTCGGAGGATGCCAGCAGTTCCGACGTTCTTACCTTGCTCTCCAATATTTTTCGGAATTTTGACTCGATCTGGCTGTGAAAGAGATTCAGCAGCCATCTGGAGAGAAAAGCATAGTAGATGGTAAGCTGTGTGCTGCTGAACGCAGTGATGGCAGGACAGCAGGGAAAGCCAAGCCCTGGCTTCCAGCTAGGCTGGTCCCCAAGGGAGCCCTCCCCACCACATCCTGGTACCCTGCTATGTCCCAGAGCCGCAGCTCCCAGCACACTCACTGAATTCAGGGCATCCGGGATCCTAGTCCTCTGCTGCACCCCAAGCAAACTCAGTAGCTTTGGGGGAGGGACTTGAGAATCAACATTTTTCTAATAAAGGAAACTTGACTCAAAGAGACTTGCTTAAAGGCTTGCATATTTTTCACAAACTCTCCTTTGGCCAAAAGCCCTTGTGCTCCTCTAACAGCCAAATTTCTTTCGCCTGGTGATGGTTCCCTGAAGTTCTTTTTTTGGTGGAAATGGCACACTCACCCTCCTGGCTTGAATCTGTATCTGTGAGTGTCAGCAATGGCCCCCAAAGAATGATCTCCAAGTGCCCTTGCCTTCCGTATGGACCCTTATGTTTATCAGAGGCCAGGTCTCTGGCTGGCTGGGCCTTGGGCTGCAACCAGGGGTCAAGCTGGCTACTGTCCCAGTGGTGACCTACCCCAAAGCTCCTGAAATGTCCACGTCTACGTCACGGATATGGCTGCTGCAGCTGGAGGCCGTGACAGTGGGCCTCCCTGAAGGCTCGCTGCCCAAGAGGAGGTTGACCGAAATGGTGATGCCCTTGACCTGCGCGTCAAAGGAGCCCTGTAGTTTCCTGGAGGAGATGAGAGAAGCAATGCCCGATTCTTAGACTAGCGCCGGCCACCATTTGGGGGGGGAAATGTGAAGCCCAATTCTCATCCCCAAATAAGTGGAGCTGGAGCAAACATTTAATTACAAAAAATTATTACAATATTTATTACTAAGCAAAGATTTATTACAAATAAGACATTAAAAGATCTAGAAGAAAACTTGGGTTCCCTTATTTATAGTCAGGGATGGGAAAAGGCAGGATCCAAATCTCAGAAGACATAAAGGAAACAGTTGATACATTTGCCAGCACAGAAAATTAAGACTTCAGTGGACAAAATAAATGCCATCTACAAAGTAAAAAAAAATTAAAAAATAAAAAATTCATGAGTGAGCCAAAGAGCTGATTTCTTTAACATATGAGTTAATATATAAACTAATTTCCTTAGCATGTGAGCTAATTTCCTTACTACACAAAGAACAAGCCTATGCTAATGAATAAAGAAAGGACAAAAAAAAAACCCAAAAGAAAGAAAAAAGAGATCAAAGATATGAACGGAAACTTTGATTGCAATAGGCATATGACAAATTATTTAAAATGAAAACCACAATGATGCTATTTTTCACCCAACAGATTGACAAAACTTTTG
This sequence comes from Rhinolophus hipposideros, assembly GCF_964194185.1. Taxonomy (NCBI): domain Eukaryota; kingdom Metazoa; phylum Chordata; class Mammalia; order Chiroptera; family Rhinolophidae; genus Rhinolophus; species Rhinolophus hipposideros. The sequence continues at coordinate 17,700,078 of NC_138068.1, forward strand.
ACATTTTAACCCCCAGTGCTTGTGACAGTATGGGCAAAAAGAAGTAATTTAAAATTTTCTAGGAACCACATTTAAAAAGGCAAAGAGAAAGAGGTGACATGAATTTTAATAGTATATATTATCATTGCAACCTGTAATCAACGTACAAATTATTAATGACATTTCTTATGTTCTTTTATGTGATGAATCTTCAAATCCTGGGTTTCACCCTTACAGCAGATCTCAATTTGTATCAGCCACTTTTCAAGTACTCAGTGAAAACATGGCTAGAAGCTATGTGCTATATTGGACAGTGAAGGCCAAAAGTGGAAATACGGTCAGGTCACCCCAAAGAAACTGTCACCTCTCCTGTAATGGGCTGAATTGGTCCCCCCCACCAAATCCATATATTTAAAGCCTAAACCCCAGTACCTCAGAATGTGACCATATTTGAGACAGTTATTAAAGAGGTGATTGAACCCACTAGGGTGGGCCCTACTCTAATCTGACTGGAGTCCTTATGAGAGGAAGAATTAGGACACAGAGACACACCCAGGGTGCATGCACACAGAGGGATGACCATGTGAGGACACAGCAAGAGGGTGGCCATCTGCAAGCCACGGAGAGAGGTCTCAGAGGGAACCAGACCTGCTGACACCTTACTCTTGGACCCATGCCTCCAGAAGTGTGAGAAAAATAAGTTTTTGTTGTGATATTTTGTGATATTTTGTTATGGCAGCCCTTGCAGACACATCCACCTTCCATGCGAGGGCCTTGGAGGGCAGAGAACAATTCAAAGGGCTGGAGAGTTAGTGTCTGGGGAGCTGCCCTTGACCCATGGCAAATAGGAAGATGGGGCTGCACATCTGTATTTGGGGAAGTCAAACGTGTGCTCCATCCACACTGTCTCCAGAGGTTCTCAGGAGTGTATGCCTTCTCTTCCTGCCTCACTTGCCCACACCCCTATGGATGTTTCTCTTTAGATCACTTCCCAGATAAAGTACTTGCACTTGAATTCTTGCCTTGGGGTCTGCTGCTGGGGGAAGCAAATCAAGAAGACACACTGTTACCTCATTTAGTTCACGCACAACCTCATCAGGGCGGCAAGAATTCTAGAAGAGACTGGTCCAAGAGCGAGGACTTGGAGCCCAGGCGACCTCTGGGCTTTGGTGCCCTCCATCCACCATGGCTAGGACCTCATTGGCCCTAAGAAGAATGGGCCAAGGCCCTGAGAGCGTGGGAGCTGAGCCAACTTACAGGAATGACTTGCGCACCTTCCACTTGCCCTCGACCGAGATGAAGGAGTCGGAGATGGACAAACTCAGGCCCTGGCCAGGAAGGGGTGTCAAAGCAGAGCCCAGAAGCTCACAGCTACGGGTGTTCAGGCTGGGGAGAGAGACACAGAGGGTGGCGGCATCAGATCTGGCTTGGGTACAGCCTCCACTGGGCTCTTACTCTCACCTTTGTATCTTCTCCCTGTGGGGACTGGACCAGCAGGGCAGCTTTAGGCAGGCATCTGGCTACCCCCACTTACTGAGCACCTACTGTGTGCACCGCACTGACCAAACGCCCTCTCATGCACTTTACATTTATTGCGTTACTTAGGACTCTCAGAGCAGGTCAGCACTCTTCTTGTTCCCTTTTCACCCAGGAAGAAATAGAACCTCATGGAAGGGGTGCTTTTGCCCAGAATCACACACTCAAGGATCAGAGTCCATGAATTTCACGATCCTGGGTGGGATCTGGAGTAAGGCACATGAACACCCCTTCTGGGTTTGCAGCTCCTTCCCCCAGCCATCCCCTTTCTTGACACAATCAAGTTCAGAGAAGGCCAAGGGCAGCTCGATAAAAGACACAAAAAAGGCTGAGGGCAGCAAACCAAGATGATACACTATTGTGGGGCCATCAGTTCCATTTATTTGCTTGGCTCATAGTAGGTGCTCAATAAATGTTTGCTGATGGACTGAATAAAAGAAGGAAAGAAGGAAAGAAGGTAAGAAGGAAGGAAGGAAGGAAAGAAGGAAGAAAGGAAAGAAAGTGAGCACGGAGGGTGGTGATGAGAGGTGGGCTGAATTGCCCTCCCACCATTGTCCATCCCTCAAAAAGTGCTTCATGCCTTTTTAAAGCATCAGTTGCTAGTATCTAATGATCCTTTGAAGACTCAGTTCAAATGTCACCCCCTCTGGGAAGCCTTCCTTGTGTAGAAACCTCAACTGTAACAGTTGGGCTGCTCTATTTAAAGCTGAAGTTCTATCTTCTCTTCCAGACTACATCCAGTGGTCAGATCAGAGCCTGGATTATAATTCAAAGGAGGTAACACTGTCATCCCCATTTTACAGATAAGGAAACTGAGGCTCAGGTCACACAGCTAGGAGGTCTTTGTTAATATGTGTTGCATAAATGAATGGAGGAGCCCAATTCCCCCCCAGAACTTCTCTCTGAACTCTGTGAGGAACAATCTCACAGTCTGCCCCAGAGGGGTCCTGATCCAATCCCAGGGTTCTCCCTCCCTCTCCAGGCCTCCACCCCTGCCCAGCCACCGCGGGACCCCAGCAGAAGGGAGCCTCACCTGTGGAACTCATAGCGCCCACGGCCAACATGATTGATCTTGAAGTCCCCGGTGAAGTCAGGCAGTGTGATTCTGTGCAGCTCACTCTGCAAGGCCACCAGCCCCTCCCTGGCCACTGTGGGCAGGAAAAAGCTGGGAGTCAACCTGGTCTGCCTGTCTACCTCCGATCGAATCCCTTTGGTGGCTCCCACCTGCTCTGGGGAGAGAGGCCAGACTTCCTTATTAGCATTCATTACAGTTAGGGATCATTGAGCCCTTCTATGTACCAGGTGGCGTGAGAAACACTCAGGACATCACCTCGTTCCATGTGGTGGTATTCTGTGCATGCCCATTTTATGAATGAGGATGCAGATGCCTGTGTCAGCTACTCGATGAGGGGAGGAGGGCTGTGCGCTTGGGTGGGCAGTCCACTTTCCTGCCTATCATGGCATCTAGCCTGCAGAGAAGAAACTGTAAGGATTTCAGGGCTAGAATCCTTTGCTTTGGCAATCTTTCTAGATGGGTGACCTTGAGCAAGTCCTCAACCTTTACTTTCTCTATCTGTAAAAATTCAATAATACTTTCCTCATTGCGGTGCATGAAGATGAAAGGAAATCATTGCTGAGCACAAAGGAGGCTGCAAGGATCAAAAGCACTCCTGGCTTGGAGCCTGACACACAACAGCCCCTCAGGAAATGCCAGGAACAGCAAGTCAGGGTTTATATTATTAAAAATATGTGAAGGACCAAATGGCCAACTCTTAGAGGATCTGTTAAATGAACATGGTGCATTCATACGTGGAAAGGAACAAAAGGCAAATTTTGCTTCATTTAGTGTTTCAATGTAAACAGCATTTACTAGGAACTTCTGTTCTGAGATGTGAGGGAGCCAGAATTCTGCCCTCAAGGAGGGCATGTGTACACCGAAGCAGCCTCCCCTTCCATGTCTTTCTAACTTGCACTCCTCCCTCTAACAAATGCATGTGCCATTCTCTCTGCCTAAATGCTACCCTCTTATATCTGGCTAACTCCCATTTATCTTTTCTACCTCATCTCACCTCCTCCAGGAAGACTTCCCTGATTTCCCTGTCTCTGCCCCAGCCAATCTGGGCTTCCAACAACCTTACCCAAGGGAATGTTATTACCCCATTTAACAGATAAGGCAATTGAGCCTCCACAAATGTGAGGAGCAGCCCTCAATCAATTACTGTGGTGAGAGGTGTATAAATACCCCAGGTCCATTGCCTCATGGGGTGATTAATTTTGAGGCATTATTTCAGCATCTTTAGAAAATAGTCTTATTTTTGCCCATTCTTTAAAATGGAGATATAACACATAAAGTACTTAAAGGGCACTAATTTTAAGGTGTCGCTAGGTAATTTTAAAATTTTTATACATCCAAATAACCACCACCCAGACCTAGATGTAGCGCCTTCCTGGCACTCTGCGGGCTCCCTCGTGCTCCTTCCCGGTCTCCACTGGCTTCTGGAGGTAACTACTACCATTCTGACTTTCAATTTTGAGGCATATATTTTCTAACTTTACCAAGAATTTTCCCAATGGAATTGTTCTAGTCACTGGGTGGTAACTGGTTTAATAACACCCTACACCCCCGTCTGCCTTCCCTTTCCCATCTCATGTCCCCTTTCCCCTATGGTGTGTTCTGGAGTTATCTCCCAAATCAACTACTTGCACCCAAATCTTTGTCTCTGTTGGTTGGTGGGAGCCCAGCTAAGACAAGTAAGTGCCCAAGTGGCACAGTGGTTGGGTGACAAGGCCAGAGTCTGAGCTGGGGAAGCCTGGCTGGGAAGGTGTCATGTGGGGACTTTGGTCGTGCTCCCCGCATAAGAATGTAGGATATGGTGAGGCCAAAAAGGAACACCAACGGAGCCATGGATAAGGGGTTCATACCACTATAGTCTCGCTGGTGGCTGGGTTGGAGATACAGGAAGCAGTAGCCACATGATCTGCAATCTGCCGTCTGCTTCTCTGCCAACCAACCAACCAATCTCATTTGCTAACTGCAATCCGTGCTTGCTAGCTCAGCCACGGCAGTTATATCAGTGGCTAATGGCTAACCGGTAACAGCTGATGGCCAACTAGTCATGGTGGATGGCCATCTACTACCCGAGCCAGCATCTTTCCACGTGAGGCCGAGAGCCTGGAAACTGCTCTCTGGGACTCTGTCCCCACAGAAGGCCACACTGCCTAAGGGAGAGCGCCCTGTCAGTGCCCCAGCCATACCCAGAGCAGCCTGGTGCCAAGCAGGTCAGCCAGGCCAGCCAACGGCCACAGCTTCTTACCATACTCCAGGCCCTTGTCTGTGATCCTGGCGACCAGGCCGGGGTTAGTTCCCAGGGCTCCTGGGAAGGACGCGAGCAGTAGTCCCAGTAGCAGAAGGGACAGGGCTCTGGTGGAGGCCCCCATCCTCGATTTCCAGTGGTGGGGGCCAGGCTCGGCCTGCCTCCCTTAAGTAACCGAGAACTGAGGGCTGGGGCAGGTTCCTGGGATCAGGACGGGAAGGGGAGGAACAGGGGCTGGAACACTGTGAATTGCGACACTGTGAGTCATGGGTCAGACTTAGAAGCCCATTGTTGCTGCTCTGGGGTCAGAGGGCAGGTTGGCCTGACCCCAGGTAACAATATCTGTCCACCTTTCCCACAGAAAAACCCCATGTTCATTTCCAGGAAGGCCTGGTTTTACAGACTAGGAAACCGAAGCTCAGAGAGGGACGTCACTGACTTAAGATCACACACCTGGAAAGTGGCAGAGCTGGGAGTCATTCAAATCCTCTCTTTTTTGTACTTGACTATTTATTTAAAAAAGAACCAGCTCCACCCCCACCTCCACCCTGCCTTGGTAAAACAGGCTGTCTCAAACCTTGCTGATAGTAAAATTTTCGGGAAGGCAGCTTGGCAAATCATTAAACACCTGCACGTCTGGTCACCTAGCAATTCTACCTCTGAAACTTGACCCTAAGTACATAATTACGTCAGTGTACAAATGCTGCACTGTGTGAAATAGGTAAGGGAGGAGGGGCACCCAGCCTAAAGTGTCCCAGCAAAAGGGCATTGGCTAAATTAACTACGACACAGCCATGTAAAGTGAGACTGCAGAAATCAATGTATGTCTTGATAAGGAAAGATGGTGTTGAGGGGTCGGTTTCTAATGGCATGACATTCTATTTCTTTGTTCTATTCCCATGTATGCCAATCTGGAAAATTTTTAGCAAGGAGTTGGGAAGTCTCGTCTCCGGTTGGATGGGCAGGATTATGGGTGTTTTTAAATCCTTTTGCTTGTTGGTCTTTTACATTTTTCTTTTTTTTTTGGGGGGTGGGGGTGTAGTCATGGGGAAACATTGAATTTGCAGTAAGTAAATAAAACATTTCATTTTGGAAAACTAAATTTGTAGTAGGGATTTTGCTAAATTCGTGGGGAACCTCCAGGACTCCCTGTATTTCTAAGCTCTTTTCTTCCCGCTCCTTTAAGAAGCCTTTCCCGCTGACGTCCCACAGTCCTCTGCACTTTCTCCATTGTAGCATTAACCACTCTTCGCTGTTTTGTAACAATGGTGCTTTTAAGTTCTTTGCTACTCTTCCTATCAAAAGGCAGATTGTCCGTGACCTCCCCTTGAATGTGGGGAGTAACAGGGATTCTTCCCAGTGGGCCATAAAAGGCACTGGAATTGGGGTTAAGATAAGAACTTCCGCTGCCGAGCGCAGGGAAGCCCACAGCCCGGGCCTCTCTGCTCTTCTGTACTCTGGTGTTCCCATCATGAGGTCGAGGCTTGTGGGGTTCTGTCTATCACCCCACCAGCCTGGGAGTTCCTTAGGGCAGGGTTGAGCAGACTCAGCCACCCTGAAGGCATCTTCTCCCTGAACTCAGCTAGCTAGGGGGATGTCTGCTTTCTGGACTCAGCCTGCCAAGGTGAGGATGGGTCCTAGGCTGTGAGTTGGGAAGGCAGGGTTCCTACCTGGCTTAGCCCTGCCAGACCATTTGACCCTCAGCAAGCCTTGTTGCCGCCTTGTGCCTCAGTTTCCCTCTGAAAATAAGGAGGACAGTGCAGGTGACTCCCATAGGCCTGTCCAGGTTACAGAATGGAAGAGGACAGTCTGGAGAATGGAGAGGATACAGATGTCATCTTCTGGCAGCAGTTTGAGGATGTCCCAGGCTGGGGGCCATTTGCAGTGTTGGGAATTCCCACAGCCATGACCTTTTGACCTTACACCTGTCCAGGCCAGCATGCCATGTGGCCCCAGGCCAGGCCTCCACCCCCACAGGTGCCCACTCCTGCTCAACATCCCTAGAGGTGACCCAGGATCCAGAAGAGGCCCCTGGCAGCAGCATGACACCAGTGCTGCTCAGAGCCCCCAAGGCCTTTCTTCTACCAGCCTGTCCATCCACTTCCGTGAAAGCCATAGTTGCCGCTGCTCCTGCCACCATCAAGTCCTACAGTAGTGAAAATGTTCTCCCTTTCAACAAGAACGATATTTATTGTGTTCTGATTACAAAAGTGTTGGTAGAAAAGAATTCTGGGAAAACCCAGAATTTTGGAAACCCCAGTGCCTGGAATACTGAGCAGCACATACTAAAGAATTGTCAAACGAATGAATGAACTTAAGGTAGAAAACAGTGTACGGTTAAGGGCGTGGACTCTGGAGCCAGATGGTCTCAGTTTGAACCCTGACTTGCCCACGGGGTGACCTTGGGCACTCCGTGACTCAGTTTCCCCATCTGAAGTTCTGCTCAGCCAAAGGGCCACAGAGCAGGAGGTCAGAGATCAGGAAGAGAGAGGGATCAGGGCAGTTCTCTCCTGCTCCCTCGCTTTGCATCTCAGCTCTGGTGGTGGCTGTGTCCCTCCTGAATCCCTCACCAGGTCTCCCGCCCTCACTGGGCTTGGATAACCAACTCCTTTCGTTGCTCTTCAAGACTAAGGATGCTAGTTTCTGTGGCTTCAATATCCTTAGCCAGTTTCCTTAAGCCTGTCCCCCAGCTCTACAAACAGCCCCTTCGTTAGAATCCCTCGAAACATCTGAGCTGGATTGTTTTCCTGCTTGACCCGGATTGGCACAACTAACATTTCTTCTGCATTATTGATCTTTTGTTGCAAATGCCTTCCTCTTGTGGAGAGATCTGATTTCTTTCCCAAGGTCTGGATAGGTCTTATGGGGTACAATGGACTGAGAAGGAAGGAGAAAACTAAAAATACACAGCAAGTCATGCTCTGCCACCAAAGGAGTCTCCGTGAAGAGGTGACATCGGGAAAAATCTTGAAAATCACATGGAGGTTTTGCAGAGGAGAGAGCGAAGGACAGTCCAGGGGGCGGGAGCAGCATGTGCTAAAACACAGAGCTATCAAATGGGAAGGACTGGCAGCAAGGAAACCTGGGTTCTTGTGTAGGTTCCACTCCTGATGGACTGTGTGACACGGGGCAAACCACGCCCCTCTCTGATCCTCACTTTCCCACCAAATACAAATGAACGTGTTAGACCAGGACAGTGTTTCTCACATCATCCAGGGGCCTTGTTTATTTATCTATTTATACATTTATTTTTATTGAGATATAATTGACGTATAAATTGAAAGTGTGCGAGGTGATGATGAGGTGCATTTATATATTGCAATATGATGACCACCGTAGTGATGGCTGGCACCTCTAGCATGTCACACAATTATCATTTCGTTTTTGTGGTGGGAACAAGTAAGCTCTAGTCTCTTAGCAACTTTGAAATGTATAATGCAGTATTGTCTCTAACCACTCTGCTGTGCATTAGAGCATCAGGACTTATTAATCTAATAGTTCTAAGTTGGTCCCCTTAAGCAACATCTGAATTCCTCCACCCACCCTCAGCCTCTGATCATTATCACCCTACTTTGATTTTATGAGTTTGGTTTTTGTAGATTCCACATATAAGTGAGATCATACAGTACTTGTCTTTCTCTGTCTGACTTATTTCACTTAACATAATGCCTTCACATTTCACCCATGTTATTACTAATGGCAGGATCTCCTTTCTCATGGCTGAATAATATTCCATTGTATACATGTACCCCAATTTTTGGATGTGGAGATAAGGGAACCCTGGTATACCATTGGTGGGAATCGAAATCGATGTGGCCACGATGGAAATGGTATGGAGATTCCTCCAAAAATTGAAAACAGAACTACCATTGATCCAGCAATTCCACTTCTGGGTATATACCCAAAGGAAATGAAAACAGGATATTGAAGAGATCTCTGCACTCCGATGTTCATTGAAGCATTACTCACAGCAGCCAAGATATAGAAACAACGTTAAGTGTCCATCAGGGCATGAATGGATAAAGATGTTGTGGGGTGTGTGTGTGTATATCCCAGGGGTCTTATTAAAATGCAATTCTGATTCATCAGGTTCCTTTAGGGGCCGAGAATCTGCATTTCTAGCGAGCTCCCAGGTGGTGCCGATGTTGGACTGTGCTTTGAAAACAAGGACAAAAGGAGCTTCAAGTTCACTCCAAGCTCCGCAAGTTTCTAACTCTGTTCATTTTTATTCTCAGTGCACTTCTCCAGGGCACACTCCTGAGATCATCAGTTCTTGCTGGAAGAGAACGATGCTATACGAAGACCAGCACTGCTGGATCCCGTAGGGTACTTTGTATTTGAGGGTTTGACGTTGATGGCAGTCCCCTCTCCCAGCCCCATCACCTGTAGTTAAACACACACACACACACACACACACACACACACAAGCCCGATGGCATGTCAATTTACAGAAGAAAAATAGTCATGTTCGTGATGATCCAGTGGGGTTTGAAGATTGTGTCACCTACTTGCGATGCTAGGCATTCCCCTGGAGCAGGGCTGGCCATATGGATACACAGCCCTTCACCCCAGGGGGACTCTCAGGAACCTGAGAATCCTGCCATCGCTCCCTCCCCACCTCCTTGGCCTCTGCAGTTGGCAGCATCTCATATCCCAGCACTAACCTCATTTCGTTGCGTTTTGATAGCTTTGGTGCCCCAAGGAGCGTCTGTTCACATGAAAATTTCTCAGCAAGGAAAGATTCTTTAATATTTTCCCAGAGCTCATTTCATTGGATTCTTTCCCTGGAATTCCACAGGGCCCTTGCTTTTATAGAAGGGGAAACTGAGACCTAGAGGGGGAGACGGACTGGTCCAAGTCACACTGTAAGTTCAGCACTGAACCCAGATTTCTGGCCAGGCTGCAGTTCTGATTCTTGGGGCCAGGCCCATCCAGGCAGGCAGCCCTGGATCATACTTTGAGAATGACCGACATAGTGGCTTTGAGTCACTCACACGTGAATTCAAACCCTAGATTTTGAAAATAAATATGTATTGAGCACCTATTGTATGCCAAGCATTATGGAGAAGAACTGGGTTTAATAATGTACTGTGTTTCCCCGAAAATAAGACCTAGTCAGATCATCAGTTCTAATGAGTCTTTTGGAGCAAACATTAATATGAGACCTAGTTTTATTTTACTATAATGTAAGACTGGGTATAATATAACATAATATAATATAATATAATATAATATAATATAATATAATTAATTTTTGCTCCAAAAGACGCATTAGAGCTGATGGTCCAGCTAGGTCTTATTTTCAGGGAAACACAGTCTAGAGCTAACTTTGATTACGATTTGTCAGGTGCTGTACCACAGGTTTCACATATATCTGATTCTCATAACAACAGGTACTATTATCCTCACTTTACAGATGAGAAAGTAGAAGCCCAGAGAGTTAATTACCCAAAGTCACACAGCTGGTAAATAGCAGAGCTGGGATTTGAACTCGAGGTGCCGGGGAGCACAGCCCATGCTCCTGCCCAGGATGCCACAGCCTCTTAATGACATGCTGACTCTTCCCAACAACCTGATGCCAAAGACAAAGGCAAGGTTTCTGTCTCTAATTTTCAGAGGAAGAAACAGAGAACCAGGGAGGTTAAGTAACGCCTGGGAAGTTGTGCAGCTCCTGGGGGACTGGGTTGACCATGGAAACCAGGCCCAGGTAACGCCACAGCCCAGGCTCTGAACACTGAGCTGAGTGACTTCGGGCAGCCTATGTCACCTCCCTAAACCTCAGACTCCTCAGCTGGAAAATGGGGGCCCCTCTTCTACCTTTGGGGGTGTCATGAGGATTGAATGAGGTGAAAAGCACGAAGAGATTGGCCCAGGGCAGGGGCCCTCGTGACCATTAACAGGATGTGGCAAAATGGTGAACACAGGGATTGTTTCCTCATGACCCACCCCCTCGTCTCTCCACATAGGGTACCCCTTCATCCTATTTAATGTCACCATTTCCAAAAGGAACCCCAAGCTTCACCCAGAAGGGAAGCTGCCTAAATGGTGAGCTTTGAGCTGGTCTGGAGCGGGCAATTCTTTTTGTTTTTTAACAGCTTTATCGACATGTATCTCAGATACCATAACATTCACCCATTTAAAGTGTACAGTTCAGTGGTTTTTACTATATTCACAGAATTGTGCAACTATCCACACAGTCTAATTTTAGAACACTTTAAACAACCCCCCACCCCAAAGAAACCTCATACACACCAGCAGCCATGTGGAGCAGGCAATGCTTAGCCTGAAGGGTGAAACCACTCACATAGTGGTTTCTAGGCAGCCTGGCAGATAATTTGGATTGTCTTGGGGAATGCTCCTCACATCACACCTCTAAACAACTGCCTATTTCTCAGCCATTAGAGAGAGGTCCCCAGGGCACAGTGTGTTCCACTCAGCAGTCTTTAGCCACAAGAAATATTGCACTTTTTTCCTACAGAGGGGGGCAGGGGCCGTCTGAATGTTTGGGAGGGGGCCAGCTATGTCCAAAGAGCATGGTGGGAGAGGAGGTGAGGGTGGGGGAAGGCAGAGTTGTTTCCTTGTACTTATCTGCTCTGCTCCCGCCTCCAGTCAGAAGGGTCTTTTTAAAATGTGAATTGGATTGTGTTATCCTCCTGCTCAAAACTCTCCAACGGCTTCCTTTATTTATTTTTTTTGGAACAAAATCCAGAGTCCTATAGAGTCTTTAAGACCCAGCCTCATCCCATGGTATACTTCCACTCACTGTCTTCCTTCTAGTCTCACTGGCTGGTTTTCTGTTCCTACTTAGAGCCCCTACTAGACAAGTAGAAAGAGGTACATCCTCTGGGTGGACAAATTAGAGAAAGGATTTTGTTCCCTCAGCCTTGTGCGTTTTTACAGTGCACAACCTATGCAACTGAACATAGCTGTCCTACCTTAAACATGCCAAGCGCCAAACATACAAGATTTTGACACCTGGGAGGAGTGGAAAGAGCATGGGCTCTGATGGCAGAGAGGGTGGGAATCCCAGGTCTGCCACTTGCCAGCTGTGTGATTCGGAGAGAGTGATCCAATCTAGAAGGATTGAACCCTTCCTACCTTGGGGATGGAGCGTGCTGAGGGATTCAATGAAATCATTCATGGGCTATGCTTGATCAATGTTCCTCTCCTCCCCTGTGTGGCCCCCAGAGCCTCTACCTCCATTTAATAGAGAATTGATGATGTTTGCAGACACATGTACATTTTTCTTTAAAAACAAAAAGTTTTAAATACCTTGTATATATCTGCTTTTTATCATCACAAATGCTTCTCTCCATTGTTACTATCACCAACCTGGATGAAGTCAGAATGACAACAACAGATTCCTAATTTGTGCCCACTTTTTTCCACTCTTGCCTCTCCGATGCTTTCAAAAGTCACAACAAAGCATTTTAAACACTAAATCACTCTGCTGCCAGCCTCAAACTCTTCCTCATCCCTCTGGTCTCAGACCAAATGTCAACAGCTCAAAGGGGCCTTCCAGGAGTACACAATCAATTTGAAGTAAAATGCTATTAGGACCCATCTCATGGCCTGAGATAGCCATACCTCAAGTCCCACGGCAGGAAATGTCCCAAAGCCCTGGACGAAACTCTCCAAGGGCCCAAGGACCGTCTGGCCTGGTTATCTGGCTTCTACCCCAGCTTGGAGAGTCATGGGGAAGTGCTAACTGCAGCTGAGGATGTGACTGACTGAAAACTCCAATGGCTTCTGTCCCCTGGCCCAGTGTTCTGCGTTGGGCCCAATGGCTGGACAGGAGAGGAGAGCATAGATTAAGGGAACCATCACTCTGGAGCCCAAGCGTGGGTCAGGGGAAACATGCTGTGCAGGATTGCATTCAACAGTGACACCTTGTGGCAGTGGAAGGAACAACAGGACTAAGTAAACCCCAAGCACTCTTGGGCCGCCAACAAAGGTGTGTGAGGGCTGAGGAGAATAATTAGAGAAATAAAGAGGCATCCGTATTTGTGTTGTACACTGGTCCTACAGGCCATGCTGGGTATGGCCAGTGAATGAATGAATGGACATAAAACAAGAAACAATACCATCACACAGAATTTCACAGGAAAATAAAAAACAGGGTTTTTGGTTATTTTTTTTTGGTGAAGCACCCAGAGAAATATTGTGGGTACAATTAAAATGCAATTTTTGGAGGAAATATCCGTGCGGGCTTAGCCTTTGAAAGACGCTTATAATCCCGAAAATATACACCGCACACATTTCTAAGGGACAGGGAAATGTTCTCGTGTTTATAGATCCTTTCTAAACCTGAGTTCAGAGAAGTTTGCAAGGATCTCTAGGTCAAGAGCTAGAGAGGGATGCCTGAAGAAAGGTGGCCTGTGCCCCACGGGTCCGTCCGGAACGGGTGCTGACAGCCTCTTGGCTCAGTGTGGCTGACAGTTCCCAGTCCCCATGGTGACCTCAGCCGTAGTGAACATCCGCTCCGAACAGCAAGAAATCCTAGGGAGAGAGGGGAATGCTGTCATCAGCTAGAAGTGCACCCCTTGTGAGTGTGAGGCTGCTGGGTTCTCCGAAGGAAACTTGGGAGTCTGCCTGTTGGAAAGGAGAAAGCAGAGTGGGGCCTCTCTGCTGACAGAAAGGCAGGAGTGAATGGGGGGCCCGCCAGGTCTCGCCTCTGGGGTCTGCGCATCCGTGGCTGCCAACACCTGTGAATCTGTCGGCAGTTTCCCTGGCAGCTGTTTCCTTCTCAGACATGGAAACCCCGGGGCAGCTCTGGAGGCCTTCATTTATCATCCCAGCCACATGGCAGCTCAAGGGAGTCCTCGCTCCAGTCAAGGCTGCAAAACCACCTCTGTTGGTCTTCGTGCCCTTCACTTAGAATTTTCAGGAATGAAAAAATTAAAGTGTGCCACGGGCGTTTTTAAATTTTTTTTAAGGATGAACTTGGTAAAATGTGGGGAACATAGGGGTCGTGTTTCCTCTGCTCTCTCAACTAAGTTTCTAGTCTCTTAGCCCCATTAGTTCCCTGGTCTAGAGAACTGGGGATTGAACGGACGTTGGGAGGAAGAGAGAGCGAAGAATTGGGGTGAAAGCGGTTTCCCATCAAGGCCATGAGTCTGTCAGGAAAGCCATTGACCAAGGTAAGGAATGCAACAGGAGGTGAAAGTTTTGTTGCAGAGTGATTGGCTTCGTTGGGACATGCTGGGTTTCAGGGGCCTCAGGGTGGAGGCACTGAGGAAGCTTGCAGATACATAAGTCTGGCGTGCAGAAGAAACTGGAAACGGAGCTGAGGCACGGGGTGGCACAAAGGTGGCTGTTAAGATTGAGTTGGTGGGGGTTGCCTGATGTCTCAGTTGGTTAGAGTGTGAGCTGTGAACAACAGGGTTGCCAGCTCAATTCCCACATCGGCCAGTGAGCTGTGCCCTCAAAAACTAGATGGAAGACAACGAGCTGCCGCTGAGCCTCAGGAGGGGCAGGAGGGTGGCTCAGATGGTTAGAATGCGAGCTCTCAACAAGGTTGCTGGTTCAATTCCCACATGGGATGGTGGGCTGTGCTCCCTGCAACTGAAAATTGAAAACGGCAACTGGACTTAGAGCTGAGCTACATCCTCCACAACTAGATTGAAGGACAACAACTTAGAGCTGATGGGACCTGGAGAAACACACTGTTCCCCAATATTCCCCAATAAAATATTTTAAAAAATAGACCGAGTTGATGGAAGTGCCCAAGGAAAGCCTGCAGTGGGGAAAGGCAGAGGCCTGGGCAGAAACCCTAGGGGAATTCCCTCAGGGAAGGAAGGGGAAGGAGGAAGGCCAAGGAAAGCCTGTAGTGGGGGAAGGCAGAGGCCTGGGCAGAAACCCTGGGGGAATTCCCTGGGGAAGGAAAGGGAAGCAGCAAAGGAGAGATTGCAAAAATATGGAGAGAGAGTGGCTGGAAAACAGGGCGGGGGTTCTTTGAAGCTAAGAGAAGAAATCTCCCAAGGACGGGGTAAATAGTGTCTAATGCTTTTGGAGGTCGGGCTGGGGGGAAGTCAGGAGGAGGCCATCCATTCTGGTATCTAAATTGGCCAGATGCTGACCACGCTTTATACGCCACGGGCCTCTAAGAACACTGGATGCAAAGGAAGGCATGCAACACACGTGTCAATATTTAAACGCAGGCACCTTGGAAAAGTGGCTCTGGCCACCCAGCAAGCTCCTTTTTTACCAAGTTTTATGTGGGAATGATGCAGCCAACGGTTAAAAGCAGGAACCTGGCTTTGGATCTGGGCTTTAATGGCTGGATCGTATTTCTAAGTCTTAGTCTTCCTTCTCTGTTTACTGAGAGTCCCCACCTTTCACGGGTAGTTGCAAGGGTAGAAAGCACTTGACATGAGGCTGGCATAGAGAAAGCTTTCAGCAGCAGGTTGCTGTGTGGTGGCAGATTTGGTGAAAAGAGACCTTTGGTACTTACTTGGTGAGACTGAAGCAGCAGGTTGAGGAGCTGGATGTGGGCAGGCAGAGGGAGAGGGAAGCCTTTCTGCAGCCTCTCTGCAATGGAGGTTGAGGTAAGGATCAGGGTAGGAGAAGGCAGCGGGAGCCCAAGAGAGCCTGAACCAGTTTGCCCAGCTCTGGATGGGGATTGACATGGATATGCAGGCCTGAAAAGAAGCCTCCCCTGGAGTCTCCCACCTTGTTCTCCACCAGGGTCCAGAGACCCGGGACCCCTGCTTTTCTGCCCCATCACCCCAACTCACATCCAGGACCTGGGTAGGAGTCTTGCCCGTGACTGCCCTCCTGAGGGTGATGGATGGCACTGCTGGTAGACACCAGGCCTTAGTGACCCGGGCAGCCGCTCACAGGGGTATGGACAGCCCATGGACTTGTGATTGGGGGTACCTACTTGTGTGCACTTGAAGCACCTCAATGTTGGGATGAAACCAGAGATGGGCAGTGGCCAGGGCCCAGCTCCTCCCATATCACCACATTCTGAACTGGAACTCCAGAGAATTCTAAATTCAACCCTGGTCTCCTGGGTCATTATGAAGCTACATTTGTTAAGGTGGGAGGATGTCTTAATCTATATAATAATTTGTTGTCTTAATTTACCATGTCTAAATATTTTAGTTACACATTATTTGGGTCTCTATGTGTACCATTGCTCCTGATTCTGCAAAGTTAGGGGCAGGCTGCCTGGAGCCTTTCCAGTGTGGCGAGCATAAGCCCTTAGCCAAGCGCCTACTTCCCTGGCCCTCCTCCCAGAGTTGAAAAAAAGACTGAGGGCTCTGGCTTCAGAAGTGGGATCAAACCCAAGCTCCATCTCTCATCTGCTCTGTGACCTGGAATAAGTCTTAACTTCTCTGATCTCCCATGAAAATTGAAGATATTAATAATCCCCCATCTCACGGGGCTATCACAAGGATTGGATGGGCGTAAGGATTGGTAGGAACTCCACCCAGGTGGGGTCCCTTTTCTCCATTCCTTTTCTGGGTCAGAGGCCATTTGAGGTCATTTGAGGTGAATATCCCTCAGCCCCCACAACTGGGGCCAGGTATTAGAGGGCTCTAGGAATTGACCCCCTGACTTCCCGTAGGACTAAAAATCAATCGTTTCTCCAAAGCTCCTTACCGTTAACCTTGGGAAGCACAACAGAGGGCATCACATGATTCATGATGGTCTGCAGCAATTCAACCTAGAAATCAGGAGGACGGGACCCACGTCAGGGCACTGAGGCATCTGTAGTCTTCCGTCACCCTCCCTCCCATGTGGGGCAACCTGCCAGATGGAAAACCGCTGAGAGACGGACCCAAGCGATGACGTGAAAACCTTGCGGCCCGATCAAGTTCACAGAAATGATCTCTTTTGCCCTAAGGGTTCCAGATACAAACCAAGTTCTAGACTATAAGGAACAAGGCAGAGGTAAGGAAGGTCAGCAGAGAGTGAAATGTGAAAAACCTTTGTGTAATCTCATTATCTCACACTGTGGCCTAGAGGGCAAATTGGTTCAACTTCTCTGAGGGCTATTCAGCAATGTTCATCAAAAGCCTTAAAAATGTGTGTGCCTGGTGGGCTGCAAACCCTCCTCTAAGGCATTTATCTTAAGGAAATGATGAAGGGTGTGGGCAGAAACTTAGATGCTCACCGGAGTAATAAATATAACCAAAACAAGAAATTAAAAGCAACCTACATGTCCAACACTTGGGGAATCATCTGCGGGACAGGGTGGCATTTTGATACTAGGAAATACTATGCGGCAGTTATAAATGACACTGTAGTAATATACTTATCATCACTGAGATATTCATGACATATTTTTGAGTATGGAAAAGCGGGCTGTAGAAACCACATGATTCCATTTTGTCATTATATATGCGTAGCAAAAGGTCAGGAAGGATATCCTCCGAATTATTAACTAAGTGGTAAAAATAGGAAATGGTTTTTATTTTCTCTATTTTGCAAATGTGTAGCTTCTGATTGTTCTACAATGTGTATGTTTTGCTTTTGCAATAATAAAAAAGTTCAACAATAACGTAACACCCTCAAGAGGATTGACTGCTATGGTGACATTTACAACCTGGAAATGTGTACATGTTTGTTCCTGGAACAATCATTTCCTTCCCTAGGCTGTAATTCTCTGGGCTCATCAAATGTGGTGTCTTTCTAGAAACTTAAATTTTTTACTTTCTGCAGAAGTAGAAGTTAGTTACCCACTGAGTCAAGCTACCAAGAGAGCCTTGGCAACCGTAAATCCATGAAAATACGGGGAGGCTTCTTTGTGTCCTTGTGTTTGCTGTAATCTCATCAAATGGAAATGGCTGGCTGGGTTTCCATTAGATTTGGAGGAAACATTCGGATGGTCTGATTTTGGGGTTGGGTAGATTACAAGGTATCCACTAGGTGGGAATCCTGGGGGACATTTCAGAGATCCAAGGAAATGTCCTCCAGGGGTTCAACAAGAACCCCTGGAAGGTTCAGGCCACATGTAGTAAAACTGTAGACAGAATCAGCATGCTGCGACTCCTCATGAAAGTCACGGGGCAAAACTCATTCAGGTCATCTGTTGAAGAGCATCTGAGCTGCTATTTAGTGGGCAACCCGCAACCAGTGCCCTCCTTGGGTAAGGGAGGCAGGGGTGAGTCTACTTAATGACGGGCAGTGATCCCGGGTAGCGCAGTCATCCACCTGGGCTGGCAAGATACTTGCTTGTTTCCCTCCCACCTGCCCTTCTCCATCTCAGTAAGTGACTCTGCTATTCATGCCATTGCTCAAGACAAAACTTATTCTTCATTGCCCTTTCCCTCACCACACACATCAGGTCTCTCACCAAGTTCTGTCTAATACTATGTCCAACATACTGTATGTGCCCAATCCGCCATCCTTCTCCTTCTTCCTGGCCTAATCCCAGCCCCCATCCTCTCTCAGAGGAAAATGCACCCACCTCCCCGCTGATTCACGTGGTTTAACTCTTGTTCCCCATAATCCATTCTCCTAAACCGAGCCAGGGGCATCTTTCATAAAGGTATAAATCAGATCTTGTCACTCCCTGCATGAAACGGTTCACTGCTTTTCACTGCCCTGGGAACACAATCTAGTTTAGTCCAGACGGCCTGGGGTGAGCCATCCCCAGGGCGTTCGCTCCTGCTATTCCCGTTGCAGGTTCCCTCAGCCCAAATATCACCTCTTCAGAGAGGCTTTCCCTGATCACACCATCTAACCCTCAGCCTTCTCATCACTGTCTCTCCCACCCCCATTTTGTTTTTCATACTGTTGATCTCGACTGAAATAATCTTCATTTCTTATTGTCTGTTTCTCTACTATGATGTAAGGCTCCAGAAGGTGTGGTTTGCCTGTCTTCTTCATGAGCATATCCCCACACCTGGAACGGTGTCTGCCACCTACTGGGTACTCAATAAAGTAATTTACGGGTTCATTCAACAAACATTTGTTGAGCAGGTTATCCATACCAGATTGCGCACATTCAATCCCATTTAAACCACACCACACTAACTCAAGTGGAAAAGATTGTCCCTGATTTTGGGGGAAGTTCTGAAAAGGGAAGTGACTTGCCCAAGCAATTCCAGTTCAAGTCTCTGCCCACAAAGCCCCTGCCATCATTATTTCACATGCAAATTATATGCAAATGAACCAGTGGCCTCCTGAAATAATGCCAAGAACAGTCATCTCAAGGTCAGGGGAAGGAAGGAGCCACAAAGGGCCTCAGACTCACCGAGAAGTTGCCGATGTCTGAGTGTTTCAGTTTCAGGAACAGCCTGTAAAAAGGGGTTGGGGAAGCTGAGACCACCATTTGCCTAGCTCATACTAGAGTTTAGTTACCGGCGAGAAGGGGCCCACTCTGCTGGGTGTTGCCTGGTTTTTCCATCCAGTACCCAACCCCCTTCCTCTAGTTATAGCCCCCTGATTTTTCCTTTGGGAAAGTCACCCATTCTCTGCATTGTTAGTGCTGAGTTCTGGGATGGGCTGGCCAAAGGGCAGAGTCCTCCTTCCTTGCCACAGTGATTGCTTCAGGGATGGATGGACCTATGACCTTTGCTGGCCCAATGAGAGTTGGCCCCAGGACTTCTGCCAGAAGGACTGGGAATGAGATGCTATCTTTTCTCCAGGAAAATTAGGGAGCTGCTGGTGATCATTTTTGCCACTAATTGGTGACAGGCTAGTAAGAAATAAAGCCAACATAGGGGATAGCTGAGCCAAGAGATGGAGTCAGAGTTCCAAAGATATCATTTAATCACCTGTATCCACCCTTGCCTGAAACCCTCTGACTTTTCAATTACCTGAGCCAATAAATTATCCCTTCTTTATAGCCTTTATGGCATTTTAACAGTGATCTCAGAAAAAGAGGGAAATAAATGTTGCTTATTGAATCCGTATCATTCACCTCGTTGAGTGCTTTAGCCCAATGAATTCCTTTAAGACCTCAAGAGGCAAGGACCATACCACTCCCAAGTTACAGAGGAGAAAACTGACACTCAGAGAGGTCAAGCAACCTGTCCAAGGTCACGCAGCTAACAATTAGCAAAGCAACATTTCAAACAGATCTTCCTGATGCAAAAGCTCTTGTCTCCAATACCCTACAAAGCTTGAAAACTCACAAAACTTGCTCTTGTTCACCACTAGGGAGCCCCAGGACTCCTGCCCTATGGATTCTCAACCCCCACCCCTGTATACTTCAGAAAGTCTGTGCGCAGCTATAACCCAGCTGTATCCTCTCCGGCTCCTCTGCTTGAGAGGCCCACGGGTGTTTCAAGCAAAATTAAATCCACATGTTTCCAAAGCAGTAACACTTGTCAACATGATGCCACAGGAAATGAGCAGCATGTAAACCTCAGGAGCCAATGTCAAGATTGAGAAGGACAGCTCTGTGCCAGGGAGAAGGTGGGTGTGGGCAGGAATGTGGATCAAGGCTCAATTTAAACAGTGTGAACGTGATTAAGAGGTAGATTCCAGGTCTCAGTGTTGAAGTTATCACATCTACTCTTTCCAAGTGGCTCCCTCTCTCTCTTTTGTCTATCACCTTCTCTCTGTCTCTCCCTCTTCCTTGCTTTTGTGTCTGTCTTTCTCTGACAGGCTCCCTCTTAATGCGTCTCTCCATCTGTCTGTCTCTTACTCTCACTCTTTCTCTGTCTCTCCCCTTCCTCCTTTTCCTTTGTGTTTGTATCTTTCTCTCTGAGTGTCTCTCTGTCTCTCCCCCGCATTTCTTTTTTTCTGTGTATCTCTCTTTCTCTTTCCCTCTTGCTGACTGAACACTTATTTTATCCCTTGAAGTGTTCCAAACATTTAGACACATATTAATACTTCATTTCATCCTCACGATGATGCTGTTGGCAAAGAACAATTTTGGGGCTTAGTTTAGAGCCAGGGACCCTGAAATTTGGAGGGTTTGGTGCTTGCCAAGGCGAGCTGTGCTTCAAATGCAGGCAGCCTCAACGTCAGAGCCCAACTCCTAACCACAACTTGCTCTGCTGGAATTCAAACCCAGGCACATGGATCCCAGAGTCTCCCAGCAGGAGAGGGCTGACGAAGTCCCAAGGATGGGGGTGAAGAAATTGAAGTGGGTTTTCCAAGTGCCACGGAAGGTCGGGGACGTGGGGTGGCTGAGGATTGCTGTGGTTCAGTGTGGAATGAAATCATCAGCGGGCACTGTGCAGCCACAAGTGGGCCTGGGATGGAGGGGTTTCCTGGGACGCAGGACTTGCAGGGCAAAACCGGGACACTCTGGGTAAACTGAGATGGTTGGTCACCCTATGATGTGAGGCCTTGGGCAAGTCACCATCTCTGAGCATTAGTTTTACTGTCTTCAAAATGGGGATATTGTGCCCTCTGCACACTGTTTGAAGCTTACATGTGAAGGGGGAACAGGAAAGCAATGACACAGTGCTTGGCACATCGTAAGGTCCACGGACACTAAGAATGAATGGGTCGCCCCTTCCTCCCGTCCCCAAGGGCCCACTTACTTGTCCACGCTGAGCTCTCCGACAAGCCTGTCGGACTTGACACCAACCTCCACAGAAACGTTCGTAGTCTGCAAAGCAACAGCCTAAGAGGTGAAGTCCTGACCCAGGGGATTGGGGGCTGTGGAAGGCCTTCCAGACTAGAGGATCAGCTTCAGAGAGGCCGTCAGAGGAGCCCACACTCCCAGGTCACACCCACAGAAACCCAGGAGGAAGGGACTCTTCCTTGCTCCATGCTTGTGGATGAGTCCTGGACTGTTGACCAAAAACTATCTTCTCCCGGCTTCCAAGACTGTTTCAAGTTCCCAGGCTACTCCTGAGCTATGCGAGCTAGACTGCAGGGCTGGAATCCAGGCCAGCCCTAGTCTCACAGCCACGCATTCAGCAAATATTTACTGAGTCAGAAAACCGGGGTTTCCAGCTCAGCTTTCCTGCCTGCTGTCTGTGTGACCTTGGCTGACCCCCTGAGAACCTATTTAATCTGCGAAGCAGAGAAAAGGGGTCTCAGTTCGAGACTGGGCAGATCTGCCTGAGGCCTGTGAGTGCTTCCTGGTGGGGAGAGAGTCTGGCCCTCACTCCCAGTGGTGGGACTGGGTGCCACCAAATGTTCGTGGAGTGACAGAGGGATCCGCTGAATGAATGCACAAATCAACAATGGAATAAAAACTTGAATAAGTGAAGGATTAAAAACACAAATGAAGGAATACACCTAGATATGTGTGGATGAATAAATGAATGAATGAACAATCATGTGCAAAGGAATGCTCAATTGAGCAGAGGTAGAAGTGAATGAATAAATGAATAATAGTGCCCCTATGCACCAGAAAAGATCTAGCATAGTTCAAGTTATGAGTCATTGAATAAATTCATAATTGATGAATAGATGAACAACACACAAATGCATAATTGAATGACCAAAGATCTGAGTGAATGAATCAGAAACAGTACCCATATTTAAAGCCAATGTTGGAATAAATAATCGAATGGATGAATTCCTGTCGGAGCCCGAAGCAGTTAGTATGTCGCAGGCCCTAGAGCCAGCCACATAGTCTGGGTTTGAATCTGGGCAGGAGTCACACTGGTCGCCTGACTCCAAGGGCAGTGCTCACAACCCTGTCCAGAGCTCCCCATCTGCCTACACCCGGGAACAGCTTACCATGCCAAGCAGGAAGAGAGGGGCCAAGGAGGAGTTCGGGAGGACAGCAAAGGCCTGGGCCTCCACAGCAGGGGTGAGGGCAAGGCCAGCGGGAGACACGGTGAGGTATGGCGGGGAGGACGCCCAGATGAACAGCTGCACCATCATGTCAGGGAACATCTTGGCCACCTGCACGCCCCCGTGGGGACAGCCAACAAAAGGGATGATTTTATTGAATTGTTTTATCTTGTCCTGGCCCCACATAAACACCTCCAATGTCTTCCCATCGTTTTTTGACTAAATCTAAAGACTGCATGATCTGGCAGCTGGTGCCCTGCCAGACTCACTCCACACGCCTAATGCCAGCCACATGGGACCCCTGTTCTTTAAATACGACCTGCTGTCCTCCTAAGACTCTTTGCACTCTCTGTTTTCTCTCCCTGAATGCTTGTCCTTCCATTCTTCCCTAGCTTGGCTTTTTCCCTTCCCTCGGGTCTTAGTGCGAATGTTACTTCCTCAGAAAGCAGTGGTGGCTTTTCAAGGAGAATGAGGAGGGCTTTGGTGGCACCCCATTTTTGCTGACCTCTAATCCTCCCCCAGGTAAACTCACAGTCTGAGTAAAGCTAATGTGATTGCTATGCAAATTAAGCTTCAAGACAGTTCCCTGGCCCCCTTCTCAGTGACACCTTCTCCACACCAGTACCTCCTGTGTAAAAGTTTCTGGAAGTGTCATAACTGGAAAGGTTGTTAAGCACTGAATGTTTGTGTCCCCCCCAAATTCGTATCTTGAAGCCCTATCCCTCGGTGTGGCTGTATTCAGAAATGGGGCCCTGAGGAAGTGATTAAGATTAAATGAAGTCATAAGGCTGGGGCCCTGATTCAGTAGGATTAGTGTCCGTATCAGAAGAGACACCAAAGGGGTCATTCTCTCCATATGTACTCCCAGGAAAGGCCATCTGAGGACAGAGCTAGAAGGCGGCTATCTACCAGCCAGGAAGATAGCCCTCACCAAAAAAACAAATCAGCTGCCACCTTGATCTTGGACTTTTCAGCCTCTAGAACTGAAAAATACTTTCTGTTGTTTAAGCCACCCCGTCTGTGGCATTTGGTTATGGCAGCCTGAACAGGCTGAAATAAAGGCTTTCCTTGGCCTCCTTGCCTAAAGGGACTACATCTCCTAGCGCCCCCAGACTACTTCATGAGCTGACGAAAAGGAAACAGGAGGCCTTTTCTTACCTTGGGTATGAGCACTCCAAAGGATTTGGTCGTCAGTCGGAATTTGGATTCCTTTGGAATCTGTAGCAAGGGAAGAAGAGAAAAGGATTCTGGGGGATTATGTTATAGATTGGGGTGGGCAAATTCCATATGATGGGTGAGAGACTGAATATACAAACACACAATGGCCAGACCACGTATGACAGTGGAACGCTGACCCACAGTTTTTGCAGCAATCAACCCAGAATGGTCAGGACTGGTCAGTGACTGCCAGCTTCCCAATTCTTTTTGCCCTTGAAAAAGTCAAATATGCTCCCAAACTAATCACATAGGATGCCCAGCTTCTATTAACCCACATCCAGCTTCCCCCAAGTCTGTAACGTCCCTAAGCACATCCCTGAAGCCCTCTCTTCCTCACTACAAAGTTTTCCCACCCCTTTGCCTGTCTTTGAGTTTCTGCCAAACGTCACGTGATGGCGGCTGACCCCCTTGCTCTGAAGAGTTCTCATGCGGGTGGTCTTTGTTTATTTCTGCAGGGAACAGGTGGGGATTCAGCATCCCTGAGGTGCCCCTACAGAGAAGGAGAATCTGGCATCTCTTTCAGGAGCAGCATAGGAGGAAACCCACACGGTTGGTGACTGGGTTGGGATCAGGTCATACCTAGACTCTGGAGAGGTTGGTCATCTTCTCATTTTACAGATGGGTAAACTGAGGCCCAGAGCAGGACTCAGCCACGAATATATAGACTGAGACAATGAGGGCGGTGATGATGATGATGATATGATGCTAAGACTGGATTACAGAGCCTGGCATGTGGCAAGTACCCCGTCAATGCTGGCTGTCACTTGTAGTACTCATCGAGTGCTTCCTATCTGCTAAGCCTGGGCTGAGTGCTTTTCATGCATTTATATCTCATTTAATCCTCACTACCCTCCTTTGGAGTAAGATACTGTTCTTCGTGTTTTACACATGAGGAAAGTGAGGTTCGGAGAGGTTGAATAATTGCCTGAAAGGTGACCTAGCTGGAAAAGAGCGGCTGATGTTCGAACTCAGGTCGGGCTGACTCTAGAATCCGGAACTTGATCTCCTCTAGTGTGAACAGACTCAAATCCAGACCATCCCTTGCACTCTGAGTTCTCTTCCCACATCCACCCCCAGCCCGGCCTTACCATGTCGTCCTTGATGGTCAGGTTCAGGACTCCAGCCTGTTGGTACACGAGCCCGGCCGTGTTGAAGAAGTAGTCGGAGATGGCCAGGTACATCATGCGGTCGTGGTCGGTGGGAATGGCCAGTGGCGGCGGGGCAAACGGGGGCGGGCTGCGGTGGGCCAGACTGAAGAACTCCCCCTGGGGGTGGAGGCAACAGAGTGAGACCGGCATCCTTCAGGAATTAGAACTCAGTGTGTCCATTCCAGGGAAAAATAGGCTGACGAGACCAACCATGCGTTCACAGAGGAGAAAGCTACGGCCAGAAGCCATCAAATGCCTCCTGGGTGCTAGTGTCTAAGTGTTCTTCCCGCCAACCCTGTGAGGTAGGTGCGATAGTGTTTGTTTTACAGGAGAGGACACTGAGGCACAGAGGGGTGAACTGACTTGCCCCAGGCCCCTTGGGGGGTAAGTGCCAGGCTGGAATTGAACCCGAGCATTCAACCTTTCCACCTGCTCTGCCTCGATCTTGCCAGGAAGCACGGAAATTCTACTAAAAGAACAACAGTTTCTCTTTGTTTGTTTTTAATCTATCAAATTAACAATCATTTTAAAGAAAGAGGTAAACTCTTCTGTGTTGTGGGTGTTTTTTGAATCCATATTATCCAGTTTTGGGTGAGAGTTTCGTATGCTGCTGGAGAATATAGTTCATATGTATCTGAAGAACAATTTGGCACCATGTTACAAAAGCAAATCATTTATTTAGCTAAAAAAATAATTCTGAGTTATAAAAAAGCACATTGCAGATGGATACATATGGTAGGGTACCATTTATGTAAAATTTAAAGGCCTATAAAACATACTGTGTAAGAATTATTGACAGACATAGATATGGAGTAAAAGTACAAAAACATAGGCAAGAAGGACACACAATGACCTCAGGGGGGTGGGATGGGCAGGTTTGGAGAGGGGGTCCAGGGGGGCCTGAGCTATTTATTTCTATGATGTTTCATTTTTAAAAAATCAGAGGCAACCATGACAGAATGGTAATATTTCTTAAATGTGGGTGGTGGGTATGTGAGAGTGTGTCATAGTTTCCATACTTTTGAATCACTTCATCATTGAAAATGAATAACTGTGACACCCACGTTGTAGATTACCATGTGACTCTTAAAAATAGTAAGATGGACGTGTGTGCCAACCAGGACTCCTCTCTGAGACATATTGTTAGGTGAGAAAAACCAGTGGGAGGAAGAACAGTATGGATCCATTCAGGGAAACAGGTCATCAGGAAAATCTAGATGGTTTTCATGGGCATGTACTCGAATACTTAGAACCAGCAACTGGAAGGTTAACACCCCCAGGGCTGACAGTCATTACTTCTGGGCAGGAACCTGGAGGGGGGTTAGTTCTCAAGGGGTGGGGGGATGGGGCAGGAAACAGGACTTTTTCATCTCTCATTCTTTGGGGACAGTTTTGTATCCTTGAAATCCTTTATTCGGCTGTATTACTTAGATATTTTTTTCTTTTTTTGTTTCTATTTTTTTGACATTCAATATTATTTTATATTCATTTCAGGTGTACAGTAGTTAGGTATTTATATAATTTATGAAGTGATCCCCCGATAAATCTAGTACCCACCAGACACCGTCCATAATTACTGTAATATTATTGACTGTATTTACTTAGATATTTTTTAAAAAGTATACTATTGGTCCAGCAATTCTATTTCTAGGAAATATTCAAGGATGGGCAGGAATCCAGCTACCAGCTCTGCTTACATTTGTGGGGAAAAATGACAAGAGCCCAAATGTCCTAGGAAGGGGCACTGTCCTTATCACAAGCTGTCTATTGATCGACCCAACAGCCAGTAAAAGGGCTACAGGAGGACATCCCGGAAAGGTGCTCACAAGACATAGTTCTGTTTTTAAAAAGTTATAAAACAATATGTCCAACACGACTCATGTAAAAATATGTATGTATTTATGTCTATGTCCACATATGTGGTTTTTCTGTACATTTGTTTCTGTATCTTTTATGCATGTATGGGTATATTTTCCTGTTTTTTGGACTAGACAATGGCTGGAGGGTTGGAGGGATCTAATTTGTGTGTCAATAGTGCATTCTCTGAGTTGTAATATTTGGGTAATCTCTCTGTCTTTCTTTCTTTTCCATCCTTCCTTCCTTCTTCCCTTCATTTCTTCCTTCCTATGTATTTATTTCTCTGCTTCTCTATAGTTTCTACATTTTCTTTTTTACAACACATGTGTTTCAGAACAAACAAGTAAACAATAAATGAACAAGCATCACAAATTGGAGAGGGACTGAATGAGGTACACCCAGAGGGAGTTCAGGGAGTGAGACCTACTCCACCTGGGACAGTCAAGGGAAGGCTGCTGTGGGAGTGACATCTAGCACAGACCCATCTGGATTGTAAGGAGAAGCCAGCAGGTAAAGGAGGGGAAGGGAGGGAGGGCAGTTCAGGCAGAGGGACAGCATAGGACAAAGTCCCTGCTGAGGGAACAAGCTTGATGTATTGAAAAGGTGTCTGGTTGGAAGGTGGTGAATGACGGGGAAGTGGCATGAAATGAAACTTCATCCAATAAACATTTATTGAGCACTTACTATGTGCCAAGCGCAGTTCTAGATGCTGTACACACAGTAAAGAACAAAGCAGTCATAGCCCCTTCTCTTTCCTCCTAGTGAGGGAGACAAACTCGTGATTCTGTCTGTATGTGTTAGTAATAAGTGCTGCTGAGGAAAAAAAAAAAAAGCAGGGTATGCGGGAAGAAGAGGGAGCTAGCTATTCCAGCAACAATGGTCTGAGAAGGCATCTCTAGGGAGAGGATATTTGAGCAGACTTGAAGGAAGGAAGGGAGAGCTTATGTGGATAACTGGGCGAGAGCCTCCTGGGCCAAAGGAGCAGTAAGCGCAAAGGCCCAGGGGAGAGAGCAGGCACAGTGCATTTCAGGAATGGCAGGGAGGCCAGTGTGACTGCAGCAGGGGAAGATGTGGAGAGTGGAGCAGGGGTGGTGATGGTTGAGGACAGAGAGGAAAGGGGTGGGGTCATTGTAAGATTTGTTTCAAATGGGGATGGAAGGCCCCTGGAGTGAGGGCATATGATTCTCAGAGTGAGTCTCACCTTCAGCTGCCCATCCAGGGTCTCAGCTGTGGCTGTAGGGGGTGCCAACAGCGAATAATCGATTCCAGCCACATCATCTATTTTGGCTGTCACTAGAGGGAAAGAAGATGGACCATGAGCTGGCTCCCCATGGCAGTGTCTTTGGGGCCTGGGATGCAGGGTTACCATCCCCTAAAGTTGAATCAAGAACTGCATTGTTAGTTCCATTCACACCTACTCCAGGGAGCCCGCTCCCAGCTCCCTTTAAAGGAAAATGAACACAAACCACACATTCACAGACACCATCTTCCCCCCAGATGAGGCTAAAACACAGTGTCAAGGAGCAGAGAGACCTGGGCTTGAATCGGACTCTATATGACCTTGGACATGTCCTTTTGCTTCTCTGAGCCACTTTTTATCATTTGTAGAATGAGGTAATCACCGTGGCTCACAGGTGCTGGAGGAGTGAATGAGAAGGTGTATGCCCAATGCCCTGCACATGGTAGGGGCTCAACAGCCAGAAGGCTTCGATATTAGCAGTGATAATATCCCAGGCTGAGGCCAGGTTGGCTCAGGTTGGAACAGTTTCTCTATTTCCCAGTAGTAATCAATGAGAATTAAATGAATATTGGCTCCTCCTTTAGCTCCTCCTTCCCACGTTAGAGGCTCAAAAATGGCAACTTGTCCAAGATGGAACAGCTGGTGAGTGACAGAGCTAGGACTCAAAACAACATCTTATTCCTGTCTGATGAGGCCAAACCTTGGACACTGGAACTGCATTGAACATCCCCAGTATTGGCTCTGCCCCGGGAGGGGTTGGGTGGTGCCTGGAGGAAGGTAATGCATTGTCAGTGGGCACGGACTTTATGTGTGCCACGCCAGATTTCCCAGAGAGGGAGTCCAGGTAGCAGTTTGGGGCACAGGTTCTGGAATCAGAAAACCTGAATTTGGAGCCTGCTTCTGCTTCTTACTGGCTTTCTGACCTTGGGCAAGTCACAGCTCCTTTCTGTGCCTCCGTTTCTTCGTGGTAAAGTTGGGAGGCCAAGAGGAGATAATTCTGCTGGGTGCACTCAGCCAGAGCAGTCCTCTCGCACATACTGCAGCTCTTCACAGTTTACCAAGCACTTAGGGATAGAGAGAGTTGTCTCCATTTTAAAGATATGGAAACTGAGGCGCAGGAAGTTGAAATGACGAGCCTCAAATTTGAGGCCAGTTATGTGTGTCTGGCCTCAGAGAGCTAAAGGTATTTGGTTGTTTGGCCCCTACAAGGCTAGGGGAATGAGTGGTTGTGGGCTGCTTTTCCACCTCCTTCTGTACCTGCCACAAGGACCTGGACTACAGGGATCCAATGCTAACTACCATTTGAAAATAATCTGTTCTACCCATTCCCACCCAGATCCAGGCCTGTCTAGAAAATTGCTAACTCCATCAGACTCTCTATCTGCATCCCTCTTCCCCGCTTTATCCTAGCCTCTTCAGTCCCACCCAGCACTCACCTGGCAGTGTCTGGAAATAAGGTTCCAGCTTGGAGGACACAGAATCGGTCACAGCCTTGCAGATCTAGGGAGAACAAAAGAAGTGATCAGTGAGGGCTGCCCGCAGTGGAAAATGTGCGTTGGGAATAATGATCTGGACACATTTTGCTTTCCTGGAATGTTTCCTTGAAAATCATGAAACTAATCAAGTTTCCCTTTTCTTTTCAGCTACCAGGAAGCTCAGAGTCCAACATGCAGCTTAGAAATAGTAACTGTATAGGATTGGGTGACCTGTGTATCTGCCTTTTATTTCCTACTCTAGTGTGGAACTTTCGTAATGGATATTTACGGTTTCTATTATTTAATGTGGGATTTTCTGTTTGCTTGTTTTATCTGTTTGTTTTTGCTGCCTCAGATCCTTTGCAGGATAAAGTGGAGAAAAAAACAAACAGGAGGTTTCAGTGGTCAGCCTTCTCCTATCTGTGTTTCTGGGAGCTAGGTGCAGGCCCTCTGCTCAAGTCTGCGTGGGACCTCTCACCTTTGCTGAGTATGGCCAGAGAAGCCCTCCCTGCCCCTCACATGACTCACAGGGGAACAAGCACAGGTCTGAGACCTGGGTCACATGGTAATTCTGTCACTTTGAAAGTTACTCCACTTCTTTAGAACTCTTTTTTTTTTTTAATCCGTAAAATGGAATGTGGCAGGTTATATATTCCACTCCACTTGCTCTTCTGGACTAGGGTCTTGCTCCACCTCACCAAGAGGTGGAGTCTGTGATTTCTCCCCTAGAATCAGGGTGGGTGTAGTGACTTGCTTTTAACAAAAGAACATGGCAGAAGGGACATTGTGTAACTTCAGAGATAAGATCATAAAAGGCTGTGCAGCTTTCACTTTGTCTCTTGAAAGGCTGCTTCTCTGGTTGCTCCCTCTGGAAACCTAGTGACATGCTGTGAGAAGCACCAGCTCCGTGGAGAGGTCACGGGTAGTTGCTCCTGTCAATAGCCCCACCTGAGCGAGCCTCCAAGTCTTTCCAACCCAGGCACCATAAGCATGAGAGAGGCCCCCTCCAGATGGTTCCAGCCCTGAGCTTTGGGTCTTCCCAGATGAGACCCAGACATTATGGAGCTAAGCTGACCCCACCATGCCTGTTAATTTCCTGATCCACAGAATACGTGAACATTATAAAGTGGTAGGTAGTTGCTTTATGTCACTATAGTTGGGGCTATTTCTTTTGAAGCATAGATAGCTGGCAAACAGGATTAAAATCTCAGGCTTCCCTAACTTGAAGGCATTGGGGCTGGGGACAGCGGGGTCCCTACCTTCCCTCCAAGTGTCACCCCAAGTCTCTTCGCCTCATTAATCCAGCTGAGTCTCTCCAGTCCTTGCCTCTCTCCACTGTTGGCATGGTGGATCACTGTCTCCTAGAAATGCTCCTTCCAGAGTCCCAGGACCAAGGACAGTTCCCACTCTCTTATTCTTCCCGGGACACCCTGATGAGCTCCTCTTTGCTCTTGGATATGGGAGCTCCTCCAGGCTTCCTTCTGGGCTCCCTGCTCCTTCCATTTACAGGCTCCCCCAGAGCCATGTTATGCCATCCCATGGCCCCTGCTATGGTCCATGCAGAGGTCACCGCACCCTTGCTCCCAAGTGCCAAAGAATTAAACCTGCCAGTAACAGCCCCAACCAAAGAGGGCTGAGGGTTGGCGGATAAACATCCCAGCTTCCTTACCCCTTGGGGCAGTTCTGAGGCGTGTGTTCCGGGTTCCGCTGAGACCCGCCCCCAGGACTGCACCCGGTTGCCCACAGCAGTCGCACACTCAGTGTGGCACACCCCTCGCTATGCCTCCTGGATCTCCTCCCAGGAAACTACCTGCACTTGAATCTTTGTCTCAGCACCTGCCTGGGGGTGGGGTAGACCCAAGCAAAGTCGCCTCCGCCATATTCCCAACATGTGGCTAACAGGCAGGCCTTGGTGTGCAGCCCAGAGCTGCGGCCTGAGGGCCCCGCTACCTCCTGGCCACAGGCCCCCAAGGCCAACCCATCCCAAACAAACCCCTCAGGTTCTGACTCCTCCTCGGGATTGCATCCCTTTCATTTGCCCAGAGGGCACCCTCCACACGTTCCTCCCTTTTTCTCTTCTGTCAATCAAGTTATTGTATCTGGGGGAGGAAGAGAGGAAGGGGGAGGGAAGGAATGAAGGAGGGAGAAAATTTAGTTTCTTGGAGTGTGTTTTTATCACATATGAATCTGGATGTCCCAAGAGGACTTAGAACGCTGTTCTCTAAGGAGCCTGTACCTCTTCTCCAAGTGGCCCAGGGGCCAGGGCAGCACATCTGGAAGCTGGAGCCAGCTGGACTCCTGAGCTGCCGTCCCCCTGCCACTGGCCTCCAATACTGCTTACCCATGAGCCACCAGATGGCTCCAAATCACTGCGAATCACATCACAGCCTGGAGTCTGGCTTTCTGCTGCTGGCCCCCACTTCCCATGCTCCATCCTACCCGACCCCCGACATGCACACCAGACACAGACTCAGGCAGACTCTTTCTTCTCTCAGATACCCACCCTTCACTCTGGATTCCTTGGGAGTCCACTCCCCAGTTCACACCTCCCTTCCTAGCATCATGGATGCCCTGTCACCTCATTCATTCTTTCACCCGTCTACCTGTCCATTCATTCGTTCATTCAGGCCAATACTCGTTTCTAAACAACGTCTTGCTGTGACTAAGAGCCTCTGAAAGTGGGGTGGCCTGAGCTTGCATCCCAGCACTATCACTTCCTCTCTCTGTGTCTCAGTTTGTTTATCTGTAGAATGGGGATAATCATGATACCCTTTTTGTAAGGATTTTGTGTGGATTAAATGCTAGAATCCTTGTAAAGAGTTCTTAGCATAGTGCCACGCCCACTGTAAGCACTTGACCTATATAGGCCATTCTCTACCTCCTCCTTCTCACTGTCACCACCATCATCTTCACCATCATCATTTTCACCAGCAACAGCATTATTACTTTTTCACTTGAGTGCTACCGAGAGACCACCCTTAAGGTGCTACCAAGAAATACCATGTTTCCCTGAAAATAAGACCTAGCCGGACAATCAGCTGTAATGCATCTTTTGGAGCAAAAATTAATATAAGACCTGGTATTCTATTCTATTCTATTCTATCCTATTCTATTCTATTCTATTCTATTCTATTATTTTATCCTATTAGAGCCAGTCTTATATTATAATAAAATAAGACCGGGTATATTATATTATATTATATTATATTATATTATATTATATTATATTATATTATATTATAATGACCCGGTCTTATATTACAGTAAAATAAGACTGGGTCTTATAGTAATTTTTGCTCCAAAAGACGCATTACAGCTGATTATCTGACTAGGTCTTATTTTCAGGGAAATACGGTAATCTGTTTTAATAGTTACAAATAATAAATATATCCTAGGACTCCCCTCATACTATTACTTAATTACACAGACAGTTGAACCATGGGTCTGCTGGGCTGGTGGGTGAGCATACCGCCTCCATAATCTCAGTAATCCATACAATAGCTTCGTGAAGAAGATATCAATGTCCCTATTTCACAGATGGTGAAAACGAGGTTCAGAAAGTTCAAGTAATTTGCTCAAGGTTACACAGCTAGTTAAGCCCTAGAGCCAGAAATAAAATCCAGAGATTCTGACTCTGAAAGTCATTCTATAATCCACTGTGTTATGCATTTTGACAACCATGCATTGATTTAAAAAAAATTAAAATAAAATAAAAAGCTTTTGACAGAGTGCCTGCCGATAAATGATCTCATTTGGTTGATGTTTCCCTGTGCACATTGTCGGTGGCTTCGATGGGGAAACACGTCTCCCATCTGGAAGACTGCACAGCCTCCTCAGTCTCCCCAAGACTGCTGCCCCCACTCTTGGCCCCTCCAGCCATTTCACAGCAACCAGAGAAAGTGTTCTAAAACACAGATCTGGCCAGGTCCCCCCTTTGACCAGAACCTTCAATGGCTCCCCACTGTCCTCTGGAGAGAAAGCTCATGCTCACTTAGCTTGTGAGACAGGCTCACAGGATTCCTGGAAGCTATGGTCTATTAATAGAAAACGAGCCCAATGAATGGCCCTGTTCTCCACCAACGAAGTTGGCCAGGAGATTAAGATGTAGGCGGGGTTGGAGCACTGGCTGTTGCCAGTTCCAGCCTCAGGAAACAGTTTAGCCACACGTCAGACTAGCAGCTTCCTCAATTGCACATTTTCTGGGTGGGAAGCACCCTGAAGGGGGTTTGGGGTGTGATGGGGCTGGGGAAGGAGGCCTGAGGGCTATGAGAGGAGAGGGTAGGCAGGAATGTTGGGGAGAGAGCAGAGGTGGCCCAAGCGGACGTGGTAGGGGGTTGCTGTGGGGATGTGACTCTTTCTTAATCTCTCACTGGTCCCCTCCGAAGAATGGACATGACTGCATTTTAGAGCTGGATTTGTGGTTCAAAGGATTGTAAGGAATGCCAGAGAGGTTGGGGTGAGAGCAGAAGCGTCCAGTGATGCGTGAGGTGTACGGACATGCAGTGCCCGTCAGGCTCTGACCGGTGAGGACAACCTGAGTCCCTCCTACCTTGCTGTTCATGGTGTCTCGGAGCGAATTCTCGATTTTTTTGTGGAACAGTTGGATCAGCCACCTGGAAATGGACATGTGGGGACAAGCATGAGGCTTCCCAGGGGTCCCTGGGCTGCACTGGGGAGGCTGCCTCATCTGGGAAGCCTTCCTCCCTCCTCCAAACAGGACTAGGCTCCCTCATCTCTGGGCTCCAACTGCACACAACCCATTAGACGCCTTGCACCGTGTGCGGTTACCTGCTTATGAGGTTATATCTTCCAAAGGGCACGGCTGGGCCCCTGCCCTTTCTCAGCCTCATTCCTCCCTACTCCGCCTCTTCTCTGCACTCCAGCCACACTGCTCTGCCCTATCCTCTTGTGTCCAGTGCTTCCTCCCACTCCAGGGCCTTTGCACATGCTGTTCGCTCTGCTTAAAACACCCATTGTCCCCAATAGCTGCCTCATCAACTCCTACTTCTTCTTTTCATCTCAATTCAAATGTCTTTTCACCCAGGAAGAGCTGGTGAGCCCCCAGATTAGGTCCGATCCTCCTGTACCAGGTGTTCGCAGCACTCTGTACCTCTTTTTCTTAGTTCTCACCTCCTTTTGAAATTCTTCGTGAGCCCCTCGTTAATGCAATGATTTGATTAATGTCTGTCTTCCCCACTGGGCTGGAAACTTTAAGAGAACAGGGACAGTGTGGCTAAGAAGCTGGGGCCATGTAGTGCTGGGCTGAATCCCTTCTCAGTGCTTACGAGGTATGAAAACTCAGGTGATTTCCTGTCCTTTCCATGCCTTGGTTTTCTCACCTGAAAATGGGCCAATCATCACCTCATAGCCATCGTGTGGATTGAATGGGACACGACACAGGCTTGAAAGAGTGCTGGGCACACCGTAAGCCTCCAGATGCTGTTAGCTATTGCTAAATTGTTTTTGGCCACTGCTGTTTCCCGAGCGTGCTGCCCAAGCCTGGTACATAGTGGATTCTTAGTCGATACTTACGGACTGGATGGGTGGGTGAACGCTTATGCCTTTGTGGTGAGGAGTGTATAATTTATTGCACATCCAGTGTTTAGCGCAGAGCCTGGGCAGAGTAAGTGCTCAGTAAAGTTTGCTGAATGCATGTTGAATGAATGAGTGAGACTTTGAGACAGGGACAGTATCCACTCCATGTAGGGACCCCTGTGCCCTCCCCTACACCCGCAGCCTCTGAATGAGACCTGGCATGGAGGTGGCGCTTGGGATGTGTTTTCTGAATATGGAGAAGATTAGGACAGTTCTCCGTGATGTCCTGCCTCCCATCCACAGCCCCAGGAGGTCATACCCCACGCTGCTGTGTGAGACGTGCACGCTGACGCTGTCAATATGGTTACTGCAGCTGGAGCAGGTGACGGTGGAGTGGCCTGAGGTGGGGTCACAGCTCAGCTTCAGACCAGCTGAAATGGAGATGCCGTCCACTTTCAGGTCAAAGTTACCACTGATTTTGCTGAAGGGAGACAAAAAGAAGACTTGGAGCAAGCACTTTCTTCCCCACTGCCATTCGAACGTCATTCCAGTGCTAAAAGGTAGGTTTTGCTATTATCCCCACTCCAGGTAAGGAGACAGAGTTCAGAGAGGGAGGCAGCTTACCCAAGGTCACACAGCAGCTGAGTGAAAGAGCCAGGATACCAAACTTAAGTTTCAACGCATGTCCTCCTGGCAAAACCCTGCTCTTACTCACTGCCTCAGACTCTTTCCATGCTGTGTGGCTTTGGGAGTGTTTCTTAACCTCTCTGAGCTTCAGTTTCCTCACCCGGACCCTGGATCCGAAGTAGGCACCAGCTTTGCCACTAAAAAGCTGGGTGCTTGGGGCCAATGACTTTAATGAATGCCCTTGTTCATTAAATGGGGTTAATAACGCCTCCCTCAGGGATGAAATGTGTTTTGGATAAGACAGTGAACATGAATGTAGTTTGTCAGCTCTTCTATAATGTGATGAAATATCGTTTTTGTGTGTGTGTGTGTGACCAATAAGTGAAATGAGATGTAAAAGAGCCCAAGTGAAGAGTTAAGCAATTCTTGTTGTGGGGACCAGACAGACCCAATGGCCCATGTAAGGGAAGGCAGATTCACAGCCTAATTCTCATCAACGTGCCTTCTCCATTTTCTCCTTGGATTCCCCACAAAGAAGTTGCTAAAGTGATTGGTCAGTTCATGCCAGTCATTAGTGGACAGAGTCACTGTGGTGAAAGCCCAATATTTAGATGTAGAGTTGTGGTTTGCATGATTTGCCCCAAGTTTTCACTCCTCTCTGCACCCATACTCTCGCCCTTGCCTATGTTGGGGGAATGGTGCATTCCCATGGTCTTGACTTTGGGCATGGCTATATGACTTGCTTTGGCCAATAGCGTATGACTAGAAGTGACCATGGGCCAGTTTTGAGTCTAGGCCTTAAGGGGACCTGCATGTTTCTGGTTGCTTTTTTTGCATTCCTGTCATCACCAGGAATATGCTCTGGCTAGCCCACTGGTCCAGGGAGTAGGAGGAGATACAGGTGAAGCACAGCTGCCTCGGTTGAGCCCAACCTAGACCAGGGAACCCCAACTGACACACAGATATGTAAGTGATAATATATGACTTGCTTTAAGCCACTGAGTTTGGAATGTTTTTTATACAACGATATAGCTAACTGATAAAGGATAACTTAAAGGTACCAGTTAGTCTTCCACTCTAGGCACATGGCACCAGCTTAGCCTTGCCAGTGTCCTGCATTGAGATGTAAACAAATGTTCAACTATTAACCAAGGGTTATGTTGAATCTTCTTATGTGAAAAATTCCCCCAGGAACCCTGTGGGGACAAGTGGTGATGTGCAAAGTAAAAATTGTGCATTCCTGAGATCCTGGCTCTCATCCCTTCCAGTACCTCCAAGAGCTCACCTATACACTCAACAAACCCCAAGCTTGGAAACGTACATGAAATTCTTTCGTGCCTTCCATTTTCCACTGATCTTGATATTGGCATTTGTCACGGAGAGTTCAAGGCCCTCATTGGGTAATAGTTTTATCTGGGAACTGGGAAGCTGGACTCCACGGATAACCATGCTGCAAAGAAGAAGTGTTCAGTTAGCCTCAGTCAATGGCTAAAATAGACTCACCCCACCCCCACCCCAGCTCGTCACCTCATCCATTCCAGGAGAACCCAGAAGCTATGATAGCAGCCTTGGAAATTCTGTGGGCATTGAGCAGAGTGGCTAGGCTTTGAAGTCAGACAAATCTGCATTTGAATCCTGCTCTTCAGTTTACTGTTGTGTGATCCTGGGCATGTCACTTAATCATTCTGAACCTCAGTTTCCTCATTTGTAAAACGGGTACAGTAATCTCTATCTTGCAGGGTCTGTGACTATCAATGAAGATAACAAATCTTATTACATTGACTATAGGTTCTATAAAGGGGTGGAATGTGTCTGTCTTTTTTTTTGCTATTGTAGCAAAGCCTACTGTGTCAGACACATAGTAGGTGCTCAAAAATATTTGTTGAGTGAACAGGTATATAAAATTCTCTGTAGGACATTTATGGGTTGTTTGCCCAGCACCCACACCTTCTTCTTGTGGTAATAGAACTGTCATTTAACTTTGGAGGAACATTCTCCCCACAAATATGCCATGTTGTTCCAAAGAATGTTGATTTCACCTCCACCTTCAGGGGGTGGAGCTTGGGCATAAGCTAATTAGCATATCCTATTCCCCTGGACACAGTGATTGGTTCAGGAGTGTGTACATAACCTAAGATGGACCAATCAGAGTGAATCTTAGGGTTTTTTGCTTCAGCTGCAAAGAGAAGGTGCTCTCTTTCCACAGCACTGGCAGTGCCGAGGAGATGCTGGCAGCCATCTTGCCTCTTGGAGGGGACATCCTTGCTGGGAATTAGACCTCCCAAAGGTAAGTAATACTGAGAAGTGGCAAGAGAGAAACAGGGTCCAATGACATTTGATCTTGTCTCAGGCTGAATCCAAAGCCACACTACTCCAGGGACATCTCAGTCATATGAGCTGATAAATTCTGGCTTAGGCAGTTTTGGATTAGGTTTGCTGTTCTTGAACCCCCGCCTCCAAATCCTAATTGATATATGGGCCTGGAATAGAGTTTTGGGGTTCATGACATCCCCCCAGGAGTCATGGTGAATGCCTGAAAGACAGTTTTCGTGGCTTCCTCCATGCTCAGTTTGGGGGATTGTATCTCCCTGGGATGGTGTAAAACTGGCTTTGGTATCCTATTCTCTCCGAGTTTAGCAGTTGGTGGCTCTGCAATTCAAGACCTTGGTGGCCCCAGAACACTACAAAGTCCTGCATACTGAGGACTGAGCTTGATAGGCCTCACCTGTAGAAGTTATATGAACCTTTCCCCAAATGCTTGATCTTAAAGCTTCCTGAGAAGGAGGGAATCTCCATCTTCTCCAGCTCTTTCTGCAGCGCGGCCACTCCCTGCTGGCTGGCTGAGGGCAGAGATTAGGGGTAATGGTCAGAGGCAGAGCCTGGGAGCCTGGGCTGGCAGGTCAGGGCAGATTCTGGGCCTTTGCCCCTGTCCATTGCAGGAACAATGGGATTGAAAAGGTCTAAAACTAAGGTTTTCTGTAAAGGGCCAGATAGTAAATATTTTTAGTTCTGTGGGTCATACTGTCTCTGTCACAGTCATTAAGCTCTGCGGTTATTGCCCCAACGTAGCCATAGACAATATGTAAACGAATGGGTATGGCTGTGTTCCAATAAAACTTTATTCATGAGCACTGAAATTTGAATTTCATATAATTTTCACATACTGTAGGATATTATTCTTCTTTTGACTTTTTTCAATTATTTAAAAATGTAAAAGCCATTCTTAGTTGATGGGCCACACAAAAACACGTAGTGGCCCAGATCTGGCCTGTGGGCTGTAGTTTGCCAACCCCTGGTCTAAAATATCACCCCCCTCAACACCCAATCATGAATCCCGTGGGTATTTATTGAACACCTACTCTGTGCCTAGTTCTGTGCTATGCCCTCACAAATACTCCATCTCTTTAGCTTTTGGACTCTCTCCCCACAGGACTTTTGCATGTACCATTCCTGCTGCCTAGGAAGCCGTTCCCTCCTGCTTCACCAGGTCTACTTCTAATCAGCTTGATCATCACTTCCTCTGGGAACTTTCTCTGACCCAGCAGATGAGAGCAAACCCCCTCGTTACCATGCTGTGGGCACCTCCTTTGGAGAGCCCATTACTGTTTGTACTTATGCATTTATTCATGTGACGTCTTGATTAATGTCTCTCTCCCCCCAAGGTCAGTGGCAATGTCTGTCTTATTTACTAATGTAAATAAACATCTCCTACACTTACCACAGTGACTGGCACTTAATATTAGAAGGCTCTTAATATTTGTTGGATGAATAAATGAGTGAATGCCCTAATGTCAGGAATTCTACCATCCGTTATTACATGGCTA
Organism: Rhinolophus hipposideros; assembly: GCF_964194185.1. Classification (NCBI taxonomy): domain Eukaryota; kingdom Metazoa; phylum Chordata; class Mammalia; order Chiroptera; family Rhinolophidae; genus Rhinolophus; species Rhinolophus hipposideros. The sequence continues at coordinate 17,739,492 of NC_138068.1, forward strand.
ACAGCACCAAAGAACCAATGAGAAAGCAAATGTTACCTGAGAAGGAGTAATTAGTAAACTGAGGGATCCCAGGTTTTGTGTTTTCCAAGAGCCAGTTAGGAAATTAATAATAATAATGATAATAATAATAATAATAATAAAAACATTTTTCAAGTTCTGATTCTGTGCCAGGCACTGTTCTGGGCTCCGTACATGTATTAAGTTACTGAATTTGAATAACCTAGAAAGTAGGCCCATTACCACCCCCAATTCTCGGGTAAGGAAGCTGAGATTCAGAAAGGTGACCACACAGCTGACAAGTAATGGAGGCAGGTTTGAATCCAGGCCTTCTGGTCCCAGAACCCCTGCCCTGGGATAGGCCTTTCCAAGGGGCTTCAAAAGTAAACAAAGCATACATTGTCAGTGTGTGGAGGGGAAAGAAAATGTGTGATGGCTGGAATCGATGGGTCGGCAGAGGCCAGGTCTTGAAGGGTCTTGAATGCTATGCTTAGGGGTCTAGACATCTGAAGGCCTGAGGGAACCATTGAATAGGGTAAGTCAGGAGAGGGGCATGAGCAGATTTGCTGCATTTCAGAAAAGCCACTGTGGTTGCCACATGGGATGTGCATAAAAAGGGAAAGCGAGTCTGCCATGACAAAATCTGAAGACTGGGTTTAAAGTTCAAGCCCAAGTCTCTGTTCCCATGAAGCCTTCAGGGCAACCCTGAAGCCTTCTGAGTTAAAGTCTGAGCCCAAGTCTCTGTTCCCATGAAGCCTTCAGGGCAACCCTGGCACTGTGTTCAGAGCAGGGCCTGAACTCCTTTCTTCTAGCTCAAGTGGAGCTTTCTGTTTGCCCCCTTGGGATTCAGAGGTGTCTTGCCTGGGTTGGGGTAGGAATTCAGGGATGATATACCAGGTTCCTCTGAATCCTGTCCTGACGCCCCTAGTGGTACACCAGCGGGTAAGGTTCTGCCTTCTCGGTGGGATTTCTCTGGGGCTGGTTATGCCCCACTGTTCTGCCTTTTTGCCACTGAGAGGCAGCATTGAGCAGTTTCACCCTGGGCCGTCAGACCAAGATCACAACTCAAATCCAGGCTGCGCTCTGGCCTATGCAGTACCTTCTCCAAGTTTCAGTTTGCTCATCTGCAAATGTTGCTAGTAACAATACGTCCGACCCAGGGGGCACACGACAATGAAACGAGATGGTGTGTGTAAAGCTCCCAGAACAGTGCCTGGCACAGATCTGAGTGGGTCAGCAGGGCTGCTTCCTGGCCCTCTCCTCTATCCGGGCCTGGAGGAATGGCCTGGGGGACCCTCTCTGGGACACCCAGATGGGTAGTGTGCACAATATGGCTTCTAAGCCCTGCCTGGAGGAGACCATTAAGAAGGGCCCTCCCCACACTCTTCCTGCACGCACCCCCCCCCACCCCCAACCTTCTCAAAGCCTGAGTTATGCTCATGCTGAAGACTGAGATAGTGATCTCCAGGCAAATGTCAGGGCCGAGAACCAGCTTTGGAAGAAGTAAAAAGCCTGAAAGCTCAAGTTGGGGTTTGGGTACAGGGAAGGAGGGGACTGAGGACCCTCAGAGGCCTCAATATCAGACTTGGAATCCTCAGGTCCGGCACCTCAATCTCAGCACTGCCACTTCCCAGACCTGTGATCTAAGGCAACGCTCCTTGCCTCAGTTTCTTTCTCTGTAACAGGGTGAGAAGGCCTACTTTGACAAGCTGTGAGCAGGCCATACACTGGATTTAAAGGGCTGCACATAGCAGGTGTTCAATAAACGTCCCTCAGGGGTGGGAGAGGAAAGGGAGAAAGGCATCCGATTACCATAGTCCAGACCCTTCTGGGTGATCCTGGCCACAATGCCGGGGTTGGTGGTCGCTGTCACAGCTGTGCCCAGGGCAGCCAGCACCACTAGGGTTGCCCAGCTCGGCGTGTTGTCAGGGCCCCTCGCCATGTCTTCGTGCTCCAGAGCTGCCAAAGCCTCGAGTCCTTGGCAGGGAACCAGGGACCTATAAATGAGCAGGCTGGGGAAACGCAACTCACTAGAATGTAGAAAGGAGGAAGGAACCTGGGTGGGGGCGGGACAGGGGGAGGACAGGGGCCTGTGGTTCCCCACAGTGGTTGGGGCCACAGGCCCAGAAGACAACCAAAAGTAGAGCCTGGGAGAGGTGTGTGTGTGTGTGTAAGTTGGGGTTCTCTGACTCTGGGCATCGTTCCCTTCCCAAAGCACTCCATCCCCATTTCTGAGTCCCCACCCAATACCCTTTATCTAAGGACTTTCTTGAAGCTGGATGGTGTCTGCAGTAGTGCTCATTATATTTTTCTTAGTTTTCCTGCTCTACTGAGGTATAACTGACATCTATAATAAAGTTACATATATTTAATATATACAATGGGATTTGATGTATGTATACATTGTGAAATGATTGCCACACAAACCTAATTAACACATCCAGCATTTCATAGTTATTATTTTTGGTGTGGAGTGAAGACACTTAAGATTTACTCTCTTAGCAAATTCCAAGCCTACAATATAATATTCTTAACTATGGTCACCATGTTTCACATTAGAACCCCAGAACTTACTCATTTTTTAAACTGAAGTATACAGAGGGTGCCAAAAAAATGTACACACATTTTAAGAAAGGAAAGCTATTCAAATTGTAACACTCAATATATACCGATAACAAAAGATGAATATAAGTCACATTTGACTTTTGCAATTACAAGAGGTGCTCAAAGTGGTTACCATCAGCGTCCAAACACTTCTGATTACGGCAAACTACTGCTTGAGCAAGTTGACTACAGTGTCCACTTGTGTACATTTTTTGGCACCCCCGGTATATTTTTCTTTCTACTTTTGATTTCCTTGATATTTTCTACAGTAAAACATTTAAGAAAACAGAACCGTTATCATTTTCTTGTCCTGAGAGGCAGTAGTGGTAATAATTAAATGCTTGAATTTTGGAGTCCAGTGTCTTAGTATGATTTTAAATCTTAACTCTGCTACTCTCTGGTTGTTTGACCTTCTCTGAACTTCAATTTCCTCTTCTGTAAAGTGGGAATAATCTGAGTACTCTCCCTCCCTGGATGATTGTGAAGACAGAAAGGGCTATAAACCATGTAAAGCACAATGCCCCTGCATAATAAGCACACAAATGGTAGCTATTAATGTCACTCTAATTTTAAAAGTAATTCATGTTCATTGACCAAAATTTGAGAAAGAACCAAAAGGATAAAAATTAGGTGCAATTCCAGAGACAACAAACGGAAGTGTGAGTATTTCTCCCCCAACTCTTTTTTGTTAAGCATAAAGAGAGTGTTTGTTTTTCTAACAAATAAAAATGGGATCACACTGGTCAGCTTTGTAAAGTTCCGTTTTTTCAATAAACAGTATGTAGTGAATGTTCTCCCCCAACACTAAAAATCTTACATTTACAATGTTTCATTGCTTCCTCATCCCACAGTTTTCTTCATGAAGCTTTTCTTCTTGTTACCTCTTTTATTGACAGATGTGGGACCTGAGGCTTCCAGAGGGGAAGTGTTCCTTCCACAGTCACACTAGCTACCAGCAGAGCTGGGATTCAGATGCCAAACACATCCCCCACTAGCCTGAGTCCTTCAGTGCCTTGGGGGTTGTGGGGTGGGTGACACAGACTTTCTCCCCCAATCTCAGTTTTCCAGACAGGCCTCTGCTCAGCTCCTGCCCCTCCCTCTGCAGCAGCCTCAGGCCCTCAATGAGTAGGAACCCTGCGGGGCAGTCAGCTTGGTCTCCATGGTGATGAGAGGAGGGGTGGGCCTGCAGAGGGGAAGGCCAGCTTCTCTCCTGCTGGGTCCTCATCAGCCCCCTGGCACCCTGTCTCCATGACTCTGAAAGTTTAATGAAGCCCCCTGAGCTTGGAGGACATGAGACCTACTGAGTTTTTTTTTTTTCCTCTTTTTCGCCTGTTTCTAAAAGGGTCTCCCTTCCTGCCCCCATCCACAACAATAAGAATCCTCTGGTTTGCTTAAGAACAAATACAGTGCTCGCTTCGGCAGCACATATACTAACATTGGAACGATACAGAGAAGATTAGCATGGCCCCTGCGCAAGGATGACACGCAAATTGGTGAAGTGTTCCATATTTAAAAAAAAAAGAAAGAAAAGAAAGAAGAATACAAGGGCGGCCGGATGGCTCAGTTGGTTAGATCGCGAGCTCTCAACAATTAGATTGCCAGTTGAATTCCCGCATGGGGTGGTGGGCTGCGACCCCTACAACTAAAGATTGAAAACGGCAACTGGACTTGGAGCTGAGCTGCGCCCTCCACAACTAGATTTAAGGACAACGACTTGGAGCTGTGTTCAAGTCAGAAACACTGACTTGTAGAAACACTAACTGGAGAAACACTGTCTCCCCCAATATTCCCCAATAAAATTTTTTAAAAAATGAACGAATACAGTGGAGGATGTGGAGAAAAGGGAACTCTTAAGCACTGTTGGTGGGATTGCAAATTGTTGCAGCCACTATGGAAACTATAGAAAGTAGAACAGCATTATGACCTAGCAATTTCACTGACCCAGCAGTTTCACTTCTAGGTGTTTACCTGAAGAAATCCAAAACACTAATTTGAAATGATATATGCACCCTATGTTCATTGCAGCATTGTTTACAATAGCCCAGATATGGAAGCAACCTAAATGTCCATCAACAGACAATTGGATAAAGGAGATGTGGTCCAGTTATACAATGAAATATTACTCATAAAAGAATGAAATCTTACCATTTGTGACAACATGGATGGACCTGGAAGGTATTATGCTAAGTGGAGTAAGTCAGACAGAGAAGGACAAATACCATATGATCTCATATGTAGAATCTAAAGAACAAAATAAATGAACAAACAAAACAGAAACAGACTCTTAGATGCAGGGAACAAGCTGATGGTTGCCAGATGGGAGAGGGGTTTGGGGGTGAGGTGAAAAAAGTGAAGGGATTAAGTACAAATTAGTAGTTACTTAATAGTCATGAGGATAGAAAGTAAAGCATAGGGAATATAGTCAATAATATGGTAAGAACTCTAGTGCCAGGTGGCACTACACTAGTGAACTATATAAATGTTTCACCACTATGCTGTACACCTGAAACTACTATAAAATAATATTGAATGTCAACTGTAATTGAAGAATTTAGAAAGGGGGGAAAGGTGAAGGGGAATAAGAGGTCCAAATCTCCAGGTATAAAACAAATAAGTCATGGGGATGTAACGTACAGCATAGGGAATATAGTCAATAATACTGTGATAGCATAGTACGGTGTCAGATGGCTGCTGAACTTATTATGGTGATATTCTCAAAGTATATAAATGTCAAATTACCATGGTGTACACCTGAAACTAATTTAATATTGTATGTTAGCTGTATTTTAATGAAAATCTTTTTTTAAAAAAGAATGAAAACAGTGGCTATCGACAGCATCTACTATATGCCAGACACCTTACATATATTTTTTCCAAACAAAAACAACCCATGAGGGAGATGAAGAAACTGAGGCACAGAGCAGTTATATTCCTGTCAAGTTCTCACCACCTTTCCTGCAGAGAAGACTTCCTCCCCCTACTTGGGGCAGTTGCCAGGAGGACTTGTCACCCTGGGTCCTCACCCCAGCTCTACCTTTCTGGGACCCCAGAGTCTTTATCTGTATAAGGAAGATGGCTAAAAAACAGACAAAACACGTAGATCAAGGACCTGTCAGAAAATTAGATTTTTGAAAAATTATCTTACACGGTTTTGAATACCTGCAGCACTAACTGCACAGAATTCTCGAGTCCCCTGGGCCTGGCCAGATACTGCATCTGTGAGGGTGTCAGACAGGAAAGGAGCATTTAAGAAGAAATTCACAGGGGCGGCAGGTTACCTCAGTTGATTAGAGCGCGGTGCTCTTAACAACAAGGTTGCCGGTTCAATCACCACATGGGCCACTGAGCTGCGTCTTCCACCACTAGATTGAAACAACTACTTGTCTTAGAGTGAATGGGTCCTGGAAAAACAAACTTTAAATAAATAAATAAATAAATAAATAAATAAATAAATAAATGGAATTCACATGACTGTGACTTACATTGTGACAAAATCAGAATCTTAAACCCAACTGGCAAGTTTATGAGTAAGCCACCTCCACTGGCTTCCCTTTGATGGCTCACGCCCAGCCAAATCCAGATGAGTCCATCAGTGACCCCCCCACACCTCTTTTTTAGTACTGCCACTGGCCATAGGGGTACTCCACTGCTTCAGATCTGACTCTCCAATCTGTATGAGTGACAATGTCTTCAACCCAAGTAACAGAAATCCCAAACTCATATTGGCTTCAAAAATAAGCATATTTATTATGTCAGAGAGGAAGTTCAGAGAGAGGGCAGTTTTGAGGTTCTGGTTGATTCATCAGCTAACAGACATTTGCCATATTGCCATCTCTCTGTTCTGCCATCCAAGTGTCTCAGATTTACCCTCAAACTGACTTCTTTCTTGGTTGCAAGATGGCTGCCATAGCATCTAAACAGACTTATTCCAATGTCTCCTCCTCCTCCTCCTCCTCTTTCTCTTCTTTTTTGGTCTTTTTCTTATTGTCGTAACATTTCAAACATATAGATAAGAGTGGACCACAATGAGATATCACCTCACCCCAGGTAGAGTGGCTATCATCAACAAGACAAATAGTAACAAGTGTTGGAGAGGCTGTGGAGAAAAAGGAACCCTCATACACTGTTGGTGGGAATGCAGACTGGTGCAGCCATTATGGAAGGCAGTGTGGAGGTTCCTTGAAAAATTACGAATAGAATTACCATATGACCCAGCAATCCCTCTCCTGGGTATCTACCCAAAAAATTTGAAAACATCTATCCTTCAAGACACGTGTGCTCCAATGTTCATTGCAGCTTTATTTACAGTGGCCAAGACATGGAAACAACCAAAATGTCCTTCGATAGATGAATGGATAAAGAAGTTGTGGTATATATACACAATGGAATACTATTTGGTGGTAAGAAAAGATGAAATAGGACGATTTGTGACAACACGGATGGATCTTGAGATTATAATGCTAAGCGAAATAAGTCAGACAGAAAAAGCAGAGAACCACATGATTTCACTGATATGTGGTATATGAACCAAAAACAACAAAAGAACAAGACAAACATGAAAAACAAAAACTCATAGACACAGACAATAGTTTAGTGGTTACCAGAGGATAAGGGGGAAGGGGGGTGGTATATGAGGGTAAAGGGGATCAAATATATGGTGATGGAAGGAGAACACAATGGGATTTACAGATCAGAATTGTACACCTGAAATCTATGTAACTTTACTAACAATTGTCACCCCAATAAATATTAATTTAAAAAAAATTTAAAAATTAAAGAAATTTAAAAAAAGAATACACTACTCAGGTTTATAAAATCTTAACATTATGCTATATTTACTTCTTACAGCTTCTCTTAGTTCTGTGAATTTGAATATATGTATAGCTATGTGTAACCAGGACCACAGTAAGGATATGGTTCTATCATCCACTCTAACTCTCTCCTGCTATTCCAATTCAAACATGGCTTAACTCAGAAGGAAAATATATGATATCTGTAGGAATTCAGAAGTGAGATGGATTAAGAGTTGGTTAATTCAGAGATTGGTTCTGTCCATCTTTCTACTCTGTTGATTATTTCCAAAAGAAATTGCACTGGATTTGGAACCTGCAGACCTGGGTTTATAGTCCCAGCCAGGCTACCTTTTCCGTGTGTGACTCTCGTCTTGACCCTTCTGAAATTTGGGTTCCTTATTAAAGATAGGGAAACAATGCCCATCATGGGGGTTGTTCTGAGGATTAAATGAGATCATAGATGTGAATTAATTTGCACGGAGAAGGTGCACAGTAAATAGTCATCATTCAGCCTTCATCACTAGCAGGCTGGAGAGTCCTGGAGCCTGCAGGCAAATATACTAATGGCCCCACAACTGTCTGTCCTCCGGTCTTTGGGTCTGGGCTGGATACATGCAAAAAGGGAGAGGAACCCATGGCTCACGTTATCTCTGTGAGCCTGCCATTCAGATGGCACTGTGAGGAGAAGCAGCCAGTCCCAGCACAGCACGGCAGTTAAGAGGTGGGCTGGGAACTTACAGACCTGGGTGCAAATCCCAACTTGCCACTTAGCTCACGGTATGAGTTTGAACTTAACCTTAGTTTTCTCTTTTGTCCCCACACTCCATCCTCAGGTGCAGGCCCTTCGTCAGGTCCAGATGCTCAGGTGTGACCATGAGGCCATATCTGTGGTCTGCTGAGGCTCCATAAGCCTATCCCTTCCCTTCAGCCCCGGATTCTCCCGCTCTTTCTCTCCTTCACCCACCCAGTCTTGTCTCCTCTGTGGACTCGTATACTGTCAGTCATTTTCTGATTCTAGATTGGGGATCCAAGAGAAGGAGGGAGCTTGTGGTGGGTTCTGAGGGTGCAGGTGGGGAGAGAAGGAGGTCCTCAAGAGATGTGGCCTCAAGATGTAGTATCTAAACGGCAATTAGACATTTTGCCCCATGGAGATTACCTCTTGAGACGTTGTCTCCCCTCTCTTGTTCTGCTTAGAAAACATCTGTGTCCTGAGACTTGAAACTTATAAAAGGGCTCCTTTGGGTTCCCTGATCCTGAGATGGGGGCAGATCTTTCTCATGGCATTATTATGATGACGATGATGATGATTCTTATTATTGCAGTCCCAAATTAGATCACAAGGTATATTTAACAGTGGATAAATGGAAGGGTCAGAACCCAGAGCATAAATTACAGACAATAAGTGATTAGGGCCTGAGAAGGAGAAGCTCGGCCTGACCTAACAATCCCCCCAGGCTTCCAGGAGGAGTGAGAACGGACCTTGGACTTGGGTTTGCAGCCCACTTCCCTGTCTCGGGCTGATGGAAGGAGGGCTGTTTCTGCTACTGAAAGCATTGGCTTTGCACGAAGGACAGTTTCTCAGAAGAGCTGAAGGCTAAGGGAAAGAAAACAGAAAGGAAGAAGCTCCGGGGGGCGTAGAGGGGAGAAAGAGTGTTGCTCTCACTTCTCCTTTCTCTCCGGAAACTGAAGAACTTGGCCTGTGTTTCAGGATTGGCTGTAGGTGGATCACAGGAACTATAAAGCAACAGGCACTTGCCAAATGTCCAAGGGCCTCCAACTTCCAGAGCTATTTCCCCTCAATCACATTAGGAAATAGGTGCGTGTGCTCAGACGGCTTCAGGGGACCAAGGGTTGGTCCCAAAGAGAACTGTTGCTTATAAAGAGCAAAGTGTTCCCTGCCTAGCCCTGCCTAGTCTGGGGACACAGACAGGCCTGGACTAGAGGGAGGTCAGTGAAGACTGGCCTGGCTTGGAGTACTGGCTCGCCTCTACATGGCTGTGTGAACTTGGATGGATCTTTGCTCCAGGGTCCTCATCCATAAGAGCTGTTCCGTCTTTGGAGGGCTTAAACTGCACCTGAAACCAAGCCAGGCCTTTGCCTAACATTCTCTTTTAATCCTCACCCATGCCTGAGAGTTGGTCTCATTGGCTCCATTTCACAGATGAGAAAATTGAGGCTCAGAGAAGTTGAGTATCTTGCCAAAGGTCACAAACTGAGAAGTGGAATAAGGATGTTGAGGGCTTCAAAATGAGGAAGGTAACACTTCTTGTTGGGTTGTGTGATGGAAGTGAGTATGGAATGGCAGGGCTCTTGAAGAAACATGTCCCCTGAGCTGAAGGTGGGGGAAGGGCAGACCAGGTGGAGGGAATAGCTCAAAGGCAGTGGCAGTGAACCGCCAGGGGATGCAGTGTGGAATTGCAAGGGGGAGAGGTACCGGGGGCTGGGCCATGGGGTCATGATAAGGTCTTATTCTTGGAGGCCAGTGACCTTCCTAAGGTTTTCAAGTAGGAAGGTCCTCCCATGATAATAGTTAGGCTCCGCCAAGAGCATGCCTTTTATATGCAAACCACTAGGATCCAGTTTCTCTAACTCTCACAAGCCAGTATTTCCCGTCTCAACCTGTAGGTTGAAAAAAAGAGCCAGTATAAATTTAGCAACCTTTTTAAATGAATTGGCATTGTTCTAACTCCCGGTTTACAGACATTTGAGATGCGGAGAACCAGAGCATGTTTGATGACATTTGATAGTGTTTGGCTAAGGGACCTCTGCATGCCAGAACTTGCCCTGCCAGTTCCCTGTCCCCCCCCCCCCCCCCGCCCTCTACACCTGGGGAGTTGAGCCCCGAGACTATGATGCTCAGAAACAAAGTACTGATTCATGGTCAGCTGGGCCAGTGGCCAGTGGCTGAGGTTGGGCAGGAGCATAGAAGGAGGTCGGCCTGGCCTCTTCCCACTGCCCACCGCTTCCCCTGTCAGCCTTTGGCTGGCCGTGTGAGGGAGAAATCCCAGCATGACTGGCTTGGGTGGAGGGAGAGAAAAGGGGGAGAGCTTGGGCTTAGCTTCCTGGTCGCATGGCACAAATTCAAGAACAGAAAGGGCACCTGCTTGTGTGGCCTGTAGCACAGAGATTCCTGACCACTAGAAAACAGGGGCCAATCCATGTCCTAAAATCCAGCCAATCAGACTAGCAATTCCAAATGCTTACCAGACGGGGAAGTGAGCTGGGGACAGCAGAGAAGCAGGTGGGGGTGAGAGTGTTTCTTCTCCCACTTGGGGATATGTGCTGGCCTCCAGACAATACTCATGACTGCGTGGGTTTGCAGGCCCTTGGAAAGAATTCAGAGCCTCTATCCCCACCCCCACCATGACTGTCCACATCCCAGAGGCCAGGACTTCCCTGGTGACATTTGAGCTATTAAAAGATTTTGAGCAGAGATATCACATGAGAAGATGTGCTTTCATTATTATTAGCTGGCATTTATGGAGATACCACATGAGAAGATGTGCTTTTACTATTATTAGCTGGCATTTATGGAGCACCGGCTCTAGGCGAGGCACAAGGTTATCTGTGCTTTCCAGTTCGTTTTAGTCAAGTTCATTCTGCCTTCAAGGTAGAGGCCTGGAGAACCTGGTATGATTTCATACGTCAAACTTTTATCCTTTCCATGATTTCTTTTCTGCTCACATCAGCCTCAGTTGTTTTCTGTTGCTTGCAGTTGGGAACAATGATTAGTACAATATCTGTCAGTGTCTGTGTGTCTGTGGGACGTACATGAGCATGCACGTGTGGCCCCGAGGGACAGAGGTGCCCCCAGTGATAAGAACCACAAAAGGCAGTGCCCTGGGATCTGAGAGTCTGAAGAGGGAGGCTTCTTTTCTGAAAGAAAAAGGCAGACAAGTATTTACAAAATGTTTCCATGTGACGCATCCCATTTAATCCTCTCCACCAAGGAAAGGGTTCATATTTGATATTTGCAAATAAAGACCCCGAGGGTCAGAAAGGTTGCCAGTCTCAAAGATCCTAAGGGATGAGGCTGAGAACAAGTCTAAACGCTGGCCTTTTCCCACTGCCCACTGCCTGTCCCATGGAGCTCACAGAGGTGCCTTGAGGACAAAATGGGTGGGAGACTGGCCAGGTGGGGACCTCAAAAGGGATGGATCCATATGACATCTATAAGCCCCCTCCCTCCCCATGGCTCCAGGGACAGCTCTGTAATCCACATGTGGATGATAGTGTTCTTACCTGTTTTGTTCCTTGATCTATCCTAAAGACCTAGAACAGCTCCTGGCACGGAGCAGAAAACACTTGGTTGGCTGAAAGAGGACCCTCAAAAGAGATGATAGTGATGGTGGTGAGGGAGGTGGCCGGTTGAAAAGAGGGAAATATTATGGAGTATTTCTGTAGATTGTGCGTATTCCCTTCAGGAAGTTCTAAATCACAAGTGAAGAACTTGAATCATTCAAAAATTATTTGGGGGATGTCAGGACTATTACCCTGTGACTGCCCCATGCCCTGAGATGGGACCAGTAGGCTCATAGATCTATCAGCTGGATTTTCACAACAATCCTAAACATTTACTGAGCACTTCAATGGCCAGGCACCATTCTAAGCTCTTTGTACATGCATGCATGCATATGCACACATGCTATCCTGATGAGGTACACGCTGTCCCCATATTACAGAGGAGGACACAGAGGCACGAGAGAGTCTAGGGACACACAGTTAATAAGTGATTAATTGGGAGTCCATCCAGTGGAAACCAGAGCCCACCGTTTTGGGCTTACTCACATCTACAAGAGCGCAGGCAGTGGGGGAGGAACAAGTTACTGGGGGCCACTGGCTCTGAGATGACCAGACTGCCTGGTGGCAACTGAAGGGGGTCTCTGCAGCTGAATTCTGCTCCCTTTCTCAATCTCCTGTCTTGTCTGCTCAGGGAGGAAAATAAACATGGACAGGACGAGGCTCAGGGTTCATCTCTGGGCTGCCGCTTTCCCAGCTGTGGTGTGGCTGCCTCCTCCCAGCCTCCCCAAGCTAGCCCTGGATTCCAGCAGTTCCAAGGAGCCAGGACAAAGTGTGGCCGTCGTGGGAAAATTAGCAAACACAGGAGCAAAAGAAAATAAAGACCAGTCTCCACTCAGAGAGACTTGTGGACACCATTTTTGGTGTTTATCTAGCAGTTTGTCTTTCTAGCAATGTGTGCATATGTGTATGTACACAACAGATGGAAATCTATTCTGTAGTTGTGTAACCTGCATATTCATTTGACAATATCATGGGTGTTTTCCACACCATTATTTAATGTTCTTACAACCTATTTTTCTTGAGCTTTCCCACTGTTGGTTTATTTTAATTTACAAAGATATTGTAGGCAGCACCTTATATGCAGCATTTTTTGTTGAGGTATAATTTGCATACAGTACAAGTCACCCTTCCTACCATTTATGTCTGTATTTTGATAAACCCATAGTCAAGTAATCACCACTGTAATCAACATATACAACAGTTCTTTCACCCAAAAGAAGTTCCCTTGTACCCCTTTGTAGTCAATCCCTCCCTTTAAGCTAGTCCCTGGCAACTTCCAATGCTTCCTTTTCTTATAAATTTGCCTTTTTAAGAATGTCATCTACGAGTGGAATCACACAGTACATAGCCTTTTGAGTCTGACTTCTTTCACAGAATAGTATATTGAGGTTTATCCATCTAACAACAGTGTTTCTTTTTATTGCTGAGTAATATTCCATTGTATGGATAAACAACAGCTTGTTTATCCATTCACCAGTTGAAAGAATATGAGTTGTTTCCAGTTTTGTTGATTGAATATAGAGCTGCTATAAACATTCACGTACAGGTTTTTGTGTGGACGTAAGTTTTATCTCTCTTGGGTAAATACCTAAGAGTGGGGTTGCTGGATCCTATGATACAGCCTTAAGTATATTCAACATCATTTTAAACAAATTGTGTTTTCTTTATATTTGTCTGATGTCATTATTTTAAAAACTCAAACAGTACAGATACACTGCTAGCAGTTTAATATAAATCTTACTTTCTTTGAAATGTATCTATAAACATACCTCTTGATTATATAAATAGGATTATATTATATATGCTTGTATGTATATAGTATACAATCTACTTTTTTCAATATTTCTTTCCACGTCACCACATTAAAATCTATTGTATCTTTTTACATTACTACACAATGTTCCACTATAGGGATGTACAGAAATTTATTTAAAGAATCCCCTCTTGTTGGACATACAAGTAGATTGTTTTCTACTTTTTGATGCTTATAAACACTTGAGCTAAGTGTTTCACTTTTATAATTTTATTTATTTAGGATAAATTCCTAGACATGGACTTTCTGGGACAAAGACTTACATGCCACTTTATTTCAGTTTGCTTCTTCCTTAACATATTTTTCTCATGTGTATATGAAAAGCTGATATACAACACAACCTGTGTTGCAAATCTAGAAGGAAAGAATGGTCTTTCCAATAAACAGTGCCAGAATAATTGTCATATGGAAGACAATGAAAATGATTCCTTACCTCATACCATACATTGAAAAGCCTTTTCAGATGGGTTAAGGATTGAAGTGTCAGTGGGAAAACTTATGATTTTAGAATAATATATAGGAGAGGATCTTTATGGAAAGATCCTTACTAAAGCTTCGTAAAATAAGATATAAAAAGTTTAAACCATAAAGGAACTATTTGATCATTTTGACTACATTAAAATGGAGAACTTCCATTCATCAAAAGAGCCCATCAAGAAAATGAAAACAAGTCACAATTTGCAAGAAGATATTTGTGACACACATAAAGAACCCCAAAGTAGCATCCATAATATATAAAAGTACCTATGAATTAATGAGACCAAAAAAGAACACAATCGAAAATGTGCAAAAACATGAACAGAAAATTTCATAAAAGAAATGATCTATAAACATAAGAAAAGACACTCCACCTCATTATCAGTCAAAGAAGTACAGACTAAGACCCAATGAGATGTCATTACATACCCCTGGAAGGGCAAACATTTGAAATTCAAACAGCACCACAGGATAATGAGGGTCTGGAGGAAGCCGGTGGGCATATAAACTTTGAAAAACAGTTTTTCATTCTCTTCAGTAAAACTGAAGATGCTGCAATGTGATGTGAACACAGATGTATGTGAATTTTTACTCAGGTTTACCCCAAAGAAACACATCTGTATGTCAGCTACGTATGCAGGAATACTCACGGAAGCATTGTTCACAATAGCAAAAAAACTGGAGGAAACCGAAATATCCATTAACAGCAGAAAATCGATACATTGCAATATGCAATTGTACACTGACATTCGCAGACAATGAAATACTATATAGTGGTGAAAGTAAATGAATGCCCGCTGCTGCATTCACATGGATGAATCTCAAAAGAAGAATGTCTGGGGGGAAATGCAAGTAACAGGAGAATATAGTCACTATGACTCCATTTATATAAAGTTTGAAAAGGTACAAAGCAAAAGAAAATCTTTTGTAGGGATTTATATGTAAGGAATAAAACAATAGAAAAAAACGAGGGAATGGGTTACCTCCGGCACGGGGCAAAAGCATGTTTTTGTTATTTTCTGTATCTTATGGTGTTTTAACATCCTAAAAATCTTGCTGGCCCAGGAGAGAGGGCCCTCCCAAAGCTAGCCAATTTTTAGAGATTCCAGAAGGTTTGGCCAAGAGCATGCCTTTTATATGCAAACCACTAGGATCCAGTTTCTCACACACCAAGCCAGTATTTCCCCTGCCCTAAATTGTCCCAGGGCCAGCTATTGGAGACCATCTCTCTAGCCCCAATTCCGCTGGAATTATTGAAACCAGCCAATCCGAAACTGTTTGCGCTGCCCTGCCTTGCCTTTCCCATGCATACCCCAATAAAGGCCAGGATTCAGTGCTCCCTTCTACTCTGCTTCATGTCTTCTAATCACCCTCCTGTTGTTCCCACTAGGCCTGGAGTGGCGTGTGCGCCCTCTTCCGTTGGGAAATGTAAGTAACAGATTCTTCTTTCCATGACATTAGGCTCTTAGTCACCAGTCTCCTCTACAAATTAAAATCTGCGAGTACAACCCTCGAGACTGGGATTTGATCGGAGAGGGCACACAGAAAGCATCAAGGTAATGGTAAAGTTCTCTTTCTGAAATGGACTAGTGGGCTCAAGGGCATTTATCACTGTTCTTCAAATTGTCCACATAAGCCTTTGTATCTGTGGAAAAATGCCACAATGAAAATGAAAGAAATCCATAATCATTTTGTTTACTATGAATATAACACATCATTGGACCAATGTTGATGGTAAATATACTGTGATTATATAGGACGTTAAAATTAGGAGAATCTAAGTGAGGGGTATATTGGAACTCTTTAAACTATTTTTGCAATTTTTCTGCAAACCTAAAATTATGTTTTTTTTTAATGTTTTAAGTACTTCAGAAGCCAAACCATGCAGGGTCTTGGAGGCCACTCTGAAGTGTTTGGATTCTGTTTTCTGAGCAATGGGGCGTCACTGGATGATTTCCAAAAGGTGGGGCAGGGTCCAATGGATGTGAAGACAAAACATAGCTTCTTAAGAATTTCAAATATTGGCAGAGATGTGGAGGCAAAACTTCCTGTCGACCAGATGGAGAGTGCCGTGACCACGGCTATGTGGGCCCTGTGATGGGGGGACAATTTGGGGGGGGCAGAGAGAACACAGCATCTATTGATCAGAGTGGACAGCAGATGGGAGAGAGTGTCTCACAGACACGTCATAGGAGGGTCCTGTGGGAGATGGGGAGGAAATGGGAAGGACAGAGGCTTCAGGGGCTGGTGGGGGAGTGAGAAGGAGGTCTGCGAACTGAGTGAGGTCTGGGGAGCCCCACCTCAAGCTTCCTGTGGCCCTCAGCCTTCTCCCTCCTCACGCCGTTCCACCCCCTGCACCTCTACTTTTAGCAGGTCGCCTCTTTCACCTCTTTTCCCCTTTCCCCCAACATCCATGCATATACACCTGCCTCTTCCCTCCCTCCCTTGCTCTCAGCTCCCAGAAGAATCCTAACCCTCCTCTTTTCTGATTATTTTTTTTTTTTTTGGAGTCTTCTCAGCTCACAAAATTCTCCATCATAAAATCAGACAAAACTTCCCTTTAATCCCAGGCCTCCTTCCAGCTTCCATCCTCCCTCCCTTCCTCAGCGAAACCTCCTCAAAGTCCCATTTGTCTCCTTGGTCCAGACTCTCACTTCCTGCCCTCAGGCCACCCTCCCCACTCAGCCGCTGGAAACTTCCACCCCACAGATAAGAGCAAGCCCTTGCCCTGGGCCTGCTCATCCCCTTGTCTTGCTGTGTGTCTCTCTCCATAACACCCCTCACCTCCTGAGGTCTTATATGCTTATTTGCTTATCATCTGTCATCCTCACTAGATTATAAGGCAGATGTTACGATTTGCATTGTGTCCCTCCCCTCCCCCCCAATTCACATGTTGAAGTCCTAATTCCCAGTAGTTCAGAAAGTGACCTTATTTGGACATGAGGTCTTTACAGAGGCCATCAAGTTAAAATGAGGTTGTTAGCGTGGACCTTAATCCACTGGGACTCCTGTCCCTTATAAAAAGGGGAAACGTGGACACACATATACACGGGAAGATGCTGTGTGAACATGAAAATGGCCTTCACAAGACAGGGAGAGAAGCCCGGAACAGATCCTTCCCGCATAGCCCTCAGGAGGAAGAAAACCCTCCCGACACCCTGGTTTCTGGACTTCCAGTGTCCAGAACTGTGAGAAAATAGACTTCTGTTGTTGAAGCCGCCCACTCGGTGGTATTTTGTTATGGCAGCCTGAGCAGACAAATCCAGCTGATGACAGCAGGAACTTTTTGCTCAGGTCACTGGTTCCAGTGCCAAGAACAATGCCTGGCACACGGTAGGAACTCCATAAAAATGTTTGTTGTGCAAAGGAATGAAAGAACTTCTTCCCAAAGTCAGTGAATGCTTTTTTGGTCACCTGGTACTTATTTATTTTTTTTTTTAAATAGATTTATTAGAATAAGGAAACATGTAAAAGACACACAGGGATAAACAGTGGAAAACATATCCTCCCAGAGAAGTTTTATGAAATAGACATCGCATGCTTATGCAGGTGGGTGGCCTTTTGAAGACGCTCTGGTTCTCTTGTGGGATTTTATTCCACTCCTTAAACCCAGGGGTTTCCTGGGGTTCTGTCCTGGGCCTTCTTCCCTTCCCGCTCAACAGTCATGAACCATCTCAAAGGACCAGTGGGTCCAGCCTCTCCCTGGCCCTTTATTATGCTGCCAACTCCCTAACGCCGCTTTCCAGTTCAGATCTCTCGAGAGCCCCAAATCGTCACCCCCCTGGACAGGGATGTTCCTCAGGGGCCTTAGGCTCAGGAGCTCGAAGCTAAATGTCTGTTCTTCTCAGTCCTGCTCATCCTGGCATGCCTCCCTCTAATAGATGGCCCTGCCTCCCACCAGTAATCTGATGCCATCCTGGACTCTTTCTCTCCCAACAACAGCAACCAATTGAGCCCTGTGCATTTTGCATCCCAGAGAGTTGGTTCAGCGTTTCTTTTCTCCTCATCCCTGCAAGCCCTCCCCCCACAGTCCAGACCACCATCTCCCCCACTGCTTGGACCACTGCCGTAGCCTCCTCACGGGTCTCCACAGGGCAGTCAGAAGGACCTGTACAATCTAAATCTGACTATGCTCCTTCCTCGGCTTAAACCTTTTGCTGGCTTCCTATCCTTTACAAAAAGAAGAAAAAAGAAAAGTCTTAGCATGTCACTTCAGTTCCTCCCTGAATTGGCCCCTGCCAATGTTTCTCCAGCCTCATCTCACTCCTGCCTCAGGATCTTTGCACTTGCTGTTCCCTCTTCCTACAAAGCTCCATCCAGTTTCTTCACCACTCACTCTCTGGTTTCCTTCAGGTCTCCACCAATGGCCATTTGCTCTGACAGGCCTTCCCTGGCTGCCCTTCATGAAATAAGACTCCCTAGCCACTTCCCCTGCATTATATTTCTCCTCAGCACTTTTCACCTCATATATGTAGGCACTCGATCGTAGTTTGTGTGTTTTTCTCTCCTTCCCACTAGAATGTAAGGTCATGAGGGCAGAGACTTTATCTGCTTTGTTCACTGTGCCCAAATCCAGTGCCTGGATAGGGACCGGCATACAACAGACATAATCACTCAACAGACATAATTGCTAGTGAGTGAGCTTCTCACTTCTTCCTGTCTCCCATTTTGGCTTCCAGCATCACTGAACTGCTTTAGGCTGCCCACACATACCATGCTGCTGCTCACCTCCCAGCCTTTGCTCATGCTGATCCACCTCCCTGCAGGGCCCTTCCTCCTTTGCATAGATATTTCCTACAACTCCTTTAAGGTTCTGCTTGGATTATCACCTCCTCCAGGCAGCCTTCCCTGATACTGTCCTTTGCCTGGGTTACCTACCCTTCCCTGGGCTCCTGCAGAATCTTGGACATCTCACTTGCAGTCCTGATCATTGTGTTTTGAAGAACCTGTTTGCTGTTTTCTTGCTTGCTGATTGTGAGCATCTTGTGAGCAAATCCTCTCTCTGGTAAATCCTTAGCATACAGTCTGAGTATGGTATAGTCAGTGTTGAGTGAATGTGTTTATGAAGGAAGGAAGGAAAGAAGGAAGGATTCTGCTTTGGTCAAGCCACACAACTCGCTCTGTGACTGAGCAAGCCCATGTCCCTCTCTGTACCTCAGTTTTTCTCAGTCTGTATAACCAGGTGTCTCACTAACCAGCTGTGTTTATTAAAAACACAATTTCTGGTCTTAGCCCTGGGGGTTCTCATCCTGGAGAAGGACACATCTGTATGTAATGCACCCCCCCCTCCACGGGTCATGCTGATGTGGCAACAGCTGGACACCATGGCTTCTGAGGCCGCTTCTCACTCTACAGACCTGAGATTCTGCTTTGACAAGAAACCAGGAGTAGAAGATGGCACTTGATGGCCCCTGGAGGACAGTCCTGGAGGACTCCGGTGGGGGAGGTGCAGTCAGGAAGAAGACATCGGCTCCTCTCCCCAATCAGGGCTGCAGACTGAAAGGAGAGGAAAAATAGGCACAGCTGCTCAGGACAATTTAGCCCTTTCATCAGGAGCTAAGTTCTCAGCTGGCTGAAGGGGCGAGGCCGTAGAATGACCTCGGCCCCCTCCCTGTCGCTGCCTCCACAGCCCCATCTGTCCAGTGTTTTCACACTGTCCGAGCCACCCAGGGTGTCCTTGGGTGGCCCTGCAGTCCTGAAGTGGGACCATGGGGGATAGGTGCTGTCCCTATGAGGAATGAGACATTTCAATGCTTAGAATCCCAGAGATGTGGGTAAATGAGGCTAAGCTGCGACCCTTGTTGGGGGTGTGGCTCAGGGAGCCCTGCTTCCTATTTTTTTGCAGCTCTGCCAGTCCAGGGTGATGTGGGGAAATTCCACCAACCCTTTGAGCCCTTCTTACATTGTCTGTGAAATGGCTGTCTCCACAGTGGCAACTCTGGCAATGCCATAAAGAGGTCTGTTCGGGGCCTGCCATGCCCGACACTCTGGGATTTTCAGGTAGATGGAGCCCTGGTCAGTACGGTGAGTTCAAATCCTGACTCTGCCACGGACATGCTGTGTGGCGTTGGAGAAGACTGTTGCTCTCTCTGGGCGTTTATGCAAGGCAGGTGGGGGCAGAATGGGGAGTGTCTAACGGCAGTCTGTAACTCAGTTACCCTTTTATAGCACAGCATGTCAAGGGTACGTGCTGTCAACAGACTTACCATTGTCGAAGTTGCCTTAGTCACCTGGCTGAGGTAGTGTTTGTCAGGTTTCTCTACAATAAAGTTATTCTTTTCCCCCTTTCCATACTATTTTCTTTGGAAGAAGTCACTAAATGCATCCACACTGGGGATTTATGCTCCATCTCCTTGAAGGTAAGTACCTACATAAATTATTTGCAATTCTTCTGCATGGGAGATTTGTCTGTTCCCTCCTACTTATTTATTTATTCACTCATTTATTTATATCACTATAATACTTTATTTTCTTGCTTAAATTGTTCCACCTTTGGTCATTAGGAGATCTTTTGGTTGGAGCCTATGTCCCCTTTTCTTCATTGCGGGTTTTGTTTGTTTTTTTTTACCACGTCCTTATTTTCTGGCACTATAAGATGCTTTAGGTTCATCTTGAATATTTTCTACTCCAGCCCTAGAATCAGACATTTCTCAAAAAAAGTTCTTTTTTCATTTATTGGAAAAGAATATAGAAGCCAAGATTTTGGTGCTAGGTGTGCTTTTTGCTACACCCCAGTAGCAAAAAGCACACCTAGCACCAAAATAGCATTCTGGGCCCTCTCAGTTGATGGGACAAGGAAATATATGTGTATATACTACCTTCTATATACACAGATATCTATAAATATTTCTACACGTAATCTATCTATAAATCTACCGATTTATCTACATCCGTATCTATATTAAGCTAAGCATGAGGTCGTACTGTCTCCAGCTCTCTTCCTTCACCACATGTAGCCGCTTGCTTGTCTATTACCTGTTACTCCAACAGCGACAAACCTGCACCATTCTTCTTTTGATGAACAAATGGTGCACACGTTGGCTCCCCCTTTAAGTTGACTCTTTTCACCTGAACTATTCATTCTTTGAGGGCTTCCTTGCTTTCTAACACAAGATATTTCAGGTTTACCTTGTACTTTTCCTCCCCAGTCCTGGAATCAGCCATTTTTCTAAGGGCTTCATTTAGTGGGAAATGATATTTAGGAAACAAGATGTAGGTACTGGAGTGGAGGGCTAATTGCTATGGGGTGTTGCAGTTCCTGGTGCTCTCAGTAGGTGGAGCTAGGGAGTGTGTGTGTGTGTGTGTGTGTGTGTGTTTGTGTGTGTGTGTGTGTGTGTGTGTGTGTGTGTGTGTCTGTGTGTGTGTGAAAGCATGAGCTCATACTGCAATTAAAACTCGGGTCTGCTATTAAAACTCATAGCCATATATCCTTCCTTGGTTCCATACTTTTTTTTTTTATTACTTTATTGGGAACAGTGTGTGCTTCCAGGACTTTTTTCCAAGTCAAGTTATTATCCTTTCAATCTTAGTTGTGGAGGGTGCCGTTCAGCTTCAAGTTGTTGTCCTTTCAGTCTTAGTTGTGGAGGGCGCAGCTCAGCTCCAGGTCCAGTTGCCGTTGCTAGTTGCAGGGGGCGCAGCCCACCATCCCTTGGGGGACTCGAGGAGTTGAACCGTCAACCTTGTGGTTGAGAGCCCACTGGCCCATGTGGGAACCAAACTAGCAGCCTTCGGAGTTAGGAGCATGGAGCTCCAACCACTTGAGCCACTGGGCTAGACCTCGGTTCCATATTTTTAACGTTTTTTCCCGTAGTGAGAATCCAGGTTCCCAAATCATCAATATATGTACTCATGTCTTCTATTGTACAACAAACAGATAATCGTTTCAGAATTATAGCATCAGTACCTCTGTTAATTTTTCTGTAGTTCTTTTTGTCTTTAGAATATATTCCACCAAAGTTACTCGAATTAATTTTTTCTTTGTGTGGTTATATTAATCTGACATACAGTTAAGCTCATTTTTTTCTCTCTGTTTTCAAGTTTAGGGTTTAGGTTTTCATCTTTTTATTTAATTTTATTTTTGAAAATGTGAAATGTTTACATAATTAAAAAGTCAAAGCCATATAAAAATATATTCAAAGAAATCTCACTCCCATCTCTTCTCCATTGCATTCCCACTAACTTCTTATGTGTAACCATTTTCAATTAAGTTTCTCATTTATCCTTCCTGGGTTGCGTTTGCATAATTAAATAAATATGTGTGTAAACAAATAAATGTTTTTGAAAAATGTTCCTACATGAAAGACAGCATAGTATATGCAGTCCTTTATACTTTGCTTCTATTTTATTTTATTTTTTTTGCTTAAAAATATATGCTGTAAACCACTCCATATGGGTTCGTAGAGGTCTTCCTTCCTGCTTTTATGGCTGCATAACATTCCCTTGGGTGGTACCATCCATAGCTCATTCATCCAGTTACATATGGATGGGCATTTGGGTAATCCAACATTTTGCTATTATAAATAATGCCTCAATGAATGACTTTATGTATATATTTTTCATATTTGTGGAATCATATCTTTAGGATAAATCCTAGAAGTAAAAACATCTTGGGTCAGAGGGTACAAGCATATATCCTTCTGGTAGATATTACCAAATTCCCTTCTATAAGGCTTGTTACCCACTGGCATCCCCACCAACGATGTAAGAGAGTGCCTGTTTGCCCAAAGCTTCCCCAACATACGTCATCAAACTTTAGAACTTTTGCCAACTTGATAGATGAGAAATGGCATTTCAGCATGGTTTGGTTTGCATGAAAACTTCTCATATACATTTCCCCAGAACATGTGATGGGCCATTTCTAACAACCCCAATAGACAGGATCAGGGGTGATCTCCCCCCATGGGTGGTTGGTGTTTGTGGCTCTCCATCACGCCTAGGCGACAGTGGGGTTTCTGCAGAGAGTCAGTGCCTCACTCCCCCTTTTGAGTTTCTGAATGCCACTGACCGTACCCGGAGCCCCCCACCAGCTGAGGGAGTAACTGCTTCTTCCACACAAAGAAGACTCTGAGTGAGGGGGATGACGTGGCCTCTGAGAAATGCTGATGTCTTGACCTCCTCCACAGGTCAGAGAGCCAGCTGGGGCTAAGGAACGACCAAGCCAAGAGCACAGGGTGTGAAAGACTGGGTGGGACTGCTGCTGGAGGAAGCTGGATTTGGAGACACAGGGCACCCCGTCTCTCCAGGCTGACTGACTCCGCCTCTTGCTTACCTCTCAGCCTTAAGGCTTATCAACTGCATCTTCCCCTACCTGGCTGGCTGCCTGAGTGACCTGCCTAAAACTTAGAGATGACCGTGGCACTTTTGGATTACAAACTTCTTACCGCTCTCCAGGATGATGAACTCAGTTGGGATCTGATCCCCACTCACTGTCTCAATGGAATCTCTTTTCCTACTGAACGCACCCCATATCCATCCATCCATCCATCCATCCATCCATCCATCCATCCATCCATCCATCCATATTAGTTATCTATTGGTTCATAAAAAATTACCTCCAACTCGACATCTGAAATAACAATAAACATTTATTGTTTCACACCATTTCTGTGGATCAGGGTTTTGAAGGCAGCTCAGCTGAATGGTTCTAGTTCAGGGTGTCTCGTGAGTTTGCAGTCAAGCTGTCAGCTGGGTCTGCAGCCATCAGAAGGCTAGACTGGAAGTGGGCTGGAAGGCCCACTTCCAAGGTGGCTTACTCACATGGCTGAAGTTGGTACGGCTCTTGTCAGGAGACCTCAGTGCCTCAACACATGTGTGTTTCCATAGTTACTTGAATGTCCTAAGAACATGGAGGCTGGCTTCTCTTACGGCGAGTGATCCAAGAGATAGCAAGGTATCTTTTATGACCTAGTCCAGGGGTGTCCAAACTGCAGCCTGAGGGCCAACTGCGGCTCATGATCCATTGTTAATTGGCCCGTAGCAAATTCCAAAAATATATTTAGTTCACTTAAATAAACCAGGTGAGGCAATATGTACTTCACCTTGAGTGAGTGGCCCGGCTGTTTGTGTATTTTACCACATATGGCCTTTGGTGAAAACCATTGAAAAAAGTTTGGACACCCCTGACCTAATCTCAAAAGTCACACACCATCACTTTCTCCACATTTAAAAAGGAGTCTCTAAATCCAGCCCACACTGAAGACAGCGCCACCTTGGGAAGAGAGGAGTGTTGTGAAATTTGTGGACATGTTTTAAAATCATCACACTATCGATTTAACCTAGCCAATGAACATTTATTGAGCACCTGCTATGTGCTCAGCCTTGTGGAGCAGCTTGTAGTACAGAACCTTGAAGAACATATCATCTAGATTGGGGGTGAAAACTCAAAGGCCCGCGAGGTCCAGGAAGTAGCTTGAATGAGTAAAGTGAACCAGGTGGGGACTCCAGTGAGCTGCTACCGTGGGCCTGGATGAAGGGAGAGTCTGCTGCTCTGCTCCACAAGTTTGTGTGATGTGTCCCTGTTGGTAGATGTTGACAACGAATTCAGTTTTGTTGTTGTTGTTGTTGTTGTTTTTTAAAGGGGTTGCCTCAGTTGGCCTGTATATTACCAGTTTGCAAACTCTGATGCAATCACACTGAATTTCTCAATGTTCTCCCCAAACATTCATTCAGTCAGCAAACGTCTATAGGCATGGGGCCCCTTTCGCACATTTCAGGAATGACTCTCAATCTTCGCCTGCACACACTGTTTCATTGGTCTGGAATGCTTTTCTTGTCGTTCTCTCTTCAGTGAGCTTCTAGTCCTCCTTCACAAGCCACGTGCAATTAGTGCTTTCTCGGGGAAACCTCTGAAGCCACCTCTGGGGGCTGTTACCAATTCCCTTTCCTATGCTCCTACCCTCTTTATGTCCACAGCTCCATGATTTCACTCCCCTGCCTCCCTCACCAGAAGGTGAGCTCGTGAGGGATCAATGAAAGGACCAGGTGCTACTGAGCAGAGGAGGACCAATCACCTTGGGGCACTGGGCAGGGCTTCCCGGGGATGTGGTCCTGGGAGAATGAACAGGACTCGCAGAAAGCGGATCCCCTGGCAGGGGGAAGCGGGGGAGCAAAATCACAGAGGCAGGAGAGCGTGGATGGTGCCTGAGGCGAACAGAGTCCCAGCTCCTTCCTCCTTAGACCTCCCCGCAGCTGGCAGGGCTCTCCGCCACCTCCCTAGATGGTGAGGGGCGAGGTCTGAGGAGCTCCAAGTGGCAGAGGAGGAGTCGGCTGGAACAAGAAACCCAAGTCCTGCATGAGTCATTGATGGAGTCGGTCCCACAATAACAAGAAAGGGCTGGACTGGGAGGAAAGAGAACCCCCACGGGTGCAGGGCCCAGAGTGGTGGGGGCTAAGGCGTGGGTTCGGGGGAACTGGATGGCCCTTAGCACCCCCTGCCTTGGGGCATCTAGACCCAAGTCCTCTGGGGGCCTTGGCCTGGGTTTCCGCTGCCCTTGGAGCTA
Organism: Rhinolophus hipposideros; assembly: GCF_964194185.1. Classification (NCBI taxonomy): domain Eukaryota; kingdom Metazoa; phylum Chordata; class Mammalia; order Chiroptera; family Rhinolophidae; genus Rhinolophus; species Rhinolophus hipposideros. The sequence continues at coordinate 17,764,976 of NC_138068.1, forward strand.
GACCCTTCTCCAGCCCTCCATGGCAGCTCCCTTGCTGGTGGGTCTCCTTTCAGCCCCTGCCCCCCTTCTGCTCTCTCCTCCACCCAGCAGCTAGAGGAATCTTTTGAAAGAAACACATCTGATCACATTACTCCCTCTTTAATTCCCTCCATGGCTTTTCATGGCTCCTAGGAGAAAATTCAAACTCTCTGTGATCTGCAGAGCCTTGCCCACCTTTCCCACATCTTCCTGTGTCCCCCATATGTCTTACTCTGCCTCTTTTGTGCCTCCAACATGCTCTCCTGCCACAGAGCTTTTGCGCATGCTGTTCCCTCTGACTGCAATGCTCTTCCCTGACTTCTTTCACTAGTTAATTCTTCCTCTCTTCAGATCTCAGTTTAAGCCTACTACATTTTGAGCTACACGAGAGCAGGGGCTGTGTGTCTCGTTCCCCAGCACCCAGCACACTATCCCTGCCATACAGTGGGTGATCAATAAATGTATCTCATGACCTCTGTTCTTTGCAGGACACGACAAATGCTGGTGGTTATTGAGTCACAGCCAAGAGGGGGAGGGACAAAGCAGAGTTACTTGTTCCAGGGTACAGCTGAGAATGCTGAGGTTCAGAGAATTCAGACAAACTCCCGTGACCCTCCAGGGAGTTAGTGGGCAGACAGGGAGTTGAACTCAGGGTCCCTATGCATACAACATGGGCTCCGCTACCATGAAGCAGTTTTAGGAGCAGACCAAGTATAACAGGTAGTTATCTTGGTTGGGTAGTGTGACACTGTGGGAGTCACCCATCTCTGGGTGGATGTCCCTGCTGTAAATTAGGACAATTGAAAAGGAAAGTTTTAAGTTTCAGGGTCTTCCACAGGCTATGTTCCTGTGGGTTGTTTCCATTTCTGTCCCCGCCACCAGATTGTGGGCACCCTAAGAGAGAGTGGGACAGTATCTGCGGTACCTGTGTGTCCACAGGCCTCCTTCCTTCCCATCTCCGGACATGGTATCGGGAAGCTCATTTAAACATCCCATTTCCCCTGTAAGAAGAGAAGCTCCCTGAGGGATTAAACCATGTCTTTTCATCTTTTCTTTCTTCCCAGCATTTATGAAGTGGGCAATAACCACGAAAGCTTGTGTTGACTTAACCTGTGTTTCCATCTCTCTCTTTCTGGTTTCTTTGACCAACTTCTCCCATCTCCATGTGGTCCTGATAGGGCTACCATCCTGTGCTCCCACCCAGGGTGGGCCTTAGAAATTATTCTGGCCAATCAGACGGAGCCGCCTGGGCTCTGCGTGGAGGAAGATTCTGAGGCTGCTTCTAGGTTCAGCAGGAAGTTCCATGATTGATGAATGACATCTACCATGGGTAGAAGAGTGCACACACGTGTGCCAAGTGTTTGCTATCCTTGTAGTAGGAACAAATAAATGTTTATTGAATGAATGAATTCTGAACTCCATGACATTCTGTTTAAATTAGGTGACATCTTTTCTCCAAGTGAAACTATCCCCTGCTGAGATGTCCTGACACCTGGCCCTGGGCATCTCAGAAACATATGTAGAGCCACTATTTGCCGGGAACGTATGCTATGCCCTTTCAATGTATCACCTCAGTGGCTTCTCACAAAAGTCTTATATGGAGAGGATTATAATATCCATTTTATACTGAGGAAATTGTGGCCCAAAGAGGGGAGGAATGTACTCAAAACTACACAGTGAGTCAGGAGCAGAGTCCATTTCCACATCGCTTCCCCATTTTCTCCACTCCGCCATGTTGTGTAAGACCAGTGATGGGTTTTGTTATTTTTCCAAATCTAGTGTGGCAATTGGAGCATGAGTCAGTTATTCATTTACCAAAGAGAGGAAATGAACACTTGAACAATCCTTGGAAAATCCTCTGGAAAGTCCCTGAGAGGTGACCCCAGCCCAATCCAATAGTTAAGCCTGTGTATTTGGAGGCGATTTCCCAGCCATTGGCCCCTAACATAAACACCACCATTTTATGTGTTATATGCTAATCCTGCTGCATAGGAGACACAGTGTAAAGCACCTTATATTCATTAATTTATTTAATTCCCAGCCTAGTCCAATGGGGGAGTCAATGTTCTCTCTGTCTTACAAAGGATGAATCTGAAACTCTGAAAGGTGAACCTCCCTGAGGTCACACTCAGTACGGGGCCAAACCATAGGAGGGTGTATGTGCATATTTTGGGGTGCATGTGGAGTTGTACTGTGTCAGTAGGGAGTATTTTTGGAAGAACATGCATGGGAATAAATGATATCAAGAGGCCCAGGGAGTGGACTGTAATTGAGCACTTGTTTATAAGCCGTTTCAGATCCATTCTCACCCTTCTTATGCAATCTAATTTCCTTTGGGGGGACCAGCTAGTCCTATGTGTTCAGTGTTAGGGGACCTAGGGCTCATGACCCAATTAGAATCTCTCCTTTAAGTCTTTGAATCCAGCAAGGAGTGACATAAGGCTTGATATTCATTCATATAGCACAGGAAGGGGGCTTAATCACATGATTTCTGGAAACGGATAGCCTTATCCAATTCTGGGCTCTACGGTATACTCGCTGTCTTACATTGGGCAAGTTGCATAGCCTCTCTGTCCTTCTGTTTTTTTTTTGTTTGCTTGTTTTTTTTCCATCTGTGAAAAGGAGGACGATAATAGAAGCTACCTCATAACTATTACACACATGGAGAAGTAGCAGAAATGTAGAAAATTCTACTTTGGTGTGTGTATCTGTCTTAATGTGATTCCATCAGTCTTCATGGGCTCTCAATCCATTCCTACCAATGAGAGCCTTGGAGCATCTCACTTTTCCCGTGTTTTCCAGAGGACAGGCTCCCAGCCTTCTCATTGGTTTTGTGTGCACCTGGTACTCTGCCAGTCAGTTATTTCTCTGCTTAACTCAGAGTCAGTCTCTGTTGCCTGCAACCCCAGAACGCTAGCTGTCATTCCAGTTCTGTTTCACTGCAAAGCTGGGATTCTAGAAACACCAAGCTCTGATCCCCTAACTCCTAGTGGAATTCTGCACCTGACATCAGCAAGTCTGTTTTCTCCCAAACTCATGTCTGAAGTAGTGATACCAAAACCATCCAGAGTGACTCCCAAAGGCTGGAGAAAGTTTAGTTGATTGCTTAGTAAATACCTCTGAGGGGATCCTCTGAGCTATGTGGCATTGTGAAACTATTGGAGATTATTAGTCCTAAATTAACAATGAGCCAATGGAAGTCCAAAGATGTAAAAGGACTTGTTAAAGAAAAAAAGTGACACAGTATGATGGACTGGCTCCTAGCTCAGGTTCTTTCTGCTAAAACATTGATTAACCTATGTGGGGTGGGCGATGGGCTGTGAATAAGGCTTGGGCTTTGAACATAAACCCTTACTATTGCACTTGTTCTTTTTCAGTTCTTTGCTTTCTTCCAATTTCTTTAAGTTTAGTACTACCTCAGGGCCTTTGCACATGCTATTCCTTCTGCCTAGAACTCTGTTTCTCCCGCGAGCCCCTCCCCCACTCTTCATCTAATTCCTTCCCCTCTTTCAAATTTAGGCTTCTCTGTTCCTCCCAAGAGCACGAACTCTAAGCTTACCCCCTTACAGTTCCCATGGGCAACATTTTTCTGTTTCCTTAGCAGTTAACACACTCAGTTATTATTATTATTTTTTTGATTATCGTTTTCTTGTCTATCTTACCCCACTAGATTGTACCTTCCCTGAGGGTAGAGACCCTGACTTGTTCTGGCTCGGTGCTTGGCACAATGTTCAATAAATAAATGGATGAATCCCAGAGTCATCCAATCAGAAATCATCTAGTTTCTAGTCTCTCTCCAAAGTTGAGGAACAATGGCTTGGCCAAGGTCACAAAGCTAGTCATTTTCTGGGAGATACAAGATGCTTGCTCCATGCTACAAAATCTGAGTCAGGTATCATCGTATCACCACCACCGTATCATCAGCAGCCCCATTTTACAGATGAAGAAACTGAGGCTCATGACAGTTCATGACTGGCCCAAATCTCCCAACTGGGAAGTGGACGAGGCGAAGACTCGAAGCCAGGCCTGATTCCGAAGTCTGTAGGCTCTGCCTTGCTCTGCCAGTCTGTAAATGGGGGCCGTCGAGGTGGGTGGCGCTGTGACATGGAGACTGCAGCACGGCGGGAAAAGGAGGGGCGGTAGGACAAGGCGGCGGGCCGGCTCGAGCTCCTCTTGGCAGCCTGCGCGGCCTGGAGCCCGGAGAGGGGCGCCTGGTTCTCATCACGCGCGCGGCGGGCGGGGCGGAGGCGAGGCGCCGGCACAAAGGGCCGCCGTCGAGCTGCCTAGACCCACGCAGGGAGCCGCGCTGGGACCCCGGCAGGGACCTCGGGCAGCCCCGCCCTGCTCTGCCCCGCCCCTGCGGCGGCCCCTAGTCGGTGGCCCGGCAGCGCCGCCCGCGTCTCTCCCTCGTCTCTTGTCTCTCGTAGTCTCCAGCCTCAGTTTCGCCCGTCTCTCGGGCACCTCCTCTCCCTGTCTCTCCCGCCTCCTCCCGGAGATGAAGCTGGGGTCGGCGCCCCGGGCTAACCTCTTCCAGGGCTAGGCGGGCGCCTGGGGACTGTACCGGACAGACTCTTCCGCGGACCGACTGACCAGGCGCCCAGGAGAGGAGCAGCCGCTGCGGCTTGTAGCCCATCACCATGGTAACGCCTGCAAGGCCTGGACCACCTCCCTCTATCTTCTTTTGGTGGGGCTCTGAGGGGGTGTCTAGTGCAGACCCCGATCTATTATGTAGAGACGACCCTCAGTACCAGGGGTCTGTACTTAACTGCCCCTCACCATCAGTGGTGGGGTGGTGGGGAGGTGCAGGAGCCCAGCCCTGGTGATGCCCTCTCTGCATTCTGGGCCTCCCTTTCTCTATGTGTAAAGAGAATGCTATAAGACGGGATGACTTGTAATCTTTGATATTGTCCCATCGCACGGCTCTGGAATCCTGGCTCTTGGGCCTTGGACTAAACTTGGGGAGGTGTTGCATTTCAGACTTGGGCCTGAGCGTCAGATATGCCTACTGTCCCCCTAGGGGATTTGGATGGAGATGGGGGATAAAGACCCCTCCCAGCCTAGTCATACCGTGCAGGGCAAAGAGGGTTAAGGGTGCAGAGTGGAGAGGAGGAAGTTGCTCACCAAAACTTGGGATGATTTTGCTGTTTTAGATTCAGGACAGAAAGTCAGATATGCACATTGTCTTGATTTGAGGTGCTCCCATGGGAACTGGGTGGGTGGTAAGCTTGTGGGGGAGGGAGTGGGAGGGCAATACCCTCCATACTGTGACTTCCTGGGCTGGCACCTCAAGGTTGAGACGAAGCATGCGTGTGTCCGTGTGTGTGTGTGTGTGTGTGTGTGTGTGTTTGAACAGAGAATGAAAGAAAAGTCTGTTTTCAGAGAATCCCAGCCCAGCTCCAGAAAGGGCCAGGACCCTTGGGCGGATTCACACTAATTCACAGGAGTGGTGGGGATTTGGAAAAGGGCTGTAAAGACAGGCCAGGGCTTTAATCCCTTGACTGGGATGGACTGTGCTGCATTTGTGTGAGTTTTCACTATGTGCACATCCACACGCAGAAGAATTCTATCTAGAGACGTGTTTACACACACACGCAGAGCTGACTCACACTGCTGAACACACATGCCCTCTCACACAATGCAAGCCTTGTCCACCTGTTCTCCCATACTGCTAAAATATGGGCACACACCTGCGTACACACCAGACATATTGCAAACCCAGGCTCCTAAATTCATACACCAGCAGGGCAGGTGTACACACACATTGCTCTTGGAGCTGTTTGGTAATAATCATCAGGAGCTAATGTTATTCACCTCTCACCACAGGCAAGGCCTCGCACGACGCAATTTACATGCAGGAGCTCTTGTAACTCACACCACCTCTAAGAGTAAACCTGCTGGAATCTCCACCGCACAGATGGAGACCTGAGGGTTGGGACCTTAAGTGGCTGCCCAGGTTACCCTATCAGGAAGTCGGAATTAGGACAGTGTGAATTCTGAACCTGTGCTCAGCGGTCACCCCAGAGCCACCCCAGAGGCAGCGGCACCACATGGTGGTCACTAAACCTTGCCTAGTTTTAAACCTAAACTCAGTTGCTAGTTTTAGAATCCAGAAACTCTTTTGTTGAACCCCAGGCCTTAAGATCAAGGGTCAGGCACTGGGTGTTCCTCTCAAAGGATGAGCAACTCTTTCCTGAATGGGAATGATGGACAGAATTCCTTCCCACCATTGTCTTTAAATATTAAAGGTTGTCTCTTGCCCACTTGTTTGGCCTCCTCACCTTTGTACTCCAGACGCTCTGACCTTGGAGCCTCTTATGTTTCATACTCCCTCCTGCGAAAGGGCCTTTGCACATGCTGTCCTGTTGGGTGGAACCCTTTCCCTAATGAATCCTGTACATCTCTACCCAAATGTCACCTCCTCAGGAAAGCCTTTCTTGATTTCTCCCACTCTCTAGCATGCCATATATCTCTCCATAACACCCATCACAGTTATAATTTTTGTGGGATGATTTAATTAATGACTATCTAGCATTCTGAGGCAGCCCAGTGTCAGAACATCTTATAACAAAGGGGTTTAGGGTTTATCCAATCCCACGTTGCCAACATTTTTGTATCATCATAACAATTTTTGCATATTCACGTAGTCCTGGATAAGGTATTATAAGGAAACAATAAAACCACTAGTTATTATTTGCTTAATATTTTTCTTTAAATCAACTTACTTTATACATATACTTTAAACATATATTTAAATAGGAAATTTTATATCAGGGCCATGGAAAGTCATCCATTGTCAGAAACAGATAGTAACTATAAAAACATGTACAGCAAAAGCAAATCCGTGTTAGAAAATTCTGGCTGGATGAGGTTGGCTGTGGATGATTCAAGCCCAAGGACTGCTTTCTTTTTGTTAAAAGGAATAATGACTAAGTGTTGAGAGATATTAAAGATATATTGAGCTGAGACTTTCTCTTTGGTGTCGTCAAGAAGGCCAGAAGAGAATTGGAGTAACTTTCTTACTGTGATTTGACATCGAGTTCATGTCCTCCCCAAATCGTCTTGTGGGTCACCTGTGATCCCATCCCATGCTTTGAGAAAAACTAGCTAAGTCCAATCCAATTCATTCAACATTGCCAAAGTACTGACTTCATGGTGGTCCCCCAGAGCACCTACTGTGTGCTAGGCCTTGTGTAAGGAGCAGGGGGAGAGATGTGAAAGCCCTGGTTCCTTCCTTGGGGGCTTGCAGTTAATGGGGAAGGCGGGCCCACTCACTGAAGATTCTGGGATGTGTGATGGACGCTAGGAATCTAACCCTTTGCATGAAAGCACATATGCAATGAGAAGAGAAGAGATACAGATGGAACAGAGCTCTGAAGCGTGGGAGGGAGTTCACCCAGTCCACGGAGGGATGCACTGCTTCCCAAAGTGAGGTACCCACCATGAGTCCTTGGAGGGGAGACTTCCGATGGCACTTAGATGAATATTTTTTTATTTTCAGCTTCTCATCTTAATGAGTATTAGGAAGTGATGTTAACAACACAAGCACATGATAATAAATACAAACAAATGCATTAAAGTTGAAAATGAATTGACAAAGAGATGAATATGAAGTAAATAATAAACAATATTAACTAAACAATAAATGAGGACACGTGAACAGTAAGAAAAACTCATGAATGCAGCACGTGGGTGATTGCAGAGCTCTGGCTAGAGTGTAAAGTGTGTTGGAAAAAGTAGGAAAGGTATGCTGAGGGTAGACTGATGGGCCACCAATGCCAGGCTGAGTTGCTAAGGCAATGGGGAGCCACTCAAGGTTGTTGAGCAGTAGAGGGTCACAAAGGCCACTGCAGTGGTCAAAGGGAAGCCTCGCCTGGTAGCAGGGAGCCTGGAGAAGAGGCAGAAGAGTTGGTAGTTATATGCATAGGTTCATACCCCAGTTCTACCGTTTACTGGAGGTGGAGACTTGGGCTCAGTTTCTTAATCTGTAAAATGGGAATAAAAATACCCATCCGCTAGACTTGTTGGGAAGATGAAATAAAATAATACATGCAAGGTACTTAGCACTAATACAGAAACCTTGCTCAGAAAGAAGAAACTCTAGTTATAATCGTTAACATCATGTGGCTTTGGAGGAAGATGGTGAGCCTCAGGGCAGGGCAAAGGGGACAGGAGAGAAAGGAACTAAAAACAAACAAACAAACAAAAAGCAAAGCCTCAGAGAGGTAGGTGAAGAGACCTGCTGAAAATCGCACAGATGATACGTGACAGAGCTGGATGGACATGGGTCTTCTGACACCCACTTGCTTCTCAGTTCACTGAAACTGGGCTGTTTTTCCAGTTTCTGAAAGTTTTTTTTTTTTTTTTTTTTTTTAAATAAGGAGCCAATTCTCACTCATACCTCCACCCACACAAAAATAAAAAGGATTTAAAGCAGGAGAAGTTTTAGTTGGATGAGAGCGAGAACTTCCTGGCAGCCAGAGCACCAGAATGCTGGTTTAAGAATCTCCAGCCTAGAGAAGTTCAAGAGGAATGTCCCAGGTCATTGAAACTGGTGGTCACCACCTGACACCCCCTGAGTTGTATCTGGCTCACAGATATGTTTGTTTTGGCCACCACGAATAGTAACAATTGGGGGGGGGGGTTACTAAGGGATCAGCAGGTCAAGCCTTGCTGGGCTACGGCAACACTCGGCTAAAGCTGATGAGATGAGGTATGTGCCTCAGGCTCCACTACTCCCTTTTGTTCCCTGACAGTGAGGGTGACTGTCAGGGGCCACTCACCAAGGGGCTAGAGGGGTTGTTTTCTCACACTCAGCTCACTCTGTCTTCCATGTCACCTGTCAGGCCCCTGAGGGCATCTGCATGTGCAGCTGCTGGGTTAGACTCTCCCTGGGCCTGAGTAGAGAGATGGATGAGACAGATCTTTTTAAACTTTCTCACCAACTGAAGAGTAACTGATCCCACGTAAAAACCACATCTTAATACTGAACCTTCCTGCACCTGATCATGCCTTGAATTCTAGAATGGATTATGCCTTGAATTCTAGAATGGCCCTTCCAGCTGGAAGGGCCCCTGGAGATAGATAAGTCCAATGTCCCCATTTTATATGTGGAGAAACTGAGGCCAAGGTCACCTTGTGAGTCAAAGGTGGAATCCCACCTTCTCGAAGCATTTCTGCCACAGAGGAGAGCAGGTGTTGAAGGCAGCCCTAGGACACTGCCGACCGCGACTTTTTTCAACCCTCTGTCTTCCCAAGCTAGGAGGTGCTGATGCTGAGTGATTCTAAGATCTTTGCCTGGTGGAGCAAATGAGTAAATCTGAACCTTTAAGAAAAGTTCAGCTGACATCTCAGGAAGCCCGACTAACAACATCTGGTGAGACCATTTAAAAAGAGGGCCAGCCTTAAAAATATATACAACCGCACTTTTATTTTTCCCTCCCGGATGATAAAAGCTCTACAAGCTGGTTACAGAATGTTTGGAAAATCCAGCAAACTATGAAGAAAATGAAAACGGTGCCTTACAAGGCCCTGCCCGTCACAGCCCTCAGGGGGAGCCAGTTTAACACTCTTTGATGGCTTCTTGGCTTACACACGATTTTTCACAGTGGAGATCAGACCACATGGGAAGTTTTCTTTTTAAAAAATTCCAATAATCAGAAGAGCAGTTCGTTACTTTTGGGGTGGGAGTGGGGGTGATGGAAATCCCGGATATTGATCTGGGTAGTGATTATAAGGGTACATACATAGGTAAACATGTATCCACCTGTGCACTTCATGTTTGTTTATTTTACTATATAAAGATAATACTTAAGAGTACAATAATAATTGAGGCACATTGCAAAGACATTGAGACAGAAGTATACAAAAACATTCCTCTTTTTTCTTCCTGTGCCCAGATGGAACTGCTGAGAACAGATACTTCTCTATGTCTTTCCGTAGCATGACAAGGTCCCCATGTCAGTCTAGAAGGTCCATCAGCATCATCTACCTGGGTGCCAGCCCTGTGGGCTGGGTGTAGCTAGTCCCTTGGAGGGTGCCTTCTCTGGCCCTGAGTTGCAGGGGAGGGGCCTGGAGGCTGCAGACTGGCTCTGGCTTGTCTCACCTCTTCCTTTCCAGCTTCACGCTGTCTCCTGCCGAGGAATAGTTAAAGGCCCAGCCAGGCTGTGCTCACTGGGAAGGAATGGAAACATGTCGATTAAGTTTCACGGAAATCATTTTGAGGGGCCCACGTCTGGCCAACGGTGTTTGGGTTCCTGTGGTCCCAGGCTAGGCTGCCCGGTTGATTGTGAGTGAAGAGTGGCCAGCTTTCCTTCCTGCAGCTGCCAGGGTCCTTCACGACATGCTTCCCCCAATACTTGGAAGTCTTATGAACCCCTGGGGTTCAAGCCTGTAGCAGGTAATGCTCTGGCCAAGGGCTCGGAGTCCTGTTAACTTGGAACATTCTTCCTCGTTACTGGCTGCTCCTTAAATGGTTACAGTGTGTGCGGCCAGCTGAGCCAATTTGTGAAAGCCAAGGGCATCCCAGTCTGCGAGCCTTAGTCTCTGAGAGGTAAACAACTTCTTTAGGCCCCATTAGAAACAGCGCAGGACAGGCAGTTGGAAAGGCCACCCCCCAAGGCTGGAGGCTGCTGGTGGCCCCAAAGGAGATGAGTCCCCAGGGTATCGGGAAAGAGGGCAGACTTGGCTGATTCAGACCTGGCTTGGATCCTGGCTCTGTCTTCTCTTTTCTGTGATCTTGGGCAAGAGCAGCCTCAGTTGTTTTATCTGCAAAATGGAATGTTCCAATTAGGCCCTAGCATCATTGTGTGGCTAAGCAAGTGGGTGTGAGGAGAGGGCCTGGTGCACAGCAGGTGCCTGGAAACTGTTGTTATTCTTGGAGTGACCAGGTAGAGACCAGGAAAGGGAAGATGTCTTTACACAGAAGCTGTAACTTGAGCTTTGCCTGACAGGATGAGTAAAAATAAATAATAATCAACAACAAGAGCAACAGCCACGTCTTTTATTTTTCTCAAGATGCTCTGTATCCGTTATCTCCTTGTATCTCCAGAACAATCTCAGAGCGAGACAGGATAGGAACTAGAATCCCCATTTACAGAAGAGGAAACTGAGGCATGTCAAGGAAGAGCTAGTTTAGCTCCTTGCTCCCAGAGGTTGGGATGTAGACGCAGTTGGGACACAGGTTATCACAGACTGGAGCTAAGCCACATGGAATCATGTGGTGAGAGAGTCGGTCCCTTTTGAATTCTCCTCTCACCTTCTGTGGACCCCGAGAGAAAGCCTCTCTGGGGTTGATGTGTTAACCCCTTTCTAACGTAAGGCAACCTCACTTTGAAAGAAAGAGAAGACTTACTGAGCCTTTAGCAGGTGGTCAGATGTCCCTCGAATTTAATGGCAGTATTTGTTTTCCTTATTTACTTTTTATTTTGGAAAATAGTTTATGTTTATAGAAATAGAACAGTAAAAATAAAACATACTTTATATAATAAATGTGAATTTATTATCTATTTATATAAAGTATACACTATAGCTATGATAATAATAAGTTACATATATTTATAGAAATGAAATAATATGAAAACCACCCAATGCATCATTAGGTTTTTTTGCCAGTTGATACTGATTTTTCCATTTAAAGTGGTGATATAATAATAATATAATATGACCACAAAAATAGCAGTGATGCGTGTTGTTGACGAGCGCCAGTCCTGTGCAGAGAATTTACATGTATTATCTCATTCAATCTCGCTCAACTCTTTAAGGTGAGTGTGATGACAATCTCTAGTTTTACTGAAGACAAAATTGAGGCAGAGAGGTAAGTAATTTGCCAGGTCTAATATCAGCAAGTGACAGAGCCAGAACTTGAACTTGGGCAGTCTGGCTATATTCTCATAACCAGTACGGTGACATAGAGTCTCCTTTTAAAATGCAATTATGTACGTTTTTTTTAAAAAAGTGAGTGGATTTAAAGAAAAATAGTAAGTGCTAATAGCACCAATGGTACTAGGATATGCTAAAATTCATGAAGGTGACAGTGAACGACTGAATTTCCCAAAACTAAATGAAACAAACCTAGCCCAATTCCATGTGCACACAAGAGGCTCAGAGAGGAAAGACATTTACCCAAGGGCACACAGTAAAGTGGAACCCAAGGGAGCCAAGGCCCCGGGAGAGGCTAGGTAGAGTGGGGAGGGCATGTGGCAGGGGAGGGGCGCTGGCCTAATTGACCCAGTGTGTCTGTGTGTTCATAGATGTCAGACATGGCCTTCCAACTCCCTGTCCCTGGTCCCACTGCTGTCATTAGGATTGCACAGGTGAGGGGTATGTTTTGGGGTTGGACCTTATTTGGAGGGGTATTAGTAGAGGTTACCAGGCCAGATGAGAGGTTACCAGACCAGACTGCCAAATTGAAGACCCCTATCCACCTCATTGTGAAAACAGCCCCACCTGGGGCTATCAAGTGGACTTTCAACATTAAGTACCTGTAGTCCATTGTCCCTTTTGAGCTTACCACCATGACAGTGCCAGGTCCCTCTTTCCTTCAGAGTGAGGGCGACAGACATCCATTCATTCATTCTACAAAGAACGATCGAGGGCCTGCCCTGTGCCCAGCGCCATGTGGAGACTGAGACACAGTGGTGACCCTGGCATTTGTCTGAATGCCCTGGGCCAGTGTCCTATTTTCCAGTCTCCTGACATTAGAATGCTGGGATCGAGAAAGGCCATCTTCCTCCTCCTCTGAGTCATTTTATTTCCTTGTCTCCAGAGGCGGAATTTATAAAAATGAGGATTCTTATTGATTCTTCTCTTCCTTTACATCCCTTAGAAATAGATGGACTCAGAGCATGCAACCAGTCTGGGGCAACTATTAGGCTTTTTAATGGCTTCCATTAGGCTTTTTAGGAGTTGAAAATCATAACCATGGATTCTATTACTGTACCTCGGTGGGAACCTCTGGCCTTGTCTAGCTTGGCCATTTTACAGATGGAAAAACTGTGGTTGAGGGACAGACATGTTGTTCATCCTTCCACGACATTTACCGAGCTCCTATTTTGTGCCAGCGGCTGAAGACCCGAGAGGAATAGGAGCCGGTGCCTGCTGTATTCGTTTCTGTTGCGGTTGAAGCAAATGGTCACAAACTTAATAACTTGAAGCAACATGAACTGGTCATCCTGCAGTTCTATAGATCAGAAGTCAAACTCAGGTCTCGCTGGGCTCGCATCAAGGTGCTAGCAGGCTGCCTTCTTTTCTGGAGATTGTACTGGAGAATCGGTTCGCTTGCCTTTTCCAGCTTCTACGTGCTAGGAGCCGCCTACATTCCTTGGCTCTGCCTCCATTTTCAAAGCTAGCACCATCCCCTCTCACTGATCCTTCTTCCATAGTTGCATTTCCCTCTGACTCTAGCCTCTTCTGCACTCTCTTGCACTTTTGAGGACCTTGTGATTGGATTGGACCCACCTAGAAAATCCAGGATCATCTTCCTATTTTAAGGTCAGCTGATCAGCAACCTTTATTCCATCTGCAACATTCATTCCTCTTTGCCACGTAAGGTAAGAGGTTCACAGGTTCCAGAGATGAGGATATGGGCATATTTGGGAACCATTATTCTGCTGACCATTCCTGTCCTCAGAGAGCCCAGAACCCACGGAGGGAAACAACAATCCATGTGGGAACAACTGTGATAATGGCACCATTGAAGCCCAGAAAAGGGGGCACTTGACCCAGGGGGATGGGAGGAGGTAAGTGAGAGAAAATCTGGAAGAGACGAGGGCTGACCTGAATCTTGAAGAACGAGAATGAGTCAGCCAAGTGAAGAGGGAGTGAACGCGGAAGGTCTCCGGGGAAGGAACAGCATGTGCAAAGTCCTGGAGATGAGTGAGAGAATGCATGTGTCACCGTGAGAGGCAGTGAGGCTGGCGATGAGGCTGGGTTGGTGCTCAGTGGCTAGGTCATGGGGCATCTGAACGCCTGGTGGCGGGATGCTTTCTGAAGGCAGTGGGGAGTCTTTGAGAGTTTTAAGCAGAGACTGACGAGGTCAGGTTTGTATTTGAAAAAGGTCACTCTGGGGTCCCGGTGGAGAATGACTGGCAGTCAGGCTGACTAGAGGTTGGGAGCCAATGAAGAAGTGATTCATGGACCAGGTGATGGAGGCCTGGATCGGGGCAGGGGCGGGGAAACAGAGCAGAACGAGTACGTTTTTGAGCTTTTGTAAGTGAGAAGACTATATAAGATATGGCTGAGAGTTGTTTGTGGGCAGGGGAGGCAGGAGTGGAGGGCAGGATGATGAGCTGGATATATGACCCTGGAGCTCATATATCAATTATATCAACTAGTATTAATTAGTTACTGCTGTGTAAAAAATCACACCAAAACTCAGTAGTAAAAAACAGCCATCAATTATTATCACTCAGGCACCTGAATGCTGACTAGGGGTTTTGAGATCTAGGCTGGGCTTCACTGATAGTTCTACTTCTAACTATAGGTCTTCAGGTCAGCCAAGTGGTGGGATTTGGAGATGCTGTCCTCTCCTCCCTCTGACCCTGACCTGGGTGCATCCCCAAATTCCTCCACCCCACCTTGGAGCAGCGGATGACATTTGAGCAAAGACCTGCAGGAGGCGAGGGAATGAGGATGTCTTGAGGGAGAATATTCTAGGCAGAGGGAGCAGCCAGTGCAAAGGCCCTGAGGTGGGATTGTGCCGAGTGTGTTTGAGGAACATGAAGGAAGGCTAATGTGGCTGGAAGGGGTGACTGAGGGGGAGGGGGCAGGAGAGGAGGTCACAGAGACAGCAGGGGCCTTAGTCACATGGGGCCTGGAAGATCATGGGAAGTGGACACTACGTTTACTGTTATAGCTACTGTAATTTTTTATCCTCTCCCCCTGCCCCCCACAGGACCCCCCATCCCTGGACGCAGCCATCCAGCATGCCCTGGCAGGCCTCTATCCTCCTTTTGAGGCCACGGCGCCCACTATCCTGGGGCAGGTGTTCCGTCTCCTGGATTCAGACTTCGGGGGGGATGGGCTGAGCTTCCTCCTGGATTTCCTCATCCCTGCCAAGCGCCTGTGTGAGCAAGTACGAGAAGCAGCCTGTGTAAGTTGGAAGGGATGCCCCCTACATGGAGCAGGAAGGTCACGGCCCTTTGTTCTCTGACATCCAGGAGCCCATCACATTTACACTTTCACTAGCAGGGAGGAAGGTCTGGGTAAAGGACATCCTTGTGGGTTCCCTGGCCCCCAGGAGCCTGCCCAGGGGCTGGCATTGTGGGCATCACCAGACTGCTTTGGCTGGAGTGGGGCAGCTTCAGTGGAAACAGCAGAGAATGTTCCAGATCTTCCCTGGAGCCCTTGAGTCCTTAGGATTCACACTTTTACCCCAGGAGACGCCTTCAAACTCAGATCTCAGGGAGGCCTCTCCTGAAGCGAAATGGAAAGAAACATGTTTTAGGCAGGACACATTGGCTCCAAATGACAGATCCTTACTCAGACCTGGGCAAGGTGATCCAGCTTCAGGCCCAAGTTTATCCACTGATCAATCCCCTTAAGGACCCTTCTGTCTCTTGTTTCTTTTCTCTGCTTCTCCTTGCTTGCCAGCATCATTCTTACAGGCTAGATGTTCCCACAAGGCTGGAGCCCAGGGCAGCTCTGGGATCAAATCCTACCTTGGAGAGGAAAAGGAACTCTTCCCCATTAGCTGCACATAGAAAAATTGCAAGGAAGGATCCCGATTCGTCAGGGTTGGGTCTTAATATCTACGCCTGGACCAATCACTGCAGCCAGATGAATGGAGAACCAGGATTGGCCAGGCTTGGGTCATATGCCTTCCTCTATGGTCAGAGGGTGGAGACTGTTTTAAGAGAAGACTAGGGAGAGGCCTTTGGAGACCAAACCTCAGATGCCCACTGCTGGAACTTGCCCACACCCTTCACAGGTTTGCCAACTGTGCCCTGCTCCACTGTTATTTAATGTCCATTCCCTGCCACCCCAGCCTCAAGACTCACTAAGAGGCTTTTAGGTCCCACCAGCCTTTCCTCAGTTGCTGATGCTTGCCAGGGACATAACACATCAGGAGCCAAATGTAAAGGTGGGACCTTGTGCATTCTTTCCAGGGGTAGAAAGAAATGGACTGTGGCAGCTAAAAGGTCAGGCTTAAGAGCCAGAATTAGAGATGGTTGGAGCTGAAAGGAACTTGAAATCATTCATTTAATGTGCTTAGCTCACAGAGATAGCTCTGTACACATTCATTGTTATTGTAGGAGAAGGATGATTCTCATTGGCAGCCAACTCCCACAAATCCACATTGCATTATTTCACGTGCATCCTTACCCATCATTATTTCTTCTCCCTGACAAGCTATACCACTGCCCACTTCCGTTATTTGGCCGTTAAAACTACATTTGTACTGTCCTCTTCCCCATTTCTCCCAGGGACAAGGGTCACAACCTTTTGATTTCTTTATTTTTAATTATAGGTGACTTTAATTTAATTGTAATTAGAGGTGAATTTTTGTCACCTCAGAGCAGTGGGTAGTAGCATGGAATTAACAGTATGGCCTCAGGGTCATGTGAACCCAAGGATCACCTCCAGGCTCCATCACTATGAACTTGGGGGGTCCATATCACTGCTCTAAGCTTCGGTTTCCTTATGTGGAAAGTGGAAATATTAATAACACTGTACCTACCTCGCAGAAACACATAGCACAGAGCCTGGCATGCAGTAAGGGCTCAGTAGCTGCTGCCTGTGCCTATCCCATTTCCTCCTTTCTCCCTCTGAAATAAGAATGTGCTAGCCTCCATCTTTGCCTTCGTAACCACCAGCACCCAGAGGCAGACAGCTACCCTCCGAGGAAGTCTAGTGGGGCTTGGGGACAGATACAGCTGACTCCAAACATAAAGGTCTAGGCATAGTCCTGCTTTTACCACATGTCAGCTGGGTGACTACACATCCATTTCACCTCTTTCACCTCTCTGAGCCCCATTTTCCTCATATAGAAAGTGGGAATAATAATGCTTATTATAATGAACTGGCTGCACCACAGAGTTCCAATGAGAGTCAAGCGAGATGGTCGTAACCATGATCTCGGTGGTGCTTTGCTATTTGCAAAATACTGCTGGGCTATTCTGTCTCCTTCAGTGAGAAGGTGAGGAAAGCATGTGGCAAACAGCAGAGGGTGAAGTGAAAGGGGTGGAATACCCCGCAGACTTGTGGGCTTTATGGATATGCAGCTTCTCTGAGGCAGCTGGGTCGACAGTGTAACTGATACGAGCTAGTTTATCAACTTGGGGTACAAGTATGGTCAGGCCTCGTTATTTCTCCAACCAATAATTCCAGGAAACACCTGCTTCATTAGAAGGAAGTTCAGTGTTCCCCATACACATTCAAATTATGTAAGATTATCCAGGATTTACTCAATCTACAGGAATCAGACTCTTTTCCGAAAGCCAGGTGGAGAAAGACCTGTTGTCAGTTTGATGGAGTGTTGTTTCTGTAGTTGCCACATGGTGTCATTGTTGGACACGGGTCCTGCACAGCCCAGTGAAGAGGCTCAACTAAGTGGAAGACGGGGGTCCAGACAGACTCCAGGAAGACTCGCTGTGTCTGTCCATGCAGAGAATTGCCGGCACCTTCTGTTAAACAAACAAAATTTTTTTTAAATTTTGCCTCCCCTGCCATGTTGTTACCCCTAATGCAAAATGAATAAACAATAAACAAATAAATAAAGAATAAACATTCAGGCCTGGGAGAGTGGAATGTCTTTTTCAAGCTCATCTAGAAAGTTATGGACAGGGTCATATTTCCTGACTTTTCACTCAGTGTTGCTTCTACTTCACTCTGTAATCTCTCTCCTTAAAAATTAGAGAATGGTATAAAAGCAGTAAATGGTCTTTTTTATTTTTAAATTGAAAAATTTCCACAATTTTCCAAAGAGTGAATGCTGTCAAAAAGAGAGGGAATTAATATTTATTGAACATGTATCTATTACATGCCAGGCATTATGTTGGTTTAATATATATATATATATATATATACATATATATATATATATATACATATATATATATATGTATATATATATGTCAATCATTATAGTTCATCCTCATACCAGCCCAATGATACCAATATGTATCGTTATTCCTATCTGAAAATAGGAAAAATGAGGCCCGAAGAAGTTAAATAATTTGCACAAATGAATGATTCAGACCTTGGAATCCATGTCTCCCTAAAATGGACGGCTCCGACTTGAGCTGGGTTGAGAGGAATTTTAGAAAGGTGCGGGGAAGAAGAGCTGATCCTCATGGGAAAGGTGCTTGCTGACCAGGGCCTGGCACTCCGAGCTTTTCTCCCTTGGGCCAGTAGGCTAGCAGGTATTTTCAAGGCCAGGGCCAGGACTAGGATGAGGCAAGAGGCCCCAAAGGTGCAGTATTTCAGAGATGCTCACTCTCGGGCTGTGAGGCTTGCAGGACCCCGAGACTGAGGCCTCCTAAGATGCTGCATCCTAGCTTCTCTCTTGCCTCACCCAAGTCAGCGACCTGTTCAAGATTCCTTCTGGGAGGGGGAAGGAAGTAGACCCATGGGCGGGGCTTTCAGGGCCAGATTCTCTGACATCATCCCCTTCTCTCCACAGGTCCCCTACTCGCACTGCCTCTTCTTGCATGAGGGCTGGCCGCTGTGCCTGCGGGATGAGGTTGTGGTCCATCTAGCACCCCTCAATCCCCTCTTATTACGCCAGGGTGACTTCTACCTTCAAGTCGAGCCCCAGGAGGAGCAGTCTGTCTGCATCGTGATCAAGTGCCTCTCCTTGGACCTCCGCACGGTGGACACAAAGCCTGTTCCTGCATCATCCTACCCTATACTTTTCACCCAAGAGTGGCTGGAGGCCATCAACAGTGACTTTGAGGGAAGTCCCCTACACAACTGCCTGGTAGCCTCTGAAGAGGGGATTGCCCCTGTGGCCTGGACCAAGATAACCAGCCCAGAGTTTGTGGATGACAGACCCCCGGCCGTGACTGCTCTCTCTCGGGTTTCAGGGTCCCTTCAGTTAGAGGCACTCGATTTGAGTGGCCCTCAAGAGTGTCACCAGGCCAGGTCCCCAGGAAGCCAGGTGCTTCTTAGCCGGAGCTTGGCCAAAGGTAAGGGCAGGACATCTGGGAGCAAGTATCCAGGACTCATCAAGGTGGAGCAAGCCGGGCCTGGGGAGGTGGCCTTCAGGATGGACGACATGGCCAGCCAGGACTTGGACGGAGACTATGTAGCTCTCCTGGACTTTTCCCAAGAAAGCAAAGGAGGGTCTCCCAGTAGGGAGGTGGAGACACCCAGTGGGTGTCCTCTTGGAGCACTGGAGGAGCTATCCGGAACTAAGGCAATACCTGTCTCTCAAAGGCTGCTGCCTCTCTCAGGGGCCAGCGGGGGACTTTCCTTGGAAAAACTGACTTGTGCAAAGCCAGCAAGCTTGGAGGAGGAGCCCTGCACTTTGGGCTTGAGGGGAAAGGTCGACCATAAAGCCTCCTCCCACAATTCAGAATGCCCGTCCCAAGAGCGCTATCTCAATGTCCTCGAGAAACCACTGCACTCTGCCACTGTCCTTGGGACAGGTGTCTCAGAAGAGCCAGCTGCCTCCAAGATGCAGGGGCCTCTGGGAAACCCAGAGGACATGGTCCAGTTCAGGCCTGGACCAAAACAAGCATCCTTTCCCTGTCTGTGCCCAGCTTCTCCTCCTGCTGCTCCAGCCCTTGAAACCAAGATGGGAAAGAGGACCAAACAGGGAAATGGGAGATTTCCCCAGTCTGTGACCGACAACTCCTCTTCCAGATCCCCAACTCCTGGGCTCAAATTCTCATTCTTGAAGGGGCAGAGGCAAGGCCCTGTGCCCCCTGAGAAAGCCTTGCTCCAGCATGACGGGCCCTGGAAGGTCTTGTTTTCACTCTACTCCCCGAAACCCAACCGAGCCAAGTACTTGGGGAAAGGTAAGGTGCCTACTTGCTCAGCTGGAGAGGCAAACTGTTCTCTGGATGGGATCAGGCTGTCAGGAATAGAGAACCACCTGAGCTGGCTCAGTCTCAGGAGTTTAGAGCACAGAGTGGCATGTCAAGAAGCTTGAAGTCTTTTGGGTCTGGAACTGAGCAAAGTACTATAACTGTCCTATGATGGCCTGAGTCCACGCCCCAGGTTCATCACACACTGGCTGGGTGACTTTGGTCAAGGACTTAACTTCTCAAAGTCCGAGTCTCCCTCTCTGAGCAATGGGGATCTCACCTGCCTCACAAAGTTGTTTTGAGGTTCAAAGAGACATGAGAAGCAAGGAGCTTACCACAGTGCCTGGCATATAGTAGGAAATCAATAGTCGTAAACTGTTATTATTAGTCAGAAGGTCAAAGAGAAAACATTTTCCCAGGAAAATCCATCTTTTGCTTAACACCCTTTTCTTTGTTGCTTTTTCCAGCTGGAACAACTCAGACCAAAACATCTGGCCTGGCTGCTGACTCAGGCCCACTGACTGGAGAAAAGGCTGGTTTCCCAGAAGCTTCCGCAGGCCCTCCAGGAAGAGGCCCTACTCTGGATGAGCAGCTGCCAGGGCCTGAGCCTAGGATTGGGGCACTGAGTGTGGAGATTGTCTACTCCAGGATAGCATTCCTGCCAGGTCCTGGGGTTATAGGGACTGGTGGAAGTGGAGGGGAGGGATCTGGGGATGGGGGGTTCCCTGAACATCCTCAGATGCTGGTGGCTGTGGGGGAAGACAGGGAAAGTTCTGGAGGCCTGTGCTCTGGACTGAGCCTCCCTGGAACTTAGATTCATCATCTTCCCAATGAAGGAGCTGGATTATATGAAAGCAGTTTCTAGGTTCCCATCCAAACATTTATCCATCCTAACATCCATCTGTCCATCCATCCATCCATCCATCCTTCCATCTACCTACCCATCTAAAAATCCAACTAGCCATCCATCCATCATCCATCCATCTAAACATCTATCCATCCATCCACCCACCTACCCATCCACACATCCATTTATCCATCCATCCACCATCCACCCATCCATCCATCTACCCACCCACTCATCCAAACATCCATCCATCCATCCTACTTTCAGTGAGGCACCCAAGGTAGTTGTCTTAGGTTTCCCAGAGAGAGGGATCCTTGGGAAAATGATTTGTTTTATTGAAGGTTGCTCTCAGGAAAAGAGGAGAGAGGGAAGCAGGGCAGGATTGGGGATGAGCTAAGCAAGGATGTGGCCTGATCCCACAGGGAGCTCTGGGGCATGAATTACAACACCGACCTGATTCTATCTTAAGGTGCAGGAGGCTGGCCTTTTTGTGCTTGAGTCTGTCGGTCATTAACCCAGGCTGATCCTGGGTCGGAATGCAAACTGAGCCAGTGCTCCAGTTCAGCAGAGGGCGATTCTTCAGAGAAAAGGGCATCTGCAAGCGATTTACAGCCAATACTTAAACACTGCTGGGGGATGGGTGCTCTGGCCTGATGAAGGCGTCTATGTGGGTCGTTAACAGCATCAAATACAGAGCGTGTTATCATTCCTGTTTAGTATTTATTCATCGTTGCAATAAATATTTATTGAACACCCACTGTGTACCAGGCCCTGAGTTTAGCACTGACGATTCAGCAGGGAACATGTCTGCTATGTTCTTTGCTTTCAGGATGTCTATATTCTAGTGGTGGAGAAAATTCAACAGGTTACTACAACAGGGCTTTGCAACTCAGTGTAGAAACATGGTGACCAGGCGCTATGGTGGGACAGATGTCTGTGTAACCCCAAAGCTCATTCCATAGGCTTTACTTCTCTGAGTGCCCAGGACAGAGGGAGTCCAGAGGAAGGAGAGGCTACCTCTGCATTGAGGAGGGGTTCAAGGATGAACTTTCTGAGGAGGTGGCTTTTGAGCAAGGTCTGGAAGGATGAAGAATTCAGAGTTCACAGGGGGAGGAAAGGGCATTTCATTTCAGGCAGAGGGACCAGAGACCTAGAGGCCACAGAGTCGGGTTCTGGTAGAGACAGTTCCAACGAAGTTCTCACTGCGTACATGTGTCCTCTCTCCTCCAGGTGGTCGGGACAAGGTGGGGCGGCCCCTACTTCTGGTGTCGACTATCCAGGAGGCCTGGGAGGCGCCATGGTGCACGGTCTCAGAGGTCACCAAGCTGCTGTCCTACCTGTGCACTGTCCCCAGGTAAGAGGCTGGACTGGCTGGCCACTCCATCGCCTCTGATCTCTCAGCCCACAGCCCAGGACCAGGCACCGAGTGGAGAGACACCATATCCTCCCATCCAGTTGTCGGTTCCTGGAGCCAGTCCCAAGCCAGATGCTTGGGGGAAAGCAGGACACACATAGTCCCTGTCATTGGGGGTTCCCAGGCTGGGGGGGAGATAGACGGCGTGCAAGAAACAAACCACGAACAAGCAACTCTCGGGAATTATTAGTGTGGTGACGAAAACAGAGGAATGTTGTAGATCCGTGATTCTCAAACTCAAGCATGCATCAGAGTCACCTGGAAGACTGTTAAAACAGTCCTCTAGAGTTTCTGATTCAGTAGGTCTGGGGTGGGGCCTGAGAATCTGCGTTTCTACCAAGTTTCCTGGTGATACTGATGCTGCTGGAGTGCAGACCACCTTTTGAGAACCACTGTTGTAGAGTGAGAAAGGTGGGGGTACTAATTCCAATTGGGACATCAGGGAAGGCTTCCCGGAGGAGGTGATAATTGAGCTGGCATCTGAATGATAAACATTTGTGGAACAAATGAAGGGTGAATGAGTGAATGCATGAATGAATGAGTGAGAGAGTGCATGATAGAATGAATGAGTGAATGATGCGTGACCCAGGCTGATTTCTAACAACCATCACGCCTGTTCCCCCCAACCCACCTCACCACCGTTCAGACTTCTTGTTGGACTGGCTGGAGAAGAGGCACCATCTTTTCCTCTGAGTTTCAGCCCCAGCCAGGGTGTTCTCAGAGGTGGTGTTTGCTATAGACCCCAACCCAACCTAGAGGTTCTTCTGCTAGGGGTAGGGGGTCGCGGGACTGATGGAAACCTTTGGAACCTTCTCCATGCACTCTACCCCATGGGAGCCATCACTGCCATCTGCTGGCCACTGAGATTTTCTTTCTCTTTTCCAAGGTTGAGTGGTTTCTCTGGCCCGGCAGGGAGGTGGGACCTCCTTTCCTGTGCTGAGAAGTGGCCAGAGTGGTAGACAAAACCCTGGAATCCCACCAACTTGCTGTGTGACCTTGGGGTGGTAACCTCCCCTCTCTGAGGCTCACGTGAATAAAGGGGATGACCAAATGGGCTCTGAGAACCAACTGTGGTCACAAGAGGTGGGGGTGAGGTGTAGTGTAAACTGTGGAGTGTGGAGTGCATGAGATTCCTGTGTGCTGGGCTTATTTTTCCCTCCTGCTTTAAACCAACATTGTTGGCACCTGCTCTGGGCCTGGCTTCATGCTGGGACATTCCAGGGACCCAGACACTGCTCACATCAAGTCTTGCGCTGTAGGCACCTCCAGGCTGGTGGCAGAGGCAGGTGTGGAAATAAACCGCTCTCCCCACACGGGCATAGTCCAAGGCAGGTGACGTGTGGGACATGAAGTCAGAGACCTGTCACCTCTGAGAGCCTCCTGTCACTGCCACGTTGCTGCTCTGTGCCTCAGTTTCCCCTTGGAGGATAGTAATTGTATCCTTCCTCTGCATAGTCACTGACTGCTGTACAGTGATGAATTCATCAGCCCTCACCACAGCCCCATGAGCCTAGCACCAGCATTATCCCCATTTACACATGGGAAACAGACTTCCCGGCAAGATGAGACAACTTGCCCAGGTGACCAGATACCAGAGACAGCAGTGCCCCAGCTCCACCCCCATTCTGGCCACTTCTGCTTTAGTCTGTGAACTGGCTAGTTGTAAGGCTTGGAAGCAATTGGGGTTATTTTCCCACACTGCCTGATTGTCAGAATGGCCAAGGGCATTTGGAAGCACACAGACTCCCTGGCTTCACCCCTTACCTGCCAGCCAGATGTCTGGGGGAATGGGTGGAGGTGGGGGTGAGGGTGAGGGATCGGTGTTATAACAAGTTCTGACAATTGGCTAGTTTGGGAGATTCTAAGGTAATCACTGAAAAGTGCAATGTGAACCAGTGAGGGTGTTTTAGCTGCACATAAAAAATTCCAATTCAAAATGTCTTATCTGATAAGGAAATGTATCATTCTGTGTCTCTGCCTTATAACTCTTTGTAGGAACTTTTAAGGGACAGACTGCCTTTCCCCAAAGACCCCTTGCAAACTTCCCCTCACATCTCATTGGCCAGAAACATGTTACATGACTCTTATCTAAACCATCATTGGCCAATGAAATTGGGTCCCTACTGTTGGCCTCAACCAATCATAAACTGGCCCCTGGAGTGTGTGTGTGTGTGTGTGTGTGTGTGTGTGTGTGTGTGTGTAGGGGGGAGGGGAGGACGGAGGCATGATCATCTGGAGGAGGTTGGATTCTTGAACACAAAAAGGGTGGGTGAATGCTGGGTGACTCACTCAGCATTGAGTGGCTTATAGTTTATGATTGGTAAGGTTTAAGAAAGGGCTGTGTGAGGTACTGGGGGAGCACAGAAGAGGGAGCAATGGACTCTGAAGAAGAATTCTGCAGGGCTTCCTGGAGGCAGGGGCATTGGATCTTGGTCTTGCAGGATAAAGGGTCCACCAATTCATCAAGGCTTCTAGCAGCCAGAAAACTCTGCTTTTCAGTAGGTCCTTCATCCTGAAGAGCCTGGTCTGGCCAGCAAGACTGCCAATTCTGTTTATCACCTGCAGGCCAGAAGATAAAATTAAGGGTCTGGCGATCGTGATTGATGCCAGGAAGCAGCCTCCACACCCTGGTCTGGTCAGTGCCCTGCAGGCCACCCAGGTGAGTGACAGATGGACAGCATCAGCCTAGCAAGTCTCAGGAGCACCAGGGCCCGTCTGATATTCACGGAGCCCAGGGGGCTCCGAGCTGGGGCCAGGGCTCCCAGGCGGGGACTCCTAGTTGCAGCTAGCAGAAACCCCAGCCCAAACAGGCTGAAAGACAAAAGTTGTTTATTGGTTCATGTGACTGAACAGTCCTGGGGTTAAATCCAACTTCAAGTATGGCTTGATTCAGGGGCTCCAATATCGTCACCAAGATCTGGTTCTTCTCTCTCCATTTCTGGCCCCATTCTCCTGGGAGAGTGCCTGTCTCGGCCAGGTCCCCCTCTTGGTGGCAGTCTTGCTCCTAGCACCTCTAACTGCAGCTGGTTTTTCATTCAAGTTCAGTAGGAATGCGTGCGCGATCCTTTTCCCAGAAGTCCTGACAAAAGTTTCTTCGTAGAGCTTTTTGGCTCAGATGTCCGTCCATCAGCCAATCTCTGTGGCCAGGGGAATGTGAGACTGATTGGCTTAGATTCAGGGCACATGAACCTCATGAACTGAGCCTGGGAGAGGGAAGAGATTCCTAAGTAGCAGGTATAAGCAGCAGAGTAAATGGTAGTTCAGCATATGCTTACCTCATGGTCGGATCTCCTCCTCCTCACTATGTAGGTGGGGAAACTGAGGACTGGAGGGGTCAGGTCATCTGGGAAGTTTACAACACAGCTTGGACCTGCTTCTCTCTTGGTGTCCAATGGTTCACCCTCCAAACATACCACACCAGGGTCCTAGGCTTGGGGAACCCCCCTTAGTGGGGAGGTTCAGAGGTCAGTGAAGACCTGGGCAGAGCAGCTCCGAAATCGTTCTCTTTGACAGGCTCTGGACCCAGCCTCCATTGGTGCCATGTTCTTCCTGGGGGAGAAGGAGAATGCCGTTCCGCTGGAAACATTACCTGACATCCAGGTGAGGGGGAGGCAGCATTGGCAGAGGTGGAATGGAGATGCTGGGCTTTCGCTGAGCTGGGGTGTAGAATTGCAGAAGTCACAAGATAGGAGAGGCCCTGAAACCATGCAGTGTAGGTCAACAAATACAAGGCCCAGATGGTACAACTCTTCAGCCCTGCCCCGGTGGCAGGAGCTTGCCAAATTAGTCACAAATTATTTCTCTCTGGCAATTCTAGCAACACCTGGTGGGCACCACCATGTGACTGAGAGCTGCACATGGCATGAAAACTATTTGAAAAGCTTCATTCAGTCAACCCCTCCCCCCCTTGCTTTCAGATGGGGAAAATGAGACCCAAGGCCACACAGCAAGCTGGAGGTAGAGGTGCCTTTTCCATCCGATCTTCCCATATTTCTCTACCTAGCTTCTTTCAGCATCTCCAACTCAGATGCAGAGTTGATTTGTGACTTAGCCGGGAAGAGCCCGACAGCTCCCTTTAATTAGTGCCATGTACCACCATCATGAGTGTGGGCACCCGCCCTCTGCCCTGCTTCAGGAAATGATTTTAAAGGCCTCCTTCTTCTTCCTGGTTAGTGACTAGGCCTTGTGAGCTAGAGATGTGCTCTTCAAGCTTGGATGAGTCACTGGGGCATCTCATCAAAGTGCAAGTTCCAATGAAGTAGTTCTGTCTGAGGCATTTCTAACAGACTCCTCGGTGAGGCGGCTGCGGCTGGTCCATGGACCACACTTGGAGGACCAGGGACAACAAGTGGGCCCCCAAACCACAGAAACTGCCCAATCCCAAGCTTAGATATCTGGAGCTGTTCATAGCATAAACCTCAAACTTCACTGCCTGGGTGAAGCAGTCACCTAGTCCCTCCTCCGTGTCTTAGGGGATACTGTAAGGATGTGATGACCTTTCTCAACAGCCTCAAGGAGGAGACACCACCTTGGTGAGTCACAAAAGAATAGTGTAAGGATTACAAAGAAATTACACGATAAGGGCCACCTTCAATCAGTGTGTGATTGCCTGGAGAGCAGGGCTGGGAAAGAACGAAGCTCAGAGGGAGCCAGTGCTGTGATTGATTAATGATGTCTGCCCTGGGCAGAGGCGAGGATAGTAGTAGTACAATGCTGTTTATTTGCCATTCCTTACCCAGGGTCTGGTTCTGAATTTTGATCTTTCAGAATTCCCAGAGACGATCCATTGCCCAGAAAGCAACTCTTAAAGCAAGGGCCAGCCTTACCTGTAGGAGGTAGAGTGGTGCTGGGGCTGGGATCTGGGCAGGACCTTCTCAAATGTCTGCCCCCACATGGAGTCCTCTGGTCCTCCTGACTTGCTTCTTTTGTCTCCAGGTAGAGGTGCTGACTTCCTTGAAGGCCCTCAGTCACCACGTGGACCCCAGTCAGCTGCCAACAGCCCTGGAAGGCCCCATCCCCTATTGCCACAGCGAGTGGGTGCAATTCTTTCAGGTGGCTACCATCACAGCCCTTAGGCCCGCACCCTCACTCCTTTTCTTCCTCCCTTCACTATCCTGTCCCGTGGATCCATCCGCACAGTCAGGTTCAAAACCAGTCACACAACAAACATTTATAACGAGGATGCAGAGTGGAATGATTGAGAGTTCAGGCTCTGGGGCCTGATTGCCTGGGTTCCAATTCCAGCTCTGCTGTGTGACCTTGGGTAAGTTATATACCTTCTCTGATTCCTTTTCCTCATCTATAAAATGGCGAGTAATAGTAGTAACTCCTCAGGGGGCTAGTGTGAGCAGTAATTGAGTTAATGTGGGTAAAGAGCTTAGAAGAGCATCTGGATCATGCTAAGAGCTATGTCTATGTTAACTGAAAATAAATTTATAGACATCTGCTCTGTGGACCCACACAACTCAGGAGCTCAGGGTCTGGTGGGGGAGGCAGACGTATTCCCTCGTGTAAGAGGGAGGAAATAAGGAAGCTGCCAGCGCTCGGCTCTATTCCTGTGTGATTTCAATCCCTCCTTACCACAACCCTGGGAGAGGGCATTTCATACCCTGTTTCATACATGAGAACACACAGGATGGGGCAGCTTGAATAACTGCGCACAAAAGATTACCAGCTTAAGCCACACCAACACCAGGCCCACCAATGCCCATTCAGGGCTTTCTCTAGACCAGGGCTGTGCATCCTCAGCGCTATTCACATTTGGGGCCAGATAATTCTCTGGTTTGGGGGCTGTCTTGTGCACTGTAGCACGATTAGCACCACCCCCGCCTCTACCCACTCTGACAGTAGCACCCCAGAAATGATGACAACCAATATGTTTCCAGACATGACCAGTATCCCCTGGGAGGGCAAAATCACCCCCGACTGAGAACCATTGGTCTATACTACCAGTCTATCACCTGGTGGTTTTCTATTAAAAATCCTATCTGTTTCAAAGTAGGCATTATGTTCAAAATTCAAATGGTACAAAAGGGTATCGGCTGAAAATTTTTCTTTCCTACTTGTCCCTCAGACCCCCAGTTCCCTTCTCCAGAGGCCTCCAGTTAAGGCAGTGGCTTTCGAACTACATTTTTATTTTACAATCTTCCCTTTAGATGAAATCTTACCTACAGACCCAGAATATAAAACTGGTAACGTTGATGACTACTATAAGACCCGGTCTTATTTTTGGGGAAACACGGTAACACTATACTCTGGTTACTATTCTAAGTGCCTTGACCAAATGAACCCATTTAATCCTCACACAAGCCTATAAGGCAGGAACTACTGTGATCCATTTCACAGAGGAAGAAGCGGGGGCACAGAGAGGTTAAGTAACTTGCCCAAGGCCTCACAGTGAGTAAGTGGTGGGGTTGGGCTGAAGTGGGACCCAGCAGAGGATGTTCCTCTCCCCTGCCCTCTCACTCCCCCTTCCTTCCTCTCCCCCAAGGGGTCCCCACTGGCTTGGGGATAGCTCAGGCCTGTCTTTCTTCTCCCTCTCTCATTTCCAGCATCATTTCCAGTGGTTCTCAAAGTGTGGTCCTTGGACCAGCCTTTCCAGCATCACCTGGGAACTTGTTGCAAATGCGCATTCTCAGGCCCCATCCCAAAGGAATTAAGTCAGAAATGGGGGGTGGGGTTCAGCAGTCTGGATATTAACCAGCTCTCCAGGTGATTCTGATGCAGCTAAAGTTTGAGAATCACCACCTCATGTTCCCCCTGTGTCCTCCTGGGTTGGGGAGGCACCCTCCTCACTGGCGTAGGCTGACACCCCCATTCTGGCCTTCCATCCTGCAGAAGTCAGACCCTTTCCTTGCTGATCTCCGCCAGGCCTCCTCTCTACTACAGGCTTCCATCAAGGAGTTTGAGAAGGGTGAGACCCCTGGAGGGGCACAGGTGAGCCAGGAGCATGGGGTGGGAAAGACACACCACACCCCAGATTCCACAGAACAGGGGCTCAGTGAAGGGGACAGCCAAGGTGGGCATGATCACCCGTTTTTCATTCATTCTTTTGACTGATATTTATTGGGTACTCACTATGTGCACCCAGAGGCCCAGCCTGGGGCAAACTGACTTGTCCCTGCCCTCATGGGGTTCATGGTACAGTGGTAGAAGCAGTCGTTTACAAAGCAAACAAAGAAATGGATATGTAGTTACAAATTGTGCTGAATGCCATCAAAGTAAGATTGAGAATAATGGAGAAGGAGGGAGGGCCTCCCTGAAGAGATGGTATTTAAATTGAGGTCTGAAGGATGAGAAGGAGACTGCGTGGGAATAGGAGGGGGACTGGGTTCCATGTGGAGGGCAAGCACGTGCAAAGGGCCTGAGGTGGGATTGTGCTTGGTATGTTCAGGAATAGCACAGAGGTCAGTGTGAAATAGGGTGAGATGGGGTGGGGGAGGTGAGAAGAAAGCTAGAGGGTCTTCTGGATCTAATGGGGGCGTATCAAAGAGGAGTTGGGTTGAGATTTCATTCTAAGAGGGGAGGGAAGCCACTGGAGAATTTTAAGGAGGGGGTTGATCAAATTTACACTTGGAGATACTTCCAGCTGCCATGTAGAGAACAGACTGCAGGGGGAGCCAGAGTGCAGCAGGAAGAACAACGAAGAGGCTGGGATGGGTGTCCCAGCAAGAGATGATGGCACTTGGACCAGTGAGGTTGCCATGGCGTTGAGAGGAGTGTCTTGAGGATATGTTTTAGAGATAGGAAGGATAGACTTTCTGTAGAACCTTGAATGTCCAACTGGGGGAGTCGGTATGATCTGGGCGGGAGGAGCCCTGGAAGGTTGTAGAGGGAGAGTGGGGATTGGGTCTCAGGCCACCTCCTTCCACTGGCAGGAAGCCTCCAGGTGTCTGAGCAAGTCCAAGTTGCTGATGGAGGCTGTACTGAGGGACCCAGGCCTGCTGGGCCT
This sequence comes from Rhinolophus hipposideros, assembly GCF_964194185.1. Taxonomy (NCBI): domain Eukaryota; kingdom Metazoa; phylum Chordata; class Mammalia; order Chiroptera; family Rhinolophidae; genus Rhinolophus; species Rhinolophus hipposideros. The sequence goes on from NC_138068.1 coordinate 17,795,173, forward strand.
CCAACGGGAAGGCGGAGCCACCCTGGCCAGGCTGCAGCAGGAGGCCAGCAGGCTGGACTTCAACCCGGATGTCAGGTATGGACATCCAGGCTTTTCCTCTCCCACCCCCACCCTGTTTCCTGGCCTGGGAGCTTGGAGCTGGGGACACAGAGGGTGGGCCCCACAGATGCCCAGGATGGGGATGTTTGCAGGGCCCATATCCTGGGCTGAGGCCTTGGCAAGTACCCTGTCCCTTCTTTGCTGCCCTCCTACAGCCTTGGCTACCTTCAGGCTGGGATGGGCATCAGAGGACAGCCCTATATCTGCCTATATCTGGTCATCCTTACGGACCAAGCACTTTCTCTGACCCAGACGCTGAGCTGAGCCTGGCCAGGAGAACCTCACAGTGTGCCAGGGGTCTCAGAGCCACAGAACAAATAATATTATTCCTGGATAGGAACGATTTTCTTCAGTTTAGGGGGGGGGGGTGTTTGCAACTCAGTAATTAAATCAATCAGTAATTGGAAATATTTTATCTCTGCTAGAATAAACACAGTTCCAAAGTTTGCAAAGTCTTCTGAAGACAATTTTATTTAACCAACACCTAAACAGCCCTTCGTATGAGCACAACATTGCTTTAAGGGTTTTACAAATAGTAAGTCGTTTGATTCCCACCCATGAGGTGGATCCTGGTAGTATCCTCATTTTACAGTAGAGAAGCCCGCGTCACAGAGAGAGGTTAAGTGACTTGCCCAGGGTCACACAGCTGAGATGTGGTGGGGCCAAGACTTGAACCCAGGCAGCCTGGCCCAGAATCCTGCACACACCACCCCGAGCTGTGCCCACAGACAGAGTCCTGCTGATGTGAGCTCTGGGCGGCGGAGGGCCCTGGTGCTGGGTGTGGAGTCCTCTCCTTGTCCCTCACGCGATGTGGTGGGGCTGGCACTGTCATTCCCAGCATGTTTCCGCCTCACTGGCTGAACGCCAGCCCCTTCTTGTCCACTGGAGGCGCCTCCAGACCGCTGGCCGCCGGCAGCTCCACCAGGGGGCGCTGTAGTCCCATGTGAGCCGCTATGCGTGTTAGTTCTGCAGATGAGACCCTGGAGCTCCCGCCTACCGCCCCTTTCTCCCTCCCTCCCTCCGCCAGGCAGACTGGCATTTTCCATTTCGTTCAAGCACCCTGAGCCCTCATCGGGAAGGGCAGTGACCTGTGGGGAACGGCAGTCAGATGGGGAGGCCCAGAGCAAGGCTCCCTCCATGCAAGCAGGCTTTCCTTCCATGTCTTTTCCTTTTCCTTTGGAAGTAAGACCCTCCCCAGGGCGCAAGAGGATGAGGTGGGATTTGAAGGATGTTGGGAAAGCCCCGAGATTCCTCCCTTCGAGCAAGCTGTACCATACCTGGATCCCATACACGGTCCTCCGTTTATGCTGGCTTTGACCGTTTTTTAAAATTATGTGCAGAAAAAGTCCTGGACTGGGTTCCAATTCAGACTGCCATGCTTCATAGTCAGATCCTCTCTCTGGAACTCAGTTTTCCCATCTGTAAAATGGAGGCCAGGTGGGGAGTGGTTACAGCTACTCTTTATCACTGCAGTAGAAATAACAAGCAGTAACTAACACTGTGTGCTGGGCCCTGTGTTAAGTGTTTTGAATGTGTGAGGACTGGTTCTCAGCCCTGAATGCCCCCGGCACCTCATGAAGATGTTTAGAAAGCACGGGTGTCCAGCCTGGACTCAGAACTGACTCATTTAGCCTAGGATGGGCCTGGGCATCAAGATTTTTAAAGCTCCCAGAGGGTGTTCTAATGTGCAGCCAGGACTGAGAGCTAAGGCGTTAGATCATTTCATCCTTGCAAGCACCCTGTGAAGTGGGTTCTGTTAGCTCCACCTTTGAGAGGTGAAAAACAGAGGCACAGAAAGGTTGAAAACTGTGTACAAGGTCCCATTATTAGAAGGTAGTGAGCCTGGGATTTGAATCCAGATCTGTCCAGCTTGGTTCACACCTGCCTAGGTAAGGGGAAGGTCATTTGTTTTCCTGCTGTGTCCTCTGGTCCTCCCAATCTCGGGACCAGATTGGAAGGAAATCCCAGGCTGAGGCCCAGAAAGGTGTAGGGACTTGCTCAAGGTCACACAGCAAGTCAGTAGCTGGAATACCCCAGGCTGGGGCCACGAAATCACTGCGAGTTGCTGGGGCAGGCTTATGCTGGGCAGGGGCATGGGGGTTGGGGTTCATCTTGGGCCTTCTCTACTCTTTTTTGCCTCCCAGGAGCCATCTGGCTGAAGCTGCCGCCCTCTATAGCCTCATGGATGAGCAGCTGCATGTCCTGGTCACCACATCCAACCACCTCCTGGGGAGGCTGGAGCTCCGTGTCCGCCTGGGCCGCCTGGAAGCTGCCATTCACCAGGTGAAAGGGGAGCCTGGCCTGGGGGATGTGGGAGCTTCTGCCTGGCAGCCCACCACAGGGAACGCCCTGCTCCAGGCCTGGCCAGGCGTTTGTTCTGGTGTAAGGACGGGTTGGCCGTTCTTGGAGGGCAAGGCAGGCATCCTTGGGACATGGCACATGACGTGGCACTCAGCGAGTGCTAAATGGGAGAAGACCTAACCCCAAGAGCTGCACTTACTGAGCACCAACTGTGTGCCAAGCCCTGGGCCAGAGCTTTTGTGCACATTATCCTCTGCCAACCTCATCACTTACCAGTCATGTGGAGACAGTGCTGGGATTTCCCCCTCTCATAGATGAGGAAACTGAGGCTGGGAGACATACGTCACCTGCCCATGGTCGCACCCCTGGGGATCTGATCCTGGAGCCCATACCTGGCAGCACTTCATCCAACTACCAGTGCCTAAAACCATATCCCTCCATGGTCTGGGTTCCAGTCCTAGCTCTGACACTGACTGGCTGTGTGACCCTAGACAAGTTACTTAACTATTCAGTGCCTTGGTTTCCTGTTAAATAGGGGTCACCTTAGTGCCTGCCACGCTGAGCTTTGCGAGGTTAAAGTGAGTGAATGCATACTCTTGAAGATACCCCAGGGGCCTTCTGCTCATGGCGTCAAGAGCCATGTTACCCACTCTTTCCCTCATTAAATCCTTGTGTCTGCCTCATTTTGCCGCTAAATAATGGAGACCCAGAAAGGGGAAGTGCCTTGCCCAGTTCACAGAGTGAGTTCATGGCAGGCCCAAGCACCTTCTTCTACAGCAGGCAGCCTCTTCTCCAGCACTGTTTGTGTGCCCCCAGGGATGGGGAGCTCATCACTCTTGAGGCTGCCCCTTTTATGATTAGGCAGCACCGAGTGGTTAGAGTGAGCTGAAATTTGCCACCCTGTGACTTCATTCAAACAAGTGTGCCCTGAGGGCCTGCTATGTGCAGGGCACTGGCCAGGCCAGATGCTCTGGAGTCCCACTCAGGGAGCCCTTTCCCCTTTGGATATTTGTAGAATATGACAATGCATTCCCCCTCCCCAAGTTGTCTCTTTTTCTCTCTGACTGGGAGGGTTTCACTCTAGGCCTATGGGCACAGACCCAGCCACTAAGTGATTGAGGACAAGAAGACCTCAGCCTCCAAGGAAGTCAGGGAGCTGGCCAAGGGACATCTCCCGGACAGCCCCTCAAGTCCAAACCTCCCTCCCCTGCCCCAGGTCAGCAGCTGGATGGAGCAGGAAGGAAGCCGGTGCCTGCAAGCACTGACCCCCAAGGACAGAAGCTTGGAGACAGTGGAGAAAGCCCATGCCGAGTTTGAGGACTTCTTTCTTCAGGCTGCAGTGCGTTCCTAAAATTGAGCAGGACGGGAGCAGATGGAGAGGGTAGTAGAGTGGGTGGCGCTGCTAGGGCTGAGATGTGGAGGTGGAAAAGTGCAGAAAACTTCCAGAGAGAGTGAGGAGACCAGTTCGGATCACAAAAGGTTCAGCATAGATGCTGTCTCTTCCAGGAAGTCTTCAGGGACCACCAAGTCCAAAAACAACCTACCTCGGAATCCCTCATGGAACTCTCAAGGCCAGTGGGGGTTGGAGGTAGAGGACAAATAGGGAAACAGACAGAAAGTTAGAACTGTGGGGACACAAAGACTTTGGGGTCAGGGAAGTTTTCCAGAAGGAGGTGATACTAAGCAGAGTCCCAGCTAGGCCAACTGAGCTGCCTCAGCAAAAGCCTATCCCCATTGTGTAGATGAGGAAATCGAGGCTCAGGAAGTCTCATAATTTAGCAGTGGGGCAGAGGAGGTTCCTGACCCTGAAGCAGGCCTCAGCCAAGGTGGGAGCTGAGTGGACCCCCTTCCTCTCCCGCTCAGGCCCAGTACCGTCGAGGCCTGGAGCTGTCCAAGCAGGCGGCCCAACTGGGAGCTGCAGCCAGAGGGGCCGGTGAGGCAGAAGGAACAGAGTTCCCGGAATTGGCAGCCTTTGCTTCCACACAGCAGGCCTTCCAGGCTAAGCTGACCCACTTCTACATGGCCATCGAGCGGCAACGCACAGACCTGGAGACTCTGCTCCACCTATACCACTTCTGCAAAAAGGTGAGCCTTGTTGTCTGCCTGTACAGACCACCCTCTCCAGCTGAGCCGTGGGTGGGGGGTAGGGCAGGGAGCAGCCCAGACATAGCGCTAGGCTCCTTGCATGCTTCATTCCATAGTCCTGCTGGGGTGGGGAAAGCATTACCTTCATTTTCCCGAAGGGAAACAAAGTTGGAGAGTAACTCTCCTAAACCAGGTCAGGCTGATCCCTGACCCTAGCTTGTCCCACTACACCAGGCAACCCTCAGATGTTTCTTAAATGTTGGAATTAGGGGAAGGAGCTGAGGTATTTCTCAGAATCCACTTGAAACCATAGGCTTTCTCGCCATGCATAGATTTCTGCAGGCAACTCCAGGGGTCAAGACTAGGCTAAGAACCTTGATCTTGTCTTACCCCAGGTTTGGAAAAACAGGATCAGAGAAGGGCTGTCACTTCACCAAGGTCACACAGCAAGCCCATGGCACCATTACAGTGCTCTTTTCCATGCCTCATCTTGCCTGCACAGATGGCGCCAGCAGGGGAAGGAGGGGACAGTTAGCTGAGGTTGGGCCCAGAGGCTGTTCTGAGCTTGCTCAGAACAGAGGTTTCAGTCCTAGCCAGGACCCCAGAGTTTGGCAAGGAGGGTGGGGGTCTGGGGCAAGCACAGAGTATTGGGGTGGGAGGCAAAAGAAACTCCATTACTTTGCATTTATCATCTCTTGGCAACCCAATGTGTGAAGGTTTATCAGCCCGTTTTACAGATGAGGAAACTGAGGCCCAAAGAGGAAAGTGGCTTGCTCAAGGTTCCCCAGAGGGTGGATGATCAAGCAGGATTTGACTAAAGAGCCCCCACCCCTCCTAAATCTCCTACCCCTCCTAAATCCTTCCTAAACCCCTCACTTTTCTGATGGAGAAACCGAGGCCTGTGGGGACAGGTGAGCAGCCTGAAAAAGCTGTGACCCAGCTGAAATAAGAACCCACCTCTCTGGCCTGGTCCCAGTGCCCTCAGCTGCCCCTCATACTTCCACCGAGGACAGAGCACGGGAAGAGCTTGACCCCAGCCCCCCAGCTGTCAGGCGAGCCCAGCACATGGGACAGAGAACACAGGATGATTCAAAGGACAGCGGGAGGGACCCAGTCAATCACTCCTGGGGCACTGGGAGCACAGGCCACCCTCTGTCTCCCTGGGGCAGCAGGCAAGGGAGGCAGATGTGGGTGGTGACAACAAGGGGACCCCCGCTCCCAGCTGTACAGAAGTTAGGGAGCGAGGCAGTTTGCGCCTGCTTGAGCTGTGTGACCTCAGAGACAGTCTCGCCGCTCTGGGCTTCAGCTCCTCGTCAATAACAGTGGCGATGATGATGATGATGATGATGATGATGGTAACAATGGTAACCAATGCTTCCGTCTTTCTTATTAGGTGTCCTGTTTCAGTCATTTTACACATTGTTTTATTGTCACACTAACCCAACCGGGGAGGTACTATTATTATGCTCATTTTGTGCACAGGAAACACAGAGAGGTCAAATTACTCATCTGGGGTCACACAGCTAAGAAGGGGCAGAGATGAGACTCAAACCCAGATCACCTGGCTCTCGTGCCAGCCTTGCTGGGTAGAATTAAATTGCCGAGAGAATTGAATTAAATGTAAGTAACTACCCCTGCTCAGGCTTTGCTCAAATTTGGAATTTGTATTTTTAACACCAATATTATTATCATTAGTAGCAGTAAATGCCTCATGGGTGAAAGATATCTGGAAGCTTCTCCCTTGCTTATCAATTTTAGCCCATTTCAGCCTCATTGGTCTTCCCTGGAGAAGCCAAATTTGCTCCAGCTCTGAGGCTTTAGCACTTGCTGTGCCCTCAGCCTGGAATGCTTTTCCCCTTGACCACCTGGCCTCTTGTGTTTCTTCAGCGCTTAGCTTACATGTCTCCTCCTCCCAAAGACCCTTCCTGACCACCTGCCCCCCATTCCTTCTTATCACTCTGTGCTTAACACTTCATGGGCCCCTTGGTGATCTGGAATTATCCTGTTGCTTTATCACGTGCTTGTCTCTGGCCTGTACCTGTGAGGTGAGCTCCTAAGGCAGCAACTGGGTCTGACTGGGTCCTGGTCCTGTGTGCAGTGCCCAGTGCAGGGTCAGCACTTAGAGGGACTCGGTGAACACTGCGGATGGCTGGCCAGGTGGCTGGAAGGAAAGTGAGGAGTCAGGCAGAGGAAGGAAGGCTGGGGGTACATGTGGGAAGGTGGAGTCCCACCTAGATCTAGAAATCATACAGGATGTGACAGCCCTGACCTTCAGTTCCACTGTGGCCACCTCTCACTGTTTGACACGAGCAGGCCTGCTCTCCTCTCTGGTCCTGAATTTTAACCCATACAACAAGGATTCCAGCTCAGGCTTGAAGATGGAGTCTTAGACGAATGGACAGGCAAGCCCAGTGTCCTGCTCAGCCCTGGATGGAGAGCGTGTGTGCAGCAGCTTTGGCACTAAATAATAATAACACGATTGTGCCGCTAACGGAGATTTATGGAGCCCTTTCCCAGCCATGAGCTCCGTGTGCTTCCGTGAATATGAAGCCATTTATCTAAAGACAAGTTCCCTTAATCCATGGAAAGATGGTTTCCTCAGAGAAAATGGTTCTCCAATCCCCCACAGCCTAACAGCTCGCTGTCGGCTTCTAAATTAAGGGAGAGAAAGATTATGTTTTTCACGAGCTGCTGGGAACATGTCGGCTGCTTTGCAGCCTGCAGACATTTTGTGGGTGAAGTGGGGACAGGCAGAATCCCAAAATGGGGCAGAAGGGCTGGTGTGAGGGGGCCGCCGGGCTTGGGTTGGCTGGTGACAGCAAGGACCTGGCCCTACCTGGGTCAGTTTCTCCTGTGCAAGGAGCTGCTTGGAAGATACTCTCTGAGTTCAAATCCCTGCTCCTCTCTGACTTGCAGTGTGACCTGGGCAAGGGATTTCACGTCTCAGTGTCTTCCTCTGTCAAGTGGGCTGCTGGTATAATTCTGCATGATCAGACGTGAGATACACAAAGCCTGGCAGACAGGCAGTGCTCAATAAATATTAACCAGACTCCTCCCTCAGTACCATTCATAAGGGGTTAATGCAATCCGAGAATCCAAATGGGCAGCTCTCACAAAGCTTTTCATGTTCCTCTCGTACCACCTCCCATTGTTCAAAAGGAGAAATGGAGCCCCAGAGAGTCGTAAGGCTTTGCTGGCCCCTAGGTGTGTTCGACTGTGCCCCAAGTGCCCAAGGGTGCTGGGGACAATTTCCCGGTGGCAGGTGTGTGTGCCCTGGGGAAGAACGGGAAACCACTGTTATCACTGGTAGCACATAATGTCATGGCCCTCTGAGGGGGGCCCTAACATTTGGAGGGGGCACGTTTTTAATTCAAGCCAGCAATACTTATTCTTCGCGTTCTCGCTCTGCTCAGAGAGGTACATCCTGACCTCATGGAGCCCCCATAGTCCGGCTCCTGACTTGAATCCCACCTCCCTCTCTTGTCTCCCAGATGACCTGGTTTCACATGGATTGTCAGGACCTGATGACCCAGCTCCGGCTGGGCAAGGCGCAGAGGGCCAGCCCTGGGGACCAGCGTCGCCTCCACCGCTACCTGCAACGCCTGGAATCCGAGTTCCCTGCGGAGAAGCTCACGGCCATGGGGTTGCAGGTGGCATCCCTGAGCCGGGAAGTCCTGGGCCAGGACCTGTGGGAGGAGGCCCGGGTGAGATACGGGGAGATCCAGAGCCTCCTGAAGAAGGCATTGGCACACTGTCCATGCCCAGCGGGTCCCACTGCCCACTCAGCACACCCGGAACTACGAGGGGTGGCCACCAAGGGCCAAGGTCTGAATGGAGAAGTCATATCCAAGGAAAGGCGGGACCGGCCCCCCCAGGACTCACTGGGCTTGAATCATTCTCCAAAATCCCGGTGGCCTCGTCGGGCCCCCAGAAGGGGACAGAACAGAAATTTCCAGGCAGGGCCTCTGCCCCAGGATGCTGGCCAGGCCATAGAGGCTGATGAAGGCAAGGGCCTCCATGAGTCCCTTGATCCTGCCCCTGAGCGTTTTCTTACCACCCTCTTCTCCCGGCACCGGCTCCCCAGGCAGAGTCAGATGCCCCGTCCCATGGGGGGCAGCTCCTCCTCTGAGGGGACAGACTCACAGACTTCTCTGGAAGACTCGCCCCAGACAAGTCCCCCTGCTTCCCTCTAGCTAGGAGCCCCCCCACCCACTGCACCAGGCTCCAGGGGATGCTGGGGTAGGGCTCTGCTACAGGGAGACCAAGCCCATCAGGACATGGTCTGAGCATTCAGCGTGTGCTTGGCCTATGTTAAGGGGACAAGAACCGCACCAGGCAACTCTGGGAAGACCCAACCCTCACAGTGAGAATAGAGAGAGTGGAGGTCAAGACAGGGTGCCTTGAAGCGTGGGGTTGGCTCCATCACCCCCAGGTACACACCCCTCCCGAGGTCTCAGCCCTAGGCAGGCCACATGCCCAGCTGGAGTTCAGGGGTACACAGCTTCCCCTTTGGGACACAAGGGGCATAGTTGCCCTCATACAGAACCATGGGAGATTCGGGAATAGCTTCTGGTCTCAGGGTCCTATGGAAACAGACCCCGAGACAAAGATCCCAGGGCACGCGTACTTGACAGTGATCCCAGGAACCACTGGGGGAGGAGCTGGGAGGTGAATCTATGAAAGGAATAAAGGGGATGTTTGCAAGCAGATCACCCCGAGCTGTTTATTCATCCAATGGCACCACTGGCCGCAGGCAAAGAGATTCACCTGCTGGAGGCCAGTTAGAGCCCAGGGAAGGACAAGAAAATGTCTTCTGCATCTCTACTCTCTCACTCAGCAACTCCAGCTAACATGGGCCATCATTCTAAATTCAATGAACCCCTAGTCTTGTTCTTGCACTCCAGAGAGAACCCTCAATCTGCTGGTGTTCTCTGTCTTCTCCCCGCCCCACCACATCTCCTCAGATTCTGCCATCCATCTCCCCCCGCTCTTTAGGCAGAGCCTCTGGTGCCCAGAGACGGGTTCTGCTGGTGGAACGGGCCAGACGAGGGTAGGGAGCCCTGTCCTTTCCGACAGGTGGTGTGGGAAGCTGGGGACAGTGGGCAGAGGCCCTTACATTTCTGATCTCAGAGTATCTAGAAGACACAGAGCCTTTCACCCTGCCCAGAGTAACTCCTGCTAGCACCTCCCCTGAATGTCATTATCCCGAGAGAGTGTGTGCCCTGTCTCTGCCTTAGGATGCATTGCCAACATGGCCTTCTGGCAGCCTAGCCCTGGAATTTTCCTGTCTCCAGGGAAAGGGTGGTGCACATGTCCTCCCACAGATGAGGCTGTGGAAGGAGAGGGAGGCAGGACGGGAGTAGGCCGAGGAGGACAAACGGGACTTCTCAGGAGTCATGTCAGCAGAGAGAGCCACACAAACCTTAATGCCCAAAATCGCTTCAGGAATCTTCCAACACTCCAGATTTCATCAAGTTTGGTCTGGGCCTGTCTGCCTCAGAACCAGTAGCAGAGCTGATCTAAGGCAGCTTCTGGGGGGGAGGGGGTCCCACCCCAGATAATTAAAATCAGACCCTTGGGGCCAGCAGTGGCTGGAATGTGCATTTGTAACCAACTGGTCAGGTGTTTGCCATGTGACACAGAGAGGTGGGGGCTGCTGTCTGGAAACACTTGGGGCTGGAGTCTGAGCCGGCCCCCACCTCCCAAGTCAGCTCTGATTCTTGCATCCACTCTCCTGCCTTCCATCCAGACAGGCCTGAGAAAGCAGGAGACGTTTGATTAGCCCATCTCCATCCATGCCTGTAACCTCAGAGGGGGGCCTAAAGCTCTAAAAATGCTGTTGCTATAGCAACAGCATCCAGCCAGTGGGGACCACAGGCAGGGAGCCAGGATACCTGGGGTGCAAGGATGGCAACTGATTTCAGAGAGACTACAGTTACTGTGAGGGATGAGGAGGGGCTGGATGGTCCAAGAATCCTTGGGAGGGAAGGGTCTCCAAAGCCATCTTGGGTGTCCCTCTGTCTACTCACTGCAGCCTCTGGGGGGAAAGGGGGTGCAGAAATGAAATATAATAATGAATAATAACATGAAAATGATGAATAACAATAACACAAATAGTTAACATTTATTCTGTGTTTTCTTTGTGCCTAGCTTGATGCCAAGCCCTTTAAATGCTCATTGACTTTTTCACAACAGTCTTATGAAGCCAATGCTAATTTCACCCCATTTTAGTGAAGAGGAAGCTGAGACTAAGAACTAAGTTTGGAGGTGCCTTGCCCATGCCAAGCAGCGAGTGGCAGAGCTGGGGCTGGATACGACGGAAGCTTCTGGCTCACCCTTGGACAAGCCTGGGCCGATTGCTGGGTCTTCAGTGGCCACGGGCTTTATCCCACAGCAGTCCTGCTGTGCCTGGCCACAGCCCTGTACCCAGGGCTTGTACTTGGTCCTTTGGGCAGCACTCATAGCACTCCTGTCTGATCTCCTGTATCACATGAGGCAGTGTTGCCCAGTGGTCAGTCACACAGCAAGAATTGGATGGATTGAGTTCCTGCCTAGGTCCCACCACTCACGAGCTGTGAGTCCTTGGCCAAGTTTTGCTACCTCTCTGTGCCTTATTTCCCTCCCCCGTAAAGTGAGAATAATTAGGCCTCAGAGGTATGTTGTAAGTATTAAATGAGTTGCTATGTGGAAAGCCCTTAAAAAAGTACCTAGAACATAGTAAGTGCTCATTAAATGGTATCTAGTATTGTACTTGGGCACCAGCCTGGTTAGCCCCTGCTTTCATTACCTGACAAATCAATGAAGACATTTCTCCAGAGGCCACCAATAAATGCCCAAAGAGATTTTCACTCCTTGAATCATGTCGATTTCCTACTTAGTTTTCTGGATCCCCAGTTGTCTCTTGAAGGCCCAAGAGACCTGATTGATTGACTTTTGCCCTAAGCTGACCATGGTGGGTGCATGGGGTGGCCTGCCCTGGCGATTCCCCACTAGTGACTACATAGGTTTGCATCAGAAAGCCTCCGCCCCCAAGAAGCTGCTCCTTGGACATGGAGGTACAATGGCCCTCTGTGAGATATTTTTAGAAAATTTGAAGCCTGTTCTGGTGGGAAGATGGGCTGACAAGGAACCCCAAGTCTGCCAGTAACATGGCATGAATATCCCACTGTGATGAGAGCCCCGTTTTCAAGCTCTAGAGGTTGGTGGTAGAAGGAGCATGGCCTGGGAGCCAGGGACGTCACATGCTACTTCCACCTCTTGCTTACTGCCTGTACGACCCCAGACATGTCACTTCCCCTCTCAATTTACCCTATCTGTCCAATGGGGACATTGGATAGATAAGGGTATTTCTCATCTTTGGACTCAGAGAGCCCTGCCTTTGAATCCAGGCTTAACAGCCTGGTGACTCTGAGCCGATGGCTGTCTCTCAGTTTTCCCCATCTGTCCAATGGGTTTGTCAAGCCTGCTGGCCCAGGATAATAATATCTCTGGATCCCTGAGCTCCATACTAGGCCTTTTTCCTCTCCAGAGGGGTGGCCGTCTTGTGAAGGAGCAAAGCTTTAGAAGTGCACTGGGCAGTGGCATGAAGCACATGTAGGACTGGGCCCAATAGGAGTTTAGGCACTTGATAGTTTACAAAGTAATTTTTTCTCCATTTCCTTGTTTGATATTCACTACAACTTCGAGGGGCACAAAAGTCATACTCTAGGATGTCCCCATTTTACAGATGAAAAGACCAAAGCCTGGAGAAAGGCGACTTGCCCAAGGTCACAGAGCAAGGAAAGAGAGAGAGAAGGGGAAACTTCAGAATCTGGACCTAGTTCTGATCAATGCCAAATCCAAGACAGCAGATGAGCTGCCGTCTTGTTGTCAGCCACTCTGAGGTGGTGCTACATGCATTTATGCCCTCAGATTACACCAGACCCAAATAGGACAGCTGGCTGGGGTCAGGACACAGGCTGCCCTCATGAAACAGGGCTGTTCTGTTCTCCGGGGGCTGTGAACTGGCTACCAGCCCAGGACAAACCCATCTGGCCTGAAACCCCACCCTCTTCCAGATGAAACATAGCTCTTTGAGGCCAGAATCTGTGGCCTCATGAAAAGTAAGTGCTCTGGCTGGGCAGCAGGACTCTTAAAGTCCCATCCCCCTCTATCTAGGATGTGATGGGGGACCCTGGGTGAACCACCGCACTTCCTCAGGCCTCACTTTCCAGATCTTTGAAATGCGGGGGATGGGCCAAATTGCAAACTGGTGTCATCTTGTGTGCAGAACTCCTGATCTGTCCTCCCAATCTTGCCTCCCTGTGTTCACCAACCATCCATCCAGGCACCCTGGCTGGAAACTTGAAAGTTGTCTTTGAATTTCCCCATGGTGCCTAAAGCTACACCCCTCCCCCCAATTCTTTGCAGTCTTCCACTTCTCTCTCCCTCCACCTTCCCCACCCTCATCCCAGCCTCCTGGACAGCTATAACAGTATCCCCAATGGTCTTTCTGCAGCCACTTGAGCCCCTTTCATCTGTCCTCCACATAGAAGCTACAGGGACCTTTGCAAAATGTAAAATAATGTCAATGGATTCTTAGATATGGCACCAAAAGCGTGAGCAACAAAAGTAAAAACTGATAAATTGTACTTCATCAAAATGAAAAACGTTTGTGCATCAAAGGACATTATCAGGAAAGTGCAAAGACACTCTACAGAATGGGAGAAAATATTTGCAAATCATGTGTATGATAAGGGTCTGATATCTAGAATATATAAGGAATTCCTCCTGCAACTCAACAACAAAAAGACAAACAGCCCAATTGAAAAGTGTGTAAAGAACTTGAATAGGCATTTCTCCAAAGAAGATATAAAAAATGGCCAGCAAGCACATGAAAAGATGCTCAACATAATTAGTCATTAAGTAAATGCAAATCAAACCACAATGAGATACCCCCTTACACCTACTAGGATGGCTATAATTAAAAAAGTAGAAAATATTAATAACAAATGTTGGTGAGGATGTAGATAAATTGGAACCCTGATACACTGTTGGTGGGAATGCAAAATGGTACAGCTGCTGGGGAAATGTTAGATGGTTCGTCTAAAAGCTCAACATGGAATGACACAGCAATTCTACTCCTAGGTATATATACCCCAAAGAATTGAAAACAAGAACTCAGACAGATACTTGTATGCCAATGTTCAGTGCAGCATTATTCATAATAGCTAAAAGGTAGCAATAATCCAAGTGCCCATCAACAGATAAATGGACAAAATGCGGAATTTACATACAATGGAATATTATCCAGCTATCAAAAGGAATGAAGTTCTGATGCATGCTACAATATGAATGATCCTTGAAAACATTATGCTAAGTGAAATAAGACAGACAAAAAGAACCTATATTGCGTGATTCCATTATATGAAATATCTAGAACAGGCAAATTCAGAGACATAAAGTAGTTTAGACGTTATGAGGGGTTGGGTGGAAGGAGGAACAGGCAATTATTTTTTAATGTGTATAGAGTACTTGTCTGAGGTGGTGAAAAAGTTTTGGAAATAGATCGTAGTGGTGGTTGGTTGCCCATTATGAAAGTAATTAATGCCATTGAATTATACACTTAAAAATAGTTAAAATGGCAAATTTTATATTATGTATCAATTTGCCATAATTAAAAAAATTTAAAGAACAAAGAACTGATACATGCAACAAAATGGACGAACCTTATAAACTTTAGGCTACATGAAAGAAGCCAGTCATAAGCGATCACATATTGCGTGATTCCATTTATATGAAAAGTCCAGAACAGGCAAATCTGTAGGGACAGAAAGTAGAGTAGTGGTTGGTGAAAGCTGGCGGGGTGGGAGAATAGGGATCCCTGAAGGATAAAGGATTTCTTTCGCTTTTCGCAGGTCATGAAAATGTTGCACAATTGACTGTGGTGTTTACACGTATCTGTGAATACACTTAAAAAACTATTGAATTGTACATTTTAAATGGGTGAATTGTATGGTATGTGAACTATATGTCAATACAGCTTTTTTTTTTTTTTTTTTTTCTTTTAAAGCCAGAGACAGGTTGCAAAGAAACAAAAAGTGATCATAGGGACTTTGGGTGTAACACTGACAATATCTGCTCACAAGCTCTTCTTTATCTCAAGGCCTGGAATGTTCTCCCCCCATTCTTTTCAAATTAAAATGTATTGAGTGACAATGGTTAGTAAAATTACATAGGTTTCAAGTGTACAACTCTGTATTACATCATCTATATATCACCTTGTGTGTTCCCCTCCCAGAGTCAGTTCTCTTTCCACCACCATATATTTGACCCCACTTATCTTCATCTATCACCCTCCTCCCCCCTTACCCTCTGGTAACCACTAAACTATTGTCTGTGTCTATGAGGTTTTGTTTCTTTGTTTGTCTTGTTCCTTTGTTGCTTCCCCTTTTCAGTAATTAAGCCCTCCTTATCCTTCAGATAGTAGCAACAGGGCCAGGTTTTTCTGGCCACTCTGAATGAGTCAAAACCCTCTTTTGTTAAAAACCATGTACTTCTCCCTCATAGCACTGATCTCAATTGCCATTTTGTAATATTTTGTTAGTGCCTGTATCACCTACTGAACTATGAGTTGCACGAGAGTAGGAATTGAACCTGCCTGTTTAATGTATCCTTGGCACAGGGAAGAAACCCAAAATTTGTTAGATGAACGGGTAGATGAATGAATGAACGCCAACTTTGATCGATTTGTAGGGACTGCCTAGAGCACCTGGCTGTCTTGGGAAGAAAAAAAATTCTATGATTGATTAATCATGTCTGCCATGGATGCCAGCAGGTGTAGAAGTAATAGAGGTATCCCAAATTTGCCATTCCTGAACTAGATAGGGCTATGCCTCAGGGTCTCCCATCAGAGGGTGCTCTAGAAACAGTCTCATCTCTCCCCTGCTCCCAGGAGGGGAATTCAGTTGTCATCCCAGCTGGCTTTGATAATCAATCACACAGCCTTTCGGTGCCCATTAGGCTTTGTCACTGAGCCACATCCAGGTGTGCCAGGCAAGAGCAGGCAGGCTCATTTGCATCTCATCTGCATGGAAATTTGCATACGCCTCCACAGCCCTGTCTCCTTGCAATTTTCAAGTTAAAATGTCATTATCACTCCAATGAAGGATGTTACTTCTTGATTTCTTTCTCCCTGCTCCCCGACCCCCATTCCCTCCTCTGCCTCAGATACTCAAACCTGGGCTGGGAGAAGAAACCCAGTTTGAGCTCTGTTTCTGCTGCTGAGTCAGTTGTGACTTCACTTTCTGGGTCACATTTACGCCATTACGCACGGGGCAGGGATGTGGCCGTGGTAGCTACCCTTCAAGCAGCCACAGGAAGGTGCACCCAAACTTGGCCACTCAGTGCGCTCCACACAAAGCCTCCGATGTCCCCATCTCTCAGCCTTTGCGCACACTGTGCCCTCCTTCTGGAAAAACTTCTTCCTTTGCTAAGAGTGAGTGTCCAGTGTCCCCACCCATTAGTTCTCTATTTATATTATGTCAGTGGCCCTGCCCGTTTTCCATAAGCTGGTTAGATGAGGAGATGGACATGTGATCCAAGCTCACCAATAAGATTCTTTTCCCAGGATTTGTATTTGGGGATCAGAGCTGCTAGGCAGTTTCTGAACTGAGCACGTGTACACTCAAGTGTAGAGGGCCACTGTGTCTAGCCATGTCCGTAGAAAGCAGAAAAGTCCTTGGTGGGGGATGGCTAAAGCTGACAGGCCCAGAGCCAGACTCAAGAGTCCCAGAGGCAGCAATCGCCCTGGCTCCAGATCCAGCCCCTACTCTCCACCCCCGAGGTCAGGCTGGCCTGCTTACTACTGGCTCTACCATTCACCAACTCCTCCCATCTTGCCTCATCTTGCCCTGTCTCCTCTTTTCCTGCTTTAGCAAGCTCTAGGGACTTGTGTTCCTTGCAGCTGGGATGAAACATTAGGCAGATGAAATGTGAACTCGAGGACCCTAAAAGGAACTTCGAAGAGAAAAGAATTGAACATTTGACATTTCAAAGAATGCATGGAAATTGTCATGAAGATAAAAAGCTAACTTCAGTGAACTTTCTTTTTTGGTACTTGTACCTAGAGAAGGGGCCATCAGAAGCTCTTTAGAAATAGGAGCTATGACCTTAATCTTTCAAAGAGCCTAGACTGTGACCCTACACAGAGGTCACCTCCTTCAGGAAACCTGCCCTCATGCCCCTACTCAAGTCAGAAAGCCTTCCTACCTGTCTGAACCCCCTAGGCCTTGGTCTATTCACCGTGTACAGCACTCTGTCCTTTAACCTGGCCTTCTTCATTCCCATGGGATCGTGTATAAACCAAGGGCAAGGCTGTCTCTGAAGTCTCAAGATTTGCCCCTCTCAGTACCCAGCATTATGAATTCATACCAATCAAACTAATACAAACTAACAATGGTCTCTTATTTACTGAGCACTTATTCTGTGCCAGCATTGGTGTGGATGATTTACCTGTGTTATCTCATTTCATCCTCACAACAGTCTTATGAGGGGTCAGTCGATTTTATAAATGAGAAAACTGAGGGCCAGAGAGGTTAAGTAACAGACATCAGCTCACACAGTCCATAAGAGGTAGCACCAGCGTGCGAACCCAGACAGTCTGACTTTGAGTATGTGCTCTGAACCTCTACACGTAGATTTGAATCTCTGTCAGGGTGCTCCATGACTTGAGGAATTCTCAAAAATATACTTGCCCCAGAACTCTTTGGCCCTCGCCTGTGGCTGGTGCTTCAGTGTCTGACATTTGTATTTCTAATACTTTGAGTTAAGCAATGACCTATTGGTAGGGTGACCAGACATCCGGGTTTACCTAGGACAGTCTCGGTGAATGCCTACTGTCCCCCTGTAATTATTAATAGCTCCCCAAAGTGTTCTGATTTGGACAATCAATTACACGGTCACCCTGCCCATCTGGTGCCTTTCACTGAAGAACAGTGACTTCCTGGGAATGGGGGGGGCGAAGGGATGGGCAGGTCTGCTACCCTCTTCACACCTGAAGAACTCCCTGGGACAAGGAGGCTTAAGCCAGAGCAGTCTCAGACCAAATGGAATGTGGGGATGAGTCATGGGAAATATCTGATCAGCTGAAGTCGTAAGGAGGGAGCTGCTGTCTCACCTCTGTTCCTCCCTCCGTCCTCTCACTTACCCTGGGGAAGGAGCCATGGGCAGGATGACAGACAGGGTCCAGCTGCCCCTTCTTTTCCCTACCCTCAACTCCTCCAGAAGAGGCGTGATCTGGTTTCCTCACTGGACCTCAGTTTGTCAATCTGTTAAAATGGGGACAAGTTATCCTGGCTCTAACTGCCAGGATGCTGGGATACGATGGCTGGAAGTGGGATATCTGTGGGGCCCACCTGCTTCCATACCCCCCCCTGTTCCGCCCCAGGAACTCCTGTTGACATAGCCGTATCTGGCTGGACCACTCAGCGGAAGGAGGCAGGGCCCTGGGTTCCAGTCTCAACTCTGCCTCTGGTTTACTGGGAGACCGTGGAGCAAGCCCCTCTCCTTCTCTGAGCCCCAGTTGCTCCTCACATTGCTGGGGAGAGCATCAGATGGTGGAGGCGGAAGTCTGGAATAAGTAGGATCAGAAGCTGTTGTTAATCTAAATGGGGGCTGGTCTGGCTCTCACATCTCCCCTCAGGATCTCAGCAACTCTGATCTCAGTGATTCTTTCCATTCTGAAATCTACTCACGATCATGTGACCCTGATGTACGCTTTCGGGGGCCCTATTTCAACCATCTGCCCGGAGGTTCGCTCTGTGGGCGCAGGCCAGGAACCCCGCTCCACCCTCCAGCCCTCAAGGCATAATCATATCCTCTGGCTTAGGGAGACATTTCCCAGTTGGTTTTGTCTCGACATTTCCCCATCTGCTTGGCCAACACCCTCCTGCAAATGCTGGCTTCACCAAGGCAGATGCGTAGGTGGGGTATTTGCTTTTGTTTCCTTCCTTGTTTATAAGAAAAGGCTAACAACCCTGATAGTTAATATGTTCCCACTGCTGGAGGGGCCCCAGGATTAGCTCTGGAAGCACATCCAGGAATGGGCATAGTCTGCGTTTGACCAAAAAAGGTCTGAGGGAGGGGTCTGAGCAGGATGGGCTCCCAGGGACCACGCTGACGCGGCCTTCAACCAGCAAAGGGAGATCCAGGGTCCTTGCACCATGTAGATGGGACAGACTGCATTTCCCAAAGGTGCCCGTGATGTCTCCCATCTCACACGTGTTTCTTATGATGTGCTTCTCTGCCTATTGAGCAGTGGGGATCTACTTTGACCAATAGAGAATGGCTGAAGTGATGCCATGTGGCTTCTACAGCTAGGTGATAATAATGCACTTCTACTTTGCTCTCTTGGAACCGAGCCACCATGCTTTAAAGAAGCCTGAACTAGTCCACACAAAGAGAGACCACTCGGAGGGGCCATTGTAGGTGTTCTGGCAATACCCCCACTGACCTCCTAGCTGACAGCCCGCATCAGTCTCCAGACCTGCAAGTAAGAATGCTTCCAACCTCCAGCCACTGAGTCACCCTTCCCATATTCCCAGCTGACATGATGGATCAGGACAAACCTTCCCTAGTTGTTCCAGGTCCAAATTCCTGACCTACAGAATCTGGGTGCATTATAAAATGGTCATCTTACACCACAAGATTCTGGGGGGTGGCGACACAGAGATGGTACCGGACACAGTGGGCCTTGCTGGGGGCTGCCCCACTGGAAGTTCTGAGCCGTCCCTGAATGTTGTAGGTCTCATCACTGAACCTCAGCCAGAACATCTCCTGTTCAGGTGAGGAAACAGGTTCAGAAGGACCAGGGACTTGCCCAGGGTCACACAGCCTTTACTGGCTAGCTGCCCTGCTACAGGGGAAGCTCTGATTAAACCAGATCCCTTAGAGCAATCAGCAAAGAGAGCCGCTTGGTTGGTCCCCTACCTATTTCTTGTAAATCAAGTTTTATTGTAACACAGTCACACCCATCATTTACATGTCACCTGTGGCAGCTTCCACACTACAAGGGCACGGTCCAGTACACCCCACAAAACCTAAAATACTGTGTCCACGAAAGAAACATCTAAACCTGTAAAGAATTTTTATGAGTTTCTCTGAGCCAAACTGAGAACATGTGCCAGGGAGCAAGATCTCAAATGCTCTGGAGAATGGCAGTTTTGCAGCTTATTTTATACACTAGAATCCAAGGAGGACACATAAGGAGGGTTCCATGAAATCCATTGGTGGTAGATTAATGAGGCGGGAGAAAGCAAAGCGGGGAAATCTCTGGGATTGGATAAAAAGCAAAATGGAGAAACACACACTTCTTTTACATTGGTGGGTACAGGACAGTTATTAGCAGTTAATAACATTTATAGCACATAGAGATGGTACGGGGGAACAAGATAACATTGAGGGGTTCTGTGGTCTCGTGCTCTGGTGCCAGTGGTTGTGCCTTTCAGGAGGGCGAAAAGAAAATTACTCTGACATTTCAAAGGTATGTTATTTTACGTGCGGAAGAACAGTGGACAGGACTCACTACAGGTAAAGACTGACCTTTGCTAAAGAAGCTATCTATGGATTCTGGGACGTGACAACCGACCATGACCTGCTCAGTTAGGAATTTGTGATCAGGCCATCCTGCGTACTTTTTATCACTGAGCTTGTCAGGACTGTCATGTGCCCCCTCCCCCCACCAAGTCTGTCAGGTTTATTATATGGCCCCTTTTTCATTCACAATTGACTACCTGGACTTTTACGGAAAATTTGCCTTAAAGGCTTAAAGAAGCTGCAGCCCCTCCTAGAAGCTCAAACCTCCCCAATGGTGAGGTGGAAATTTTTCGGCAAAAAGTTTAACATTTAACCCCCAGGAGACCTAATTAGACCCAGGGATTCAAATGTCCTCTCCAGGCCTCGCTTTTCAGCAAAATAGAGCAATGACTTTTCCTGCTTCTGACAAGAGCTGGGTAGATGGAAAAGCCCTTCTTTGCACAATCTCTGGCATACAGCAGATAGAACTCGTCCCCTTCCCTTCCACCCAGAGAAGTTTCTGGCATGCAGGGATGGAGCTGGAGCCCCTAGAGAAATTGCTAGCTGGGGCCCGGTGGCTTCACCTCATTTGTGATGTTAATTGCATAGATTTGCATAATGTGTTCACTGAGGTGTTATTTTACTTGCCCATTTAAATCACTTAATCATTTGTGGTTTTTCCTCTCTTAATGTTGATGATGCCAAGATGGAGGGGGGAGGTGAAAGAAAGAAGGTGACCAACTCTCCAGGTCTCTCCCTCTCTTTGTTTCTCTCTGCCTTTCTCTGTCTCTCTCTCACACATACAAATCCCCAAACACACTGACAAAATAAGCTCCTGAATGCAACCCCAATGTCCAACATACGCTCCATCTCCATCATTGGACTTCAGCCATATTGGCCTTCTTGCCATTTCTCACACATTAAGCACATTCCTGCCTCAGGATCTTTGCCCTTGCTTTTCCTCTGTTTGGCATGCCCTTTCTCCAGATGCCCACGTAATTCCCTCTCTGACTTCAGGTCTTTATTCAAACAACACTTCTTCAGAGAATACTTCCTTGACCTCCCTGTTTTATTTAGTAGCTTCTATCTTTCGGTCTTTTTCTGCGAAGCACTTGTCACGACCTGTCATTGTAGTACATGTTTGTCTATTTGTCCATTGTCAACTCCCTTAGCAGAATGTAAGCTGGGCTTTTGTTTTTTTGGCTTGTGTGTTGTTGTTTTTTTTATTTCTCTCTCTCCTAGTCCCTAGAACAGTGCCTGGTACGTAGTAGATCCTCAGTAAATATTTGTCAAATTAACGAACTTGCTCGTATTGAAGGATCTAAGGTCCCAAAGGGATAAAATGTGATGCCCAAGGAGTTACACTCAGGCGCTGTCAGTTCTGAGTCTACCAAAGACAGGGTCCAAAGGTCCAAAGGTGAAAGCATTCACAGACTCTACAAAGTGGGAGAATGAAGGGTCCATTTGGTCTGAGACTGCTCTGGCTTAAGCCTCCTTGTCCCAGGGAGTTCTTCAGGTGTGAAGAGGGTAGCAGACCTGCCCATCCCTTCGCCCCCCATTGCCAGGAAGTCACTGTTCTTCAGTGAAAGGCACCAGATGGGCAGGGTGACCGTGTAATTGATTGTCCAAATCAGAACACTTTGGGGAGCGATTAATAATTACAGGGGGACAGTAGGCATTCACCGAGACTGTCCTAGGCAAACCCGGATGTCTGGTCACCCTACCAATAGGTCATTGCTTAACTCAAAGTATTAGAAATACAAATGTCAGACACTGAAGCACCAGCCACAGGCGAGGGCCAAAGAGTTCTGGGGCAAGTATATTTTTGAGAATTCCTCAAGTCATGGAGCACCCTGAAAGAGATTAAAATCTACGTGTAGAGGTTCAGAGCACATACTCCTACATGCCTGCCAAATAGGCAGCTCCAGAAATGGAGCTGTTTCTGCAAAGGTCATTACAGCAGTGACCCCAGGTTATCTTCCACCAGGGGCTGACATTTTCCAGCAGGCAAGAACAGCCGTCTGGGCCAAGCAAGCCTGAACTGGCCTTTTGGGGAACTGGCAGTTGTTTTACAACCCAGGTGTCAGACTGATAAGCTCAGAGGTCACGGTCTGACTATGGAGGGCTCAAGGAGGAAGGCACTAGGTCACAGGTACAGAGAGCTCAGAGTCCCAAGATGGCTGCTCTTCCCACTTTCAGTAGATATTTTGAGCTGAGGGTTAGAGCTGGAAGTCCAAGCCTCTTCTGCGCCATTGTACAGATGAGGAAACAGACACAGCCCAGGAAGTTGGTTTGTCCATATGTTCCAAGCAGGATCCACCTCCCACAGGAGTTCCCAGGCTGAGAGGCCCCTGGTCCAGGAAGCATTGGTGACTGTTTCCACTGCCTGCGTTATGCCTCTTCCTCCTCCAGACCCACTGAGACGTCACTTCCTCAGGGAAGCTCTCTCCAATGCTTTTGGTTTAGGTCAAGTTCCCCTGTTCTCAGCAAACCACACTCTTTCCCTTCAGAGCCCATGTCTCTTCCTAGTGACGATCTGGTGTCTGTGTTCCTGGCCAGGCTGTAAGCTGAACGAGGACAGGGACCATGCAAAGCCATTCCGTTCACCACCCTGTTTCCACAGCCTTGTACATACATGGTGGGCACATCGCAGGGTCTTAATGACTTTTGGTTGAATGAACATGCACACAGCATGTGCAAATATGGGACAATGCAGATGATGAGGCCGCCACATGTTCTGGCCTGAGGACTGAAGTGATTGCTGAGCTCCCCTCAGCACCAACAGCAAAAGCTCTCAGGCAGAGCTCTGCCTATACCCTAGGATCCCGTCTGCTGAACACCAGCTCCTAAGGTGCCATCGTTTCCAGCAGCCTGCACCTAAATCTCTATCATGAGCTGCTCAGGCTGCCAGAAGCCCCTTTGCTGTGCCCAGGAAGAACTAACTGGGAACTGATGCCCCCTGCCTACTCCCGGTGGGTGCAGCTCTCCGCCAAGGCCTGCTGGCTACAGGGTAAATAGAGACCCTGGTCTCTGTACCTTCTGCCCAGCAGGGGGACGTACCTGGCTGGCACACCTTTGCTTGACCTCTTACCTTGCCCTGTTCCACTTCCCTACTAGGCTTCTAGTGTTTCCTGGAGACACAACTTAAAAACAACTTTTGCATAAATCCTGTCTCGGGGTCTGCTTCGGAGGCTACACCTAAGACAGTCCATCTCACTCAGGATCCTGTCACACCTGGCTGAAGCTCGAGTCAGACTGGGTCCAATCCCAACTCAGCCTCTGACCAACTGTGGGGACAGAGCCAGGAGTGCAGTTTCCAGGCTCTCGGCCTCACATGGAAAGGTGCTGGCTCAGGTAGTAAATGGCCATCAATTGTGATTGGATGGCCATCAGCTGTGGCTAGTTGGCCATCAGCTGTAACCAGTGAGCCACTGACCACTAATATAACTGCTGTGGCTACGCTAGCAGAGAATGGGGGCTAGCAAGAAGATGGTGGCTGGCAAGTGCAGATTGCAGTCAGCACGGTGGAGTGCGGGTTGTGGATTGCAGAGTAGCGGACGGCAGGCTGTGGACAACCCAGCTGCCAGTGAGAATATAGTGTTATGGCTCCGTGGGTGTTCCTTTTTGGCCTCACCATATCTTGCGTTCTTATGTGGGGAGCGGGAGCTGAGACCCCACCTGATACCCTGCATGACACCAACTGTGTGGCCCTAAACAACTTCACTGACCTCCCTGGTCACCTCTGCAATAGGGTGTGGCAAGAATTAGAAATGGTATTTGTGAGGATCTGATCCAGGCCAGGCCCATGGTCTCAGTGTTCACAGAGAGTTAAGTGTTCAGCATTTTCACCAGCATATTCTATCTCTAAACATCCTGGACCCCACTGTGGAAGCCCATTTGGGGAATACTAGTTCAGAAAAGCAGCCACCCTGGTCCTGAGCTGTGCGTGTGCTAAGGGCCCAAGGGTCTTGTCAAGGTGGAATTCAGGGAATCAACGCAGTTAGACTTATCTAGTTTGCAGCTTAACTCACCGCATAGCTTGCTATCTAGCCACCTATAATTAGACTTAGTTTGTCTGCAGTTTGATCCATCCTGATATATTCAGCTGTTTCTCTTTCTTTCTTCCCTCCCTGATTAACCGAAGAACTCTGTTCCCTTTCTCACAGCTACCCATTCCTCGTTAATTATCAATGTCCTAACCTGGGAAAAGCAATTTCTTAATCCTCAAGCTCCTGGACACTGGAGTCCAATTGACGACTCCCTTGCAGTTTTTCCTATTGATGGGTCCAGAGCCTGGAGATAACATTGTCTTCAAACAGCCCAGACCCCAGGAAGGATGTCAGCCCTCAAACCTGCCTAACCAACACCCACTGTCCTATATAAGAATAAGCTAACCTGAAGTTAGGGGCAGCTGTCCACTCTGAGACTCTGGACTCTGCCCCAGCAACCCCTCACTGCCCCCCGCTCGCCAGTGTTTCTCACCTGCCTACCCCCGGCAGCCGTCTTCTTTAGACACTGCCATGGGCATTCTCTCTGCCCTAACTTTAATAAAACCTTTCTTCATTCTCCCACTTTGTAGAGTCTGTGAATGCTTTCACCTTTTGTGAACGGCCAGGGGTTAATTCTATGGCATGACAAATCTGTTCTAGAAAGTTCCAACAAAATTGACGTCAGCTTCCCCATTTCCTATGGATGTTCTTGGCTCAGTTTCCAGCACCCTTGTAGTGTCCTTTTGACCCTTGTCTGGTGTAGAGCAGGTCTTGCAGAACCCAGAAACATGAGCATCAGGCTTGGGTGACCCTCGGAAGATCTGTGTGGATTGGCCCATGCTTTATCTTTCCCCAAGCCTTGTTTTGGCCTCCTAGCAGTTCCTTAAAGAAGTTGCCCTCTCCTGATCTCCTGCTCTTCCAGGCCTTTGCATCTGCTCTTCTCATTTACCTGCCTGCCTAACTCCTACACATCCTTCAAAGCACAACTCCAACATCACCTCTTCCTGGAAGCCTTCTGAGACCATGCTCCTCTCCAGGATGAATTTAGTGCTTTCTCTGGGCACCCACATCTCCTCTTTTGATCTAACCTCGAGTTGGCCACATTTTTGTATCTTTGTAATTGCCTCTAGTCTTATCTGTCTCCAGGGACTGATCTGCTCATGACTGAATCCTGAACACCCAGCACAGGGCCTGGAACACAGTAGGCAGTCAAACAAACGTTTGGTGAATGAATAAACGAATGAATGAGGACACCAAGCCATCCTCAGATTTCTCATCTAAGTTTGTAGGGCTGGGGTAGGGGTGGGTACAACAACTCATTGTGGGTGTGCCTGTTTTTTTTTGTTTGTTTCATTTTTTTGTTTTTTCCTTTTCTCAGGAAATGGTTTCAAATGTGAAACCATTTGAAACCTGTCCTAACTCTCTCGTTACCAGGAATGTGTGGGTCCTGGCATTACGGGAGCATCTGGCAGGGGTTGGGGGAGCTACTGACACCCTCCCCGTTGGAGCCTCCTCACACCTTCTCTGT
The DNA here is from genome assembly GCF_964194185.1 of Rhinolophus hipposideros. Taxonomy (NCBI): domain Eukaryota; kingdom Metazoa; phylum Chordata; class Mammalia; order Chiroptera; family Rhinolophidae; genus Rhinolophus; species Rhinolophus hipposideros. Next base: position 17,820,727 of record NC_138068.1, read on the forward strand.
GAGACCCTATAGTGTTGTGCAGAGCTGGACACAGCGTCAGCCAGATCTGAATTGGAGTCTTAGGCCTGTCACTTGACTAGCTAATTGCCCTGTTTGCTGCCTCAGTTTTCCTACTTGTTAAGTGGACAGCTTAGGAGTCCTTGCAGGCATTCTGTGGCTCCTCTCCCTATCTCTTTCCCCTGGGAAAAATAAAGGGTCAAAATATGTGTCAAGAGAGAACAGGGGAGTCTTTTCAGGAAGACAAGGCTGGAGCTGGGGGGCAGGGATGGGGGCTTCCCACTGTTGAGGTTTAGTGTCCTGACAAGGCCAGTCTGGGTCTGGGGAAGGCAGCTTTGCCACTGAGGCCCCCAGCAGGGTTGGGCAGGCTGAGCTGGCAGAGGGAGGAGGCTTGTTTTTCAGGGCCTGGCCTTCCCTGGGGGAGGCCCCTCCTTGGCCTGCTGGGCTTGGCCCAGCCCCTGGCACAGCCAGGCCTCTTTGCTAGGGGTTGAAAGTACTAGGGGGGCAACTCTGGCCTGACCTCAGATGCTGACCTTGTCCTGCTTTGACTTTCCCGCTTTAAAAAACAGGAACATTTCTTTTCTCCTGGCCACCCCCAGGGACCTGGCTCTCCTAGACGAGGGACTAGTAGTGGTTAGGACCGAGGGGGTTGCCTGTAGCTAGCAGTGACCACAGGAATTGATGAGGGTGACGTTTATAGACAGCATAGCATGGTGGTTAAGAGCCTGATGGCCACTTTATTTGAATCCCAGCCGTGCCTTTTAACTTCTCTGGGCCTCAGTTTACTCATCTATAAAATGGGGCTAATAATAGTGTCTATCTCTTGGGGTTGCTCAGAGAATTCAATACGTAATTATTCACTGGTAACAGCATTTGGCACATGGTCAGTGCTCTATAATAAGTTTATCCGTGGACCTGTAGGAGACAAAAAGTCGAGACCCTTCTCTGAAAGTCTAGTTTGTGGGGCCTGAGTAACGCAAAATACATGGGCAGCAAGACAGACAGGGAGAGTCGAGAGCGGGAGGAAGGAGAAAACAGGGAGGCTCCCAGGCAGGGTACAACATGGGGTGGGTGGTTGGGGTGTTGCTCTCACAGGGAGGATGGACTGCTTTTTGGTAAGAGACCCTGAGAGTATGGGCATGTGGTGGGAGTAGGATGGGGCAAGGCCCTGGACTGGCGTCAGGAAAGCCTGGGTCCCAGCCCCATCTCAGACCTGCCTTACTGTGTGACAGGAAAACCTCTGTCCATTTCTAGCCTTTGATTTCTTGGAGGCTGGAAGCCAGAGCCGTCTGGGGTCAAAGGGTTGCTGCCAGCACAATCCATGGTTGGGGCTGACTCCCAGAAAACCAGCTCAGGAGCCTGTCAAACTCTGAGCCAGTGGCAGAAAAAATGACTCATCCTCATTCTGATTATCTCTTCCCTGTGGCCCTGGCAAAGTCCTTATGCCCATTTCACAGATGAGGAAACAGCCTCAGAGACTAAGCCACTCAGTAATAATTCCTCACTTTTCAGTGGCAGGGATGGGTTCCAGAGCCGTTCTGTACGCATGAGAATCCACTTAAATACAATAAGCTATGTTTGTCTGTTACCATATCACACAAAACAACAGAATGGATTTTTACATGCTAGGGATGATCTGATTTTAAATATAGGCCACCTCGAGTATTCAGAACTCACTTTGGGATTTTCAGGTCTACCCAGAGCATCTCAGGAAGAAAGCAGTTACCATCTAGCAGGCCTGAAACTGAGGTACAAGGAGAGGCAGATGGGAGATGAGGCAGTGGTGAAAGGATGGGTGCTCCAGAGGCAGACATTGATTTCTGACCAAGCTACCACCAGAAGGTCAAGGGCGTGCTGTCGAAGTCGTGTGCTCCTTGGGGAAAAATAGCAGGACTTATTTATTTAATGACTGACTTGACATTCTCACTTGGATGTTTGAGGCCAAGTCCCAAACCAAACTTCTGCTCTCATCCACCAAACCAGCGACTCCCACAGCCATCTCATCCCAGACAATAATAATGTCCTCCTTCTTTAGGTCAGAATCGCTGGAATCATCTTTGATGCCTCTCTCTCATACTCACACTTAATCAGCAAATCCTACTACCTAGCAAATCTGGTGCTACCTTTAAGATAGATCCAGAATCTGACCCTTTCTCATCACCTTGCCCGGTACTTCTATCATCTCCTGCATGGATTACTACAGACCCCCCTCACTCGTCCATCAGCGTCGCGCCTCCCCCATCAATCTAATCTATTCCCTCCACAGACTGCAGAACATTCTGTTGCAACCTAAATCTGATTGCTTTTGTCCTCTGCTCACACTCCTTCAATGACTCCCATCTCAGAGTAAAAGACATGGCCTTTGGAATGTTCTAGAAAGCCTAAATAGTCTGGTACTCCTTGTTGGCCCCTTACAATATATCTGGGAGGTAAGCATGGGAGGAAGGATTGCTCTAACTTTATAGATAGGGAAACAGAGGCCAGGGGCATGGAGAATTTGTGCTTGGGGCTGGAGTGAAGGTCCATTTGGGGACTCTGTCCACCATTCTCTCCCAGATGCCTAAACAGGCAGCTGCTGGTATCTCTAATCTGTCGAGATCGCTTACCCCACCCTCTCCATAGAGCGCTGGCTCCCGGCCCATTCTCCAGAGACAAGCCAGATGCTGAAATAGGCTTGTGGACACTCTGCACTTGGCTGGGCCCGGCCCCTGGATTCCACCCCTTTTTAGGCCAGATCAGAGCAGTGCACAGTCCACTCTGGGCTGCTGAGTAGCCATCAGAGGAATTTAAATCCCCTGGGGCCTGGAGTGGGTCAGCCCTAGGGCAGTCTGCTCTACCATGGCGATTCCCCTCACTTGCCCAGTGGCCTTGGTCAGGTCATTTCTCTGTTCTGAGGTGTACTCTTTCCACTCCTATGGAGTTCTAACATTTAAGAATTCTAAGAACAAGTCGATGACGCATGGGTTGCCTCCTACGAAGTCAACAAATAACCAGAAGCCAGAAGATGCCAGATATCAGCTCACCACTGCCCAGAAGAAAGGTCTGGGGTGGAATGTCACAGGGTTCTGTCCCCAACCCCATCCTGTTCGACATATCTATCAATCACTTTAAAGGTGGAAAGATGGCCTCTTACAGAGTGGCTGAGAGGGACAATAAAGCATTGAAAATCAGAACCAGGAAATCCAAAGACCTTGAGCAGCAGGACCAATGGGCTGCGTATGAGAAGATGAAATATTAGGCTGGTGCAAAAGCCATTGCAGTTTAAAAGGTTAAAAATAATTGCAAACACCGCAACGACTTTTGCACCAACCTACTATAATAACAGGGGCTGTTAAACCCTGTATTTGGACCCAGACACAACCAACTGAATTTGAGATCAGGAAGAAAGGGTTGAGATGAAGCAGTGTTAAGTCAGTAGTTCTTTAAGGGGCACTTTACAAATTCATGGGGGTCATTTTGGGCTGTCACTATAATTGAGGGGCTCTCATGATATTTAGGTAGCAAGGACCAAGCATGCTGCCCATCCCACAAGACAGAACAGTTTCACACTGTTGAAAATCTTCCTACGTTCTTCACAACTTTCAAATGTCGACCACTTGAAAACTCACAACAAATATGAATGGGGGGATTTAGTGTATCCTAATGCTGAAAGGTTTTTACAAGAAGTTGCATGAAAAACTCAATAACTTAGGAAAAGGTTGTTATTGACAAGGAAGCATAAATGGAGTAAGGACAGTAACTCAATTATTGAATATTTTTCTTTCTGCCCAGCCTGTCTAGTCGATGTATTAGACCATCACCAACTACATATTTAGAGGGAAAGAGTTCCAAGGCATGTATGCAGTTACTGCAAAACAGTGAAACCAACTGTAAATATTTAATAGAGGAGATATGTAACTCTTTTTATTTTTTTTCTTGACAGGCTTAGAGTCAAGTATTAGTAAATTACAGATGCAAGAATTCTCACTGAATTTCTTTAAGGATGATCGTTTTCAGTCTATGTAGGGAAAATTACATTTTGAGATGATTTGTTTTGGGTGACTTCTTGTTTTGCAATCTTACTCAGAAATTACCCCCTAGATGCATTGCATGGTTTCTTGATGGAGCTGGATGGAAAGCTTCCTTTTGTGATCCATCCACTTGCCTCCTCTGCTTAATGAGGAATGTGGTCGCAAAAGGCTTTTTGTTGTTGTTGTTTTAAGTTCTGAAGGTGAAATGCACCCCTCTATTGAGAAGTGAGATTCCAAGGAAGAGGTATTTCCTCTGTGATCACACCACTACCTTGTGCTGTGTCATCAAATGGGAATTATTTAGCCTTACACTCAGAGGCTCACCTTTCTTATTCTCTCCCCTTGACAGGATGCAATGTGCCCTGCTGTGTTCTCCCTACTTCAGATAAGGTTATTTCTCTCCTCTTATCTCACACAAATAATTCAGGTCTGTTATGTCTTGCCCTAACAGCAGTTTTAATTTTAATTTCCACCTGCACCTTCTGCCCTGTCATTTTCCTGTACTTCTTGTGTGTAATAATGTCTGATCTGCTTATGTCTTTGGAATCCAAACTTGTTCATTATGGACAGATATGGGTTATTATGTCTTAAGGAATTGTGGCCAAGAACATATTGAAATACACACGATTTTATTATAAGTTGCTTCCTGTTTATATCTCCTTTATATTACAGACTGGGTGCCATATTGACACATATGCGTCTGGGTAGATTATCATCCATGAATTTCATTTCAGAAAATTAAAATGGAAGGAAGCATAAAATATATGCTATAAAAAAGGAGCTTTGGCAATTACGCTTTTGGGTTTATACCCAACTAGAGTGTTTCACGTGTTCACTAAAAGACATGTGCAAGGATGCTGACAGCAGCACATTTGTAATAATCCCAAACAGGAAACAATGGGATATCCATCAATGTTGAATGGACACGTAAACTGAGGTGAGTCACACAGCAGAAATCTCCATAGCAAGAAGAACGAGCCTTTTACAACTACTTTCAACAATGCAGACGAATCTTATCTGAACAAGCAGTTGAGTGAAAGTAACCAGACACAAAACAGTACGTACTGAATGATGACATTTCTATAAAGTTCTAAAATGAGCACAACCAATCTATGCTGTTAGAAGTCTGGATAGCAGTTACCTTTGGGCGGGTTGTAGTGATTGGATGGAAGCATAGGGAGGACTTCTGGGGTGATGATCATGTCCTGTTTCTTGATCTGTCATGTTCAGTTTGTTGAAAATTCATCAAGTTGTACACTTATGTACACGTTTCTATATATATGCTTGCATTGGTCAAAGTTCTTCAGAAAAGGAAAACCAATAGGAGAATATATATATATATAGATATAGATAGATAGATAGATAGATAGATAGATAGATAGATAGGGGTATTGATACATAGATCTCTCTCTCTATATATATATATATATATACATACATATGATAGATACATATGTATGTATATATATATAGATATGTATGTATATATATATATATATATATATATATATAGAGAGAGAGAGAGAGAGAGAGAGAGAGAGATCTATGTATCAATACCCCTATCTATCTATCTATCTATCTATCTATCTATCTATCTATCTATCTATGGGGGGGGTATTTTAAGGAATTGGCTCATACAATTTTGGAGGCTGCCAAATCCAAAATCTGCAGGGTAGCCCAGCAGGCTAGAGACCCAGGGAAGAGATGATATTGTTGTTCAAGTCCAAAAGCAGTTCTGCTGGTAGAATTCTCCAACAGAGGTCGGTTGTTGTCTATTAAGGCCTTCAACTGACTAAACGAGACCCACCCACATTATGGAGAGTAATCTGCTTTATTCAGAGTCTATTGTTAATCCCATCTAGGGGTGGCCAGATGGCTCAGTTGGTTAGAGAGCAAGCTTTGAACAACAGGGTTGCTGGTTTGATACCCACATGGGCCAGTGAGCTGCACCCTCCACAACTAGATTGAAGACAACGAGCTGCCCTTGAGCTTCCAGAAGGGCGGCTGGGTGGTTCAGTGGGTTAGAGCGCGAGCTTTCAACAACAAGGTTGCCAGTTCAATTCCCGCATGGGATGGTGGGCTGCGCCCCCTGCAACTAAAGATTGAAAATGGTGACTGGACTTGGAGCTGAGCTACGCCCTCACAACTAGATTGAAGGACAATGACTTGGAGCTGATGGACCCTGGAGAAACACACTGTTCCCCAATACTCCCCAATAAAACATAAATAAATAAATAAATAGATAGATAGATAAATGTTAATCCTATCTAAAAAATATCTTAACAGAAACATCCAGAATAATGTTTGATGAAATATCTGGGTACTGTGGCCCAGCCAAGTTGACACATAACAATGCTCTACCTCAATAAAAAGTTATTGGGGAGTGGGGAGTCTTTGGACTGACAGGGTTGAGAACCACTCATTTTGGAATTCACATTATGATTATAGTCAGCATGGAGCCAGGTCCACAGTAAATTGCGTGAGTAGGAGTATTGTAACTAGATTAAGGGAGGTGATTTTTATCTCTCTATCTCTATCTCTTTCTGCTGATCAATTATCACCTGGAGAGTTTGAGTCATTTCTGGAGGCTACCCCTTCATAGTAACCCAGGTTGTCACTGGAATGATGTGACTAAAAGAGTGGCCAAAGGATAATGATTTGGCATGTTTGGGGCATGATTCACCTAACAAACAAAAAGCCTTAAGAAATGAGTGAGTCCTTACCGTGATGAAGGACATCTAGGAAAACCCCACAGCTAACATCATCATACTTACTGGCAAAAGACTAGCAGTTTTCCCCCTAAAATCAGGAACAAGACAATGATGTCCACTGTTGCCACTTGCTCGTTTGATCCCCACATGGGCCCCTGTGAGCTGCGCCCTCCACAACTAGATTGAAACAACTACTTGACTTGGAGCTGATGGGTCCTGGAAAAACACACTTAAATAAATAAAAGCTTTTTAAAAAGCAACACAAATGTTCACAGTTGCATTATTCACAATAGTTTAAAAGTAGAAACAATCCAAATGTCCATCAACTGATGTGTGGATGAATAAAATGTGGTATAGCCATATACTGGAATATTATCTGGCAATAAAAAGGGAATGAAATTCCTGTATATGCTACAACATGGTACAATGCTTGAAAGCATTATACCAAGTGAAAGAAGCCAGTCACAAAAGACCACATATTTTATGATTCTCTTTATATGAAATATCCAGAATAGGCAAATCCATAGAAACAGAAAAGAGATTCGTGGTTGCTGAGGATGGGGAAGGAGAGTGGAGAGTGACTGCTCATGGGTATGGAGTTTCTTTTTGGGGTGAAAAAAATGTTTTAATATTATATTATGCTGATGGATCCACAACTCCGAATATATTAAAAAGCATGAAATTGTGCACTTTTAATGGATGAATTTTATGGTACTTTAATTATATCTCAATAAAACTTTTTCAAAAACAAAGGGTAAATCCTTGATTCCCTGGGTAGAAGTTTATTCTGAGGCAGTAATGTCAGCAGACTTAAAAATGTAGTTCATGTTACTCAGAGTTCAGTTGCAGAACGCAGAAACCACATTTACTACTTTAAACAGGAAGAGATTTAATACGGGAAGTTGGGCTCTTGCAAAATTATTGAAAGACCTAGAGAGTGGGCTAGGCCTCCAGGAATGACTCTCAGAACATTACCACAATAGAGACTACCCATGGGAACTGCTTCCTCTGCCACAACCCAGAAGCTTGGAAACTGTTGTCCTCAGGAATTTGTCACTTTAGTTTTAATCTAGGGGTTAGATGTTGCTGATGTTCCAATTACCACCTGTGGACACTCATGAACTGGCGACTGGACACTGAGACCATGGCTGCAAAAATCTTAATGCCTTGACAACCAGCAGGAAAAGCCAAAGCCGGAAGAATAGACCTCTATGTTACTTTTGCCTTCAAAATCTCACACATGTGCACTTAAAGGGCATGACCTAATTGATCTCTAAAACCTAGCTGCAAGGGAGTCTGGGAAAAGCAATCTTCAACCTTCAGCCTTCCAGCCCCTGCAGTACAGGAAGGCACATCAAAAGAGGTTGAAATGGATGTTGGATGAGCCAACCCACCATAACCAATGGCTGCTAGGATGACCACTGTTTGCAATAGTGAAAACATGGGAAACAACTTAACTGTGCAGCAAAAGGAATTTGATAAATTAAGCTTCATCTATTTGGTGATATTCTAGACAACAAATAAATTTGTGTTGTAGAAATACATGTTGTGACTTGAAAAATGTTGTACACACTCTGAAAAAGGACAGGTGACAAAATAATACTTACAGGCAACTTTATGAGAGCAGGAACCACCTCTGTCTTGACCAGCTGTGTATCCCGCTGCCTGGCACATGGTTGGCACAGAGTAGGTGCGCAATAAACATTTATTGAATGATTGAAAGTGATTCTATTTTTAGAAATTAAAAACATTAACATTCCATTTTTGGAAATGAAAACCATTTATACACACACATATGTTTAAATATGATATAGCAATATTGAAAGAAATACAACAAACTGTTAAGTTATTTTCTCTAGGGGTGATACTTGAAGTGACTTTTACTTTCCTCTTTTGGCTTTTCTGTATTTTATAAATTTTGAATAGCGAACACACATTAATATCAATTAGGAAAAAACCACAGATGTCCTGCTAAAGCCACAGAAAGAAAACATCCTGTCTCATTTCTGCAGGGTCTGACACAGGGCTGAGCCCAGATGGGTCCCCATTCATGCTTGGTGACCAAGGGAATACATCTCCATTTGCTGCCTGAGGGATTTCTGGGTCACTCTCAAGGAACCTGAGGGTAGAGCTGAGCTTCTAAGATAATCCTGATTCTAACACAGTCGTGCTTCGCTCGGCTAAAGCTGGCCAAATGCCAAAGCCATGTGACCTTTCCCAAGTGCCAATCTTGAGTGCTTATGGAGGCTGTGCCAGGGTGAGGTCATGCTCCAGGGTCTTTAAGAGCCAGATAGATGACTCATTCCGGTTCCTCTTGTGTATCCATCAGACCCTGGGGCCATTGCGACTTTGGCCTGCCACGCCAATAAGCAGGACTGACCTCACTGCTACCAGCTGGGCTCAGACAGGCCAAGGCTCTGTGGAAACCGGAAGGGGGGTGGTGTCTGTCCTCTAGGGCTGTCCCTTGGTATTGTGAGGAGTCTCTCAGGGGATGGTTTTTACCACTTCCACTAACACAACTGCCGAGGTCTTAGGTCATCTTGAGAATTGCATAGAGACCAGAATGAGAAAAGTGAGAATCCCAGTTGCCACCTAGAGCCACACTTGGGCTAGTGAGGTAGAATATCGGCCTTGGTTTCTCCATCTCACCAAGAGCCAATTTTGAGCACACACTTTCTGCCAGTGGACAGGAGAACTGGTAATAGCTGGCCTTCGTCTTCCTTGGGGTCTTAGTGAGGCCTGAGAATGTTTGATAGTCAGCACCAGCTAGCATTTCACTTATTACACCCATTAGCCAGATGGAAAAACTGAGGCTCTAGAGAGGAAGATCCAGGATCATACAACCAGAACAGGATTGTGTAAGCAGAGGACTCTCAGATCCACATGTTCTTCAGAGACTCCAAGGCAGGACCGAAGGGGAGAAACAGAGAGGGACCTCACAGAAAGATGGGAACTGGTCCTACTGGGAACAGTTTCCCTCATAGGACCTGCAAACATACCCCAGCCTTGGGCTCAGTTCGTCTTGAGAAACTAGGTGGGAGAAAACTGTTTTCTCCCCTGACCAGCTCTGGGTACCATTTCCCTTGTTAGCTTCAATTTGCTTGTATTTAAAATAGAGCTCCGGAATTATAATGCCATAGTTAATGATTACACCATTATCTTCCCCAAACTCAGCCCTAACCACGCCACTCCCCCATTTAAAAGTGTTCCCATGGTTCCCTGTGGCCTAAACCTGACCCTGACATACAAGGCACTTTGTGGTCTGGGCCTCTCTAAGCTTTCCAGCCTTAACATTCCTTTCAAGTACACCTAAATTTCAGCCACACTTTTTGATACCCCCTTGCTATGAATTCTCCACATTCTTCCTCACCTCTGTGACTTTGCCCCCTCTGGAGATAGCTCTCGTTGCATCAAATGCTCCTCTTTGACTTGTCTCCCTGACTAACTCATTTTCATACTGTAAAACCCAGATTAAGTATTACCTCCTCCGTGAAGCCTTCCCTGATCTGCCACACAAAGAGTTTCTCTCCCATCTCGCTTCCCTCAGGCCCCAAGCTTTCCTCCACCACAACCCGGAACAGTTTATGGGAATTACTGTTTACCTAGTGAGTATATTATAATCTGTTTCCTCCACTGAGTTCCTTGATAGCAGGAACTGTGTCTTATTCATGACTCAGTCCACAGTAGGTGCCCAATAAATGTTCAATAAATAAATTATCCAATAAGCAACGTAATCTCAAAACAAAGAAAAGGAAGAAAACCCCACACAGTTCTGTCTCTAACTCTTTATGGGTCTCTAGACAATGTGAGTCATATCTAGACCTCAGTGTCCCCGGCTATCAAAAAGTCTGAACCGGTTGGCCTCTGAGGGCACAACCTCTCTCTCCCACAGCTGTGACAAATCAGAGGCCCCAGTGATGCAACCAGTTTACGTAAGAGCTAGTTAAAATGAAGAAGAAATTGAAACAGAAAAGTTAAGCAATCTCCAAGTTCACACAGTATCTAATGTGTGGGGGCCAAATCTTCAGCCCATTCATCAGTGTGTTTTCCCCAAGCTCACTGCAGCCTGCCATGCAGACGTCGCACACATTTCTCAGGTCCCCATGCCGTGCCCAGGTACCCACATCAGGGAAGAGCATTACTCTCTGGCAAAGAGAACAGCCAATGCAAAAGCTCTAAGCTGAAAGCATGCCTGGTGTGCTGAAGAAATGGCAGGGAGGTCAGCATGGTGGGAGCTGAGTGAGCAGGGAGAGCATGACAGGAGAGGAGGTCGAGAACAGCAGGGTCAGACCATGACAGCACTGGGGACGGCAGATGAGAACTTGGACTTTCATAGGAGTGAAATGGGGAGCCCTTGCAGGCTCAGATACCCAGCAGAGGAGTGGCACGATCTGAGTTACATTTTAAAGGGATCTCTTTGGCTGCTGTGTGACTAGGGGTGGCGGGGAGGGGCAAGGGAGGAAGCAAGGAGACTTAACTCCCGATGAAAGAACCCCTTGGCTTGGACTAGATTGGCAGCAGAAGTCCTGAGAAAGGGTAGGATTTGGGAGATAGTTTAAAAGCAGAGCCACCAGGATTTGCTGACATATTGGGGATGGGGCCTGAGTTGTGGGGAGAGGGGAGAGTCAAAGTTTGGGGCCTGAGCAGATGGAACGGGAGCGCTGCCATTCACGGAGATGGGGAGACTGTGGGAGGACTGGGTTGGGCGGTGTGGAGACCAGGAGAGTCGAGGAGGTGATGGGAAACCTGGGTCTGCAATTTAGGAGTGAGAAGAAGGCTGAAGAAGCACACGTGGGGTCATCCGTACACGGACAGTGTCTAAAGTCACAAGGCTGGCTAGGTGTGCAGATGAAAGGAGACGATGAGTGTAAAGTGCAGGTAAGTAAGCGCTGAGTGAATGATTTCCACGCAGCTGTGTGCTGGCTGTCGTCGGGACATGTGACTGTGCGGTTAAGCTGTGAAGGATAGACAAGCACGAGGAACAGCATGGGCAAAGGCACAGAGGCGGGAACCGGCCCTCCCACCTCCGTAGCCTGGGCCTGTGTCCTCCCCCGTCTGGACACTAACACCAGCCTCCTCTCTGCACTCCTCACGTCCTTTCTCCCACCCAAGTAACAACTGGCCCCTTATAGGGAAAAGGTAGTTTGTAAACAGCATGGGTTTTGGAGCCAGGCAGGCCTGGTCCTAGGCAAGTGCGTCAGTTTCCTCACCTACAAAAAGATGGGTCATTCAATGGCTTTCACAAAAGCCACTAGAGGTGGCTGAGCTGGGGTTTGCTGCTCCCTGTGAACCTGGAAGGGAGGATTCAGGAAGGCCAGAGTCCTGCCAGCCTCTGCCTCTGCGGAGTACCCCAATGGATGGCCTATCCGAGCTCCAGCAAGGCAGTGGGTGTCTTGGAGCTGTTGGTCTAGAGACATGCACTTTTCTCAGGGCTACCTGACGGCAGTCAAGAAGGGGACGGCAGTAGGGGGTAGGGAGTGGAGCTAGCCTGTTGGGTGTTGCTGGTGGGATGTGTCAGAACGAAGGAATGGGACCCACAAGGAAGAAAGAGACTGAGCGTGAACCCAGCCTGACAGATGTCAGGGCCTGTCCTATCTCCCAAAGTGTCACCCAGTAACCTCAGTCAAGCTCCTGCTCTCTCTGAACCTCATTCTTATCTGGAAATTGGACAACAAAACCATTCATCACGCAGACAGAGACCTACTTGAGAGAGTGACAACTTAGGGTCTTTTGGAGCCAGACTGGGCTGAAAACTAACGAAGAAAAAGCCACAACATGCATAAATCTTCTCTACACAGAGCTGGCCCACAGTAGGTGCACAGTGATGCCAACATCCCCTCACCTTTGCTCCAGAGCTGACTCGAGGGAGCAAATGGAATCAAGGTCCTCGAAGCCCTTGGAAATAAGAGTCATGAAAACGGCCAACATTTGTGCCGCTTTTCCCTGGGCCCGATGCTCGGCCATGCAATCACTGATTTATTCTTGAGTCTGGGAGGTTGGTACTCTCATTGTCCCCATTATTTGGGTGAGAAAACTGAGGTGCAGAGGCAAAAAGGTGTTTTTAATCAGGTCGTGCAGCTGGGAGCTGTCCGACCCTGAAGCCCTCCATCAGCTCGGCTTCCAGGCTTCCTGATAAGCCTGGGGACAGCCCTGAGCATCCAGGGACGGTGGTGTTCTGGGAAGAAGGTGGGTCCTGAGGTAGGACTTGTCCTGATCCCAGATGAGATATCAGTCCCTTCCATCTTCCCACCTCCGTCTCCCAACAAGCCAACAGCCCCACTGCCTCTTATGAAAGGACAGGGTTAATCTAATTTGAGCCTCCAACACATGCATACCGTGACTCATTTTTATTTTTAAAAAGCTTAAAAAGAAGAAGAAGAACCTCACCTGTCAGGTCTCATTTAGAAACCTGAATGTTCTGAAAAGATTGACGAAGAAAGGGGGCTGCGTCTCTGAGAAGACTCTCAGCAAAAAGGGTGAATGCTAATCCAATGTGACAGAGGAATTTTTTTTCCTAGGCCAGAAAGGCAGAGACTGCAAATTGCTCTTGTAGGGGTCACACAGCTGGGGTGCAAGCTCAGGAAGTCGTGTATGGGGGCGGCTGTGGGGTGAGGACTGGGCTCCCCTCCCCCCTTGCTCCATTTCCTGCGATTGTTTATCAGAAGATAAAGCCTTGTGGACTCCACTCTTAGAGTCACAGCACATGGGAATCATCGACTCTAGGCGCATCAGAAATTCATTATTTGATCCAACCTCGTTATTTCTCAAATGGGCAACTAAGGCCCCAAAAAAGGAAGTGAAGCATTCATTCAATCAACTATCAGTCAATACACATTGGCTAGACCCTTCGTGATGAAACTGCTAGCCTCCCACCAAGGTGACCAGGGATTTAGAAAGGCAGCTGGGCAAACTTTATGCCTTTGATTTGGATTCAAGTTTCTGCTGTGTGGTCTGGGGAAGCTTGTTTAGGCTCTCTGAGCCTTGGCTTCCTAGGTAAAATGAAGAGAATAACTCCAAACCTCATAGAATCGTTGGGAGAGTTAAATCAAGCGAAATGCAGGTGTCTCCAGTCAGCAATTTGGTGGCATGAACAGGCACAGACTGAGGGCAGCTTAACAACATCCAAAACATCAATTGGAAGGACACGGGGATGGCTCACAAGTATTTATTCCAAAGAAAAGAAAACATATGTCCACACAAAGAGCTGGACCTGTGTGTTTATAACAGCTCTATTCATAATTGCCCAGGACAACCCAAATGTCCTTCAACTGGTTAATATATAAACAAACTGTGGTATGTCCTTTCAGTGGTATACTAATTACATAGCAATAAAAAGGGATCGACTGCTGATACCACCAATATATGGATGAATCTCAAATGCATTACGCTTAGTGCAGGAAGTCAGACTCAAAAGGCTATCTCCTGTAGGATACCATTTAGATGACATCCTAGGAAAGAGAAAACAATGTGAACAATAACCAGATCAGTGGGTGCCAGAGACAGAGAGAGGGCAGGAGAGAATTGCCTGCAAAAGGGCAGGAGGGAAGTTTTGGGGGTGATAGAAATGTTCTATGTCATAATTGTCCATGTAGTCACATGACTATGTTTGCCAACTCATTGAGCTACATACCTGAAAACGGTGAATTGTATATCTATTGTAACTCAACAAATCTAACTTAAAAAAATCAAACAAAAAGCTAAAAAGCCTAGTTTCAGAAAAGACAAGATGTGAAGTAGTTCTAGGAATGAACCAGTGAACTTGAACCATTCCAAGCATATGGTGGAGATATTGTTGGTTCGGTTCCAGACTACTGCAGTAAAGCAATAAAGCAAGTCACCCAAATTTTTTGGTTTCCCAGTCCTTGTAAAAGTTATGTCCACACTATACTATAGTCTGTTGAGTGTACAATGGCATTATGTTTAAAAAAGAAAACAATGCATGTGCCTTAATTAAAAATACTTCATTGCTAATAAATGCTAATCATCATCTGAGATTGTCAGGAAAATGGAGCTTGCTCAATGCACAAAACTTCATTTGTAAAAAAAAAAAAAAAAAAAAAAAGCAATATCTACCAAGCGCAATAAAACAAGGTATGCCTGTATTTAGAATCTGTATTGGAACCATAAGATTCAAAGTCCCAGGAGAGACTCTGATTGGCTGAGTTTGGGTCACAGGCCTGCCCTTAGCAAGAGTTGGACGGGGTCACTTGATTGACAACTCCATCAAGATTGTAGAAAAGGGTCTTTACCAAGAAGCAAAATGGTGGACAAGCTGTCTTTACAAAGAGGGTGCTGTCAACTGCAGAAGTCTGTAGGCGTTGGGTTTTATTATCCTGGACACTGAGGCCTGCCCTTCCAGGAATGAGGCCAATCCTCTCATTTCCTGTGATGTTGGGACATGGTGACCACAAGTCCCACTCAGATGTAAAGGTCAAATTTCAGACTAACTGGGTCAAGCTGAGTGTGGCTTCAGAACTACAAGCGTTCAGTTCAGGCAGACAGTCATTCAAGTGTCTCATCCAACAGTCAGGAGAAGCAAGTGGTCAGTTCATCTAAACATGTATTCAGCCGCTGCCCTAGAGGATCATTTATTTCCATGAAAGAAAGTGTGTTCAAGTCTTATTGACTGAACTGGGTGTGTCAGGCAGACACAGCCAATGACTCAGCCTAAGGTGGGGAGAGGCAGGGGAATGCTGCAGAATCGATGGTTCATTCCCCCTGCCTCCCTCTGGCAGACCCAAATGGCCATTGGAGTGTGGCCAGGCACCCACTCCCAATACTTTACTTCCCTTGCGTAAAATTCTAGCAGTATAAGTTACAAGCATGGACTTTGGGGCACTCACTCTGTCTCTTCCAAGCTGTGTGACTTTGGGCAAGTCATTTCACCCCTCTGACCCTCATTTTAACAAAGTATGAGATTTTTCAAGAACTTTGTTGGAGTGTGTGTGTGTGTGTGTGTGTGTGTGTGTGTGTGTGTGTAGGAATGCTCCAGAAACATTTTAAGACATAAATAGGGTTGTGAAGTAAACCAAAACTTAGTGTTCACTCCTCGAAATTCTGAATTTCAGATGTGGGAACTCTCATTGTGAATTTCCTCCTTATTCATGTGCTGGGCTTGTGGGTTTGGTTTTATAAGACTGTGCCAATATTGACAACGTTTTCATGGGCTGATGGTGGATTTTTTTTTTGACACGTTTATTTATTTTCTCTTTTATATGTTTATATTTTTTCTACCTACTTTGCCAGAAGTTCTTGATTTTGGGGTATTTCCATTTTTATGAAAGCTCAATTCTAAATGTAAACCAGGTTATTCTTTTCTTTTGAAAATTAATCCTTAATTACCAAAGTGATATACAAAAACATTACCTCACTTAAAATTTTTTCTCACCTTCCATAAAATACTGAAACCACCTTTAATCACTGCTACTTGGCCCCCATTCATGGCTCCCAATATTCATCCCAGCATTGGCAGCAATTTGGAATGGTTTTTTCCAAACTTTCTCCTGTATATTCACATTTACATATTTTACATATATTTGCCTTTTTGTTCTTATAGAAAATGAACAGACTTGTGGAATCATCCCCCACATAATATTTCCACATTTGCTTTCTTTGCTCAACATTATGACTTAGAATTGTTTCCATGTCTATACACAGAGCACTGCCTCTTCTGTTTTTTTCAATGCTGTGTAATATTCCCAGGTGTGGTTTACTTACCTATCCCCCTTTGCTGGGCACTTAGGTTGTGGTCAGTTTTTGCCATAACAAATAATGCTGTAAAAACTTTCCCTGTACACATCCGATGGGCATACGTGCAAGTGTTTCCCTTAGGTTTTTGTTGGAGATTGGGACAATATTTGCAAAGACTTCCAGAATTTTATGATTGGCTTTTTGTTTTATTTTTCAATCACTATTTCTTTTTAAAAACCATGTTATTAAGATATAATTCACACCCCATAAAAGACATCCACTTAAAGTATACAATTCAATGGTTTTTAGTGTATTCATCGACTTGTGCAACCACTAGCACAATCTAATTTTAGAACGTTTTCTTCATCCCCAATAGATGCCCCATACCCATTAGCAGTCACTCCTCATTCCCCGTCTTTCAGCTCCTGACATCCACTCATCTACTTTCTGCCTCTATGGATTTGCCTATTCTGGACATTTCATATAAATGGAATCATACCATATGTGGTCTCATGTGACTGGCTTCTTACACTGAGCATAATGGTTTTGAAGTTCACACATGTTGTAGAATGGATCGATACTTCATTCCTTTTTATTGTCAAATAGTCAACCACCCTTTCTTGAGTGCTTTCTCTTTACCAGGTGTGGTGTTCATCCTCACAAAAAGACCGTGAGGTAGGTGCTCTACTGTTCCCATTTTACAGATGAGGAAACTGGTGCTTGGAGAGGGGCTGTGACTTACCCAAGATTACACAGGAAAGTAAGTGGCAGGGCTGGGTTTGAACCTAGGTCTGTTGAGCTCCCAAGCCTGTGTTCTTGTAGCTGAGCCATGCTGCTGCTAGAAGAAGTAGGAAGGGAGTGAAAAGTATCTCATGGGTCCAACGTACAGATTATAAAGTCTCTTTACTCACAGGATGCCTCTGGGCCACTGTCACGACTGCCGATGATTGCCCTGTGAGGCTAGACAGAGTGAACAAGATTATTTACCCAACTCCAAATGGTCCCAGATATTACCAACGTCAGAGCTCTTGGGCCCGCTTGTACGGTTTTTCTGACATCTCCTTCTGTTGGCACCTCCCACCTCTGGTGTTTTTTCTCCCTAATCCTAATGTCTTAACTTCTAATCTTTTGGAGCTTTTATATAACGTTAGGATGTTACATCTTTGTTAGGAGTGTATGCCAAGGATGTGATAATTGGTTGTGAGTAAGGGTCTGAAGTGGGTATTCCTATGAGTAAAGCAAATCTTGCTGCCTGAAATGGTCAAGGTTCCACTCTGCAAGAATCCTAAAACTCCCCATTCCTTGGGTGTCTGGACAGTTAAGAAATGGAAGCACTTAATGGTGACAGCACTAATAGAATCAATTTATTCTCCTTGGAAAGGGCTTTCACTTCCTTTTACTTCCTTCCAGTGGGTTAGGGGTGTTGAGTCCCTTTTTTTAAAGACTGATATTTGAGGCTACATGGCCAGTAAGAGGGGGGCCAGGTTGGAGCCTGGAGCTATTGGACTCCATGTCAGACTCACCACTGATTCCATGCAAGCCCCATGTTTTACCCTACTCCCTGTTACAAAGCAATACCCACTTGCAAATTAAATAAAAGCAGTTTCCTAAATTTTCAAAATTGGAGGTAGAGGAACAGGGCAAGTACTTACTTTTCTATAGTGTTTGGAGGCCACACCTAGGGGTGAAAGCACCCATACTCTGCCCTAATTTGCTGTGTGACCTGGGGAAAATGGTTTGCCCTCTCTGAGGCTCAGTAGTGGGCCTTCCTACTCCTGGGATTATAGGAGATCCGATTGGAAAGTATGTTGGCCCAGACCTCTCGTCTTTGATGGAAGCAACCAAGATTGAGAGAGACCACAGCACTATACCCTGGCTCCTAGTCTTGCCATGGGCAACCGGAACTACAAATCCTGCCAACCAAGGCTCTAGACTAACCCCCGGAACCTGGCCCAGGCTTGGACAACTCTCAATCTCTCTCTCTCTCTCTCTCTCTCTCTCTCTCTCTCTCTCTCTCTCTCTCTCTCTCTCTGCCACAGGTCACTTATTCATTCAACAAACATTTATTGAGTAATCACTAAAAGCCAGGTGGGTGGAGGGAGACAGAGATGCAACACACTGGTCCTTAGACAGGAGGACTGTGACTGTTTCCTGTGGTGCTGGGAGCAAAAGGGAAGTCTTGCTCTAGGTGGTTTCTGGAAGGAGTTGTCTCTTGGGTGGGGCCTAAAGACCAAGTGAAATTTTGATAGGTGAAGTGAGGTGTGTATCCCAGGGAAACGGCACAGCTTGAGTAAAGGCCTGGAGGTGGATAAAATTGCAGCATGCATTTGGGACATAGTAGAGTGTCTGGTGAGACTGGAAGAAATGTGGGAGATGCTATAGGAGGGTAAGTCGAGACACACCTGCAGGGCCTGTGATGCCAGGCTGAGGAGCTCAAACTTCCCCCTGAGGGGTTTCAGCGGAGGAGGGGCAAGCTCAGACTGCATCTCAGATGGTTCCCTCTGGCCCCAAGGCTCCTCTTATCTTCACACCAGCCCTGGGAAGTCTGCTTTCACAGAAATGGAAACTGAAGCTTCAGTGAGGTGAACTAAAGTGCCCATGGCCCACAGAGCTTAAGTGGCACAGCTGGGGCTGAGATCCAATGCTGGGGACAGGGGCAGTGGGGAGGAGGGATGCATTGTGTCCGTGGAACTGAGGACACCATGGTCAGGTCAGTTTCTCCATCTGTAAAATGGACACAATGGGAGGGCCATCCCAATCAGGTGTCCTGTTTTCTGCTCCCACAACCTGGGACACACAGATTTTGCTTCGAACAGGGCACCAAGCACACTCTCTCACATAGGGACTGAAACGTCACACCTACCTCTTGACCTTTTCCCCAAGTCTCCCATCTTCAGCCCATCCCACCTCAAGGGAGTTTGGCCCTGCCCTCCCTGGACTTGCTCATGCCAGACGCCGCTAACCTAGCATTAGTCACCATTTGATAGAAAAGCTGAGGCTTTCTAATACCCTATCACTATTGCCTCATCCCCCCTGTCCCCCAGTTCAGCCATCTAGGGCCATCTCTGGCTTTTGCGCCTCTTATCCTTGAGGAATGGCTCAGTCGAGCCAGAGCCTGGAAGTTCAGTTTTGCTGTGTGATCTCAGGCAGTTTCCCCAACCTCTCTGAACTTTAATCTTTTTCCTTTTTTTTCCCTTTCCTTCCATTCTTCCTTCGACTCTCTGTGACACATCCCACTCTCTTTCTCTCATGCCAAACACTTATTGAATGTTCACTGTACACCAGATGTCATGGATGAGAAGCATGGACTACTGCTCTTGGAGGGCTCACTTGCCATGGGCTGTAGGACATGGTGGTGGCAGGAGGGTGGTGGCAGGAGATAGGACTGACCCCTGAACCATGGAAGAATCACTGCTGGCTTTTGAATCAATCCTAGGCTCCATGCTCCACTTCCTGACTGTGTGACCCTAGGAAAGTCACTTCACCTCTCTGAGCCCCGGTTTCCTCATTTAACAAATGACAGAAATCATATTGTGAGATTTAAATGGGACATCTGGCTGGTAAATGAGTTATTTCAAAGTTCTAAAAATTCACTTTTTTCTCTACCTCGGGCCTGGAAATTCTTATATCAATGAAGGACTGATTTCTCTAATGGTGGGGTCCAGGCGTCATTGATCCTGGATACAAGATTTACGTAGGAGGCAGGTAGTTCTTCTGAGCATCCCCCCCTCAAATATTCTACATTGTTTGCAACCTGCTTCACCTGTTCATAGGAACCTCCCTTTGTGAGAGAACGGGAGTCCTGACTCTTGATAAGATAGTCATAAAAAAGCCTTAGGTACCATTAATTGAACACTTACTATGTGCCTGGCACCGAACAGACATTATCTCTAACCCCCACAGGTGCGGACTCTCATTACACTGAGATTCAGAGAGGTCTAGTAACTTGTCCAGGGTCACTCAGCCAACAGGGGCCCCAGATACTCCCTGCTGTAACCATTCCACAGCACTTCCCCTGCACAGGATGATTAAGGGCTCTGCCTGTACTGTCTGGGGACCTTGAGCCCATGACCACCCTCTCTGAGTCTCCATTTTACCCTCAGGAAACTGGAGTTTTGAATCTTTACTTGCCCAGTGAGGTCAGACAAAGCAGGGTTTCCCAGCCCTTCTGAACAGATGGGAAAACTGAGACCCAGAGTGGGGCAAGGGCCCCTGATCACTGGGCCAAGAATCCAGGTCTTTGGCCTCTGCCTGCCAATTCTCAGAAGCTAGTCCTGACCCAGGCTGGCCTTGTTCTGGGGTTGCTTAAGACACTGCATCAGTCAGGCCATCGTTCTATGGAAAGGGGAGAGGAAGGAAGAGGAGGCAGCTGGCTGGGTCAGACACAGGCCAGGACTCCGTGCCAAACCCCATGCTGGGCACCAGAAACAATCTGATGGGTATTCTAAGAAGACATGAGTGCATTCACTTTCCCCCAGGGAGCTCCCAGATGGGGGTTATAAAGGACAATTAATACCAAGTTGAGAACATGTCATTTTCAATGGAAAAGAATGGACGAAAGCAAAATCCATCCTTTCATTTGAGGTAGGGCTGACAATGGTGGACCATACAGCTTGCAGCCTTCCTTCTGCAAAGCCTGACTGTCCCCATGACTCCTGTGTCTTTGAGGTTCTGGGACAATTGACATTTGTCCGGGACAATTGACTGGTTCTGGGACAATTGGCATTTTTGCTCCAAAACTCAGGGCCTCCAGTTATTGATTGCTCACTATATACTAGATGCCTGATCTTGATCACGTTGGTTCAGTCTTACTCCAGGCCTGTTAGGGATAAATCCTTAACCCTGTTTTGCAGAGGGGGAAACTGAGGCGTAGAAAGCTGAAATACCTGCTGGTCAGGGAAAGAGTGGGAACTCAAACTCTGGCTTCCTAACTGATATTCACTCACCCTGCTCCTTCCTTTGAGCTCTCGCCAGCTGCTGGGAACAGTTTCTGGAGCAATACCTATGAAATTGGGCAGTTACAAGGTCACCCATGGGGCTATTTTCTAGATCAGCAGGACCCAACACTGTGTCATGAGTTTGTTCACTAAGACCCCAGGCAGGGCCCATTTGACCCAAGGACAAACATCCACTAAAGCAACACAGGTTTGTTCCCTGCGCTGTGTCACACAGGCATGGAAAATGGGGCTAGTTCTAGAGCCTAAATCCATCAACAGATACGGCACTTATTCTAGAAAAATGGCTGGGGGGGATCCACAGGCTTCTGTCTCTCCAGAGACCCTCCTCACTTAGGCCTCCCCCTGGGTAAGAAGCATAGGAGGCCAAGGGACCCGAGAGACCAGGATGGGCGATGGCGCCCCCACCCAGATGTTAGGTGATTGAGTCCCTGGAAAGTTCATTTTTTTCCCTATGGCACACAGTGGGACTGCAAGGAAGATCAGTGAAGGGAGGAAGGGAAATGGGGGTGCAGAGAGGATTGAATGGATGGGTGGGTGGTTGGATGGATGAGTAGACAAGCAGATGATGGATGGATAGATGATTTGGTGGATTGAGGGATGGTTAGATAGGCAGATGATGTGGGTTTTGCCCCAGAAAGATCTGTGGATATGCCTGTCTTCCTTTGTGGGTATGCCTGCGTCTGCACGTGAGTCTGTGTCTCTATGTGTGCCATGTCTGAGTATCTGCATCTTTGCGTGCCTGTGGGTATCCCTGTCTGATTTTGTGTCCACCTCCGATAGTGTGTTGGTGTCTGCGAGATCTGTCTGTGTGTGTCTATGAGCTGGGTGTGTGTGGACACCCGCTGTTCTATGTGTGGCTCTTGGTGGGTACCCATGTGTCTAGCTGTGTCTTTGTTCTGGCGTATCTCTGTGGTTTGAATCTGATTTTGTGTCCATGTCACTGTGTCTGTATGTCCAGGTTCGGCTGCATATCTGTGGAAGTGCGCCTGTGTCTCTGTGTAGCCCGCCCCATCGCTACCTCTCTGATTGTGCGTCTGGATCTGCATGTGTGAATTTTTGTGTCCAGGTGTCTCTGTTACCCAACGCCTGATGCTGTGGGTCCTGGTATGTCTGTGTGTCCGGGTCTCCTTGTGTGTCTTGGTCCTTGCTGTCCCAGCCCTGTGCTGGGTCTGCTCCCGCAGGGGGAGCCCTTGCGTGGCTACCGCTCCCTCCCTCGCCTGGGCTCCTGCCCCAGCCGGCCGGGCCAGGCCAGCCCAGAGCGTGGGCTCAGACTGGGCAATAGTGGCCTCGCCAGGTCCCCGCCTTCCCTCGTGGCCCCGCCCCCTGCCCGCCCCAAAGCGGGCTATAAGTTGCCGTTGCTCTCCGCCTCCGCAGTGCCTGCTGCCAGTGGCCCGCACTTGGAGGGTCCTGCTGCCCACGAAAAGTTTGAGGAGTCACCGCCAGCACCTGACCATGGCCGAGGGTGAGTAGTAATGTCAGCGCCACTGCCACCCCGTGCCTGGCCGTCCCCTCCTGGTCTCGGTGGTCTGCCAGGGGTCAGGACAGGCTTGGGCTCAATCTT
The DNA here is from genome assembly GCF_964194185.1 of Rhinolophus hipposideros. NCBI lineage: Eukaryota > Metazoa > Chordata > Mammalia > Chiroptera > Rhinolophidae > Rhinolophus > Rhinolophus hipposideros. The sequence continues at coordinate 17,843,654 of NC_138068.1, forward strand.
GAAGTCCCTGATTTGGAGAGCAGCAGGAGGGTTGGGCTGGGTGAGAGGTCCTGGCTCCCAGTCCTGGCTGGGCGTGGGGCCTCAGTTTCCCCATCTCCAGGGAATAATCATTAACCCCTGCCTCCCCGGATCAGATGAGGCAATGGAAGAGGAAGGCATGTTGTACACTGTAAAGCACTAGGCTAGTGGACCGTTGTCCCGGTCCTCAGTCAGTTCGCGGGGCTGGTCCTTGCTGTGTGCCAGATGGTGAGAAGCTGTGTATGGGGTGCTGGCCTGGCCTCAGACCACTTAGCTTTGTCAGTCCTGCCAGCGGGAAGGAGGTATGCATGCTGCCCCGGGTGGTGCAAGCCAACCCTGGCTGACTCCTTGGCCTGCGGGCCAGAGAGGAGGTTCCAGCTTCATGGGGGAGTGGGCTGAGAGCAGGCATGTGCTCTTAGGCCCCTTCGACCCTCAAGTTCTGCAACCTCGTCCTTGGCCACTTGCTGAGTCTCAGTGTCCCCTCCTATAACACATGGATGATAATGCCAGCCCTTGGTATATCTGTGAGGAGTGGAGAAGGGGCTCATTTCATTTCATACCTGCCCCCCATACACATACCTGCCCCTCTTAACACACACACACACACACACACACACACACTGGCAGCACTATCTGCCCAGAGGAGAGATTTCTACAGTGGATGATGTCCCTGCACCAATGCTGCTGGACCCAGCTTCCCAGCTGCCTCTTGGGTCAAGTTTTTTTGCAGATAATGTCTGCACCACTGCCACCCCCAGGAAGGAGGTGTGGGGAGAGGGATGTGGAGAGAGACGTGGGGCAAGTGGAGCCGGGATGAGCGAGAGGAACCATGGACCTGCCTTACTGGCTGTGTGATCTCAGGGTACCTCTTTCCCTCTCTGGGACTCAGCTCCCCAACACATGGCTTTGAAAACTAGCTCAGGGCTGGCTGTGACATGAAACCTAGGTGACCACTTGTCCCCAACACAGCTTCCCATCCCTGTCCCCAAGAGTGACACTCAGAGGGGATGGGAGACCTTGGAGATGCCAGTTATGATAAGCCCTCGGTCCCATTGCCACAGTGGCCACTTCCTACAGTGGTCCCCCAGCATGGAAGACCTCAGGTCCTTCCTCAGTGCAGAAACCCTATGGTTCCAGACCCCATTATTTCTGCACCTTTGGAGCTGGGCGTGACTTCTGGCAATGCTTCTTTAGATAATAGCCTGAGACCAGGGACTGACCAACTCTCTAAGGTCTCCCAGGGGGACACTGTGGTCTTTCCTGCTTAAGAGCTTAGGGGGTTGAAGTTTCCAAAAACAGTGTTTCCTCACCCCAGCAAAGCCAGCAGGAAGATCTTTCTTCCTTGTGGAAGTGTCTCTAGCGGTGATCGTAGAGGGTCAGCTTCCAGAGGACCCCTCCCAGGCTAGAGCACAACACAGGCCATGGAGGGAGGGGGAAGAAAGGAGCGGGGGAGGATGGAGAACAAACCCTGAGTTCTGACTGAAGTGCACGCTCCAGAATTTATAGCCCTGGATTCAAGTCCCAAAGTTGTCGCTTGCCCTGAGACCTGGGGGCACAAAACGTCTCTCTCTACAGTCACTAGGCACTTTACACCTCACTTTTGGGATATTCTGCGGCAGGAGGCAGGAGACCTGGGTTGATGTCCCAGTAGAAGGATTGACACGCGGGGTGACTTTGGACAAATCCCCGCCCATGGGACTTAGTTGGACTACCTACTCCCCAAGGGCCCTACAACTCTGAGAGTCTGCCTTGCCCACTCCCCTCACCCTACAGCTTCTTAATCTTGACCTTGAGCTTGCCAAGATTTATGAGGTTTGTGCTTCCCTCAGATGTCCATCAACCCCATCAGCCCCACCTGCACTTCATCTCCCTCTGAAACTATACATAGAACTTGCACATATCAAGCTTCTGCCCTGGGACAAGCCCTGGCGAAAAGGTATCCCAAGATCCTCTCCTGGAACTCAACAGTCGCCCTTTGAGGATTCAGCGAAGGAAGCACAGAGAGGGAAAGACATCTGTCCAGGGTCACACACTGGCACAGCAGAACTGAAACCTAGGTCCCAACCCCTGTCATTCAAAGAAACCTTTAATTATGGATAATATTGAACATACATAAAAGTAGAAAGAATAGAATAATAATAAATGCCTATCTTCTCATCACCCCGTCCCCAAAACTACCAACCCATGGTTACTCCTGCCTCTGCACTTCCATCTCACCCCCATGATTTGGAAGCAAATCCCAGACATCGCGTCATTTCATCTGTAAATATTTCAATCTGTATCTCTGAAGGATAAAGACTGTTTTATACATAAACAAATTAACAAAAATTCCTTAATATCACCATTTTCCCACCAGTATTCAAATTTCCAGTTGTCTTATACATGCAATAAATAGTTTTGGGTTTTTGTTTCTGTTTCTTTTTTAAAGATTTTATTGGGGAAGGGAAACAGGACTTTATTGGGGAACAGTGTGTACTTCCAGGACTTTTTATTTTTTTACCAAGTCAAGTTATCCTTTCAGTCTTAGTTGTGGAGGTTGCTGTTCAGCTCCAGGTCCAGTTGCCGTTGCTAGTTGCAGGGGGCACAGCCCACCATCCCTTGCGGGACTTGAGGAGTTGAACCGGCAACCTTATGGTTGAGAGCCCACTGGCCCATGTGGGAGTCGAACAGGCAGACTTTGGAGTTAGGAACATGGAGCTCAAACCGCCTGAGCCACTGGGCCGGCCCCAATAGTGTTTTTTAAATCAAAACCTAAATAGGGCCCACACAGCACAAGGGGTTGGAATGTCTCTTAACTTTCTCTTAATCTATAATTCTCCTTTCAACATTTTTTTCCATTTTTTTTCTTGCAATTTGGTCATTAAAGAAACCAAATCCTTTGACTGTAGTTTCCCTGAAAATGAATTTTGTTGATTGTGTCCTAGTTCTTCGCTTACCGTGTTCCTCAGTCCTCCGTATTTCCTGTAAAGTGGAAATTGAATCTAAAAGGCAAAGGCTGTGTAATCAATGTATACTAAATATTGCCTTTGCATTAACCGAAAGAACCCCCCCACTAACGATAGAATAGCTCAAGTTTAGTAAGCATTTATTATGCGCCAGGCACTGGGCTAAGTGGCTCACAACAGCCCTGTAAGATGGATCCTACTATCCTCACCTGTGGACAGATGGGGAAACTGAGGCCCAGAAAAGTTGAGTTGCTGAGGTTCCACAGCTGGGAGGTGGCAGAGCTTTCTCCCGACATGCTACAGTGGACACAACCTTGTGATTAAGAATTAGAGAGATTCATCCTTGGCTAGTCTCTAAGTGATGGGGTGGGGTGGGGGTCGGGAAGAGAAAGGGTTGGTTACTATTGATTGCGTAGGCAGCGTAGAAAGGGCTGGCTCCCTGGGGGCCCCATGTCCAGAGTGCAGGTGTGTGGCGGGGGTTCACAGCTGGCTGAGGGATGCCGCCACGACTCACGCTCCTCATTGACTCTGTAGAGCTGGTTCTGGAGAGATGCGACCTGGAGCTGGAGGCCAATGGCCGTGACCATCACACAGCAGACCTGTGCCAGCAGAGGCTGGTGGTACGGCGGGGCCAGCCCTTCCGACTGACACTGCACTTCGAGGGCAGAAACTACGAAGGCAGTGTGGACAGCCTCACCTTCAGTGTCGTGACTGGTGAGAATCTGCACCTCCCACTCTACTCGGACTTGTTCTGTGATTTCATTGTCCCCTGACAATGAGACAGGTGACCCCGTTCCTCTTTGCCCCCTGGGCGTTTCCCAGCAGTCACTGGCTCCACTTCACAGATGAGGGCACTGCGGTCAGTAAGTCGAGGGATGTCACCTCAGGCCACCCAGCCTTGTAAACAAGTTTGCACTTGTGCACACCTGGGTTTCTGAAAACATGTTATCAGCAGGCTTGGGTCAGCTTCCTACCATGTACATCCATCGAGATCTTGCTCGCTCTTTCCTACATCAAAACAACTTTGTAGCTTTATCAACAGCCAATTCCCAAAAGCCACGCAACCTGACCAGACCTCTGGGATCAGGCCCAGATCGGGCTTGGGTGGTGGAGAGAACCCAGCAGGCTCGTCTTCTGGAGGCTGCCTCAGGTTCGGGTCTGGGCGGACAGACCTGGGTTCTGGTGCAGACCTGGGTTGCATACCTGCTGTGTGTTCAGAGGCAAGTTGCTTAGGCTCTTTGAACCCATGTGAAAAGCACTCATAATGGAGGTTTGTTACGTGAGAAGGGCCTGACTTGGGGGAGTACCCTGTAACATTAGGAGACGTTGCTGGTCTTGCTCTAGGGGCTACAGCGATGGGTGAAGGGACATCGAAGCCCCATTCCCAGATGCCCAGTGTCCAGTCCTGAGAAAGTGGACTGGAATGCCGTATGGGTTGCTTCGGCTTTTGGTGGGAACCACTCCTTTGAGGTCAGCGAGGGGCCACCTGGCTGGGACTCTGGCCCATGGGTGGAAAAGGTCAGCTGTTTCTGAGGTCTCCAAGGGCAAACAGCAGCAAGCAGGAACTGTACCCGCCTGGCTGAGGCCTGTATTTACCTGGGAAGCCATTTGATAAAGCTTATCACAATGCCTGCAGACTGACCACGGAAATCCCCTTTATCCTTTGCCCTCCCTTCCCTTCTGTCCCCCCCTTCACCCGTTACCCAGGGGCAACCCGCCCACATATGCACACCCAGCACCCAAGGGGCCCTTTCTAACAGAGGGGGCTCCAGTTAGTCTCTGATCTTTCTAGCATCAGTTTCCCTTCTGTAAAGTGGAAGGTGGAAGATATGACAGCGGGTACTCTAAGAAGAGTCAGGCTTAGGATGATAAAACTCACATCCATGGAGCACCTACTGTTTGCATTCCTATTCTATTAGAATCCTCCCATCTCGGAAGCATAAGGAGCTCCCATTTTGCAAATGGGAACACTGAGGCTCAGAAAAGTCAAGTTCCTCGCCCAGGTCACACTGTGAGCAGGGAAAAAGCAGGATTCAAACCCTGATCCTCGAGTTGACATTTTTTTGTCACTATGACCCCACAGCAGGCATCTTCACCTGTTAACCCCAAGCGCCTGCCGGGCCTTGGTTTGTTTCGCTATAAAATGGAATGGTAGATGAGCTGTCAGCCTGGTGGGCAGCCTGTGATTCCCCACTGTCTTTTTACTTCTTTCATTCTCAAGGTGTCCCCTTTCTTTCTCTTTCTCAATTATCTAGGCAACCTGATCTTCGATAATTAGGGCCCCAAGTTTAGGGTTGTGGAAGCAACTGGCCTTCCCACTCCAGCAACTAATCTCTGTTCTCTGGTCTTCACTAGCTTCTCTCAAACTGTAGCCAACTTGCCCTGATCACTTCCACAGCTCTTGCGAGCGGCCATCGAGGCCACTGTTATCTCTAGAAGCACACTGCTTCCCTGTCTAAGCATCCAAGACCCTTGCCAACCCTGGGGCAGCCTGAGGGACAATAACAGGAAGCCCGGCCTCCTACCTCAAGGACTGGCTTGTGTCAGCTCCCAGCCCCGGATCCTGGCCTGGGCACCCTGCTCCTGTGTTGGAACATTCCAGCTTGTGATTGGCTTGTTGGACCTCTTCAGGGAAAATGAGGCCCAGAGAGGGGAGAGAGCTGGGCAAGGTCACTCAACGAATGGAGTGTGTGGCCTGATCCTACACATCCCCAGGAACTCTGTATTTCACCCAGACAGTTGGAGACCTGGCAGGCTCTGTTAGAGGCTACAGCCCCCAGGAGACGAGCACTATCTTTGTTACAGGATTAAAGCTCTGCTTCCCTCTAAGGGGAAGTCAGGGCTTGGGGCTGAGTAGGGAGGGAGTGAGGTCAGCCTGAAGGAGTGAAAAGAAAACTTATGAGGCTAGCTGAAGGCTTTGTTTTGGAAGATTCCTCTCACCCACCCAATCCAGTTCCCTGCCACCATGGTCCAGGAAAGTAGCCAGGACGCTTTAGGTCCCCAGAGTCATTTAGTCCTAGAGGAGTCCTTGTGTTGTCTCTGGCCCCACAAAGAGTACCATGTGGAACCGCAGCCCAGGAATTTTCAAAGCCAGCTTATATGAGCAGAGCAGCGGTGGGGCGGGGGGTATGGGGGTATCGTCCTTCCTCATCCCACCCTCCAGGCCCCTTGGAAGAAAGGGCTCGTGTGTGTGTGTGTGTGTGTGTGTGTGTGTGTGTGTGTGTGCGCGCGCGCACAGCTGGTTTGGGACAGAGAGAAAGGGAAGTGTGTTTCCTGACCTTTCCCCAAGGGTGGTATGTCAACAGTGATCGTGGCTATGGGACCTGGCCCAGGCTGTAACCATGGTGACCAGATCATTGATCATCCAAACAGGGACCTTTCTGAGAATGAAAAGAATGCCATAAATAATTATGCTAAGACCACAGGCGTAAACTGGAACATAGAGTCACCCTAACTTTACTCCTGTTAGCCTCAGTTTCCATTCTACTCCAGTCCTCACATCTGTTATTTGGCCTGAGAATTCTGATTTTTAATGGTCTTTTATGATGATACTGAGGATAGCTCACATTTACTGCATAATTAGTATGTGCTAGTCACTATTTTAAATACCTTCTATGAACTCTCTCACTGAATCCTCTAAACAGTGTTAGGAGGTGGGTGACAATAAACAATAACTATTATTTACTGAGCACTTACTATGTGCCAGGTACCTTGTGATATGCCTTTAAATGCCTCACCTTCTTTAAGTTTCATACTGACGAGGTACTGCAATTGACCCCATTTTACAGATGAGGAAACTGAGGCCCAGAGAAGCTACATAGCTTGTCCAAGGTTACAGAGCCAGTATCAGACCCGAATCAGATCCTCCCAGGCATGTGGTCTAAGCCTATTTTCTTCTTTGATGAGAAAATGGCAGATCAGAGAAGCCTGGTGACGTAGTCCAGGTTACACAGTGCTCAGGGCCTGAGTGGGAGAACCAGACCCTGGTTGGCCCCAGGACTGTCAAACTCCTCTCTCAAATGCTGACTCTGGAAGACAGGGAGCATTTAAAGGCTTACAGCTGGCTCCTGGCACCCAGACAGGGTCCTGGAGGCCTGGGTCAGGCCTGTTAGTTCATGGTTATATTTGGGCCTGGGTGTGGGTGGGAAGCAGGGGTCTGGGTGATGGGAGGGAGGCCCTTAGTGAGCAGGCCCCCATATTGTCAGCAGCAGTGGGCAGAGCTGCAGGGCGGGAGATGGAAGAATAAAAATAAACCTTCCTGGGCAGCCGCCCAGTCGAGCAGAGAAGGTTCTGTTTCTCCTCTCCACCACGCAAGTCCAGAAAGGGTGACCAGCCAGCTCTTGCCCTCCCTATGACTCAGACCTGCCTACATGGGCCAGGCCCTCCCCTCCACCTGAAAAAGCAGCTGTTTGAGGAGGGCTTTCCACCTCCCTGAACTTTGAAATCCCGAATAGGGAGCATCCTCTGGGAATGAGAGGTGCCATGGGGGATAGCCCAGAGCCTAGAGACCTGGGCTCAAATGTTAACTTTGCTATAGACCCCTGGGATATCTTTGTGAGACTCCGTGTCTTTCAGGCCTCAGTTTTCCCACCTGTATAGTGGGTCTTAGAGGAAGCAGGAAGTGCCAAGGTATTTCATAAAGTGTAAAAGGCTGTAGGAAGGTGAGGGATGGCTACGACCGTTCCTCAGATCTGCCACGAGAGATCCAGAGGCCAAAAGCTGGAGGGGACACTGGGGAGATAAACACTTAGAGGCTGTATGGGACAGCACCCGACAGCATGGGGACTCTCAGACAGGCCCCCGTGGAGACGTCAGGAAGCCAAGGTTCTATGTTATTCAGAGCCTGGGCTTCTCTTTCTGAAAAGGAAAAGACACTAGCAGGTAAAGGAACTAGACAGAAAAGGAGGACCCTTGGGGGCATCTGCCTATTTCCTATCCGTGTTCCAGATGCACAAACTGAGGAGGGGATGGTCTAGTCCAAAGTTGTGCCATCCTAGAGCAGTATGACCGAGACCCTGTGCCAGGCTGCACTGTCCTCTCTCCCAGGAGGAATCTATCTAGTTGAGGACCTGCTGAGTGCCAGCAGCTTTTCGTGCATTCCCACAAAACCACTCTGTAAGATTGGAGTTTGGTCCCCACTTTACAGATGGGGAAATTGAGACTCAGGGAAATGAAACCTCTTGGTGAAGTTCCCTCAACGTTTCAAGGCAGAACTAGGTTTTGAACCCAGGCCCATGGACCCCCAGCATGTGCCTGGACCTTGTCACCCCTGGCTGCCTCCCACCCTGGCTCACAGCCCCTGTTTTCTTCCATTGCAGGCCCAGCGCCCAGCAAGGAAGCTGGGACCAAAGCCCGCTTTCCGCTGTCCGATGCGGTGGAGGAAGGTGCCTGGACAGCCTCGGTGGTAGACCAGCAGGACAGTGCCCTGTCATTGCAGCTCAGCGCCCCCGCCCATGCCCCCATTGGCCTGTACCGCCTCAGCCTGGAGGTCTCCACCGGCTACCAGGGCTCCAGCTTCGTGCTGGGCCATTTCACCCTGCTCTTCAACAGCTGGTGCCCAGGTGAGCCGCACTCCATCCCACGGGCAGGTGGGAGATGGGCTGGGCTCCACCCACCCATGGGAGCCACTGAGGGTGGGGAATGGGGCAGAAGAGACATCAAAGTTGATTGAGTGAGGCCCACTCTGTGCAGCTCCGTGCTCAGCCTCACAAAAACCTGCTGATGTGAGGACTCCAGCTGTTCCCATTTACAAGCAAAATGACTTGCCCAAGGCCACACAGCTACCAAGTGATCTTACCCCAGGTCTGGGCCCATCGGTTCCCATGGCACTGTGAGCCCGTCATGGAGGTGGCCCAGGTTCAGAAGCCCTGTTGAGGACTAAGGTGGCCAGTGGGTACCCAGAGTCATGACTCCACACATGGTTCTGTGTCGTGGGGCTCTATTTTAAATGTCACCAGACTGGCTTGGAGAGGGGAGAAGGAGGTGGAGGGGTGCGGTAGCCAGGAGAGGTGGACAGGAGCAGTTTGGTTACCTAAACGCCTCCTCATACACTCTCCCAATTATTCCTCTCAACAATCCCAAGGGGAGAGGTTAGAGTCCTCATTTCACACACAGGAAACTAAGGCTCAGAGAAGTTAAGTGACTTTTGGCAGTTCCTTCAATGGACAAAAGTAGAGAGTCAGAGGGGAGAGCTCAGAAGAACCAAGGCTAACTGGAGCAGGAGGGAGGAGGCCAGGGCTGCTATGCCACTTCCTGGACCTCAGTTTCCCCATCTGACTACAAGGCAGTCAGATCTGTTTCCTTCCTGTTCCTACACAGCAAGGCAGAGAGAAAGGCCCCAGACTGGGAATGAGGGTGTCCCACCTCAAAGCCTGGGACCAGGGCAGAAATTCTGGCCTCTCCAGCATCAGAAAACCAGCTTTTTACAGCGCCACTGTTTTCTTTTTTTTCTTCTCCAGGTGGGGGCATTTTATAACACATGTGAGCAGAAATACTTTTTATTTTCTCATTTATATACTTTGGCTTTTATGTCTAATTATAACAGTACTACAGGAGAAGATCCTCTTTCTAAAAGCTTTAAGCACTACAGAGAAACAGCCCCCCGACTCCCTTCCTTGGGGAATACCATTATTAGCCATCTTGGGGGGTTCATCTCCTTCGATTCAGGTGCACGTGCCTGGAGACATGGCTGTATTAATGGGTTCCTCTGTCTCTCTTAACCATAAAAGGATTCCTCAGTATACATCAACCTACTGGGGTTTTTTCCCTCTACGATGTGTCTTAAGGTTCTTTCCATGTCATCTGCATACATCAACTCATTGTACTTAAGAGCCTGAGTGTCTTGGATGGTTCATTCATGTGACCCATAGCCATCCGGTCGTCCCTGGTGACTCCTCACGGGGAAGGGTCACATCCAGCACCCTTGCTCACATGGCCACGTGGAATGATTTCTCGGGCCGGAAGTGGGCTTGCTGGTGCCCTGCTGTCTGTGTGTTTTGAATTTTGACAGTCTGCAGAGCTTACAGCTGGTTGGCAGCCCGGCCTGTGGAGCAGGAACATGCCAGTGTTCTCCTGTGACCAACAATGCAGGGTTTCAGAGTACAGGGAAGCACGGTTCTGGGGGATGTCCTCCTTCCTCCGGAACTGTCCCCACCCTGCCTAGCCCCTTGGGATGGCAGCCAAGCAGCACAGTGACTAAATGACCCATATCCCAGGGTGGGAGCCTTGAGGAGGCGGTGGGGCTGGTGATGAGGAGACAGGAAGTTGGGCTCGATGGGGGTGGCGGTGCTGGGCAAGCACACTGCTCTTCCTCTGTGGGGAGAGGGCGAGATCTGCCTGTGAAATGGGACCCTCCTGTCCCTGAGCTCCAACGTGGACAGGATCTAGTGCCCGTTATGTGAGAGGCTTCTGTCCCCAGTGCCCCTACCTTTACCAGAAAGAGACCTGAGCTGAGGACAAAAGTCCCAGCATGCTCACACCCTCATTCCAACACCGTGGGGTTTTCCTTCTCTTTCATTCTTTCTCCCACACTGCCAGCTAATTTATAACCATGACGTTCACTTATCATAAGGCTAGTTTTTATTGCCCAGTTTCCAGAACCAAAGAACAGGACACATAAGACGATGAGCCACTTTTGCGTCTGCCTTCCTCCACACAATAAGAGTGGGAGGTGCTGGTCACTGCAAATGGGCCTCCCAGAGCCCAGGGGCCCCAGGGGCTGGGCAGCTGCAATCTAGGCTCACCTTTGCCAGCTTCTGGATGTGCTTCACAAGCTCACTTCACTAGGTACAGGGCCTGGACCCACCATCCTTTTAGGGGTCCATGAACATACGTTCATTTCTTTTAAAATCAGAAGAAAAAAATGAATATTTGACCAAAGAATGTTTGAATATGTACTATTAATATATTCATCATTATATCAATGCAGCTATAAGTATATTTTTGATATCTTTTTTTATGGAGGAAAGGGCCCACAGAAGCAAAAATGCCCCGGGCCCACCAAAGGTATAATATGGCTCTCAATATCCCCTTCCCAGACTCAGTTTTTTCATCTGTGAAGTAGGGATGGTAAAGGTCAGCCTTACTTTTGACCTGCTGCCATCTGCCCCCACTACCTCAGCCCCCTTTTCTGTCTTTACTAATCACAGGGAACGAAGTGTCCCTGCATTTTCCAGCAGCTGCACCTTTGCAGTCTCTGGCCGTCTGCTTAGAATGTCATCCAGGCATCAGGTGCCACCTGCTCCAGGTGGATCTCCCTGACTTCCCAGGTAGACAAGACCCCGCCTCCCCAAGGTCACAGTCACCCTTCCTTGGCTTTCTCTCTACCCTTAATCATGCTTTTTCCTCATGCTGGCTCAGGGCTTTAGCTTGCAAAATACCTTTCAGTTCTGAAATCACATTTTATTCACAGGGAACACAGAAAGGTGGGCAGGAGAAGGAGAAGTGCCTTACCCAGGGTCACACAACAAGTGAGGATCAGAGCTAGGGGCTCGAACTTCTGTCCAGGGCTCCTCTGTTTCTTGTTTTGGCAGCAGTTTTCCCATCTGTAAAATGGGGCTTTCATGGATGCCTTGTATACAAGGCTTTTGTGGAAAATAAACAAATTAATATATGCCACGCACTTATCACAAATCCTGGCATGGGACAAGTGATGGATAAAAGGCAGCCATTATTGTCACTAACTGATAACATCTTATGTCATTGACAGGGTATTATTAATTAATGATTAGTTTTTCTGATTAAAAGATAAAAAGGCTTCTGACACGCCAACCTGGCCCTGGAGAATTTGGCAACTTAGCTGCCATGTCTGCGGGGACTCTGGGCCTTGCCAGACCCAGAGCTGAGGTTCCTTCCTTCTCACCCATAGCGGATGCTGTGTATCTGGACTCAGATGAGGAGCGGCGGGAGTACGTCCTAACCCAGCAGGGCTTCATCTACCAGGGTTCTGCCAAGTTCATCCAGAGCATGCCTTGGAACTTTGGGCAGGTAGGGCCACCCCCTGCCCCTCTCCACCATCTCAGGCCCACTGTGTGCCATGCTCTGGGTCTGAGGCAGTCAAAACTGCAAAGGTGTGAGCAGGTCTCAGGGTCAGGATTCAAGGGCCCTGAAATGGCTGGAGTTCAGAGAGGAACCAGGCCAAACCTGAGGTCACACAGCAAAGGGTTGTCCTGCCCACTATGGGAGCAGCAGCCCTGGATATTCAAAGTGAAAAAGAATCAGGAGAGTCTTTGGGAGTTGTCGGCTGACAAGTGCTCCGGGAAAGAGAAGGGGAGCACTCAAGGCCATGTATCAAAATAATAGGCAGCATTTAGAGAGCGCTTACTATGTTCTAGGCCTGTGCTGAGAAGGAGCTTTAAACCATTGTCGAGATCAGTGGTTCTCAAACTTGAATATACATCAGAATCACCAGAAAAGTATGCAAAACACAGATCACTGGGTCTACCCTCAGTTTCTGATTCAGTAGGTCTGGGTGTGGGCTGAGAATTTGCAATTTTAACAAGTTCCCAGGTGAGACTAATGCATCTGATCCAGTGTCCATACTTTGAGAACCCTTGGTCTGGTTGTATCGACTAGCTACTGCTGAGTAACAAACAAGCCCAAACCTTAGAGACTGAAAACAATCATTTATTATTTCTCAGAAACCTATGGGTCAGCCAGGGCATGGCTATCTAGGCTGGGCATGTCTGATCTCAGCTGGATGGATCCTCTCTGTTGCATGTGATTCCTCATCCTCCAGCATGCCAGCCTGGGCTTGTTCTTCAAGCCAATGCTCTGGTTTCTTCTACCATCCAGCCTCCTTTAAAAATTCCTGAGATATTGCTAAAAGAAGTCATGAAGCAAGAACCATCCACCCCTGGCCCCTTGCCCTCCTTGTGTGTTAGTGGGTGTTGGCCTGCTGAGGTGGGGTTCACCTTGAGACATCTCCATCATTCCCTTGCATCAGAGGCCGTATTCAGATATAGGGAGTCCTATCCTGGGACCACAGAAAAGTTCTCCCCATGTGATTTGGGACTCTGACCTCAGTTTCCTCATCTGAATATTGGGGGTAATAATTGTAAAACTATCTGCCCAGAAACGTTGTAGCCTATTGTGGGATATAAATGAAATGGTACTGTAACCAGGATACATAAAATATATCCAATATTGAATTGGTTTGTATTTCCCAGGCTCTGTATTCTCCCCTGAGAAACAGAACAAAGCCCAGGCCCCCTTTCATTTCCTGAGTTCCTGCTCTGTGTCCAGGCTGCTCTGAGCCAAGGGACATGGCCCCTGCAAAGCTCCCAGAAATCATCACAATCCAGATCATAAGACATAAAGGAAGGAAGGGAATCAGGGCAGTTCCTGGAATAGGCACAATTTGAACTGAGCTTTGAAGGAGGTGGGTGTATGGTCTACTAGGCAAAGGGACTTACATGAGCAAAAGCTCCAAGGAGGGGAAATACATGTCTAAGAAGAATGTGGTAGCTTGGGAAGCACCTTATTTATATATGAAGGAGCTCCAGGAGATGAAGTGGGAGAAGTCAGTAGTGTCCAGATTGTAAACAGCCCTGAATGCGAGGCTAATGGTAATAAGGAGTCATGAACGGATTCAAGCCAGGGAGGGCTGTTCTGCAGCCTGGAGGTCCAGTTTGGGACAAGACCACAGAGACGGGGAGCATGGGGCAGGTGGACGTGCCTTTGAACATGACAGGTCCAAGGAAAAGTGACCAGGAGGGGCTTCTACTTTTGATAAAGGTAACATTTGAGTGCAAGGATGGAAAAGTGTGAGCCAGATGGAGAGTGGTAGGAAGAGCATTCCAAGCAAAGGAAATAGCAAGTGCAAAGACCCTGAGGCAGTGAGCCTGGGTCAGAGCAAGTGTATGTGAGAGTAGTGAGAGATGAGGTGAAAGAAGAGGTGAACACAGATCATGAAGGGCCTTGCAGGCCACAGGGGAAAGTCTCAATTTTGCTCTAATTGTAGTGGAAACAGAAGGGTAATGAGATTAGATTTGTATCTTTATAATCTACCTCAGCCCCAATCAGAGCAATGTGTGGTGGTGCGGTGGGGGAGGAGGTGCCACTCATCAACCCTGCGGGGTGAGTCAGGCTTTAGGGGAAGGGGGAGATTTGACTGAGCAGAGAGGGGAGATGGGGTGACGGGCAGGGGCAAGGCCTGAGGTGACTCTGAGGGGATGGAAGCCCCAGGGATGCTGGGTTCCCCACTCTGTGGTCTCTATTCCAAATTCCCAGGGCCCCCTAACCAGGACCCAGATGCAAACACACCCCCTTTCCCTTTCTCACAGTCTTTGTCCCACATTACCCCATCCTGGGCCAGGAGAAGCTGACATCACAGATGTGGGGCAGACCCAGCCTGAGCCTCCCTGTCTGGTGTGTGAGACAGAGTAGAGAGGTCCTGTAGCTGCTGGGCTTCAAGGCAGGCTTCCTGGAGGAGGTGACCCCCCTCATCGTCCTCTTGTTTCCTCTGACATAGTTTGAAGATGGGATCTTGGACATCTGCCTGATGCTCCTGGACGTCAACCCCAAGTTCCTGAAAAACGGTGGCCGCGACTGTTCCCGCCGCGGCAACCCCGTCTACGTGGGCCGAGTGGTGAGCCGCATGGTGAGTGAGTGGCAGGACCCATCCACGCCATGGGCCCATGACAGGGCACAGTGCGGGGACCCAGGAGATAGATAAGTCTCAGCTAAGAGAGCTTGTTTTTAGAAAGACAAGATTTACCCAAATGAGGGTAATACCATGTGATCCCTCAAAGCAATTCATTCATTCATTCATTCATTCAGCAAATATTTATCAAGTGCCACTATGTCCTAGGCACTGGAGAAACGGCTGGTATAAGACATGTGTGGTCTCTGACTTCATAGCACTTGTGTTGTAGTGGGAGGAGACAGACATTAATAAAAATGTCATGTGAATGAGTGCACTCATAAATCATGGTACAGGCACTGAAGGAACCCAGATGTCCCTAACCTCAGTGAGGGGTGGAGAACATCTCCAAGTGATAATCCCTGAGCTGGTAGAATAACTAGGAGAAGAGCATTGCAGGCAGAGGCTCCAGGCTGTGCAAAGACTGAGGAGGGACCGAATTTGGCAGGTTTGAGGAGTAGAAGTTCTGCCAAGATGGTGGGACAGAGTGAACAAGGGGAAGCAGGGTGCCAGCGGGGCTGCAGACATGGGCGGGGGTCAGACCACACAGGCCTTGTGGGCCACGGTCAGGACGCTGGATTATATTCTTGAGGGAATGGGAGTTTTGGGGAACCGCACAATGTGGGCAGGGGCCAGAACTGGTCTTTGTGCGACTCAGATCACACCTTGTCACTCCCCTGCCACCCCATAGACAAACTCACATCTCCAGCATCGCTTTCATGCCTTCTCCACCTCTTCCCTGCCCCTTCTCTGTCCTGCACCCAGCGCTGCAATCCCAGGCATCTCTGATGTACCGCAGTCTGCCACACCTTGCTACCCTGGCTCCTGCTTCCCCTCCTCCTGGAACTCCCTTCCCTGCTTTTCACTACCTGCTGAACTCATGCTCACCCTGGCACAGCCACCACCCTCTCCCCAGACTGGGTCCCCCTGATGTCCTGCTGGTTGCAGGTCAACTGCAATGACGACCAGGGAGTGCTGTACGGGCGCTGGGACAACAATTACAGGGATGGTGTCAGCCCCATGTTCTGGATCGGCAGTGTGGACATCCTGAGGCGCTGGAAGAACTATGGCTGCCAGAATGTCAAGTACGGCCAGTGCTGGGTCTTCGCCGCTGTGGCCTGCACAGGTGAGCAATGTGAGGCGTGCAGGTGGGAGGTGAGGAGGGCCTGGAACCTTCTCTCAGCTCTGTGAACCCTGGGATGGGAGCACAGAGAGCACTGGAGTGGGAATCAATAGACCCCTGGTTTATTGATTACCAGGTCTGGTTCTACCTCTGCCACCAATGTACTGTGTGGCCTGGGACCTGTGGCTGCTCCTCTCTGTTCCTTTTACCAGAAACTATCCATGAGTTGGTTGTTAGGATCAAGGGATGTCATTCGGGGGGCAGTGTGAGTTCAGGGTGGAGATTATGGGCTTTGGAGTCAGGCACACCTGAGTTAAAGTCCCCACTCCTCCATTCATCTGCTCTGTGACCTTGAGTATACGACTTCTTCTTTCTGAATCTCCGTTTCCTCATATGTAAAAGGGGGGACAACCACAGGACCTACCTCCTAGGGTGGGCTCAGCACAGAACTTGGCCCAGTGTAGCTCTTACTAAATATGGCCTATTAATAACTTGATAAGAATAATATCATCAACGTCAAGAAAGAGAGAGCACTTTCTAAAATGCAGAGAAGGAAAGGATAAAGCAATTGAAAACCAAGGGAAGAAAATAAATCTCTAAACTATCTTGAAAATTTGAGCCCAGAAAAAGGTTGAAGGTGGTTTCAGAGCCGATGATGGTGCTTATGAGAATGGGTTAGTATCATATACCTGATGGAAACAGAATCTGGAGTCAAGGCCTGAACTCACACCCCAGCTCTGCTTCTTACCAAATCTGTGTGCCTTTGGGTAAGTCACTTAACTCCTCTGAGCCTCAGCTCTATTATATATAAAATGGGCACAATCGTGCCTGTATCCTGGGAGGGTTGTAAAGATTAAATAAGTTGACATATGTGAAATATTTAAAATGTTTTCACGTGCACTTATATAGTGCTTATTATTATTATTATTATTATTATTATTATTATTACTATTATTGGGCTCAGGAAATCTATGAGGCTTATCTCATGTTCCCAGCTTTTCTGACTCCCAGAGAAGGAGCCCCAGCGCTGTTCTCCACACTAGCAGGCAGGGTGGAGATAGCTGGGCCCTGGTTCCCAGCTGCACTGTTTTCCCCATCACCACTCCGCCATAACTTTCTGCCCCCTGTGACCTCTGAATTCCTCTTTCTCATGGAAAGTCCCTTATTGCAGACTTTTCTCTCCAAGGGGCCTAACACATGTCTGCTCAGAGAACGCCATGGGTTAACTAGAAAAACCCCGCCATCCATGGCCTGGGTCCCCAAGCTCCCCTGCAGATGCCTTCTTCACCCTGAGCTGTGACCACTTGCAGATTTAGCTGCAGATCTTGCCCTCAACTGTCCTGTTCCCAATGCCGGGGCTGATTCAGGGTCCTTGCAGCCTCCTCCCAGGCCTGGCGTGTAATGGAGCCCCAGAAAACTTGGTCAAACAAGGGGCCGTCTGACCCCCTTGGTCCCAGGATTTCTTTAGGAAGCCAAATGGTGGATTGGTCCATGGACACTGGAGTTGGACTGCCTGCTTTGATCCCAGTTCTGTCTCCAAGAGAATTGTCTGCAAGCCTCAGTTTCCTTACCTGTAGAATGGAGACAGTGGTGACCCATCTAATTCACAGGAAACTTGTAGACCCAGGGATATGTCCTTTAGCACGGTCTCTGGTTCAGGTCAAGTTTGGGTTGGGGGTTTCTGAGGGCAACTGTGACCTCAGCTGGATCCTGGAGCATTTTCTCAATGTCTGTGCATTGGCCAACACTGACTAGACAGACATTTGCAGTGACGGGCACTGTGACACACTTTGCTGTTCCACCCTGGGCACTGGGCAGACACGACTGCCCACACCCAGTGCCTCTCTGAATCATCACAATATCCCAACAAGCTATTATTCTTAGCTCCTCTTAGAGGAGAAAATAGAGGCTCAGACAGGGGAAGTGGCTTGCCCAAGGTCACACAGCTGGTGAGCAGCACAGCTGGGCTTACAACCAGATGTACTTGGTTCTGGGGCAGCTTCCTGGCCTTAGGCTGTGATGATGAGGCTTCCCGGGACACCATCCCTGGGACAGGAGTGGTGCCTTGCTCCTTGGGCAGTGGGGACAGGAGGCTGTTGGTATGGCAGGGCAAGGCCTGGGGGTGGGACCCCAGCCTTCGCTAAGGGCAGCAGTGAGTCCAGACTCAGGGCACAGGAACCAGGCAAGAGGTGGAGATTCATGGCTGCTCCTTCCTCCCTCCTCCCTGTGCCCACACTTCTGGCCAGAATCCAGGGCCATCTGGGAGGCTCTTGCCCTGGTTGATGGGGGGAAAAGGTCACATCCCTGCCCCTCCCCCTGTCCCCCTGACTCAGAGACTCAACCTCAGTCAAAACTAAAAGTGAAACAAAAGTCCTATAGGTTACATTTAATAGGGCTCTTTTGTTTCGCTTCTTTTTTTAGATATTTATTTTCTTTATACAACCCAAACTGAGAATATGTCAGTTTTACAGTACAGATTAAAAAGTACATAAAAAGGTGAGGAAGTAAAAGCACCCATAATTCCATCTGTCAGGAGCACCCAGCGCCGCCATTTGTGCAAGATACATGTCCAGGGTTTTCCTCCTTTCGGTCTGTCGATGCCATTGATCCCGTCTCTTTTTCACCTGCCATTGCAATACCAGTCCCTTTCCCAGTTACTATTGTGCAAACTACTCTGTAACCCTCACTGTGAACTGTACTTTGGCGTGAATGCAGGGCCTGCCTCATCCACGATGGTGTCCCAACACATCTTATGACATTCCACCTGTACCCTGACCCCATTTTGTAGAAAAAGCAACAAGGCCCAGATAGGTGAAGGGACTGACCCTAGGTCACACAGCCGGGAACAGCTGGGGCTTGAATGGAGATCTCCTGACCTCAGTTCCCTGTTCCACTGTTTGCTCCTCCCTCTGAATCTCTATCATTCCTTCACTCCTTCCCTTCCTCCCTTCCTCCAACTCTCTTGGCTTCACCCACACCTTCATTCCATTTGACAAAGTGGTCTGTGCCAGGCCCGTGCTGGGCTCTGGGGATAGAAAATAAGCCCGGTCCCTCACTGCTCTCGGATATTGATTCAAGAACCCCTCCCATGCCTGTACACTGAGAAGGACGATGAATCCCCAGACTTACTATCCACGCGAACGTTGGGGCCACCTAACCCTGTTGGGGTGGCTTTCCTGGAGGAGCAACCGGCACGTGCCAATGCCCTGTGGCTGGTGGGAGGGTGAAGTGCTGGAGGAAAGGCGAGAAGGCCAATGTGGCCAGAGCAAAGTGCAGGAGGTGGTCAGCGCCTCGACCCTGCAGGGCCCAGGGACCATAGGTGGAGGTCTGGCCTTGACCTCAAGGCCATGGGGCGTCACTGCAGGGTTAGCAGAGGAATGTTGATGTCAGATTTGCATTTTAGAGTCTTCTTCTGTCAGCTGTGATGTGAGGGGGGCAGAGTGAACATGGGGCGACCAGTAAGGTGGGCACCATTGTCTTGGTGAGGGGATGACACACCCCCTTACCACCTGGACAGTGGGTACAGTGCTCTCTGGGGTACATATGGGCATGTGGAGGCCCAAAGCAGGGCCGATGCCTTGAGATCCTCAGCTCACCCCCTAACCCATCTCTCCATTGTGCCCCACCCCCACCCCAGTGCTTCGGTGCCTCGGTATCCCCACCCGCGTTGTGACCAACTATAACTCAGCCCATGACCAGAACAGCAACCTGCTCATCGAGTACTTTCGCAATGAGTTTGGGGAGATCCAGGGTAACAAGAGCGAGATGATCTGGTGAGATGACTCCCAGGGTTTGGAGTCGGGGCCAGTGGGCAGGGTCCCTGGGAGAGGAAACCTGGTAAGACTTCTCAAAGGAGGTCACATTTGAGTTGGGCTTAAAAGTTCAACAATATTTGGACCAGGGGAAACAGGCCTTGGGGAGGGTTCTCCAGGCAGGGGGAACAGCATGAGCAAAGGCCAAAAGGAGGGCAAGTCAATGCACAGTGCATGAAAAAGCATTAGGGAGACTATCTTGTCAGGAGTCTGGAATGTCAGGATAGGGGTTCTGGGCTTCTCATTATCATCAAGGCTTCACACTGGGAAAGGGACGTGCTGACGAACTTGGAACAGGCAGTCTGGGGAGAGAGATTGGCGGTGAGGATTGGGGTGTGATCCAGGCAGGTGGTGACAGACCTAAAACATGGCAAGGCCTGTGGGCTGCAAAAGAAGAGGCAGGGCTGAGAAATTAGGAGGTCACATTGGCTAGATTTGAGGAGCCACTAAAAGGGGAGAGAGGTGGGCAAGTTGTTGAGAACGGCTCCCAGGGCAGGAGTGAGCATCTGGCGAGGGTCTGCAGGGGAACAGCAAAGAGGAGTGTCAGGGGGACATGCTGAGCTCAGCTCAGGACAAGGCAAGTGTGCATTGTCGGGGGAGGGGACTGAAAGCCTGAGTTTGAGTCCTGGCCAACATTCTGCTTCCTTTCCCGATAGGAACTTCCACTGCTGGGTAGAGTCGTGGATGACCAGGCC
The DNA here is from genome assembly GCF_964194185.1 of Rhinolophus hipposideros. Classification (NCBI taxonomy): domain Eukaryota; kingdom Metazoa; phylum Chordata; class Mammalia; order Chiroptera; family Rhinolophidae; genus Rhinolophus; species Rhinolophus hipposideros. The sequence continues at coordinate 17,863,888 of NC_138068.1, forward strand.
GGACCTGCAGCCGGGGTACGAGGGGTGGCAGGCCATCGACCCCACACCCCAAGAGAAGAGTGAAGGTGGGTACCATGGCTCCCTTACCTGGACACTGAGGCTCACAGAGCACTCACCCAGAGTCTCTCAGCCAGAGATCGCAGGGCTGGCATTCTAACCCAGGGCTGGCTCACTCCCAAAGCCATTAGCTGGTCCACACTGGCGTGCAGGGACCTCACTGGTAATTTATAATATGCTTCTTTATCATTTAAAATTAATACCCCGCACATTGTGGAAAACATAAATAAGGAGAAGTGCAAAGAAAAAAATCAAATGGCATCTTTGTCCTCTCCCTTCAAAAGAAGGATCATTCACAGTCACACAAAGCTTCCAGTAATTTCCAGTTATATACTTGTTCATACATGTCTGTAGGTGAGAGAGAGAGAGAGAGGCAAGGAGCCAGGGCAAAATTGGTGAAGCCAAATGATTCCTTCCTCAGAATAATACTTTTAAATTCATAGACTATAAGACCTAGGGTTACAAAGTAAACCAATTACATTGAAATATAGTTATCAAAACATTTTTCAATGCGTTTGTGATATACTAATATATCCTTTACATAACAAGAGTTAGTGGTAGAATTAATAAATTTGACAACTTTGTGGTAGAGATGAGCATAAATGATATCGCCAGTTATCTGTGACAACTATAAAGGGCTATGAAAGTACCTGTGGTTTTTATGGGGGATGAGTCATAGTGTACTTAAACTTTGTGTCTGCTTTCACAAAGAAAGTGCTCTCAAAGTACAGTCAAAATAAACGTGTAAGTTTTTTTCCCCATCCAAGTTCATGAACCTCTGAATTCTATTTGCTGCGCCTTGGGGGTCCATGGACCCTGGGTTAAGAACTCTGGCTGCATGTGGACTTTTTTGCTGGCTCTGTCACTTCTCCATATGTCATTAGCATTTCTCTATCAGCTGGTGTTCTGTGATTTGAATTTTAATTAAGTGTTACTGTGTCCCACTAAATGGATGCACTGTAATATAGCTACCCAGCCTCTAGTCCTCAACTTCTGTGACCAGTTTGAGGTAGTTGTAAACTACACTGAGTATATGTCTGGCCCTACGTGCTACTCTCCGCCTGGGCAGGAAATCAGATAGACACACGGCCTTCTGAAGTGCTGGTTCCTCAGTTCCTTAGGAGGCCTTGAGACAGTCTTCTGTCTTATTTCTCACTTACACAACATCTCGTATATGCAAATCCTCATTACGTAAATACAAATATCATCCCCCATGAAACTGAGGCTCGGAAAAGTGACACAACGACCCCAGGGTCACATAGCTAATAAGAGGCAGAGCTGAGATTTGAACCTTAAAAGTTGGGCTGCAGAGTCTCCGTCCTTGATTCTTACCCTATGCTACCTTCCTAAAATTGAAGTCCCTAAATCAAAGGGCTGTATAGTCTTAAGATTTTTTCACCATGTGTGGTTGACCTGCAGAAGGTTTTGGAGGGTGTCACCCTCCCCTCAGCCTAGGCCTGTCTCTCCTTCCTCTTTCCGCCAACCAGGGACGTACTGCTGCGGCCCGGTTCCAGTGCGTGCCATCAAGGAGGGTGACCTGAGCACCAAGTACGATGCACCGTTTGTTTTTGCGGAGGTCAATGCCGACGTGGTGGACTGGATCCAGCAGGAGGATGGGTCCGTGCACAAGTCCGTCAACCGCTCCCTGGTCGTGGGGCTGAAGATCAGCACGAAGAGCGTGGGCCGCGACGAGCGGGAGGACATCACCCAGAACTACAAGTACCCGGAAGGTAGGGGCACCACGTGCTCAGAGCCTTCCACACTGCCTTGCAGATAAGAAGCCCATTTTGCCAGCCCAGTGGGCGTGTGTGTGTGTGTGTTTTATTTGGCAGCTTGCATACAACCAGACCCGTAAGTTACTCTCCATTCTAAGAAATTCCTTAGAAACAGGTGCAAACTTACCACACACACTGGAAGACGGGGGTAGAGCATTGTTCCTTTAGGAAAAGAATTCTGTATTCCACCAAAGGATGCCATTTGGTTTTTAAGCCTCAGGTTTTTTGGTGGGTTTGATTCAATAAAACTGAAGAGGGTGGCTGTTCCATAGGCAAGGCCTGCAACAGAAAGATTAATGATGTCCATGTGTGTATTAACAGAGTGGGACCTTCAGCTGCAGATGGACAATGCCACACTTTTTTATGGCAACGTATGTGTACTAGAGAGGCTTGGAAATCCTGAGAGGCCCTGGAGGAGAAGTTCCTGCAACTTGTGTTTAATTTTGCAGTATTTCCCATCTAGCTGAGGAAGTGAGCATGAAGGTGAATGAGGAAGGGTTAAATGAAAGAGATATGGATCAAGAGAAACTTAAAGATTAGATGTATTCAGTCAGACACACAGATGGAAATCGGAAAGGGGGGAAATCAGTAGGGGAAAATAGGATGTGACTTATTTTTAAAACTGGACGTTTTAAAAATGAGCACATCCAACAGCCAACACAATTCTAAGCATCTACTGCGTACCAAGCACAGTGGGGCTCACAGAGATGACTAAGAAACCATAGCCCCTGCCCACATCCGACCCCCTCTGACTTTCCAGGGCTGACTGGGGATTGGGTATTAAGTGGCCATGGTCTAGGTGGAAGGATAAAACAAAAGGAAAAGATACTTTCCATGGCCTCTATAAGGTCTAGAGCTGAGGGTTTGATAGAAGAAATAGATATGTACCTAATCTCACTTGGGGGAAAAAAAATAAAAGGAGCATAGGTGAGAGGTGAATGGAACATAAAAGTGGGACAGTCATTCCTGCTGGAGAGCTCCACAGGTAGGGAAGGGAGGGAAAGAAATTCACAGAGAAGTAATCCCTGTGCAGGCGAGAAAGTTTATATTGCATCAGTGCTTACTATGCACCAAGCACTGGGTATGACATAAAGATAAGTAAACACAGATAATTAAACACAGTCTTCGTCCTCAAGCAGCTCAAGAGTGTAAGCACATAAACAGAAAACAACTTGGTGAGCTAAAAAACATGATAGACTATAGGCTGCTATGAAACTCCAGAAAACACTGTGATATATTCATCATGGGGAAGGAGTGGTCAAGAAGACTTCTTGGAGGAGGGGCCGTATGGGGCTGGGTCTTGAGGGATGTATAGGAGTTCACTTGTGGAAAGTCAAGAAAATATTCTTTCCTCCCCTGGCACAGAAATGTAGAGAAGGTGCTCATATGGGGCTGATCTGAGTCACCAGGAAAAACCAGCTTGCCCTGCGCCAGTCTCCCTCCCACTGGAATGAGTTCCAGCCATGAAGAAGCTCTCTTTCCTATCCCCACAGGGTCCCCAGAGGAGAGGGAAGCCTTCAGGAGGGCCAACCACCTGAACAAGCTGGCTAATAAAGAGGAGACGGGGTTGGCCATGCGGATCCGCGTGGGCCAGAGCATGACAATGGGCAGTGACTTTGACGTCTTTGCTCACATCACCAACAACACCGCCGAGGATCACACCTGCCGCCTCCTGCTCTGTGCTCGCACTGTCAGCTACAACGGGATCCTGGGCCCCGAGTGTGGCACCAAAGACCTGCTCGATCTTTCCCTGGAGCCCTACTCCGGTAAGGTCCTGCATTCCTGGATTACTTTTTGACCGCTGATTGACATGCTAGGTCGTTCCGTGAGCACTCAACATGTGCAATTTACCTCACAGACACTTGCATAGCACTTACTCTGGGTCAGGCCCTGTCCTAACCACTTTATACATATCAACCCACTTAATTCTTGTAACAAACGTGGGAGGTGGAATCTTGTATTGCCCCCATTTTCCAGATGAGAAGAGTAAGCCCAGGAAGATGAAGTAACTGTCCCAAGGCCACACAGTTAGGAAGTGACAGGACTACGACTTGAACCTATATTCTTAGCAACTATACTGTTGTGTCACTTAGTGGGGCAGCACAGAGTCTGATCTCCTACCCCCTCAGCAGACCAAGCCGGTCTTCTGCATCAGAAGCCTGCAGGCGTGAGGAGGGCAGAGGGGTCATGGAGCTGGGAGAGGACCTGAGCAGTGCAGTGAGAACATCCTCCGAGGGTCCTGCTGGCTGTGTCACCTGGGCAGAGGGCTGGCTCCCTAAATCTCAATGTCCCCATCAGGTACATGGAAGTCATGACCTGACAATGCAGGACAATCTGGTGGGGAAGAGGCTGTGCACACAGTAGGCATTTAATACCTGGGAACTAGAATGCTAATACACAGAATTGGTGGTGAGGCCCAGGACAGGGACAGTTTACAAAACTCTCTGTTTACAAAAGCTGTTGGCCCTCCCCTCTCCTCTTGCCTGTCAACCCAGAACTTTTCCTCTTTTTCGTGACCTCTGGCTTGGCCCTTGGCCCCATGGGCTGGCATGTGGGGCACAGCCTTCCAGTTCCTAAGAAGGCCTGTCTGGTTCGGGTGGGGGCCTGTGGTACGGACAGGGTCACCTCCTGGTTTTCCTATCTCGGGCCCACATGGGCACCCCTGGAGCTACACCCCCAGAGCAGACCCTCTGTTAGGATCTCTGAACAGGGGCTAAGCCCTGAGGGGCAGCCAGCCACTTGACCCCAGGGCTTGGGCCCCAACACTTACAACTGCTGAAAGATGGATTTTGAGGTTTTGAATCTGGCCTCTACCATCTCCTAAAGGTACAACCTTGGGCAGGGTGAGCATGCTCTCTGAGCCTCAAATCAGACTTGTCCGTTAAATGGGACAACAGCACACCCACCTAATGGGCCCCCGTGAGGACTGAAGAAGAAGACGAGTCCTCAGGGAATGTCTAGGAAGTGTAACATGGTGCCTGGACGTGGTGGAGCTCTTCAGTCCTTGCTGAACAGAAGTACAAAAAGGCATGGGGAAACTGAGAAGCCCCGTGGACCTTTCCTGAACACTTACTGTGCTAAACAGCGGGCTCAGTGCTGGGCTTAGTGGTGCCTGAGTCCCTGCCAACCTTGGTGGCATGGAAGGACCCAGCTCACACCTCTGCATCCAGGCCCCACGTACCAGGGGCAGGGGTCCATCCCTGAAGGTGTGTAGGATGGTCAGGGCACCCAAGTTCTACCTCGAGCAATTCCATCAACAGGCTCTGGGTTCCTGGATCGTTCCCCTCTCCATTCCAGGCCTCAGGTTCCCCATTTGTACCAAGGCGGGATCAGCTTTGGAGAGCCCTTACAACAGCCTCTTCATGTGAATGCCCGTATGTCAGTTCCTTCTCATGCTCAGAACTGCTTCAAAGAGAGGAAGTGTCCTTCTTGGAATGTGTGGCATGAAGTGAAGTTCACCTTGGGCCAGTGATGCCAGAATAACTTTCTCCCAGGTCGCGGTTTAGTTGCTCTTGGCCTCCCAGATACCATCGGGTCCCTGGAGCATTGTTCTGTGTTCACAACAAAGGGGGTCCCTCCTGCTGTGTCATCGACCCACAAGGGACATAGTCTACAAGGAGAGGGCAGAGGTCCTCCCGGGTGTTATCCTCAGGTTGTAAGGCCGAGCTAGTCCTGAGGGACCTACTGTAGCCTCCAATGCCAAGCTCAATGTGAGATAGATTCTTTCACCCTTGGAGACGCCACACTTTACCTAAATTGCTTGTTAATCTTTGATGACAAGGTCTGGGGGATTTCTGTGTGCTGATGACAGGAAGCCAGGCCTAGGACAGCTGAATAGAATGCAGTAGCCCCCACCCCTGCCTCCTTGCTCTGCTGCTTCTCTCCCTTCCCTTTCCTGCCCCCACCCTTTCTCTCCTCCCTCACCCCTCCAGGTGGGTCACTGGGAATGCAGCCAGCACGGCATTGGTGATCACACCCACCGCACCTTCCAGAACAGGGCAAATCATCTAAAGAATGACTAAAACCGACTGTACATGTTTCCTCCTCTCAGCCAGCATGTGGCCCAAGGCCAAAGTCGTGGTCCCTGGCCGGCAGAAAGCACTTCTCAAAGGTCCAGCCCCACCCTGGTTCAGCCTTCTGGAAAAGTCAACAGTTAGGGCTAGGGCCATGTCCTCCAAACTCCTGGAGGACAATGTTTTCTTTCTTTTCCTGTGGAGCAGATCAGAGTTTCCACTCTGCCCCACCAGGTCCTGACCCAGGAATTTTCACTCCTTTTTGTCCCTTTTGGCAGAAGGTTTGGTTTTCTTCCCCCCACGTCATCTGGTCACAGATCCACCCTGGGAATGAATGGCAGCAGGGCTGGGCACACAAGTGCAGCATTTTCCAAAGGGTGGGACGTGGCCCATCAGTGTGCACCCCCCCACCCCCCAGGGCCTAGACCTTGACTCACATGGTGAGAAAGTGACTCTCTCAGGTCCTCGCCATCCTTCAGATGACCTCGTGGGGAGCAGCTGAGTGGCTGTTTGTGGGTCTCAGCGTCCCTAACCCTTGCTAATCTCCCTGTTTAACAGCCAGCTCAGGTCTCAAAGTCAGAACCCTCAGCAGGCAAGCCTCTCTCACCGAATTGAATAAGCATGACTTTGCTTGTATCAATTTTCACCAGTTATCTTCTATTTATGGTAAATGAGACTAGTCTGCTGCAAATAATGATGAAAAAAACTCTCCCTAAACAACCAAGGTTGAAAAGTATAAAATGAGGGGGACTGAAAGAAAAATGATGAGCAAATAATGAGGATATACTCAGAGGTGTGAACAGTCAGGTGGCTGGCTAGAGTTTGGGAAACGTTGGTCTGGTGGGGGTAGGGAGAGGACAGATGGCAGAAAAAGAGCCAACAGCATCTCCTGTCATGGCACTGGGACAATGTCAAGAGATTGGCTGGGCTCCAGGGGTGCTAAAGACCATCTCTCTAGGGCTCTTGTTTGACAGGGGAGGCTAAAGAACAGAGGGATTTGCCCGAGTTTCTTTGTGACCAAGTGGACAAGCAGGGCCTAGCATAGGCCTGCAGATTCTCAATCCTGTGCTCTTTTCACTGCTCCTTCCTGCCTCCTACAGGCAGACCCCTGGTGCCTCCGGATCTCAGTGTTCTTGTCAGAAAAATGGGTCTAAACATCACGTTGCATTTCTCTGTAGTGGACAGGGTTGGCCCTGTTGCCTTTTTTCTCACTTCCCTATCACTGTGTGGCTTTCGCTCTGAAATGACCTCTGCTCTTAGTGTTGCCAGAGTTCAGGGTGCCGATGGTCTGGGGAAATAGAACAGAGGGGGGACTGGAGAAACAGAGGGTGTGGTCATCTTCCCAAGCTCACACAGCCAGTCAGTGGCCAAGCAGGGCCGGGTCTCTTGATCTGAGCATTTACTGGCAGAAGTGTTTCTTCATCTGTAAAATGGGTACAATCTTACCAACCTTAAGAGGTGGGGGAAACTAAGGTCCTGAGAGTGGAATGACTTGCCCAACATCACCAGTTATCAAAGGGTGGAGGCAAGATTAGAACCTGGGCCTGTTGGTGTTCCAGCATTTCCCCTGCCAGCTGTTCTGCCTCCCTTCCAGTTCCTCTCTGGGAACCCTGGAGCTGAGGCAGGTGGGGGAATGGCCTGGGGTCTGCCCAGCTGTTCAGCAGCTGTGTGAGCTCCTGCACATTCCCTCCCCTCTCTGCACCTGGCGGAGATGCCAGAGGAGAGGTGGGAGCCATGATTCAGACATTATGTGTACTCTCCCCTTCCTCCCTGCAGAGAAGAGCATTCCCCTTCGAATCCTCTATGAGAAGTACTGTGACTGCCTAACAGAGTCGAACCTCATCAAGGTCCGGGGCCTCCTTGTTGAGCCAGCTGCCAACAGCTACCTGCTGGCCGAGAGGGACATCTATCTGGAGAATCCAGAAATCAAGATTCGGGTAAGGGGCAGGCTGGGCAGGGTGGGGGGCAGGGCGAGGGCCCAGGACAAGCCCAGGATTGGGAAGGGGGGGCAAGCCTCATGCACACACCTGCATCCTTGCACCCTCAAGATCTTTGATGTCTCAGGGAGCCTCAAATTTTGGCTTCACCAAAGAAAAGCATCGTGAAGCCAAAAGAATCCTTAGAGACTCATAGTCTCTAAGAATGAATCCTAGAACCTCAGAGCGGTAGGATTATGGAATTTAGGGGTCTCAGCATCATGACCCTTAAAAACTCACCTCTGAAGGCTAGATTCTCAGAGCCTGGGGCCCTGGTAGGGCAGGGAGGCTGGAGGAGTGAAGGGCACAGACTCTGGAGTCTGACTGCCTGGGTTTGTGCTTGGATGATCCTGGGCATGTTACTTTGCCCCTTCTGGGCCTCAGTTTATTCAAGATGGGTATTTTACACATTAAATGTGCATCCACAAGAAGCATATAGAACAATCCAGTGCATTATAAAGTCTAATAAAAGCTATCATCACCGTCACCGCCATCATCATCGTAGTGATTCACGTCAAGGAGCCACAGCCCCAGAATCCTAAATGCAGCATTTACAAATAAATGGTGAAGAGTGGAGGGGGATGGAATGAGCACTGTGTGTAACACTCTGCCAGGAGTTTGCACATTTTAGCTCAGTAATCCCCATGAGAACGCTGCGGTCAGGCATTTCTCTCCCATGAAGAAACTAAGACTCAGAGAGGATAGGGACTTTCCCAGGGTTACACAGTGAGAAAGGGGTAGAAATCAGCTGGCTTCAAAGCCTGTGATCTTTCCACTCCAGACTCCAGAACAACATAGGTACTTTATACCCACTCTGGGTTGCATGGAGCCTCACTGCAGGAGGAAACTGAGGCACAGAGGCGGAGAGTGGCAGAGTGGACATGGCTTTGTTCAGCAAACATTGGGCCAAATTGAAGCAAATACAGGGATGACCCAGCCAGGACCCTGCCTGCCTTTGTGGGGCTCTGAGCCCCCTCCCTCACTGCTGCCCCTGACATCTGCCCCTTGCCCTCTCCCAGGTCCTGGGAGAGCCCAAGCAGAATCGCAAGCTGGTGGCTGAGGTGTCCCTGCGGAACCCACTCACCATGGCCCTGGAAGGTTGCACCTTCACCGTGGAGGGGGCCGGCCTGACCGAGGAGCAGAAGACCGTGGATATGTAAGTGCTGGTCACTGCAGCCTGGGGACCTGGGAGCAGAGGGCAGATGTTAACGGAGGGAGGGGCTGCCCTTAGGCACCAAAGTCCCTCGGGCAACCCCTCCTCTCATCTCCCACACACCCACCCACACGCCTGCCCAGTATACCCCCGTATCCCTTCCTAAACTTTCTCAGGGCAGAGTTTCCACCTTCAAATCCTCTCAACGCCCCACCACATTAGCTGCGTTCCATGCATGTGCCTTCACAAACCTGAACACTTACACATTCAATCACTAAGCACCCGCCCCCGACACACGTGTCCTCACATAAACATGGGCACCTGCACCCTGATTGTCTACAGGTGTGCATGGAACATATCTACAGATATACACATATACAAACATACATACTCCTTAACTTTTACTTTCTTATTGTAATGTAACTTACATACAGGAAAGAACACAAATCACACGTGTACCTCTCAATACATTTTCACACAGGGTCACCTGAGCACACGCACTCTTACGCCCAAGCACACCATCACTTCTATGTGGGGGCGCACACACACGAGCCCCTCTACACATAAGAGGGCAGATTGCCCAGGACCTCGGAGAGTGGTCAGTGGGCCCATTCCATTCTTGTCGGCATTAAGCTGGACATCAGCACTAAGTTCTCAGCAGTCAGGCGTCATCCTGGCCTGACTCCATCATGAGGACCCGCCCTGGGCCCTTCTGCTCATCCTCTTCCTCTCTCTCTCCACAGCCCACACCCCGTGGAGGGGGGGCAGGAAGCCAAGGTGAGGGTGGACCTGCTGCCGCTCCACGTGGGCCGCCACAAGCTGGTGGTGAACTTCGAGAGTGACAAGCTAAAGTCTGTGAAGGGCTTCCGGAATGTCATCATTGGCCCCCCCTAAGGGACTCCCGTGCCCAGCCCCACCTCAGCCTGCTGAGAGCCCAGAACTTGACCCCCAATTTTTATCCCAAATTAATGAGCAGCATTTACCCCTTTTGGGTCCCAAACTGCAGGTCATGGGTGGGCTGCCTGGGAGGGCGGGGGTGCTGTTTAGAATATAATGTACTTCTGGCCCATCTTGTCCCCCGAGCTTGGTTCCCAACCCCCCCCCTTACCTGTAAGGAATGTTCTGGACCTCCAGTGGGAGGCTTGACCTTGGCTGACTGGGCCTGGGGAGGTGGAGGAGGGACCCACTCCCCCCTTTCCAGCCCAGGTGCCACTTGGAAAGCTACTGACGACCTGCCATATTGTCTGAATTATTCCATAGTCCCTTGGAGCAAGCAAAAAAGAAACAGTGTGTCCATTGGCTGAGTCAAGGAACTCAACACCCCATCATGCCCTGTACCCCTGCCCCAGACTGTGCCCAGGCCTCAGGGGCCCTGGGGATAGACAGAGCAGGTGGGGGACGGGAGGGTCGCAAGTCTAGGCCAGGCTTAAACTTCTTCTGCGTCCAGAGCTCTGGCCCACAGTCCCCTACCCTTCTCATTAGTGTGAGGCGCTTACTATGTGCTTCCTGTAGTTGCTGGTGCTCACGCGGCCACCAACCCATTTAATCACAATAGGAATCTGCAGAGTGGGAGCTGCTTTCACAATGAGGAGACTGAGTCCTGGCAAAGGGCAGTGGCTCATTTCCCACCGGCCAGCTCGTGGGTATTGGCAAGGCTGGGTATGGGGAAGGCATGGGAACAGAGTCTGGGCCTTCTGACTCCAAGTCCAGTGTCCTATTCATGACACCCGCTTTGACCTGAGAATGTCAGAGAGGCCATCTGGGACCTGATCAAAAAGGACCCAGTTAGGGTGAGAAGGTAGGGAGGGATTGCAGGGGTCAAAGCACTAGGTTGGAGCCCCCAGACCGGCCAGCCACTGCCTTCTCCTCTCTGGGCCTCGGGACCCTCTTTGATCAATAGAGGGGTTGAACCAGTTCATCTCCAAGGCCCTCTCAGCTCTACAATTCTGATGCTTTGTATGACCAAGCCTTGCAAATGACAGCGAGTCCTATTCTCTGGCTCCACAGAGCCTGAGGCCACAGACCCAGGATGTTTGTGAGAGTGAAACCATGACCAGGACCACCATTCTGCCCCCAGCCCAGTCCAGGTCCCCCATCTTCCTTCAGACCCCAGTTCTAGGGAAAAAGAACCCCGGATGTATCTGTTCTCCCCGTGAGCCTACCCACCGCAATGCCTACACTTCACAAGTGCCTTAGCTGCCTGTGCTGGCCACTGACCAACAAGGTTGGCACCTCATCCACTCACTCCTTGCAGGACCGGGGCCCTGGACCACAGCCCTTGCCCCTCAGTAAGCTTGCCCCTCAGTAAGCCCGTGAGTTGTCATCTCTGACTTTATCCTCCACACTCTGCAAGTGACTACACCTCCCTCATTCTGGAAGAGGGAAAAAGGGAGTATTCTCTGCCTGGGGTGGGGTCACGGCCTCCAGGGCCACCCAAAGCCTAGAGAGGGACCTGGGGAAAGTCATCCTGACGCACTTAGAACTTTCTGCTTTGCACAGGGAAGAATCACAAAATGAGCCGACACGTATGTTCTATATGAATATCGCTCTATTTCTCTATGGTTTTATAAATGCTTTGGGGTTCCAAGCAGATAGTAGATATGCTTTTGAGCCACAAGTAGTGAGCACTGAAATAAAAGAGTTTATTTTTCACATTCAAACATAGTCTGGTCTGGTCCTGTTCACACCTTTGAGGAAGGTGGGTGGGGGAGCTCATTCACATTGCCATCTCCTGCCTAAGAACCTTCTCCCAGCCTTAGCCCCTCCCCCAGGTCTAAACTTGACTGGCATTCAGGGCCCTACACAGTCTGGTTCCATCTCTAGCTTCTTCCTTGAACAAACCATGTTTGGGCCACAATGAACTTTCTGTATCCCACCAAATACCCTGTGTACTTGTCAACCTCTTAGCTGTTGCATGTGTAGTTCCCTGGGCCTAAAATGCCCTTCTTCCTTACCCGTCTTGTGAACTCCTATTCAGCCTATAATCTTAACAGTAATGTCACTTCTTCTGTGAAGCCTTCCCAGATTTCTTCTCAGGCCCCCACAGGCCCGGAACATGGATCAACTGAAACATTTATCAGTGAATTTTAGTTCCATGTTGGTATATCTGTCCCACTCATCATCCTATCTGAAGTCCTCAAGGGCAGGGACAATTTCTTAAATAGACACTAATAAATAAGACTTTGAAATGTGGTGTATATATATACTGACAGCCCATCTCAATTCAGACTAGCTGCATTTCAGTGCTTAATAGTCACAGGTGGCTACTGGCTATTGTACTGGCCAGTGCCACATCTAGACTGTGATTCCAGAAGTGCGGGGATTTGGTAATTCACCTCATTCCCCACGGACAAGACACTGGTAGTGTTTGTTGACTGAATAGATGATAGAAGGTAGTCTGTGGTCCTCAGGAAACTCATGTTGAAAGACATGACATGCACCTAAAAAATGAATCAAAATGAACACACATCATATTTTCTGGGTATTGAATCCTCCAATTCCTTGATTATCAATTGGTGACCCAATAGAAAACAGAAATCACTGGGCTATTTCAGGGGGAGAGGGAGTTCAAAAAGGAAATTTATTCCAAAGGCATCTGAAAGGCGGGAAGGGCAAAAGGGGAGGAGTGTTACCCAGAAATCGGAAAGGAGCTGCCACGCTAGACAGGAGCCCACGATCCAGTCCTCTCCACCTATCTGCTGGAGGCACTGTCACTGCAGCCCTGGAACCAACAGAGCTGCTGGAATCTACAAAGCCTGCTGAAGTTGGCTGTGGCAGGAGCCAGAGGCAGGCTGTATCTCTCATCCTCCTGTCTTCTCCCCACTGGTATACCCTAATCAGAAATTAGCAAGCAAGGGGCTCTGGAAAATATTATCTCCAGCCCCCTGAAAACAGATGACTAGGCAATTGTGGGGGTGGGCGGGGGAATGGCATAGCTGATACCTATCATTGCTCCCTCTACTAAGAACGCCCTTACCATCGTCTCCACCTAAGGAACTCTTACATAGCCTTCCAAACCCTGCTCCAAGGAGGCCTCTTCTGTGAAGCCTTCCTGGATTGCAGCCAACTGCTTCAATCTCTGGTTCCCCTTGCCATATTGTAGAAAGCCCTTTAAAATGCTCAGCAGCCTGAGTTAGGAACAGCTGTTTGTATGTCTGCCACAAGTTCTGGAGCACCCTGAGAACAGGGTCAGGGCACTTCCCCCAAGTGGACTCAAGACTGCCAAGTCTGGCTGCTGGGACTGACTGCCTCTGCTCTGAAGGGCAGGGGCAGGGCTGCCCAGCCAGGTCTGCCAATGCTAGACAGATACAGAGGCTTCTCGTGACTAGCCCCTAAGCCTACCCCACCTCTGGGAACCCCCTAGCCAGAAACCCAGAAAGGTGAAAGGCCCTGCTGGTCACTTAGGCCCATTTTACAGACAGAGAAAATGAGCCTGAGATCCTGCTCCCCAAATCAGATGTGAGGGCTGAGTCTGGGTCCTTACAGTACAGTCCCTTTGTGCGCTGCTACATGGCAGCTCAGTGCTGCTGGCCCCATCCAAGAGAAACTCACGGTGCTGGTATCAGGGGCCTGGGCACAAGTCAAACAGACCTAGAATCGAAGCCTGCCTCTGCCAGCGATTCACAGTGTGACTTCAGGCAAGGTCTCAACTTCTCTATGCCTCCACTTCCTTACGTATTGAATGAGGATGATATGACGCCTACTTTCACGATGAGTGTGCAGGTTCAATAAAACAGTGCACGTAAAATACCTAGCTGCTCCTGGCACATTGTAATCATAATAACCAATGTTACTCCAGGGCAGAACGCTTCATGTGCATTGAGTTATTTACAAACAACTCTATCATGTTGTTTCCCACATTTTATAGGTTTCATCGCAGAGTTGGGACTTGAATCCAGGTAGTCTGCCCTCCCCAGGGTATAGCCTAGCCCAGAGGAGGCCCGATTTCTACCTGAGCCCTCCCCTCCCATATTGTTCCAGAATGCATGGAGCAGAGGTCTCCACACCAGCCCTGATGGCCCTTGTGGAGGGAGGCTCTGATCGGGTCCATCTTCCCACCCCTAAAGTTCCTTTCCTCTCTAGTAGCTGCTCTTATTTGCCTAGGATGCCTGCTAACTCACCCTTTGGCCTCAAGCCAAGCCCGGAATAACAGGATGTGATAGAATCTAGGAAGGAGGGGCTGAGGGTAGAGGGCCAAGCAGGGGTCCCCTGGAAGCAGTGCATCTTAGGTTCAGGACTGGGTCAGCCCCCTCTCCCAGCATCCCTGCTCCCTCCCAACCCTGACAGATCTGGGCAGAGACACAGACACACGTGCCGGGGCACCATGAAGCCCTGTGTTCTGTTTCAAGAGCCAAAATCCAAAGCAGCTCATTAAAAGTAGAAGTGATTAAAAAAAAAAGATGATACATTCAGCTTTGAGAAAACAGTCTATAATGACACATGACACAGTGAATCTCACAGACCTAAAGTTGAGCAAAAGAAGCAGACATGAGACTATCACTGACAATTCCACTCACCTGAAGTTCACGAACAGGCAGAACCCATCTGTGTGTTAGAAGTGGAGACCCAGGGGTGACCGGTTAGCTCAGTGGGTTAGAGCATGATGCTTGGAACACCAGGGTTGCCAGTTCAATCCCCACATGGGCCAGTGTGAACTGCGCCCTCCACAACTAGATTGAAACAACTGTTTGACTTGGAACTGATGGATCCTGGAAAAACACACTTAGAAAGAAATAAATGAATAGAAATTGAAATTGAGACCCTGTTTTCCCTGGCCAGGGAGAGACTGGACTGGCATAGTTTCAACGCATGATTTCAATACTGGGTAAACAGGTACATTCAGCCTGTGAACATGTGCCAACTGCATACATACAATGGTTCTCTTCTCGTATGTTCTGGTTTGCTTCAATAAAATTGTAAAAAGTTCAGTACTCAGAGGTTCTAAAATTAAGTCCAAAGAAGGATGGGGTTTCTCTCCATTTCTTCTTCCAGGGAGCTGGTACACCAGTAGGATATACCTCTCGGGATACTGTGAGGCTTAAACAAGATGATTATGTAAATACAGGACCGTAAGGGCAGGGATTTTGTGTCTCATTTGCCATGAATAGTGAGTGGCACATTGTAACAATAAATACGTCGAATGAATGAACATAAAGCTATGTTTCTATGACCTCAGCTAATCCTCAGAACAGGCCATAGAGAGGATTATCTCATTTCCCAAAAGGGGAAACTAAGGTTCACAGATGTAAGACAGTTCACTCAACGTCACCTAGCAAGCTGATAGCACAACAGGAGTTAGAATCCAGTTGACTCTCTCCATGGCATCCCGCAGAAGGGTCTGAAAAGTGGAAGGGAGGACTTGATTCTCAGACCCTTGGCACAGCAATTCTCCACCCGTCAGCACCCCCAAAGGCAGAGCAAGAAGACTGAGCTCATAAACACAGTTATCACACGACCCAGCAATTCCACCCCTAGGTTTATATATACCCAAGAGCAATAAGGACATACGACCACTCAAAACGTTGTACACGAATGTCCATAGCAGCATTATGCATAATAGCCAAAAAGTGGAAACAACCCAAACGTCCATCAGCTGATGGATGTATAAATAAAATGTGGTATATCTATTAAGTGAAATAGTATTCAACAATAAAAAGGAACAAAGTACCAATACATGCTACAACATGGATGATCCTTGAAAACATTACACAGTGAAAAAGTCAGTCACAAAAGACCACATATTTTATCATTTCATTTATATGAAATGTCCAGAATAGGCAAATATATGGAAACGGAAAGCAGACCGGTGATTGCCCAGGGCTGGGGGGATTGAGGGACTGAGAAAGGGTGATGGCTAAAGGCTGTGGAGTTTCTTTGGGGAGGGAGGAGGTAATGAGCATTCAAGCAGATCTCCAATGCAAAGTGAGATGTGCCAGAAGGAAGGATTAGGGATTAGGATAATGGGGACACCATGACCATCAGAACAAAGGTGCCAAATACTCTCCCCAAACACTACATGCGTTAACGTGGGTCCTCACAACACCCTGTGAGGCAAGGGCTAGCATTACCTTCTCCACTCTACAGGTAAGAATACTGAGGCCCAGAAAGTTTACCTGATGTGTCCAAGGTCACGTAGCTAAAAATTAATAGAACCAGGACACCTAGCGGCAGGATGGGTGCACGGCAATTGCTCCTAACCTCCTGCTCTGTTGTCATCTGTCCTATGATGTGGACTTATGACATAAGAGGGTCTTCTTTGACAAGGAGGTCAAAGAAGGCCTCTCCGAGAAGCTACTATGGAAGCTGAGACCCCCAAGGAGGAGTAGTCAGGCCAGGAAAGGGTGGGGGATGGGTTGAGGGCCAGAGGCAGTGAGGGCCAGGCAGAGGCCATTATATTGCCCAGGAAGCTGATGACTAAGCTCTGAGACCCACTATGCAGGAAGCCTTTTTCACAGGAGGAGGATCTCAGGCAGCTGGGAATGTTTCCAGGCAGGGAGGAAGCCAGGTTACTATCAGGAAGCATTTCTATGCAAGCATTTCTGGGAAATCTCCTTAACAACTCTCAGAAGAAAGAAATCTGAAGGTTGAAAGTCTCCAGCAACTTGCTGTGATTTCTTTTCACATTCTTAATAAATATTCACGTTTGTACCCAATTTTATATTCATGATTTTATTTTATATTCTTTTTCTTAAAGATGGTTGCCCAAAATTAAAATTAAAATCACAGTGTTTTCACAATGCCTACCCACCAGAATGGCTCATAAAAAAAGCCCCTCGTCCCCCACCACACACACAAAGTGTCAGTTGAAGATGTGGAAGAACTTTCATGTGCAGCTGGGAGAGGAGTGGAAATTGTACGACCACTTTGGAAAATTATTCACAGTATCTTCTAAAGCGGAATGTTCAGTTGCTCCCTAGGAGGCAGTAATTCCTCTCGTGGATGTTTACCCAACAGAAATGAGTCCTTATGTCTCCCAAAGACACGTGCAAGAATGTTCATAGCAGCTTTTTTTTTTATAATATCCCAAAGGTGAAAACACACTGACAGTCCAATGCTAGTAGGATGGATATATAAAATGTGGTATGGTCGTTCAAAGTAATAGTATAAGAGTGAGAAAGAACGAACCAGAGCTACGTGCAGCAATTTTTTGAATCCCACAAACACATTAAGCAGAAAATGGAAGACACTGACTGGCTTTATTCACGTGAAGTTCAACGCCAGGCAACACTCCTGTGCTGTTAGAAGTCAGACAGTGGTTCCCTTTAGGGGTTGGGGAGTGGCTGGGAGGGGCACCAGAGGAAGGTCTGCGGTGCTGCTGATGGTCTGATTCTTGATCGCCCAGGGTGCCAGTTTACATGGGCATGTTCAGTGTGGGGGAATTCATGGAAGTGTGTGCTTATGACACGTGCCTTTTCTATATGCACGTTATCCTTTAATAACAATCTCCCCAATGGGATAACCTTTGAGTCCCTCAGAGCCTTGACCTGCCTTTGAGATCAGAGGAGGATTTGGATTTTATCCTCGTGCAGTGGTTCCCGCTGGAGGGATGTGAGTGGCAGGTGATATGATCTCCTGATGCTTTAGGAAGCAGCCCTGGGTGGAAGTGGAGACACTTGGGAGGTGCTGTGGAAGGGCCCAGGGAGGGGTAAAGGACAGAGAAGTCTCCCCTGATGGGATTTCAAGGGCAAGACAGGAATAGAGGAGGTGGAGGTGGGTGGAGAGGATTACTTGGGCAAAAATGGAATAAAATAGGGACAACCAGGGTGGGGGGTAGAGAGAGGTCTGGTCTCTGATTATCCCGCAATCAGCCTGGCGCCCTGGCACCACCAGGCTCTGCGCTACCTGGAAGCCAACTCTCTCTTGGCCAACTCCCCCATCATTCCTTCCCTGGGCTGGCCAACCCTGCTCACGGAAACTCCAAGGGGCCCACAGCCAGATCTTGGCGGTCACCCAGACCTTTACAGCACTGACAATTTGTCTCTCTCAATCGTGACTCATTTTTCTTTTTCCTCTTTCCTATTTTATGGACCCATGCCTTCGTGGGGGCTTTCTTGGGGCCGACTTCAAACTCGATGACGTGTATCTTATGTCATTGAGCCCCCTGGTGGCACTAGTGAAGTGGCTGGTACTAACCCATTTCACAGATAAGGAAAGTGAGAACTGACGAGGTGAAGGGACTTGGAGCCAACACCACTCGCCCAATAAGGAGCAGAGCTAGATGTAAACAATAACAACAATGGCGCCTGCCATGTATTCACTCTAAATGGTGCCAGACGCTGCGCTAAGCACTGTGCATACATTTGCCCACCTATTCAGTCCTCACAGTGACCCAGTGGAGGAAGTTGCAATTATTATCACCCCCTCCAAAAAACTTTTTATTGAAGTCTCACATACATATGCAGAAAAACACATAAATCATAACAGCCTGATGAATTTCCACGAACTGAAGCCACCCATAGGACCCGCACCTAGGTTAAAAAATATAACCATTGATACAACACCAAAAGCATAAGTGATAAAAGAAAAAACTGATAAACTAGACTTCATAAAGATTTCAAATTTTGGTGTTTCAAAGGACACCATCAAGAAAGTGAAAAGATGAGTCATGCAAATAAAAACCACAGTGAGGTATGACCTCATACCTGTTAGAATGGCCATCATCAATAAATCAATGAACAAGTGCTGGTGAGGATGTGGAGAAAAGGGAACCCTTGTGCACTGTTGGTGGGATTGCAAATTGGTGCAGCCACTATGGAAAACAGTATGGAGGTTCCTCAAAAAATTAAAAATAGAACTACCTTATGACCCAGCAATTCCACTCCTGGGTATTTATCCAAAGAAATCTAAAACATTAATTCAAAAAATATATGTGCACCCCTATGTTTACTACAGTGCTATTCACAATAGCCAAGATATGAAAACTACAGAAATGCCATCAGCAGACAATTGGATAAAGAAATTGTGGTCCACATATACCATGGGGTTTTCTCTGCCATAAAAAAAGAACGAAATATTACCATTTGCAACAACATGGATGGACCTAAAGGGTGTGGTGCTAAGTGAAATAAGTCGGACTGAGAAAGACAAATGATCTCACTTATATGTGAAATCTAAAGAACAGAATAAATGAACAAACAAAACAGAAACAGACTCAGACAGAGAGAACACACTGATGGTTGCTAGATGGGAGGGGGTTGGAGGTATGGGTGAGAAAGGTGAGGGATTAGGAAGTACAAACTGGGAATTACAAAATAGTCACAGGGATGTGAAATGCAGTATGGGGAATACAGTCAATCATATTGTAAAATCTATGTATAGTGTCAGATGGATACTGGACTTATCAGAGGGATCACTTCATAAATTATATAATTTCCTTCTATGTACTGATTTACCTACATCTACAAATTTTGTTATGAATTTTCCTCATTGTCAATTGATTCAAAATGTTTTCTGGCTTCATTTATGAGTTTTTGGCTTTTTTTTTAAAGTATGTTTTTCCAGGACCCATCAGCTTCAAGTCAAGTAATTGTTTCCATCTAGTTGTGGAGGGCGCAGCGCACAAATGACCCATGCAGGGATCCAACAGGCAACCTTGTTGTTAAGAGCACCGAGCTCTAACCAACTGAGCTAACTGGCTGCCCCTTATGAGTTCTTTTTTGATGCATGGGTTATTTAGAAGTGTATTTTTATATTTCCTGTCATATGGAAAATTTCTAATTACCTCATTATTGATTAATACTTTAGTTATAAGGAATAACTGTTTAGATAATATGTTCCATGTAATTTGGGTTCTTTTATATAAATGCCTAACCACTATGTTGTACACCTGAAACTAATGTAAAAAGGAGTCTTAAATGCATATGTCAGAGAAGAAAAAATGCACCAAGATAGTGCAAAAAGAGGAAAATTACAGACCAAATTTGCTCATAAACAGAAAAAGAAAATCCTTAATAAAATGTTAACTATAAAAATCCATCAATCTATAGAAGGGTACCACAGACAAAATGGGCTAATCTCTGGAACCCAAGGTTGATTTTAACATCAGAAAATCCATTCATGTAATTCAGCACATAAACTGATTAAGGACAAAAATGACATTCCAAAACACATTTGACAAAAATTTAATATTTATTCACGATTTTAAAACTAAAAAAATAATAATCTGGGAAAAAATGACTGGAAAGGATTTTCTGTAGTGTGATAAAGATTGTGTCTGCAGCTAACATAATCAATGGTAAATATAGCAAGGTTTTCCTTTTGAGATCAGAGACAAGTCAAGGATTCCCACTGCACCCATTTTATTCAACATTTTACTGGAGGTCTTAACCAGTGCCATACAGCAAGAAAAATAAATTTTTCTTAACATTTTAAGGGATGTTATCTATGCTCAAGCAGTAGTTCGCAGTCATTAGAAGTGTCTGGACGCTGATGGTAACCACTTTGAGCACCTCTTGTAATTGCAGAAGTCAAACGTGACTTGTATTCATCTTTTGTTATTGGTATATATTGAGTATTACAATTTTAGTAGTTTTTTCCTTTCTTAAACTGTGTATGCATTTTGTTGGCATCCTCTGTATAAGAGGTAACATTTTGGAGAAGCAATAAAAACAGTCATCTTTCAAAGATGGATGGAAAAAGGGGTTCTGTGGAAAGTACAGATCACGGGGTGATCTGATCATAAATTCCTAACTGGGCAGGTCATGGTGGGTTGTCAGGCCCCAGGCCTATAATTTCTTTAGTAAAAGGTTTATCTTCCCCTTAAGCAAGCCCTGTCCATTGTTCTTATGCCTCTAGGTTAACATACCTTTAAAATACCAGAGTAATCCTCTTTTTTCAGACCCCTGTGAAGCACCCACCCTCAAGAAAGCACATAATCTGGTTGACTATCCTGTAATCTAATCCCTGCCTTGCTCTCTCCCACCTTTGTGTAATCTTCCTTAGTTCCCTCCTTAATTCCAAAGCATAAAAGAAACTGCAAAACTGTCACTCTCCAGAGCATTTGAGATCTTGCTTCATGGCAATTGTCATTAGTTTTGGCTCAAATACACTCTAAAATTCTCTACAGATTTGGATGTTTCTCAGGTCGACAAAGGTGATATAATTATGTATAGAGAAATCTCAAAATAATCTACAACATGTTATTTAAATTAACAAGAAAAGGGGGGGTTATCATTTTGAGAATGTCTAAATGTCTATTACATTGCTTTGTATACCTGAAACATTAAAAAAATTAAAGAAAATTCAGCATTTTTATTAGATGCAAAATAAATATAATAAATTATGTTTCTATACAACAACCTACTGAATTATTGAATGAAGCTACTGAAGGGAAGATATGTGCTTGAGGAACAAAAAGCTCTTCTGAGCATCCAGAGATAAAGCTGAGGAAACAGGCTACTCCATACATGAGCGAGTTCCCCGTTATTAGAAGGATTCAAGCAGGGACAGGATGGGTTGCGTCCCGGGGTGCTGGAGACAGAACTTGGGCTCAGAATAAGAGGCTGGGCCCTCCCCAGGCTGGTCCTCAGCTCTTCTTACACTTGGCCCTGGAGTCGGCCTCTCTCCTCTCTTTCTGTGTCTCCTCTTTAAATCAACTTAATCCTCCTGGTAAACTGGGTAAAATGAGCCAGGATTTACAGTTCCAGGAAATGTTTGTAACAATCCCTAATCTTATCAGAGTCCACTCTCTTCTCGTAGGCTCCACTTTCAGAGAAAACCCACAACCGTTATTTCTCTTCCTCTTTCCCCTGCCCCCACACCACCAGACATTTTCCTAGTTCAAGTTCTCTGGCAGAACGCACGACTCCCCAGGTGTGGTAGGTATTGGGCTAGGGGCTTCTCTACAAGCACAAAGCAGAAAGGTCACTCTGGTCAAAGGTTCCCTTATTGCCAAGTGTCATGTTTTTCTTCAACCACACAGACCACGTTTACAAAGGCAAATCCTTCCTAGGTGGCCAGCACTGTGCTAGGGGCTGTGTAGGGTTGACTTCACCAAATCCGCCAGCCATCCCCATAGGTACGGTCTATAAATTGCTCCTCAGGTCACACAGTAAGTGGGTACTTGAGACTAGAACATGCTTATTTCAAATCACACATTCTGAAACACCATGCTACGTGGTTTGGTTTAGTTTAGTTTTTGTAACTGTTTTTCAAGTGACATTTTACATGGTCCTTCAGGGCACAGCATGAAACAGTAGAGCTGCTTTCTCTGAAGCAGGGATGGAGGACTGAAGCCCTGCCTCCTCCGCTTTCCCACCTTATCTCACCCAAACAGCTCCCCCAGACCACTAAGGCACCAAATCCATAACCCTTACCACAGAGGTGCTGAGGAAGCAGAGAGAATAAGCACGCAGACTTTGGAGTCAGCCAGCCCTGTACTTTCCAGCTACATGACCTTGGGCCTTGGTTTTTCTTACCTGCAGAATTGGGCTTACAGGCATTCTTACTTCTGCACGGTTATTGTGAGGATTTAACAAGATGGTGAATGTAAGGGTTCATCACCTAGGAGGTGCTCTACACACGTTGTCTGCGGTTATTGGCAGACAACACCTGGGGTTTGGGGTACCCCGCAACACCTTCCTCTGGACTCTCAACAGAGCAGAGCTGGAGCCATGAGCTGTGGAAATGCTGCAGCCCGGGGGCTCCAGCAGCCCTGATGCCGTTGGAGACACGGCCATAGAGCCGCACAGGCTCTGCTTGCAGCTAGTGCATCAGGGCAGATGCAGAGAAGCGAGGCCGATAATAAATCTGTCAGTGTCCAGGAGGCCCCCACTCCAGGGCCCTGCTCTGACAGGCACCACAGGAAGGCTGAGGCCCAGCTGGCAGCAGACCCCAATGTAGGCTGAGCCGCTAGATAACTCGTAATAAACTGTCCCTCAAGCTGAAGGCAGTAACCTTGCTGCCCACCCAGAGGCCTGGGCTCTGGGGTTAACCCTTCCCTTCCCAGCCCCAGGGAAACCGAGAGCACAGCTTGTGTGAGGGAGGGCAGGATTGATTATCTATTGCCACCTAACACATTATCCCAAAATTTGGGGGCTGCAAATAACAAATAATTATTCGCTCTGTTTTTGTGGATAAGCAATCTGAAAGTGGCTTCACGGGATGTTTCTGACTCCAGGTTTTTCATGAGAGTCCTATCAAGGTGTTGGCCTTCGTGGCAGTCATCTCTCAAGGCTTAACGGGGGTTGGGGGGGGGGTCAGATTCCAAAATCTCTCAGGGAGCCAGAGCCATTGGCAGGCTTCCAAAGATACATTCCTAAGCTCTCGCAGGGGCCTCTCCACAAGGTTGTCTTACTGACTTCCTCCAGCACAAGCAATGAAGAGAGAGCAAGAGAAAGCACCCAAGATGGAAGGAAGGCACCGTTCTTTTATAACCCAACCTTTTCATTCATCACTCCTGACATATTTTGTTTGTTTGCTGCAAGTGTAACTAAGTCCAGTCCACACTCAGGAGGAAATTACACAGGGTGTGAAAACCAGGAAGTAGGAGATCATGGGGGGCCATCTCAGAGGCTACCTGCTTCAGAGGACTGTTGCTGGGACACACTCATAGATCTGGGCCAGTTCACCTTCAGGTGCACCTGCCCAGAGACACAAGAGTTGGTCTCAACTCTTTGTTCCATCGCCAAGTCCTGTTGATTCAAAAACCTAAATGGCCCTCAAGTCTGACCACTCGCTCTCTCTTGACTGTCATGGCTCTAGTCAGCCCCTCATTTTGTCTCACCAGGATGTCGTCACCACCTCCTCACTGGTCCCCCCACATCTATTCTGCTCCCCTCAATCTCCACCCATCCCTTCCACCATCCCCTGTCTCTTTCCAATAGTATTCAGAGGAGTCTTTTCAAAATGCAGATCTAATCTGTCTTTCTATGCTGAAAACCCTTCTGAGTCATCCCACATTTTCTGCATGCCGACCCAAGTCTCCTCCAGGGCTGACAAGATGCTGCAGCGTCTGGCTCATCCAGAACCTCGACGGTCTCACCTCACAACAACACTGGCTCTTTTCAATGCCTCGAACATAATTGTGCCCTCCTGACACAGGCTTTACACATGCTGTTCCTCTTCCAAGAATGCCTTTCTTGTCCCCTTCACCTAGTTGATCTTTCATAACCCTTTGGATTTCAGTTCAAGAGTCACTTCCTCCAACAAGCTGTCCCCATTCAGCCCTGACTCGGTTGCAGTCTCCTGCTGAAAACTCGTCCTCTTGTTCTGGCACCTCTGCTAGGCACACGGTTCCTTAGCTGATTAGTTCCTGTTTGTCGCCCCCCAAGACTGTAAGTGCCCACGAAGGCAGGACTGTACCTGGTTTTCCTAGCTGCCTCCATAGTACCTATCACCAGTGGGTACTTAAGAAACAACTGTTGAATTAAAACAAATTAAAGTCCTTGTGCAGATGATAAAAGTACAAATTTGAAAACATGTTTTCATTAAAATCACAGAACTACAGGGCTCAAAGGGGGCTCAGTAACCAACCAGCCAACCTCCTCGTTTTCAGAAGAGGAAACTAAGGCCCAGAGACAGGGAGTACTTCCCAGGCTGTGGAGTGAATAAGAACAGAAAGAAGCCTGGCCTCTGGTGACCCCTCACCTGCCACTTTCCATCTGTCATAAGCCCCATTTGCCTTCCATCATCACTTAAACTTCACCATTGGCACCTGACAAATGCTAACATATTACCTCCATCAGCCCTAAGACCTTGGTACCAAGACTCTGCAAACTGCTGGCAAAGCCTCCTTTCTGGTACATTCTTTTCTTAATTTTGGAACTACGTAAGGACGCACAACCAGTCCTGAAAACAGCTGTTTGACCCAAATCAAGAACCAGCCCTGTTTTTGAAAAGTCTCCACATTGGGTTCCTCCCAAGTAGAGCCCTAGGCCATTTGAGCTGGCAGGGAGCTGAGATATTCTAGTCCAATTCCAGAAGGGGAAACTGAGGCCAGAGAAAGCCAGAGACTTTCCCAAGACAACACAAAGAATCAGTGACAGGGCAGGGACCAGAACCCGGCCTTCCCCACTCTCAGGCCAGTGCTCTCATCTCTACAGAGGGTTGCAAATAGCCG
The DNA here is from genome assembly GCF_964194185.1 of Rhinolophus hipposideros. Lineage (NCBI taxonomy): Eukaryota > Metazoa > Chordata > Mammalia > Chiroptera > Rhinolophidae > Rhinolophus > Rhinolophus hipposideros. The sequence goes on from NC_138068.1 coordinate 17,888,919, forward strand.
CATTGGGTTAACTTGCAGGTACCTGCAAGCTCTGATCTGAGACTAACAGATTCTTCTCAGAACTGGGAGCCTTTCTCAGATGGTGGTCAGCGACGCAGACTCCTCTCGCAGATCCTAAGCAGACAAGAACTCTCGACTTGCAAAAGTGGCAAACTGGCATTCCAAAACAAACAAACAAACAAAGTTGATTTTGCAGACATTGGTATTAAAAAAATCTTCCAACTGGGATTCAAATTGTTTGCCAACATTTTAAAAAATTGAGAGATTGTTACATGCAAATCGAGGTTTCCACCTTCTCAGAGACAAATCAGACAATGTGGCAACACTAGTCCCGCCTCCTGGCGTGCCAACACTTGGCTGAATTGCATAACGGTTATCACTCTCGCCTGTCCACAGCTGGCAAAATTCCCTCCTTTCCATTGCCTTTCCAGGTTGTGAAGGCATTTGAGTTTGCAGCACCTCTTCTATTGGATTTGAGAATCCCCTCTATAACCTATTCCCCAGATAAGTGGTCCCATAGGTCCTGTCTGATGCCTCCAGAGAGTTCATTACCAGTCTGTTCCATGGCTGGTCCAGCAGATGGTGGTGGGGAGGAAGAGCTTCATTTGAACCATGGTGAATCTGAATCCATGTTTGACAGGTCATGCTATAATGTAATTCCTGAGTCGAATAAACTTTAATTGCCTCATCACCAGGACTCTCCATGCTTGTTTTGGCTGAGGTAGGTAAGAAAGCCACTCTTGGTAATGACTTCAAAGATTTCCAGGCCATTAAAATTAAATCCAGATGCCACAGCATTCCAGGCAAACAAGGGGCCAGGTCTGGAAGGCCCTTTTGAAATTTCAAAGGCAATGGCCGCTGTTATGTAAAAAAGGGGTTTGGAGGTCCATTTTGGGGTTCTTGAGCAATGATAACTCTCAAATTGCCTTTCGATGACCTCGCCACCAGGAGCTGTCACCACCACCCATATTTCATAATCTATGGGAGGAGTACGGGAGGGGAGGGATCTCCCATTAATGTCAGGCTGCTGAGCACATCATCAAGAGGCAGCCTAGGGAATCCGGGCAGACACTCTTTATAGAGTTCTTGGCAAGCTTCACACTTTGGAACTTTAAAATATCAGTGGCTTTGTTCCCACCACACTTATCAGTCCTCAAATTTCAAAGCCAACAGAAATGTTACAGTCCAGGACTATTAGACCTGGGAGGGGCCTTGTGTGTTTCATCTCCTTCCAACTTTCTGCCTTCATCAAGAAGCTCCCTACAGCACAGCCGATAAGAAGTGTCATCATCCAGCCTTGTGGGGCAACTAGTGTTCCTGATAAGGAGGCAGAGGCCCCCCCCCCCCGACTGAAACTTCCATCTCCTGCCCTCCAAGTAAGAAGCATTTGTATGCTCGTCTTCATCCATAGCCTTTGAGCACTAGCAGGCTTGCCGTCCCCTGGTCTGCAGACTAACCCACTCCAAGTCATCTATTTCTTCCTGGGAGGCCTCGATTTAGAGGCCTGACCACCCTCCTGCCATTAGCCGGTGTCCCTCTTCAGCAGCGACTTCACAACAGCTGTGACTTTAAGAGGACACAGTTCTGGCTCCAGGCCCTCCAGAAAAGAAAGGCTGAGTCCAGCTGTGCCACATCCTCGGCTCACACGCCCAGGGTTTGCACAGATTGTTCCGTATCACCAAACAGCTTTTATTTATTTAATAAATACATAGCTCCGCTTACTCTAGCAGTATTGATTCATTACATCCCCATAACCCTCCGCGAGAGAGCGTCCATTGTTATCATCACCAGGGCACATACGATGGAACCAAGACAAGGGAAGTGACGTCCCTTGGCCACAGTGCCAGTTAGGTGAGGAGATTGAGACTCCAACTCCAATCATTGGAGTCTGAGCTGGTGGAGACCTGTGCCGTGTCTCCGTGTAGTTGTCAATATTAAACATGGGGACGGGTGCCTCCAGGGAGATCTTAGTATTTGAATCTCTGTAAAAGATAATCGACTGTTTAAACAGAAGTAATAACATATTTTGGGTTTATAACATAAGAAAGCAAAATGTATGACAACAATAACATAAAGGTCAGAAGGAGGAGACATGGAAGTATATTATTATAAAGATCTTATAGTATTTGTGAAGTATTATAATGCCACTTAAAAGTAGAATATGAAACGTTAACGATGTACACTAAAAAGTCTAAAACAACCACTAAAATAACCAAAGAGTTGTAGGTAATAAGCCAAAAAAGGAGAGGCAATGAAATCATAAAAATTATTCAACTATTCCAAAAGAAGACAAAAAAAAAAAAGGAGAGGTGAGACAAATAGAAAACAAATACTACGACATACTAAAACCTGATCATATCAGAAATCATATTAAATGTAAATAGTCCAAATACCTCAATTAAAAGGCAGACGTAGTAAGATATTTAAAGTGTGTCAAAGTCACCAAGGAAGACACGACTCACACAGGCACTTGGTGGAATGATGGGTCACTTACAGAGAGAGCAGACAGCGCAAGATCAGCTTCAAAAGTGAGCATCTATCCCCCGGGGCCAGCGGGTCTCGTCCTACAGCTGACACAGGGAGAGACCTGTACACGCCCCTCTTGTGCTGCAGGTGGAGGACCCTGCTTTCTCCTGCTGGGAACAGAGACAGCAGTCGGGTTGGACAGGTACCACATGATGCACACACTTAAACAGAACAAAGAAGTACACTTCTGGCCCTCATTTTCCTGTAAGGAAATGTTTCAGGCCCCAGGTACATGCTTATGCAACTGTGCAAGGGTCACCAGGCTGTGTACGACTGCGTTTCCCAACATATTTACTATCTGGCCCTTGACAAGAAAGAGTTTGTCCATCTCTTGGTTAATGTACACTTCAGCTAAGCAGAGACCACGATGGCTTCTAAGTTATTGGGTTATGAATGAATGAGGTCTCCATGTATTTTCTAACATGTGTGCTTTCAAAATATCAGATGCCTAGGTTGGGTAGTTCTCCTCTCCTTGGCCCAGGGACCCACTGGGTCAGTGTGGCCTGTCAGATATGCATGTGGGCTCCAAGCCAGGTTGGAATGTGCTCTACTGCCCTGGATAGGATCTTTGTGATAATGCTACCCTGGAGGATTTCACTTTGATTGAATCAGATTTGTCCACTCAGCATGCTCTAGGCTACAGCAACGAGCCCTGAACTTGGAATCCAGTTGAAGTTCCAACTCCGTCATGCAGAATGGAGTGACTTTAGACAAGTCACTTCACATCTCAGAGGTGGGGCTGACTTATCAGGAAGGTTTCGTATTTCTAGATCTCCCTGGAGGCACCCGTCCCCATGTTTAATATTGACAACTACATGGAGACACGGCACAGGTAACGTGCACCAGCTCAGACTCCAATGATTGGAGTTGGAGTCTCAATCTCCTCACCTAACTGGCACTTTGGCCAAATGACGTCACTTCCCTTGTCTTGGTTCCATCATATGTGCCCTGGTGATGATAACAATGGACGCTCTCTCTCAGAGGGTTATGGGATGTAATGAATCAATACTGCTAAAGTAAAAATACTTAAAAAAATACTTCCCCATGTAGTTACTCTTTTCAGTGATCTTCATTCCTTTGTGTAGATCCAGAATTCCATCTGGTATCATTTTTCTTTTGTCTGAAAAACTTACTTCAATGTTTCTTATTGTTCAGGTCTACTGGTGATGAATTGTTTCAGCATTTGTTGCTTTGAAAAAGCTTATTTTGTCTTCATTTTTGAAAGACATTTTTATCAAATACAGAAATCTAGATTGACAGGTTTTCTTCCCCTTTCAAAACTTTAAAGATGTCGTACCATTCTTTTCTGGCTTGCATAGTTTCTGATGAGAAGTCTGCTGCCATTCTGATCTTTGTTCTTCTGTATACGTTTCTTTTTGCTCATTATCACTGTTTCAGCAATTTGACTATGATGTGTCTTAACATGTGTAGTTTTTTCATGTTTATTCTTCCTGAGGTTTACCAAGTTTCTTGAGTCTGTGGTTTTATAGTTTTCATCATATTTGGGTAATGACCATTATTTCTTCAAATATGTTTTCTATCTCTGCCTTTTTCTTCTCCTTCTCATTTATATTTTCAATACTTGGTATCATCCCACAAGCTGTTCAGTTCATTCACTTTCTGGTATTCTCTCTCTGTGCTTTATTTTGAATAATTTTTATTTCTGTGCCTTTAATTTCACTGATCTTTCCTTCTGCAGTGTCCAATATTCTGTTAACTATTCAGTTTAGTTTAGTTTCAGATATTGTATTTTCATCCCTAAAAATCTGATTTGGATTTTTAAAATATATATCCTTTGTCTTTCTTTATTATGTTTATGTTTTCTGTTATATTCTTGAGTATTTACAATATAAATAATAGTTGTTTAAGGTCTTTATCAGCTGATTTTACCATCTGTGTCATTCTGGATCTATTGATTTATTTTTCTCTTGGCTCTGGTCATATTTTTCTACTTCTTTGCATGCCTGGTGATTTTTTTATTGCTGTTGGATGCCAAACATAGTAAATTTTACATTGTTGAATGCTGGATTTTGTTGTATTTCTTCAGACAGTGTTGGACTTTGTTCTGCCAAACAGTTAAGTTACTTGCAGATTAGTTCAAGGCTTACAATTAAGCGTTTGAATGGCAGGCTAAGAGCCGCCTGTACTCTAGAGCTAATTTGACCCCACTACAAATGTATGACCTTTTAGAGGATTCTACCTAATGCTCTGTGTATTACAAGGTCTCTCCACTCTAGCCAGCAGAAACTGCAACTATTCCCAGATCTGTGTGAGTTCTGGGAATTATTTGGCCTACTGCTTTTCTGTTTGTTCTTTCCCTGGTCTCATGCAGTTTCATCCCACATGTGTCCTGATCCGAACTCCCCTAAGGGTCAAAATTTTCTAAGATGTGTTTCTGCACAGCTCCCTCCTCTCTGTTATTTCTCCCTGCAAATTCTAGCCATCTCAGTCTTCTTGAACAATGATCTCTGTCTCCTTAATTCAGTGATACAATGGGCCTGTAGGTCCTCATCTCTGTACTGCAGATTGAAAGCACTTTGAGTCAGATGGGGCAAACACCTCTCCCTGTTTGTTGTCCTTCTCTCGGGGGCTCACAGTTCTGTTCTTGATGTCCAATGTCTGAAAACATTTTTAAAAATATATTTTGTCTTCTTTTCTAGTTGTTTATAGTGGAGGGCAATTCCCATAGCACTTAATTTTTCATGGGTGGAACTCTACACTTGTTGTTTTCATTATTGGTTTATACTTTAAAATATCATTTAACTAACAGATGGTGACTTCATTAAAGGTTGTTAGAAAATTGTGTTTGGAGTTAGTGCATGGATATTTTTGAGTTTTACAATTATACCAGGAAGCCAGGCTCTGTAAGGATTGTTAGGAGTATGTTGAACTGGAAAGAGATCTCAAGGCTAACCTGAGTGACCAAGACTTAACTCATCACAGGCATACCTCGTTTTATTGCGCTTCATTACATTTCACAGATATTATGATTTTTACAAATTGAAGGTTTGTGGCAACCCTGGGTCAAGCAAGTTGATCAGTGCCATTGTTTCAACAGGCTCAGATAATGGTTAGCATTTTTAAGCAATAAAGTACTTTTTAAATTAAGGTATGTACATTTTTTGGACATAAGACTACTGCACACTTAATAGATTACAGTGTAGTGTAAATATAACTTTTATAGGCACTGGGAGAAAAATTTGTGTGACTCATTTTATAGCCATATATGCTTTATTGTGGTGGTCTGGAATATCTCCAAGGTATGCCTGTATGTAAGATAACTTTTAAATTCACTTTTAAAAGTGTTCAAACTTTTGATAAGGGTACCAAAACCATTCAAGGGGAAAGAATAATCTCTTCAATAAATGGTGCGGGGACAACTAAGTACCCACATGCAAGAATACAGTTGAACTCTTACCTCATACTCTGTACAAAAATAACTCAAAATGGGTCAAACACCTAAATATAAAAGCTAAAAGTATAAAATCCTAGAAGAAAACATAGGAGTAAATCTTCATGACCTTGGATTTGGCAATGTTTACTTAGATGTGAGACTGAAACAGGGCCCAGTTGGGTCCCCCATAATAAGGCCTCGCAACGACCAGGCCTCACCTTTCTTTGACCTACACATAGCTTAACAATAGACCATCCCCCTATGGGTTGAGCTCGGAACATACCTTATCCTACCCAGTTCCCTGTTTTAGGAAATTACCCTGAAACTTGTGATTAATACCTTAGGCTTATTGATCACAATCTCTATGGTCTAGCATTCTTTCCAGGCTCTTCCCATCATTGTTCCTGGGTGGCTGACTCCACCAGAGAATCACATGGCCAGAAGGAAGGCTCCATGCAGACCCCTGGAACCATCTAGTAGCCTCTAAAGGAACACCCAGTTCTTCCCTTAAATACCCCACGCCGGTCTGAGAGTGTTAAGGCAGTTTTTGGAGGTGTTAACCTGCTGCCTTCTCAGACCACCAGTCCATTGATAATAATTCAATATAACTTATTCTGTGGCCCAATTCCTATGTCGGTCTATTGGGTGAGAGAAGCAGGCAGCATGAGTCCCAGACTCAGTTGTCCTCTGGTTTCAAGACCAAAAGCATAAGCAACAAAAGATAAAAACAGATAAATTGGAATTCATCAAAATTAAAAACTTATATACATGAAAGCACATTATCAAGAGAGTAAAATTATACCCGCAGGATGGGAGAAAATATTTGCAAATCATGTGTGTGGTAAGGGTCTGGTATCCAGAACATATAAAGAACTCTAACAACTCAACAATGACAGAGACAACCCAATTCAAAAACGGGCAAAGAACTGGAATCGACATTTGTTCAAAGAAGATATACAAATGTGTGACAAGCACAGGAGCTGCTCAATGTCCTTAGTCACCAGGGAAATGCAAATCAAACCCCCAAGGAGATATCACTCCAACTAGGGTGGTTACTGTTATGGATTGTGCCCCAGAAATATATGTTGAAGGTCTAACCACCAGTATCTGTGAATATGACCTCATTTGGAAATAAGGTCTTCGCATATTTAATTGGGTTAAGATAAGGTTATTAAGCTGGACCTTAATTCAATACGACTGGTATATTTATAAAAAGAAGGAAAATTCGGACCGAGACATGGAAGGAAGATGACCACGTGAAGATGGAAGCAGAGATTAGAGTTACATTGCCACAAGCCAAGGAAAGCCTGGCGCTACAAGAAGCTGAAAATGGCAAGTGTGGGGACAGAGTCCCAGAGAGCAGTTTCCAGGCTCTCGGCCTCACGTGGAAAGGTGGGGGCTCGGGTAGTAGATGGCCGTCAGCGGTGACTGGTTGGCCATCAGCTGTTACCGGTTAGCCATTAGCCACTGATATAACTGCCGTGGTTAAGTTAGCACGGGGGATTGCAGTTAGCAAGGGGTTGGTCAGTTGGCAGAGAAGCGGATGGCAGGATGGAATCGTGTGGTTCCTGCTTCCTGTGTCTCCAACCCAGGCGCCAGTGAGAATATAGTGGTATGACTCCCCTATCTATGGCTCCGTGGGTGTTCCTTTTTGGCCTCACCATGTCCTGCGTTCACATGTGGGGAGCGGGACCAGAAACCCCGCATGACACTCCGCGTGACAGCAAGGAAGGATCCTTCCCTAGAGGCTTTGGAGGTACCACAGCCCTGCAAACACCTTGATTTCAGATTTCTATTTCCCAGAACTGAATCAAGATATTTGTTGTTTTAAGTCACCCAGTTTGTGGTACTTTTTTACAGAGCCCTAGGACACTAATGTAGGTATGACTTTTTAAATGGAAATAAGTGTTGGCAGGCGCGATGGTTAAATTCTATGTGTCCACTTGGCTGAGCCATGGTGCCCAGATATTTGGTCAAACGTTACTTTGGATGTTTCTGTGAAGGTGTTTATTGGATGACGTTCATGTGGATGTGCCTCACCCGATCAGTCAAAAATCTTAATGCAACAGAGACTGACATCCCTCGAGCAAGAAGGAACTCTGCCAGCAGACTGCCTTCACACTTGAATTGTGATTCTTTCCTGGGTCTCCAGCTGCTGGACCCCCTGAAGACTTTGGGCTTACCAAGGCTCCACAATTGTGCGAGCTAATTCCTTGAAATAAATCTGCCTCTCTCTCTCTCTCTCTCTCTCTCTCTCTCTCTCTCTCTCTCTCTCTCTCTCTGCACACCCCGTTGATTCTATTTCACTGAAGAACCCCAACAAATACATCAAGGATGTGGAGAAATTGGAACCCTCGTACATGGCCAGGAGACATGTAAAATGGTGCAGCCCTGTGGAAAATCATTTGGGGGTTCCTTAATTAGTTAAACATAGAGTTACCATATGTCTCAGCAGTTCTACTCCTAGATGTTCACCTACAAGAATTGAAAACAGGTGTTCAAACAAAAATTTGTACAAGAATGTTCACAGCAGCATTACTGACAATACTCAAAAAGCAGAAACAATCTAAATGTCCATCAAGTGATGGATGAATAAATGTGGCATATCCATACAATGGAGTATTATTCAACCGTTAAAAGGAATAAAGTTCCGACAAATATTACAACATGGATGAACTTTGAAAACACTAGGCTGAGTGAAAGAAGTCAGACTCAAAAGGACACGTATTGTAGATTCCATTTATATCAAATATTTAGAACAGGCAATTTCATAAAGACAGATTAGTGTTGCTGGGAGGGGCTTGTGGGGAATTGGGGGGTAATGAGAGGGACTGCTTAATGGTATGAGGTTTCCTTTTGAGAGTATGAAAACGTTCCGGAACTAGATTGTGGTCATGGTGACACATTATGAATGTACTAAATGCCATTGAATTGTACACTTTTAAAATGGCTAAAATGGTAAATTTATGTCACGTGTATTTCACAATTTGAACAATGTATTCAAGTACACAGAGAAGGATAATTCATGAATTCATTAATCAACGAACAAATCAAAGTTGCAGAAGTGAACTTTTCAAGTTAACAAAAATGAAACAGTGAAGCAAGAACTAAAGGTGTTCAAATAAATCCTAGGAGTAAGGACTGCAATAAATAAGGAGGCTTGTGGAACCGGATTCACAAAATAACTTTATTGTTGTCTCCTACTGTCTCCTGACATCCAGTCTAGGGGAGTAGTGCATTCCCCAGCTCTAGAAGAAAGCTCGCCTCCAAAACTTCTCTAGTCAATCTTATTTAATAATAATAATAAAATAATAATAATAATAATAAAATAATAATAATAATAATAATAATAAATCCTGTAGTTATTTAAGGAGCAAAACAGTCTCAGAAATGTAAATGACCAATTCCACGTTATAATCAAAATGGCTTATCATTTGAAATGGAGGCTTCTGGGCCTGCTGCGGGTGGGAAGCCAGCATCTGGGAAGGGAGGCCTTGATGTTTATTAAGGTTTAGGGCAGTGGGAGTGAGGGAAGGAAGGCAAAGCAAGAGAAGAGCCTCACTTGAGGCATTGTGGTGACTAGGCACTGGCTTGGCAAATTTCTTCTTTCTCTGGACACCCCTCAGAGTGAATCATCCTATGCCTTCTCCCACCCATCCCGTCTTTGCCCCCATCACCAGGAATCTCTCAGGGGTGGTGCCTATCCCGCTGGCTCTTAACTTTCTGCTTGTTATTCAGCACTGCAAGTCAGAAGTGCATGTCCTGGAGAAGACCCCTGCCTCTTGGGTCAGCCTGAAATGACCCCACGTTGGTTCTCTTCCAGGCAGCTCACATCTGACCCACGGGAGTGCAGACACGCATGCCCTGCCCCGACAAACTTTAGGAATGGATGCTGCACCCAACTCAGCCACCTCTCCCTTGCTCCAGCATCAAAACACCTAGCCAGCCACTGGCACCGCCTCCTTTAGATTTTTTCCAGACATGGGTCTCTCTAGTCCACTGCATCACCACCTTACAGGGGACACATATTAAGCTCCACTGAGGCCCTTTTCCTAAGCCTTGAGGCAAGGGGCAGGTGGCATCTACTGGTCTCCCTTAGGAGATTCAAAACACACAATGGCTCTCGTTACAGAAATCCCCAACCCAAATCCTCTTCCTTCAACTCTAACTCCTGACTCTTATACACTCAATGTAGGTGAGAGTTTGAGGGAGCTATAGGTTTTTGCCCATCTTCCATTGTAAATACAGCATATGGTATCGGTATGTGGTATCTATTGTTGCCTTCCAAAACATGTCTTTTAACTGCTTCTTACATGTGCTTTTAAATACCTACACTGATTATTGAATATAGTAACAGCTACCATTGAACCCTTCATTTGCCCCAGACATGACACTAGGCCCGTTTTGCAAACATCTCATTTAAAGTTAATAGGTGTGTTTGAAATACTTCGATTTATGATTTTCATAATTAAGAGTTCATACAGATAACTGGCATTTAAAACTCTGTGAAGTGCGTAATTAATAAGATTTTTGGTAGGAAAATATATTCTGAAAGCCTAGTCACAGAACTTTAGTTCTAGAAAGGACTTCTCTGGTTAGTCAACCTCCTTCGTTTCCTTTAAAAAGTTGCTGAGGTCCCGAAAAGCTGAGGGGTTTGCCCAAGGTCATCACAGTGAGAGATCAGATGTGTTATCATTTGCCACAGCTGCCTCTTATTTGTAAAAAATATTAGATAAATTCTGATTCATGCTGCTAATTTTCAAACCAGTGGTAGAAATGAATTTTTAATGCAAAATAACTATTTCACAGTCTAAAAAAACTGAACAAACTGGGCTTCCAATACTACATAGAACTGCATGAATCCCAATCTACTGTGCAGTAGAATGGATTTTTTTTTTCAGTCATCGGGGAATAGTGTGTTTCTCCAGGGCCCATCAGCTCCAAGTCATTGTCCTTCAATCTAGTTGTGGAGGACGCAGCTCAGCTCCAAGTCCAGTTGCCATTTTCAATCTTTAGTTGCAGGGGGTGCAGCCCACCATCCCATGTGGGAATCGAACAGGCAACTTTGTCGTTGAGAGCTCACGCTCTAACCAACTGAGTCATCCGGCCGCTCCTCTGAAGCTCAGCGGCAGCTCATTGTCTTCAATCCAGTTGTGGAGGGCGCAGCTTACTGGCCCATGTGGGAATCAAACTGGCAACCCTGTTGTTCAGAGCTCGTGCTCTAACCACCTGAGTCATCCGGCTGCGAGGAATGAATTGAATCTGTGCCTCAGAGTGGAAGAATAATTTTTAAATGGAAAACCTCATGGAAGTGGTGATGAGAAATGAGTTGAGCCACATGAATGATCCTAGGAGAAAGTAAGATAGCAAAGCAGGCTGGAAAATACCTTTTTCTTAAAGATCTCAAGTCAACCAAATGCAGATTGTTTGTGCCTAGACAGTGAACTATCTTTAATACCATCTTCCTAGTCTTGGGACTCTTCTTGTGTTCTGATCCTTATAGATGACGATCTCCAGGATTTCATGTATGCTTACATATACCGGGGGTGCCAAAAAATTGTGTACAAGTAGACACTTTGGCCAATGTTACTCAAGCAGTAGTTCGCTGCAATCAGAAGTGTCTGGACGCTGATCGTAACCACTTTGAGCACCTCTTACAATTGCAGAAGTCAAACGTGATTTGTATTCTTGTTATCTGCATATGTTACAATTTTAAGTTTTTTTCTTTCTTAAAATGTGTATACATTTTGGCACCGTCTGTATATATTATTATTACATGCCACCCAGCGTTCTCAGGCTTTAGTCCTGCTTTCTTTTCATGCAACACAATCCTAAGCTTTCTGGGTTGGCAGTGAGCCTAGAAATCATTTAGTCCAATACTACATTTCAAAGGTAAGAAAACTGAGGCCCAGAGAGAGAAGTACCTTGCGCAGGAAGGTCACACAGAGTTAATGGCTCTCATCACGAGTTGAGCATTTTGACAGATTCATGAACTCTTGGGTAGTTCCATCTTCACCTCTGAGGACCATAGTCACATTTTGTAGCCTGAAGTGCTAATTAAACCAGAAGAATTATGGACTTACTATTTATAGGTAGGAGTGAAGACATTAACTAGGCCATGAAAACTGGGGACACAGAAGATCTTGTCTCCTGAGATCCACATATTACATTCCATCTTTATATTTTAAGAAAGAACTGGGGTAATGCACAGCCTCAACTTTCCTATTTCTCAACTTCAACTTGAGTTGCATTTGGTCTTGAAGGACCAAAGCTACTGCCATTTTCTGCCTAAGATAAGCAGGTAAACCCACTTCTTCTGGTAAATGCTACCTTCATCAAGTAGAAAAGTTTAAGCCATCTTTCCAAACACCAATGACTTCAAAAGGAACTATTTCAAACCATTTTCCTATTATTTTGAATTCTAACCAATAATAGTCAATATGCTTTCATTGAATTTAAAAGTGAAAGGGAGCAAGGAAACCCACAAACATGTTTTTAAAGGCATACCACTTGGGTTTCAATTATCTCAGTTTTCTTTTCACTGTTCAGAGTGTCTTTTGACTGTTTTGCCCAAATCAAATTCTCAGGAGGCCTCATGGTGCGAATGAAAGTGCTGAAAACAAAGAACTTGCAAGTTTTAATCTGTCAGAGACTGTGTGGCAGTGGGACGAGAGTCATTTTTCTCTCTTCACCAGTTCCCACTTCTGTACAATGAAGATAAAAGGATGGAGGTACCTCTCTCCTGGGTACTGTGCGGATTGGCTAATTAAGCCCCTGGAATGAACCAGAAAATACTGTGTAAGTGCTGAGTATTTATGGGCCACTAACAGTCACAAAAACTCCTGAGGGATAAGATTCTGTGCAGACAGCACAATCTCTACTGGTGATTACTAATTACCCACTGCTTACAAAGCACTGGGTTGGGTGTTCCATAACAGGGCAGGGAAAAGAAACATCACGCAATGTCATTCAACAACACCTTCTTTATTCAAAAATATATATCTATGAGACATTTCAGAATATACTGCTGCCACCAATGACAGCCTATACTTCTAAATAAAGTCCTAAATTAATATACAAATTTAAGCTTTAAAAATATTCTTTAAGAAAAAAAGGGGGACGATTAAAGACTTTCTGAGGAATATGACCTAAAGGAAAGGTCCTTTGAGGCCTATGGACGCTGGATGGATGCCCTCAGTAAAGATGAAAAAACCCAAAACAAAAACCACCCACCCCACCCCGCCAGATCACCTCATACATCCAAGGAGAAAGGTTCACTTAAATTAAACAAATGAAGTAAGCACACTTGGGGAGGATGTGGGAGGATTAAGATTTAAAAAACAAAAGCATTTAATTAAAAAACAGAAAAAACAAAACTAACTTCCTCACAGGAAGTCCACTAGTAACAGGTGTTAAGAGGCCAACCCATTCATTTACATAATTGCTAGTTTTATTTCTTGCTCTTGCTGTAATAATAATTATGTACCAATTGCTGGTCAAAGACTCAATCAGATAAAACATAGCAGGGGGTGAAATCCATTACGTTCTAACATCTTCTCTAGCTGATCAGAGCAAATATCTACTGTACCCTTTTGGTTGGTTTGTGGCTAGTAAAATTCTGCTTCCTTGGTGAAAGTACAGAGAATGTCCAAGGGTCTGTTGAGAAACAAGCTTGTAAGTAGGACTAAAGCAGCACGCCACACAGGGAGAGGGTATATATGCAGAAACAGGCAAGACTGGAATTCCACCTTTCAATTTTAGTAAAGTCACCCACTGCCCTATGGCCTCTGGGAGAAAAACTTTATATAGATGCATTAATTTAATAATGACAGGACAACAGGCAGTGTCAATAAGCGAACACAGTCCATACAGTCCGTATTCAAATCTGAAAGAGCTTAAATGCTAGTAGGTTCTACAGAGTTAAACTGAATAAATACCTGCTGTGACTTTCCATTTTTCTCACTTCATGGCAGGCAGGAGGGCTCCCTCAAGGGAAGCCCGTTACACTTTTTAAAACATAGGTTATGTTTTAACATGTTTAACATGTAAAATTACATGTAACTGGCTTTTTGGTAATCCTGAAAAGAGCAACTCAAAATAATGGAGATTCTGAAGCCCCCTCCGCTGAATCCTTTTATAGCTTTTGGATTTCAGCCTCTGGGCTATAATTCCTAATACACAATTGGGGCAAATCGTTTTCTGCCCTTTCCAATGTCAGAAATAAGCCTGCCAAATTAGAATGATTTAGTTAGCAGGCCTAACTGTTACTAAAAGCAAGGTAAAAACCCTAACTACGTTATGTAGTTTTAATGTCAGCTGGCATGATAATAGAATTAAAACCCCAAATTAATGTCCCTGACTTCCCTCCCTCCCCTGCCTGAGATGACTATTCAATAACGTCTGATGCAAAGTACCCCTCCTCCTACGAGCACAAGGACACGTGCAGTGGCATGAACTGACGGACAGACGAACACGCAGTGTCTTATTTGCAAGGGAGACATTCAAGTTTAGTCATCATACTGAGGCCATGCGCCCACAGTGAACTCAGCCCGACTCCCTCAAAGAAAGGGTCAGAGCAACACCCACGCAGAGCCGACTCTCAGCATGCCTTTAGCTCTTGGGGCCCACCAGCGCCATTTCTAACAATCGCCTTCACAACCAATTATGGTCAAAACATTGTGTTTTTAAGAACGAGCTCTATGACAGGGAGTGGGACCCTCGATAAGGGAGCCTGGAAGGCTGTGTGTAGGAACCTGAAGCAAATAATTTTGAACTCATACTTGTGATTCCTGTTACTCTGTCTCTGAACTGACTTTATGCCCCAGATGAGCTTTAAATCTTACTCTACATTCTCTAGTCTGCTTACGAAACAAATGCACCTAGCCTCTGACTGTACATGGCTAGAAGTAATGGTAAGGGAGAACCAAATTTGGCAAACTCCTTATGGCAAAGCTGCTCCATGGTTGTGCCTCCACCCTTTGGGGCGGATGGTAGTCAGGAAAGCCAACGATTCCAGAGTGAGTCCCTCAGGAGAAGCCTGGACTGAACTTGAACAAGCCCAGCTCAGATAGGAGAAGCTGCTTTCATGACACAATGCTGTCATCAGGAACAAGATTCTTCTGAAAGCTTCCAGAAGCACACGTGATTTTCATAACATCTTGGGTGTAAAGAGAGTGCTAAGAATGGAAAATCAACAGTGGCATAAAAACACAAAGTGGGAGTTTGTATTCTTTCCAAATATCCACTCGCCACTGTTCTGAACTGTGCTCCGCAGAGAGGCCGGAGAGGAGAATCAGTCTGTGGTTCTTTCTTGAGGCTGGGGGGCTGGGGGACTTGGGTGGAAAGAGGGATAGAACCAGGGCTGTGAGGTTATTTCCACCCATGACCTGCCCTCTTCTTTCTGCTGGTAAGAGACGGGAATCTGGGGCACGACATCTGCCCTAGTCAGTAGAAAACAGATCACCGGCAGAGGGCAGAGGGGCCAAGCCCCCGGTGACATTGGGCAGCAGGGAGAGGTCTGGCAGGCTCTGAATGTGGGACTTGAGTTCCTTGCGGACCTGGGTTACCCGAGCAAGCTTCTGTTTGTATTCCTAAGGAGACAAAGAGGAGACAATGTAGTTAGGAGTGTGGGCTGAGGTCAGGTTGAAGGAGCTGCTACAGACACCCTCACCCTCCTGCTCCACTTTCTTCCCACCAGATCATCCCTCCCCTATGCAGCTAAAGGGTTTTCAAACTCTCAAAAGGTAAAACTTCGTATAAAAAGAGGAAAGCAGAGCTCAATTCTGGCAACAGTATTCAATAGTATTTAACTTAGCACTTGAGATTTGGAAGTAAAAAGAAGTGACACTTTCTATTTGCAGTGTCCTTTTATTTGGTTCTTACCTATTTCAAAATACCTTATAAAATAAAATACAGATGCTCAGGAAATTATTTTGAGGGGTACCCCCTGGACATGGCTAGAAAAATCAGTATAAAGCTATACTTTCTGTGTTAAACTTAGAGATTAGCCCAGATTGATCACTTTCGCAGAGAAGGACTACAGATCCCATAATGCCCGACGCCACCACCTGTGTGCAGCACTTCCTTATTCCATGCACGAGTAACTGCAACAAGTCTCTCATGAGGCTTCCAGTCGTTTCCCCTCCACATGCCACATGTATCTTCCCAAAGCCCACCTTTCCTCAAGCCACTCCTCTCAGGTGAAGCACAGCAACCGCGCTCTCTACACGACTGCTCACAGCTCAAGGTCTAAGATTAGCGCCCGCCCAGATGCATTTCTCACAACTTCCCCGCCCTGGCTGCACAGGCCACTGCCTGCGTGGCCCTTTGTCCAGGATTCTCCTCAAGCCTAGAGGGGAACACAAACCTAGACAAGGACCCTCCACCCGGTCCCAGCGTGGTGCTGCCTACCTGCCGAGTCCCACCCGCCTCTCTGGGAAACCTTCTCCCCTCATCCAGGAGACGGGTCCCCATCACAGCCTGCTCTGGGTGGCGCCCTCCTGTGCGCTGAGCGTGCATCTGGGCCCCTCGGAGGCGCTCTCTCCTTCCCCACTAGAATTCCATGTTCCTCTAAAATATGACTCTCCTGACGACAGGAACTGGTATCCTATTTTCTCTCCTCAGCTCCCAGGTAAAGGTCTTCTTGGTCTGTATAGAACCACCACCCTGGGCCCTGGGAGGTCTGTGGTTTATGGTCCCCCTGGGGCTGGTCTTGTGTCCTCTAGCTGTGTCACCCTCCTTGGTGTTTCTGCATACTCCTGAGGCTGAGTCCCTGCTGACTAATGCCTCTCCTGCAGGAACGTTAATGGGAAGAGCTGGACTTAGACTCAAAGACCTGGGTTTAGTTCTGGCTCTGACTCTTACTTGCTGTGCAACTATGGACATGTTCCCTCTCTTCCTTCATCCTCACCTGAAAATGAAAGAACTGGACCACCCCTAAGATCTTCCTTCAAGTTCTATATACCTCCATGCCAGACACCTTATACCTACTTGAAGAGGCAGAGGGTTTGAGGCCATAAGCTTAAACACACCTGGGAAGAGCGGTAAGAAGAAATAGGTTAAATAAAGAACACTCAGTTCAAGTTGTAAAGATGATGTCCAAGCAAGGAGTGGGACAGGGGAACTGGGGCGACGAGCAGGGAGGCTCTGTCCCCACATCACTACAGGCCGTCAGCCTTCTACCTGAAATGAGCTGCTCACACAGAACATCAATGAAAAGACAGGAAAGAAAGTAAGCTCTCGTGGCACCCCATTTCTTTCTTGTGTAGACTTAATATAACTAAAACAGTGACTTACGTAAATGATTAATTCCTCCCCCATCAAACTTGTCAACTCCAGGAGGCTAGGACCACCCCATCTGCTGCACCCAGCATCCACCATGCCCAGCAGGGCCCTGAAAACAGCAGGTGACCAATACAGTTGCCCAAAGAATTAATAATATATAAAATGTATAAGTACACAACATTAATCAGCTTTCATTCTTAAAACTGAAGACTAATTTCAAATGTGAGGATGTAAAATGTCAAGGTTCCCTGTTCTTCCATCTACAAGATTTTTTCTTCCTTGGTTTTAGATACTTCAAGGGAAAAATAATAAAGAAGACCAATTCTCTATTACTTGGATTCATTTAACTAATTTCTTCTGAATTCTAGGTATAAAAAGGGTAAAATAGTTACTAAATAGGTACCCCTTGCTCCCTGCCCAAATCCTCTGACCACAGGCAACAAATGAAGCCATCTCAACGTGGAGCCATCCACTCCTGGGAGTTACACAGCACTTCAGTTTGAAGGAATTCCTTAAGAACAGTTTGAAATCATTGAGTCTCTAGTGAGCTGAGCTGAGATCAGAATCCAAGGCTCTCAACTCTTGGGTGATCCTCAGACTAACTTAGCAAGTCCATCCAAGGTTAAAAGAGAAGGCAGTTGGTATGATTCAATATCACCGAGTACCAATAACTCTCTCCCAGGTAATTGTTACACAAATAAACAACAAATTCCCATCTGTTCCTGTTTGGGGTGAGGTGGGGTTGTC